>NC_142439.1:40395000-41020000 GCF_059453495.1 Arachis ipaensis
TGTCGAGTCACAGGCTCCTATTTTAGTATTTAATATGTAAAGTAATCGTAATACTTATTGCTATCAGAATAGCGCAGCCGGAAGCGTGACTTCTGATAGTGAGGGTGTTACATTATGGTATCAGAGCGGTCTTTCTTGTAGAGCCTGAGGAATGGACCGGTTATGCTTCAATTGCATACTCTGAGAGTCTGTCATGTAGTAGGTCTTGTTCGAATAACGAGAATTAGAACTTTATGCACATGACAGTCTATTGATTAATTCCATTAGTCTTGCATTGCATAATTAATGGTATTAAGTTTGGCCAGCTTAACACTAGTGAATTATGTATATGCAAATATTAATGGGTTATCATAGACGATATGCGAGTCATAGATAACGCGAGTCGCGGGTTTTGGGAACCTTAGAGACTAAATTCCAGAGATTAGTTCTGTTTCAACGTATAATCTTTATTCGTTCTTGACGTTATCTTTTCCTTTATCAATAGTATTGGAATCTCTAGTTCTTGATTTCTTCTTGGAATGTGTTTTAGATATTTCTCTACCATATCTTGTCATTTATATATATCTTTGTTTGATTATGTTCCTAATTGTTGCTTGAATCTTTAAGGAACATTCAACCTTAACACTGTTCATAAATTTGGTATTTGTTGATTTGATTTCGAATTAGTTTTGGTGCAATCCATAATCCTTGATTCCTAAGTTATTTGAAATCTTAAGCGTCGCGATTCGTAGTAGACTGATTATGCGATTTAGTTCTCCTGTTTTGTGTTCTGTAACTATTGTGTGTCTTGCTCGGATTATAATATTTGGTTTTGTGTTTTTTTGTAAAAATGATAAAAACTGACCTTTTTTTGATAAAATGTATCAATTTTAGTAGTTTTCTTCTACAACTCTTATCTTGGAATTTCTTTTGAAAATAGTTATATTTTGGTTCTTTTTCTGTTTGACTCTGGTGGTAACCATTATTTGAATTCTGTATACGACAACCTTTGATTTTATAAAATACTTCCTTACAAAAAATGAAAAATTTCTTTAAATAATTAAAACATGCTTTTATTTAAAAGTACTACTTAGTCTTTATTTATCCTTACAAGAATACTTTACTTTAGATTTTCTCATTTGAACATAATTTGATCCTTTTGCAACATTATTCGAATTTTTATGCATATATATATATATATATATATATATATATATATATATATATATATATATATATATACTTAATTATGTATCTGCGAATTCTTTAAACTTTCTAAAGCAAGATTTCTATTTTCATTTCAGTTAATTTTCATTTAATAAACTTCACACAAATCATTTTAATTTGAATTTGATCTAGTATAACATAATATTTACCTTTGTTTAGTATTTTTGAAAAATATTGTATTTATATACTTTCATTACACAAATCATACATTATGCTCAAGTTCAACTTGAAATTGTTTTAATGACACAATATTCATGTTTTTACTATTTCTCTTAAATTTTGTAAATAATAACCCTGTTCTCTTTTAGGATTTCTATTGAAATTCTTTGAAATCAAAATTCTTTCCTATTTGTATTTCAATTCTTTCTTCTGACATACTTCATGACTTTTAACCATCCTAGTTTGTTGGTGACTAGAACTATTCCTTCATATTTTTGTAAACTTTGCGCTTCTCTAATTTGGTTTCAGTTTGTTTTGATCCAATTTACCACTACCCTTTTCTTGTTTCCTTTGGAGTTTCTAGATTCAATATTTCCTGTTAAGATGCGAAATAACTCTTTCTGCAACATTTTCTTATGTCTATACATTGTTGCTTAGTTGTAATCCTACACTTCCTTCCAAATTCATATGAATCTTATCCTTGCCGCTTATTCTTCTCTTCCTGCGATTTGTATCTCTTTGAACATACTTAATGCACCTTAATATTATTGAATATCCTTATAAGGTGTGATTTCTAGTATATTCTTGGATTGTTTTAAACTTTTTTTTAAATCTTTTTAAACAAGGTTTGATTTATTTTTATGCAAGGTTGTTCTTGACTTTGCATTCCTTTACTTGGGCTGTGCCTCTCTTTGCTGTAACTTGAATTTGTTTTGGAGTGACACAACCATCTTTTGAAGTTTCAATAAAATCGCTTTTAACTTAGTTTACACTCCCTTACTTTAAAAATTTTTGTATGTGATTTAAATCTGTTTCATTGTAATGCATCTTCTTTTCCTCTTATAAGCAAAACTTTATCTCAGGTTTTCTTCCAACAAGATCATAGTTCTCCTGCATACTTGAAAAAAAGAGAAAATACAAGTTTGCTTTTACCCAAATTAATCCTTCCATTTACAAAATTTGTGTAATCTATTTTCACTTGAATTTATATTGAAATAATGCCACATTTACGCTTTTATTAATCTTTTGAAGGATGTTTGTTACTCATTTTCTCTTTCAGAATATGAAATGATTTTTCCTTACGTTTTTCATTCTTTATGAACAATGTATTCAAAGACATTTCTAACCATACTTTTAAAATTTTGTGAGCATTATCATTGGATTTAGTTATTTTTCTCCTACGATCTCATACTTCTTTGACTCGGTTTAGTTTTGTTTCAAACTGCTGCACTGTTTTCTCCTTAATGTTTCCGTTGAATTTCTTTGATTTGAGATCTTTTCTTAAACTTGTAATTTGATTTTCGTCCCAACATTCTTCATTGTTTGTATGTCCTTGTGTACTTGTGATCTCAGCAGTTTTTCAAATCTTTGTGAGTGCTGTCCTTGTCACTTATCCTTCCTTTCTGAAGTCTTGTATCCTTATGAGTAAACTCAAAATTTGTCTCAATGTCACGTGCGATCTTAGATACGGCAAGTAATACGTTAATTCTTAGGACACGGTTTGTGAATGCGAATGGTAAAACTTATAAATGTGCGATGCCACAAAATATTATGGAGCTGTGTTCTATGCGAAAGAGTTTTGTCGATGTTATGCTTGTGACCAAGTGTGGGTTTGAGAAATAATTGAAGTTGAGAACTCTCAGATGAATTGTGCGATAAAGTACAGTTGGGAATCGCGATGGTGAGCTATGTTAAGCCCTTAATGTTGTCACCATGTAACCTCTTTGTTTTGAGCTTATCTTCTAACTTTTGCTTTACACCACACTTTTTTCCTATATATAAGTCTTATGGCTTGACCGGAATTTGAAAAAATATATATATTTCAAGACTTTTTGCTTTTCTAAAATATTCAAAAGCAAACCATTAAAACTAAGTAGTATCTTGTATATTACTTTAATTTTCGAGGACGAAAATTTTTATAAGGTGGGTAGAATGTAAGATCCAAAACTTTTGAAAGATCTTGTTATGAGTCAATTTCAGTTTATTTATTTATTAAAGATTTTAATTTTAGAAATTATTTTATTAAAGCTAACTAAATCAAGTTTTGATAATTAATTTTATCTAATTTTATAATTATTGGATAATTTTCATATTTAAATTATAAAATTTAGGAATTGTAGAATAATAAGAATTTACATGGTTTGATTTAAATAATTGTGATTTGAAAACTTAATATTTTAATTTTTATGAGTAAAGGAAAATAATTATATTATCTCTAATTATCGAATTAGAATATTTATTTGAAAATAATTTGTAAGTTGATAATTAAATAATATTTTTTTAATAAATACTAGTGTTGGGTTAAAATAGGTTTTTAATTATCCTATTACTCTTAATTTTATAAAATTGTTATATTACTCATATGAATTTTACCCTAACTCTAATTTCCCAAAATAAAACCTTAATTGAAACAAAAATCCCTAATTCCTTTAGCCGCCCTTGTTTCTCCTTTCTAATCAAACATACGGCAGCAGCAATAGTAGAAAGCAAGAAAGAAAAAGAAAGAAAGAAATGGTGAGGGCATAGAGGAAGAGATCTGGGGGAAAAGGGAGACCGGGAAGGAGGGGGACCGCGTGCAGTCGTCGTCGCCGCGCCGCCGCTCCGTTGCCGTCGCGCCGCACCACCAACACAGGAGAGAACCAAGGGGAGAGAGAGCGACGCGTTTGAGAGAGAGAGGGAGTTGCTGCCTTCTGCACCGCCGCGCCCTATCCGCGTTGCCGTCGCTGATTGGTGGAAGGGAGAAGCAGAGCGCGCACAAAGAAGGAGAAGCCGTTCACCACTGACAAACCTTCGTTGGCAGTGATTCGCCGCCGCTGAAGCTCGTCACTGCTGCCGTGCCACCGCCGCAGAGAGAGGAAGTGAGGCGATTAAAGAGAGGAGGAGGAAGGAGACCCGTGCGCCGTCAGAAGCAGTTTCGCCCAGTTGCCGGCGTCGTCTTCATCTGAACCACCACCAGATCCGCCACTACCGAAGCTTCTGGCTGCGCCTCTGCCGTCGGCAGAGCTTGCCATCACGAGAGGTGAGCCGACATCGCGTTCTTGCTGCTTTGGGCCACCAGTGCCGCTGCTGCTACTCCAAAATTCCACTTCTGTTTCTTAGGGTTTGCTATCTCAGCCCCTTGAAGTTATCATCGGTTCTGTTCTTGCCGGTGAGGGTCGTCGGAGCTGCCGTAATTCCAGTCTCTTGTTCCTCTGATAAGTTTATTCTGTCGCGCCTTGTCTCGCTATAATGTTTCATTAATTAACTCTGTCATACTTTACATAAATGTTTCTTTGTATCCTTACTCAGCCTTAAATCACAGTAGATTATTAGATTCACCGCTATTGTCGTTTTGTAGCTGCCTCGCGGTGTTGTTCCATCATCACTGTTGCTGGAAGAAGCAGTCGAAGTGGCTGCCATGAATTAAAAGGAGAGGGAGTTGTTACAATAGGTTTATGTGAACTTGGCTAATTGAGGTAGGGGATTGATTTAAAGTTAAAATATTTTGAGATTGAGTACCTGATGAGTTTAGTGGATTAATGCAAGTGAATTAATTTCTGTGTTTAAAATAATTTTCTGCTGTGATTAGAGTTGTTGTGGTTGTTGCGTAAGCGGTTTGGAGCTGAGGCTGCAGCTGCCACTGATTGCGGGCCGAAAAGAAAGGGTCTCTTGATGCGTTTGGTTTATGAGTTTCGATTATTCGAGGTAGGAGTTTTCCTTAAAATATATTTATATTACAGAGTTGTGATAAATAGATATTAATGTGAGAGAACATATGCCTGTGATTATAATTGTCTTCTAAATGTGGTTTTTTGCTGGACTGAATGACTGATTGCTTGATTGCTTGAGTAGTTTGTGATTGTTGAAAAGAAATTAGTTTGAAAGGTTATTTAATTGATTATTATGAAAAATGGCTTTTCTTGGTTTTGAAGCTATTTTTGATGATGTAAAGGAATTGGCTTTGGAAATGGTTTAATTTTGAGTTAGTGACTTTATAAATGACTTTATAAATGATTTAGTATTTGAGTTGGTTTGATTTTAAAAAGAGATTTATTATGAGCACTGATTCGCTTTGAAAATAATTTGATATTGGAACTAGCTGAATCTTGAAAAATGATTGAGGTTTGAAAAAGGTTTGAGAAATGTTTGGATGGGACCCGAAAAGGGTGGCAAAATCCGAGTTTTAGAGGAGATGCTGCCGAAATTTTATAAAATTAGAAGTTTCATTTGAAGTAGTTATTTTAAAAGGTTTAATTTTAAGCATTATATGATTTAAGATTACTTCACTTATCAAAGAAAAAAAATTATTTTTTGGATTGAGAATTGTTAGTGAACGAAACGGAAAGAAGGATGATGAGGATTGATTTGAAATATGATTTTTGAATGAATTTGAAAATGGGATATGGATTGACGAATGATGATATTGAGAATGGCTTAGATATTGATGAATGATGAATGAATTATTTATATGGCTTATGAATTTGAAATATCTGAGATACGAGGTTCCCTGGATTAAGTGCCGTGGCTTGCCACCACGTGTACCAGGTTGAAAACTCGATACTCTGTTGACCCTACGACGTAAGTGTGACCGGGCACTATATAAATTCCCGGAAATGTTACCCCCATTGAGCAATATTGATTATTTGAGAAAAAGCTATGCATAGACTCTTGGGGATGCACATCGGGGGATAGTCTAAGGACAATTCAGACTTGTCGGGTTGGTTGGATAACCGACATATGAGCCTCATCAGCCATAGGACAGGCATGCATCAAATGCATTTGTATGTTTTGCTTGGGTTTGAACTTGTTTTGGTTTGCCTAATTGCTAAACTGTTCTTAACTGCTACTTGAACTATTTGCTGTAACTGCTACCTACTTGTGCTTTCCTTGTCTGTCTTGCTTGTGTTTGTCCTAGCGTGCTACATTTGAGAATGAACTTTGGTGCTGAAATGATGACTGTGTTGTTTGATTGCATGGTTGGTTTCTGATTGAGATTTTCTTATAAGAAAGGAAATGTTTTGAATTTCTGAAAGATTAAGCATTGTTTCTTTAAAAAAGTTTTTGAACGATTTCCTATGGGTTTTAAAAGATTCATAAATCAATGATAACTGAGCTTGACAACAGTTTTCTTATTAAATATCTTCTTATGACAACTTTGAAATTCCATGGTGAGACCGTGTGGTTAGGTTCTCACCCCCTACAGCTTTACCTTTTCAGGAACCGGATGAAGAAGCATTAAGAAGAGTTATACTACGTTTGGTTTATATGCTGTTGTATTATTTAGATTATTTTCTTCCCTCGTCTTTGTTATTACTAGTTTGTAAGAGGGATAGGAATTGTATGTTTTATATGTATAATATATTGAGTTATTATGTAAGGAGTCTTGTATGTGAATCTATGCCTGCTTGTTTATTTTTTTTAAGATAAAGTATTTACTTCTGATGTTCAAAGAAATCAGCGATACAGTGTCGAGTCACAGGCTCCTATTTTAGTATTTAATATGTAAACTAGTCGTAATACTTATTGCTATCAGAGTAGCGTAGCCGGAAGCGTGACTTCTGATAGTGAGGGTGTTACACTCGGTGTCCCGTCCCTATAAACAAATGCAGCCTAATTTTTATATCTCAAAAGAGGCTCATATGATAAGTTTTATTTCATGTTTAACATTCTATAATCATAGAATTCATATATCTCTTAAACACTTACTGATTTGAGCATCAGAGTACCTTTTGCAGGTACCCTGTAATACCCTACCATTCATATTTTTATACTCGAGTTATAAGTCAATGATAAAAAGGTGGTACGACTCAAGAGGGAGTTATAATACATATATATAACTAGAAGAGATTATTAAACGAGAAGTTTGAAAATGAATTAAAGACTAATTTTCTTCATTCCTAAAACTTATAAGATAATAAGACTAATTTTCTTCATTCCTAAAACTTAAGATATTAAATTAGAAAAATATAAAGTATTTAAATTAAGTCATATAAGATTCTTATTATTTGACAACTACTAATTCTATAATTTAAATATAGAATATAACTCAATAATTGTAAAATTAGATAAAATTCTAATTTAAATAGTCATACCTCATTATTTTTTAATTTCTAAGACTTAAAATTGTAATTAGGAGAATAACCCATAATTATAGAGTTTGGATGAAAACCTTAATTTATTTCAAATCCAATTAATCAAAACTGCCTTTAATTATTTTTAATAAAATAATTTCTGAAATTAAAACTGTAAATAAATATATATGACTTGAAATTAGTTCGTAATAACTTTTCAAAAGTTCTGGGTCTTACATTCCACCCATCTTATAAAAATTTTCGTCCTCGAAAATTAAAAAAATACATAAGGGGTTACAAAGAATCAATACTCTACTTTATAAATGCTGTTTAGATAAGTAAGAAAATTTAGCATATATATATAGATGTTCAAATACTGAATAACTATAAGATTTAAATATAAGGGTAAGGTATGGTGTAAGGCAGAAGATAGAAGATAGGATTGATGCAAAAAGGTTATGTGGTTTCAAAGCTTTGCAAAGGCTTGGAGGATCAACGTAGGGTTCAAGTCAAGATAGGCGTTCACAAAGCAAAGCTATAGTTAATGTGGCAAAAGGCCACAAGGCAAGTTGGTATTAAAACAATGGTTATAACGTTCTTTCACAGATCTCTCTCCACTTCGGAACTTTAACTTTCCAACTCCATCAATCACTTCACAACTCCATAACTAATCGCAAGCCTAACATCCACAAACTCGTCTATGAGAAACGAAACTCCCACAACTTCTCATAACCTTGCACACTTACCGCTTCACCTTCCGTGTCCACAAACAGGTCTTAAAGAACTAACGCATCGTATTACTATGCCTAAAGATTGCACGTGACATTACAACAATTCTCGAGTTTATTCAGGAGGATACATGACTCTAAAAAAGAAGGGCAGACAACAAAGATAGTCACCACAAGAGTCTTAAAAGAACTGATGAAACTACAAGTAAATAAGAATGTACCATCGACGAAGAGTATTAGAAAGAAACTCAATTTAACAACCTCAAGGATGACGTTTGGTGGTCACTGAACTGGTTTGGCGGCAGCCTCGGCAACCACGTCGAGCGGCAGCGGCGACGACGACTGTAACAAACATGCAGTGATGATAAAGCTCTCGGGAACTCAAAGGAAACAAAAACCAACTTAAAACCTTACCGGCAAGGGATCTCAGCGGCGGCAGAGGCTCGGCTAGAAGCTCTGGCAGTGGCATATCTGGCGGCGACGGCTTCTCAACGGCGACACACTCCACGGCGGTAACTCCCCCGCAGTGCGTCTCTCTCTCTTGCGAACGGCGGCCACGACGACTCCTTCTCCTCCCACGGCTCTCTCCCTCGGTCCTGGTCTTCCTCGCGACGGCGATGAGTGGCGCGATGGTAGCGGCGGTCAGCAATGGTGGCGACGAGTTGGAGCACGAATGGCAGTGGCTATGGACGACGGCGAGCTCGACGACAACATCGGCCTCTTCTCCTCCATCTGGTGGTGACTGGCGTTCAACGCCAGCCACCAGCCTAATTCCTGGCGTTCAACGTCCAAAGGGAGTCCAAGGTTGGTATTCAATGCCCAAGAAGGGTCTAGCTCGTGGATTTCACTCAAGCTCAGCCCAAACACTCACCAAGTGGGCTCCAGAAGTGGATTTTCGCACTATAGGACTAGCTTATCTTATTTTCTTTAATTCTTAGTTATTAGATTAGTATATATAGAACAAGGACCACCCTTGTTCAGAATTTTTATGCCATATTTTCAAATTACATGTTTCTTTGTACAGTATGAGTCACTAACCTCCTAAGGTTAAGGTTAGGAGCTCTACTGATTCTTATGAATTAATAGTCACTATTGATGCGTGAGTATCTTTTCTATCTTTTTCTAGTGAATTTGCATCTAATTTGTTGAGTTTAATAAAGAATTAATTATCTTTTAGCCAATATGGATGCTACTTTGAGTCTTTTGCAATTTTGTTTATTTTAGGTAGCATTTGGCAAAATTTGATGGAGTTTCTGCAGCACAAGAATCAAAGGAGATGGCAGCGAGGAGCGAGAAAAGACCATCAATGCGTACGCGTGACTGACGCGTACGCGTGATATGCGCCACGTGCAGAAAACGCAGAAAAATGATGGGGGCGATTTCTGGGCTGTTTTGACCCATTTTCCAGCCAGAAAACACAGATTAGAAGCTGCAGAATGGACAAAGCAAGTGGTCCCCACCCATCAGCTGAAGACTTGTTAATTAATTCAAATTTAAATTCAAATATTATTTTTAGGAAAAGATATTATTTTTAGTTTTAGAAATTTTGATTTTAAATTTATTAGGATTAGTTATAAAAGGGAGAAACTTTCCTTCCCTAGCGGATTCAGATCCATCAGATTGGAACTCAGTACATTTTACCTGAATCCTTATTTTCTCTCTACCATGAGCAACTAAACCTCCATTGTTAAGGTTAGGAGCTCTATTTATTGTATGGATTGGTAATATTATTTTTCTATTTTAATTCATGTCTTGATTTATATTTCAATAATTGTTTTCGTTCCTTATTTTATGAATTTGGGTGGAATGGAAGTATGACCCATGTTCTAATTGAGTTCTTGTATAACTTGAAAAAGCTCTTTACTTGAACAATAGCTTGAAAATATATTATCCTGAATTTTTAATTGTTTGTATTTAATGGGATACGTGACATATAATCCTTTTATTTTTAGACAATTAAAGTTTTTGTAGCATATAAACTAGAATTTTCTCATCACCCTCTAATTGGAATTAATCGACCAAGGAATTGGCAGTTGATGAATTTTAGAGGAGACTAGGAAGGTCTAAGGAATTAGGGTCTAGTCACAAATAGTTTGCCATGAATTAAATCTTGCATGATTAAAATAGTTAATAAGAAAAGTCAATCCAGAAAATAGATAACTCTGAAGCCTTAACTGTTTTTCCATATATATTTCACAACTCATTTGCTGCTTGCTTTCTGAAATTCTTAATTTACTGTTTAATTCTTTTGAACTTCCAAACACTATTTTCTATTTGTCTAACTAATCCTATCAAAGACTATTGTTGCTTAATCCATCAATCCTTGTGGGATCAACCCTTACTCACGTAAGGTATTACTTGGTACGACCCGGTGCACTTGCCGGTTAGTTTGTGGGTTATAAATACCGCACCAACTATTCTACTTCAATCTACGCTTGATTCTATTCTAAGATGTATCTTTGTTCTTCATCCTAATGGATTGGGAGTGTAACTTGACCGTCATCCCAATTCCACATGGGTTCTTGCGAGTCATTGATGGGATAGTATTGAACCACCAGCTTGATTTTACATCTCTTAGACAGCTAATCCACGGCTTCGTTGGGGACTTCTCGAGACATCAGTTCAGCTGAGGTGCAGGGCGATTAGGCTCTTTGTGGTATAGGCTAGAACCAAGGGAGCAGCGTTCTCTGATCCGGAAGATCTGACCTTGTCTGTAGCGTTTTGAGTAGGATCACCAAGGGAATGGACAGCTAGAGCTTCTCCCCCCATTCAGATTGGATGACCACTGACCCGGCGTTTGATCTGAAGCAGAGGAGATTAATGACTGCTGACCCGGCATTAATCACATACAGCCTACCGTGGAATGAATCAATCAGATGTTGGAGTAGATGGTGAGAAAAGTTGATCCAGAAGGAAGAAGCATCTCCGAATCCTCAACCGTTCTCATACCATTGATTTCACACCTATCTAGTAACGTTTTATTTTATTATCTGTTTTATGCATTTTCTCGTGAAAAATATCTTTTCTATCCATCTGACTAAAACCTGCAAGGTATCCACTGCTTGCTCAAACCAACAATCTCTATGGGATCGACCCTCACTCACCTGAGGTATTACTTGGACGACCTAGTATACTTGCCGTTCTATCTGTGCAAAACGTGCAGAGTCAGTTTCCTGCACCACCCTTCAAGGGGCGTTCGTTAACCCAAAGGACATCACCGCATACTCAAAGTGACCTTAGCGAGTTCGGAATGCAGTCTTAGGGATGTTAGCTTCTTTCACCCTAATTTGATGGTAATCCGACCTTAGGTCGATCTTTGAAAATACAACATCTCCTCGTAACTGATCCATCAGATCATTAATCCTTGATAGAGGGTATTTATTCTTCATTGTCACCTTGTTTAATTGTTGGTAGTCACCACACAGTCTTATACCTCCATCCTTTTTCTTCACCAACAACACAGGTGCTCACCACGGGAAAATACTTGGTTGAATGAATCTCTTGTTCATCAACTCTACCAATTGCTTCTTCAACTCTGCCAACACTAATGGTACCATCCGATAAGGTGCAATCGAAACTGGTCCAGCTCCAAACACTAAGTCTATAGCGAATTCAATATCTCTTTGAGGTGAAAACTCAAGTATATCCTCGTGAAAAACTTCGAGAAATTTCTGCATGATCGGTATTTGATCGAGGTCTTGCTCATCCTTTAACGAATTTGCAGCCAAAAGGATAAATCCTTGGCATTTTGCTCCACTACAATTCACCTTCATTGAATTCAAGTAATAACTCCGCGCAACTATTGGTCTTTTTGATTCCTCAGACATAAACCAGATACAACGTTCAAAGCAATCCAATAGCACTCGATTTACTGACAACAAATCCAAACCCAATGTCAAATCTAACTCGATCATTGGCAAACAGATAAAATCATGCACAAACTCTCGGTTCTCCACTTTAAAAGGAACTTCTTAACATCCTAGTCTAGTCACCACAGTTTTTGAAGCAAGAGTATGCATATGTAAATCAAATTCTAATTCCAATACCTTCAATCCTAAATCAGCAGCTTTATCAAGGTCTACAAACTAATGAGATGCTCCAGTATCATACAATGTAGTTAATATTTTACCACTAATTTTACATTTACCTTTGATTAAAGTCTCTGATCTAGTAGCCTCATCCACGGTCACAACATACACGCGACCTTGTTGTTGGGTTCTCTCGGCATTCCGATTGGCCTTCTTGGGACAGTTCTAAGACATATGACTAGTTCTTCCGCAGTTATAACATAGTCCCAATCCGGCTCTACATGGAATTTTCAGGTGGTAGCTTCCACACCTCTTACAGGTCAGGTCATTCTGAGGTTGCTTTCATATCTCCTTCCTTGATGATTGTTATTATTATTGTCCCTTCGGAAGTTGGCTCGGTCCTGTTGAGGTTGTTGAGTATAACCTCCTCGCTTAAAGTTCTGACCCCTTGGAGAAAAGAATCTTGCACTTCCCTGGTTGTGATAACCACCACGGTTGGTACTTGTGGTTACATTCTTCTTAGAATAATCCTCTACCACACGGCTCTTGTTTATCAACTCTGCAAATCTCTTGATCTTAACAGGTGCCACATCTCGCATAACTTCATCCCTCAAAATATCTTGATGCTTCATGCACCTCCATTCTTCATATCCTTCAGGGAAACCCTGACAAATCCTAAAAAAGTGGCACTACTCTTCAAACTTGCTCGTATAAGCAGCCACAGTGATGGATCCTAGTCTCAGTTGTAGTAGCTCCAACTCCTTAGCTTGTCTTGTAGAATTTTGATAAACCCTAATTTTGTGGTTTATCTTGTACTTAATTTAGGGGATTTTATCAACTTTTCTCACATTTATTCAATGAAATAGCATGGTTTTGTAATTCTCCCTTAATTTGTGCTTAAGTGTAAAAACATGCTTTTTAGGCCTTAAAATAGCTAAATTTAATTCACTTTAATTCTATTCGATACCTTGATATGTTTGTTAAGTGATTTTAGGTTTAGAAGGTAAAGATTGGATTGAAGGAATGAAGGAAAAGTATGCAACGTGGGAGAACTCATGAAGAAATGAAGGAATCGCAAAGTTGTCAATCCTGACCTCTTCGCACTCAATCGGTCATAACTTGAGCTACAAAGGTCCAAATGAGTCGGTTCTAGTTGCGTTGGAAAGATAACATCTGGGGCTTCAAAATAATATAAAATTTGCTATAGTTGCCTGCGTCTAGGGACACGTACGCATGCATCACGCGCACACATCGGTGGATCAGTGTGGGTCCATTTTAGCAACTCGTGGTCAGCGATTTCTGAAGCATTTTGGGCCCAATCCAACTCATTTCTGATGCTATTGAACCCAAGAATTGAAGAGGGATGAACCAAGTAGTCATAGTTTAGTTTTTATCACGGTTTAGGTTAGAATTCTAGAGAGAGAAGCTCTCCCTTCTCTCTAGAATTTAGGATAGTTTAGGTTAATTCTTCTTAGATCCAAGTTTTAATTGTTGTTTTGATTTGGTTTTCCTCTTTAATTCCTTATTATTACATCTTTTTTCTTCTAGTTCTTGTTGTTAATTTCCGTTTCATGTCATTTTTATGTTCATGCACTCATGTTGGATTTAATTTTCTTTTAATGCAATTTTATATTTCCATGTCTCTCCTATGTTTATCTCCATTGCTATTGTTGATTTCTTGTTCATGTTAGTTATGGGTTTTGTTAATTCTTGCATTTTATGATGTTTACTTTTATTACACTCTAGGTGTTTGATAAAATATTTTCTCTAGTTTTTGAGTAGTTTTCTTGACTCTTGGCCTAGGCTAAGGAAATTGGGTAAGCTTGAGTCATTGGGTCTAATTGATTTGGTGATTTGAGAATTCTTGGTGGTCAATTTGATAATCATTAACACTAGCCTACTACTAAGTTAATTGGTAGCTAGGTTAGGACTTATGGATTGATATTGATCAAGCCATTTGATATACCTCAAGCATAGAAGTAGCCTTGATGAGCTTGGTTCCTCATAATTGTCAATATATGGTTTGTAGACAAGGATGTTGATCTCAATTACCTAAGTCTAGCCAAGAGTTCTTTCCATTTCTTTTATTAGTTCTTGTTATTTACTTCCTTGCTTTTATATTTCCTTGCCAATTACAAATCAAACCCCCCTTGCATCTTCATAGCCAATAATTAAATACTTCATTGCAATTCCTTATGAGACGACCCGAGGTTTGAATACTTCGGTTAATTTTCATTGGGATTTGTACATGTGAAAACTCAAATTTTTGATGTGAGAATTATTTGTTAGTTTGGAGCTATGCTTACAACGAAGTTCTTATTTCTATAAGAGAAATTATAGACCGACATGACAATTTTCTTACTATCAAGTTCGAGAAGTATTTCTTATAAAACTCCTCTCTAAACATCTCCTAGGTGACCATCTCATCCTCATTTCATTGCTGCAGTAGACGGTGATCTCCCTGCCACCAGTGTTGTACTTCTCCAGCCAACTGATAAGCAGCAAATTTAACCATCTGACCCTCAGGTATATGCGGTGCTTACAGTGCCCTTTCTATCACTTGGAACTAATTATCGGCTTCAGTTAGATTAGTTGAAACGCTGAAGATTGGGGGATTGACCTTCAGAAAAGTCACCAAAGTCATTGGACCTCCATCAGCTTGATGGTTTCCCATTCCATTACCGTTCCTGTTCATCCTTTTCATAGCCTGGTTTATAGCTACACCACTTGCCTGCATCGTGTTCACAAGATTCGTCATAGCTGCCAAGAGCGCAGCCTGGTTATCCACCGGTGTGCCTTCCTTTCATTAAAGTTTTTTCAAAATAAGGGGGAGAGAAATCTAAATAAAATACAGTGTAGAATTCAAAAGAAGTTTGTCGTCTTACAGACGAACTCTAGCTCACCGCAGAGCACCAAGACCTACATCTGAAAAACAAAAAATATATACGGGATGAGAATCCCAACCCATGAGTTCCCAATACAGTAAAAATACCAAATAAATACAATATAATGTAACAGGAACTCTCTAAGCAATCTTAAGCTCCCACATGACAATCTTTCCATCCTAGGTTGACACTAGTCTGTAATTAGGCAACTATCATAGGGAATTCTAATCTAACTCACTTTTTTCATTGTTTTCACAACTCTCTAAACTCCAAACAAAATGGCCTTCAGCATTAACCGGCTCCAACCTGAGGGACCTCTTAGATATTCAAACACGAGCAAGACAAACAAATAATACACAAGTAAAATTCAAGTAAAGCGATTAGCACATAGTCACTTAATATGCACAATTAAACAAACCATGAAAAGTGAAAAACCCAAACAAATCAAACAAATACAAATAATGCATGCTTGCCCTATGGCCGATGAGCTCTGATGAGTATTTTGGTGAAAAATAAATTTCTCCCAAAATACACAAATCTAACCGGCAAGTGTACCGGGTCGTATCAAGTAATAAAAACTCACGGGAGTGAGGTCGATCCCACAGGGATTGATGGATCAAGCAATTTTAGTGGGTGATTAGTTTAGTCAAGCTGACATTCAGTGAATTGTGTGAAATGTAGCCAACAGAAAGTAAATTGCAATGAATCTTAAAGATGCAGAAAATAAAATTGCAAGTAAGTTAAAGAACAAGAAAGTAAAATAGCTGAAACTTAAATTGCAAGAAAAGTAATTTGCATGAAAAGTAAAGGGGTTGGGGTGTTGGAAATTAAAAAGAGCAATAGATCACACAACTGGAATTTTAAATTGCAGGAAGAATAAAGGAAATTGGATGCTGGGAATAAAAACAGAATTGAAATTTTGAAGTGCAGTGAATTAAAAGCAGCAAGAAAAACAAAGAGAAATCTCAGAGGGAGAATGAAACAGAACACCTTCAATTCTCCACCCAAGATTCAAAACAAAGAAAATTAAAGAGAGAGCTCTCAAATTCTAGTGCTCCCTAGTGGAGCCAGCCTCCCCACAAATATGAAAATGATGCCTTATATAGGCTTTACAAAATGGAAATGAAAATGAAATTAAAAACAAATTACAATTAAATGAAATTCCTATTTTATATATTTCTTGTGCCTTTGAGTGATGATCATTTGGGCCCTTGCTCTTGATGGAATTGGGTTGATAAAGGCCTTGGTTGATTGCTCTTGGAGTTTGAAGAGGAACCGAATTGAACCGGGTTGAGTTTGCAAAAGTTGGACCAAAAGTTGGAGCTAAAGTTAGGGGTCTAACTTTGGCTCCAACTTTTCATAGCAGCCCACAAAACTTGCTGGTATGAACGTTGGTGCCAACGTTAGGGGTCTAACTTTGACCCTAACGTTGGCCTCCCTTATGCACATTTATGGCGCCAACTTTGTCCTCTTGTCATGTTGCCAATTTTATGCCCAATATAGACTATCATATATGGTTGGAAAGCTCTGAATGTCAGCTTTCTAAACCATTTGGAATCACTTCAATTGGACATCTACAACTCAAGTTATGATCATTTGAAGAGGGCATGGTCGCTGGCTTTGGTGTGCAGCGTTTGAGGTAACGTTTGCCTCAATGTTGGCGAAAACGCCAGTTCTGGAGGCTCAAACGTATTGTCCACCCCATACTATTATACATTGTTGGAAAGCCCTGGATGTCTACTTTCCAATGCCGTTGGGAGCACATTATTTGGAGCTCTACAGCTCGAGTTATACTCCGTTGAAGGTGCAGAGGTCAGTTGGCCTCACTGCATGTTGCCACCATGTTCGTTTATGCACATTGCGGGGCAGTTTTCTCCCTCAATTTTAGTGTTCACCATGCAGTGCCATATATGCTTGGAAAGCTCTTGATTCCTACTTTCCAATGCTTCTTGAATCACCTCATTTGGAGCTCTGTAGCTCAAGTTATTCTTGTTGGAAGTATACCCCTTCAAGCTGTTGTGGTGTGTGGCGCCAACGTTAGCCTCAAAGTTAGGGGGCTAACGTTGGCGCAAACTTTTGCTCCTCCCCTTGTGAATTTCATGTGCCAACGTTAGCCACCAAGTTAGGGGGCTAACGTTGGCGCAAACTTTAGGTGCCCAGGGAGGTTCTCTTCATGCCAACGTTAGCCTCAAAGTTAGGGGGCTAACGTTGGCGCAAACTTTTGGTGCCCAGGGGTGAATTTCATGTGCCAACGTTAGCCTCCAAGTTAGGGGTCTAACTTTGAGGCTAACTTTTCACCCAAAAGTTTTTGCTTCCTGGTTCAACTTATTCCATTGTCCTCTCTTTACTCCTAGCCATTCCTTCTTGCTTCACCCTTTCTCCAAGCCTTCTTCACCTATCATTAATCAACCAAACACATCAAAGCTATGCTCAAAATCATGAGGTATTCATTCTTTCATAATATGTGACAATTATAGCATAAAACCTCATGAAATAGCATGAATTCATACATGGTTGATTAAATCAAAGGAAACATGAAAATCTACCCAATTGGCTTGCTTATGGATCAAGAAAGTGCATAAAACCTATTGAAACCAAAGGAAAAAGGCATAGAAAAACATGACATGATGACATGTCATCAAGCTCATCTGTCGGTTATACAGCCAAACACGACATGTCCGATAGCTAATCCTGGACAATCCCTATGTGTGCGCATCCCCAAGCTCATATTCATATTCATATTCATTTATCAATAGCATTGGGGGAACTTCTGGGAAGGTCTAAGCTCCCGACTACATCTTGCGGCAGAGGGTCAACATTCCAACTGGGAGTAAGTAGGACAAAACCACAATCCTTGCTTCTACCACAGAAGCTCAAATACCAACTGGGAGCAAGTAGGACAAACTGCAATCCTTGCGTCTACCCCAGAAGCTCAAACCTTAACCCGGAGCAAGTGGAACAACGCCATTACATCTACCCAGACAGATACATTTCAATCAGACACACTTCCATTATCAAATTCATTCTCAATCTTATTTCATTTCATTCATAGTCATAATCATAATCAATCATCATCATCTCTCAATATCGTAAGCATCCTCATCAAATCTTAATAATATCATCATCATCATCTTAATATCATAATCATCCTCATTACATTTAATACACCTTTCTTCAATTTACTGTCTCGACTCATTTAGTCTCATTCCTAACCCTTCTACTCTCTATTACACCGACTCTAGACTCATAACAAAGTTTATAGAGGTTTAGAAAGTTAGAAGAATGGTTAAAAACTCAAAAATTTATTTTCAGCAAAATAGGGTGGCCACGTACGCAACGCTTCCGCGTACGCATAAATTTCAAAATTTGGTAATGTTGCGTATGCGGATCACCTTCGCAAATGCAAGAATATTGTCAGAAACGTTTGCTCGCATCGCGTGACACTACTGCGTACGCATGAGTTCAAAAATGACACTGTCGCATACGCTGACCACTTTCGTGTACGCGAGAGTACTGGACAGAACCATTTACTCGCGTTGCATGACACTTCCGCGTATGCACGAATGCAGGATTTTCAAAAAGCTAATATACTGCAGAAAGTTCAGTTTTTTTTATCAAAACTTCAAAAGCGCATAACTTTTCCGTTGAAAATCATTTTTCGTCCGTTCTTCGAATGACATAAACTACTCATACCCAATTTCATTTAAAATAAGTTTCACAAAATTTGAAGGTCCGAGAGCTAAGTTATGGCACGTGGAAGTTGGTCAAAAAATTTTTGTTACCCAAAAACAGAAATTACCTAATTTCCAAGAATTTCACAAGATATTTTAAATTCTACATTGATTTAATACCTCCCAACTGTCTCAAATTACTCCTTTACTTTCAACCAAGTTCAAGTCTACTTAATTTACACATTTCAACTCTAATTCGTCATTATCACATCTCAATTCATCAATTCCTCTATTCCAACAAGTCATTACCAAATTTTCATATGCTTAGTTACATAATCATCATCTCAATTTGAAACATAAATATTGAATGCATTCCATCAACTTACCAAGCTTACCTTATTCGGCCTCCGGCCAAAATTTACCAATTCAACTCATAAATCATAAATAACCAATCACCAACCAAAATCAAATTCAACAATTCATCGATTACAATATTTCAATTTCATCTAATCACACAATTTAATCTTATTTCTAGGGGAATCTAGCCTAGAACTTCATGTCACATTATATGGTATTAAAATAAAACTTAAACCGTACCTCTAGGAAGCCAAAATTAAACCCTTAATTCTTGAATTCTACCAAGTTTAAGCTCCAAGTTCACCTCCACCAAGCTCAAGCACCACTAATGATCAATACTCAATCTACACTATTTTCACATAATAAACTCATTATTCAAGAACTAGGACTTCATAAAATTTTATGGACATATGAAAAAAGTGTCTCTTATCTTTATCCACCGAAATTAATGATAAAACTTAACTAGAACTCAAGTTAGAGCTTCCCTTAGACATAAGAATTACCAAGTTTTATGAATACACAAACAAAAACGTAATTCTCATTGCAAAAATAAAACTTTAGCTTGGTTAGAGAGATGTTTACTGAAATTTTTAGATAAAAATGAAGAGGAGGAGGTAAACTTTGCATGGCTACAAACGATATGATGATCGGAACTACAAATTGAAAGTTATGATCAATTAAAATTAGAAGTGAATAGTGACATTAGGTTTTGTTCTCTTCTCTCTTCTTTATCGTTCCTTACTCTTTCTTACTCTTAGGGGACAATTTTTGTGCTGAATGCTTAATGTGTGAGGGTTAAATGATTAGGCTTGGGCCAACATGAATTCGATTTAATCGTTTTAATTTGTTGGTCTAATTTTGGACCAAAATCTTTATGATTAATATTTTAATTTGTATCCTAAATATTTTTATTTTTTAAATTATAAAATTTAATTTTCTAATTTTCTTGATACATAATTAATCTATTAATTAATTATTTATTAATTAAACAAAATTTACATATCCATCCTCCATATTCTTGTCAAAATATACATTTTTTAAAGATGAAGAGACAAACTCAATTTTTTTTAAAGCGAGATATACCTTAAAAATGTATCCACACAGAAATATATTCAAACCAATTAAGCCTTACCCTATTATCTAATCTAATATCTAAACAACATACACTTTAACACGTTCCTTTAAAAAAGTCTAAAAAGTAATAATATATGGAATTGAAAATGTGAAATGTGACCGTAAAGTATATAGGGTCGTTTGTCATATCTAAATGGAGTGTACGTATGTAACAAAGTGGATTGATTATACACATCAAACACTAATAGGCATGGACCAAATCTAGGTTGGCATTGCTTTGACACAGACAAGAGATTCAATTAGCTGGTGGTAATCATAGTGAGATAAAGTTGTACACGTGGCATATCATGAAAGCGATCTTGGTCCACTCTCATGTGGATGCCCATGCCATATTCATGTGAATGCTAGCTATGCCATGGTCTAGTAATAGTGATGGAAATGCATGCAACAACCTAAAACAAATAAATAAATAAATACAAAGTTTATTAGCGTAGTGACTAGTGAGTGAGTGGTGTGTGTATTATTGCATGCCATTTACGTGGATAGTTATCTAAATCGAATTGGTCTGAGTATTGGATTATCAGATTTTTACTTGATTGATTCATCGAATTTTAACTTATTTTAATCAATTTTAACCATTGACCGATTTAATTATTTAACCGATTTACTTGGCTAATGGCCTTTCAACAAATGTGGAGCTTTTCGGATACTTTGAAGGAACATTTTGAGAGTTGGACGAGCTTTACAGGAAGGAAGGTAGATAGGAAGAGATGGTTCACTGGATTCTTTGCTGTTATCTCGACAATTTGACTAGAAAGGAATGACAGGCTCTTCCGAAATAAGAGTTCAAGAGTAGGGGACATTATTAACAGATCGTTTACGTTCTACGAAGAATGGAGTGGTGCTGAACCCTTTGGGTATTGATGGCCGAGTCACAGTGTCTAGGAGTTATATGTTATCTTGTTTTATTCTTACTATAGCTTTGCTATCTGCTTCACTCTGCTGTGTTGAGCTCCCTTTGATTAAAAAAAAAAACCGATTTACATAATGATCCAATTCGATTTAGTGATCAGGTGATCGGGTTTTAGTTTGACTTATAGTGTAGTGGCTCGTGAGTGAGTGGTGTGTGTATTATTACATGTTATAACATTGAAGAATTAAAACAATTTAGCTGCAGTCTAATATGATAATTGTATCAATCATTATTATAAATATTTTTAAGCCTGATAAATATAATTCATAATTATGAAAACAGAAAAAAATAATTCAACCGTTAATTAAAAAGAGATCAGAAAACATAAATTCATTACAATTAGTTCCGATGACTAAGATAGGCAGTAGGGACGGACAAGAATTGAAATAGTTGACGAAACTCACTACTATGGAGGCTTTAATTTTCTACCTTTTTGAAAAAGGAAAAAAAAGGAATTGTGGTCCCAATTTCATGTTAACCACTCATATGGTCATTAAAATGGAATAAATGTTATTTGAAAATTGTTTTCGTTGTGATTGTATATTTTTTGTTGACATCTTTAATTTGTCCGATTTGTTTATGTTTTATTAAAATATAAACCCTATATATCCATTCCCTTTGACAATTTGAGTGATGAGCATCTATGTTTATATATACTTTATACTTGTACACTCTTCTCCATATAAGCGATCCCCACGTCTTATAAATGCTATATCTGAATTTATAGTTGTAACTGTAATGAATTTAACTATACATTAATATTATTATCCTGTATGTTAGTTGAATATATGCATATCTGACAATATATTTAAAGCAGATGGAATTGTTTGTACCCTTATGTCTAAACATATATTAATTTTAACAAGACACATACACATTTCATTTCAGATATCTTACAATATGATATAGCAAGCCCCCATATAATCATGTCCATTTATTAAAAAAAAAGGTGATGTCCAACATAGATAGATGACTAATTAATTTAATTGGAAGGACTATATATACAGAATATATACATATATACATGATGATGAAAATGATGTAGCAAATTAAATGATATTATATTTATTTATATATAAATATAATTTGGTAGGTGGAATTGTTAAAACATATGGTGATACACTCGTGTGCGTGGCCTGACATTGGAGCATAAAATGAGGGGTCCGATCCAAGCGATGTGGGTTGCGGTGGCACAAAGAAAGAAAAAAAAGTACACAGCATGAAATAATAAATATATATATACTAGTAGTAGATAAATAGTATTAAATTAAATGTGTCTAACCATATGTATCTATATGCGGGGGGTAGAATTTATTCAGGTGAAATTATAAATAAATAAGAATACGATATGATATGATTAATAGATGGTTTTGTGGAAGTAGTAGAAAGCAAGTTGGGGAGAGAGAGAGAGAGAGAGAGAAAGAGATAAATGAATGAATGGGACCAAAGAAAGAGTAATGAAAGGAGTGATGATGGTGTGTGTAGGGTGAACAACGGACATTTAGCGGATGGGCTGCTGTGGATTAGTGTTTTCTTGGGACCATTTCTTCATCAGGGCTGCCCCCCTCAATATTCATAACCACCTACCACTATCAATGTTAACTACTAAGTAACTTATTATAATGCTTTATATGTTTTTTTTTTAATAAAATAATGAACCATTAAAATAATAATTATTAAAAATGAATTCCCCCTCCCTCCTCTCTTTTAAAGGAATTCCAACTGAAATTAAAAAAATATATATATAAAGAAAACTTTTTAATTTTCTATGAAATACAGATTTGTGTTTACGTTTCGGACATATTTCAGATACAACACTCGTTCGATACGAGTATTTGCTGTCTAATCGTGTCTTAATAAAAAATAAATTTTTTTTGGACATGCTTAGACACATCTAAATACCATAATATATCAGCGTATCTATCTTTATTCTTAACATATATTTTTAAAATAAATTTAGAAATATTATATATTATTATTTATTAAAATAAAAAAATATTTTAAATACTTTATATAATTGAAATAAGACATTTAAAATAATTAAAAAATTATTTAATGTTTTAATGTTAATAAAATATCAAAATATCATTATAATTTATCTAAAAAATATTTTATATTTTATATATATGTGTATCTCTATGTCTTATAAGATTTTAAAATTTATATGTTAGTATATTTTATATTGTGTTATATTCTATATTTATGTCAATGTCTATACTTCATAGTTAATTTTTAATTTTAAAATTTTACCTACTAAAAACTTATACAATTGTGTTTACGTAAAATTGTTAATTGAGAACCGTTAGATACGGTGAGCCTTCCGTTTTAACTGATACCCGTTTCTTGAAAGTTGAAACCATAGACTATCTCGAAGCCATTCTCATCTATGATCTATTTGAGTACCATAGATTCTTACCCTTTTTTTTTTCTTTTTCTCTTTTCATTTATTTATTTATTTTTACTTATTCCAATCTGTGGTCGCTTCTTGTTTTTTCATTTTTTCTTTTGTCATGAGTAAGACTGGACTTGCTTTTGACAAAAACAAAATCAGTTCAGGAGCAATTGTTTTTTTATTTTTTTTAGCAATCATGATAAATTCATCGTGGTCAGGCCCTTGACACCGTGGCAGACTGGCAGCAAGACACTACAGATAGGGTTAAAAGCCTGAAACCCAACTTAGGTCCAAAGGAAAAGTTTTATTGGGCCTTCATAATGATATTAAGGTTCTCTTTTATATTTATTTTTTGTTGACAAGAAGCGGTGGGCTAACAAATACTTTGTTTTTTGACGGGGAAGAGGGTGTTCATTCCACTGGGGCTGCTATGATATCTAGCCAGGCAAGATTTTGAACATGATGAGGAACCTCTTCCATCCACACAATATTTGGATTGGTAATAGCTATTTTGCTAGTTCATGGGCAATTCTATTCCCATTTCTTTTAACATCAAAAGGCACAAATCTAATCTAAACTCACTAAGGACAAAGCATCAGCCACAAAAGCCCCAAAAACAGTAACATTCCGCAATAATCTCCGAAAACCAACACTCCTTTGCTAATTTCATGACCAAATAAACCGCAAGTGCCTCTGCTTCATGGGCTTCAAGTGTAGGATTAATAGGCCATGTTGCTGCAGCTAGGATTTGGCCCAAACCGTCTCGAACAACCGCACCCGCACCTCCATTACTATTTTGCCTGATTTGGGTAGTGGGGATCAAAGCACTTATCTTTTTCTGGTCTTGAAAACAGAACTCATTAGAGCACAAAACAAGGTCTTCTCCTTTTTTTTTTTTCCAAGTTTGCAAGCAGCCACCGATCCATCCTTTCAGAGTAGATCCTGTGCCATTTTCCGTTCTCAGGAGAAAAGGGCTACCAAATACTGAAAAGGAGAAAACGATAAAAAAAAAATAAAACCTTGTTGAAGCATTTTAATGTTGAATTATGCTAAGGAGACAATGAAAATTTTCAATGGGCTGATTATTTAACCCAATATGAATAAGAGAAGTGCTACACATACAAGTTTTTTTGACTTACAAGTCTTACAAGTTACTAGGCCTTTTAATGCGTTATTCAACATTTTCTATTTTCAAAGCGCTACACTCAAAATGGTTCTTCTTCTTCTTCCTCTTCCTCTTCCTCTTCCTCTTCTCTTCCTCTTCCTCTTCTTCTTCGTTTTTTTTTTTCGATTTTCATAGTTTCTGAAATCAAACTTTGAAATCGTTTTGAAGAAGAAGAAGCAGCAGAAGATGAGGAGAAAGAGAAAGAGTTCTGAATTATGCAACGAATTTTGGGTGTATTTCTTAAATACTTTGGGTGTATTTTTCGTAATCCTTTGGGTGTATTTCTGTAATCCTTTTGAAGATAATGGAACTTCAGAAATACACCTAAACGATTACAGAAGTACACCCAACGGATTTAAAGAAATACACCCAAAATTTGTTAAAATACATCTTATGCATAATTCAGAACTCTTTCTCTTTCTCCTCCTCATCTTCTACTGCTTCTTCTTCTTCAAAAACGATTTCACCATGAAAAATCGAAAAAAAAAAGATAAAACAGAGAGAAAGAACGTAAATGAAGAAGAAGAGGAAGACGATGAAGAAGAACGTGCAGAAACGAAAGAAAAGGAGAAGAAGAAGAGTAAGAGGAAGAAGAACGTGCAGCAAGAAGAAGAAGAAGAAGGAGAAAGAGAAGGCAAGAAACGAAAGAAAAGAAGAAGGAGAAGACGAAGAGGAAGAAGAATAGTTCGAAGCGTGTTTTGAGCGTTAGTTTTAATTGAACTTGTAAGGCTTACAAGCCTTAATCGCTTGTATGCCAAGAATTACTCTATGAATAAATAATGAAAACCACTTCATATATTACCTAAATTCAATAACTCTCGTTCAATTATTTTACATTAAATTTCAAATTTTAAATCTCCCAATTTCAAATTTTAAATTTTTAAAAAATACAATTAGTTATTTCAAAATAAATAACCATTCGAAATTCTAATTTAACATTTCACTGTAATATTCTTTTCTTTTTCAACTGGGGCCATTCCCACCTTCATCAATAATCATCCCACACGCCACTCACCCTTAGTAAAAGCAACCATCCACTCGAGAATAAAAATAATCATTCGCATACCTAATGAATTGAACATCCAACATATTTTAATTATATATAACTAAATCCAATCCAATCAAAATAATCATTTACATAAAAATTAAAATAACCATCCGCATACCTACTAAAATGATCATCTCAAATTGACCATTAAAATAGAAGAAGAAGGAGATAAATAAATAGAAAAAGCAACTATGAGCATCCAACAATTTAACTTTTATTAAAAAAATATATAATTTGACACATGAGTCTTATGATTTGATGTAACCATAAAATTGAAGAAACTAAAAATAAAAAAAAGTTCAACAGAGGAAGAGACACGAGTGAAAATCAAAAGTAAACAATTGAGTATTTGATTTGATACTGCCAAACTGGTTGTAAAAGAACTATCAGAAAATCGCAAAAGCAGACAATTTTTCTCCACACTGCCCAATAAGAAGGAGCTTGATTAGGTAATCGTAATCTGCACGAGCCCTAGCTGGTGGTGTTGCCATCGATGCTTACCACTAAACTTTGAAGGCAGAAAGTGAGAGAAGGGTTATGGTATATCCGAGAGGGAGAGAGATTGGATGAGAAGAGAGGGAAGAAGAGGCGTCGGAAATGGTTATCTACAAGGACCCATCTGGTCGAGTATCGGGAGAGTGGCGTGAAGCGACAAGTTTTAGATGTGTGTATCGGAGGTTATGATGAGATTAGGAATAACTGTACGTAGTGTGAATGAGTTTAAATATTAATTCTAATTTTTTAAAATTTAAAATTTGAAATTAAATAATTAATGATTTAATTTTTAATTTAATTTTTTTTAATTTTATTATACACATTGTAGGAGTGGATCCTCTCCAATAAAAAAAAACTGGATGGTATCTAGTGTTTAATCTCATCTTTTATTGTTCTCTCTCTCCTCTTTAATTTTGGTCACACTTGTAGAATTAAAGGTGAGAGATCACACTTTATTCTTTCAAGTGTTAAAAAAATTGGAGAAAATCCATTTTCCACTTGTATACTAAAATCATTGTCTCCTCATACTTTCTCTTAATAAAAACATTAAAATTATTATTTACATATTTACAAGAGTTTCTAATTAAAATTTGTATAAAATGTAGACTACTTTAAAAATTACACCGAAAAAAAAAAAAGTTCAAATGCTAGTAAAATTTATTATTTTTAGTTAGTATTTTTTGTTATTAATTTAATTTTTTTTACTATAATAATTCAACAACGTATTTTTAGTTTATATTTTTAAATATTATTAGTTAACTATTAGTTAAAAACAATAGTTTTTTTTTTATTTTCTAGTATTTTTCTGTTTAAAGTTCAGCTAAAATGTGTAAGAAATGCTGTAGCATTCCAAGAGTAATTAAGACCATAAATTAAATAGAGAAACCTAGGATGAAAGACGCCAATAACAATTCTTATTACCTTCATATACATATTTAGCTACATAACTTGCATGTGTACAATATTGAATGAAGAACCAGTGGTTGCTATATTCGTTCTTAAACCCATGATTGATCCTAAAAACAGGTAAACCACCAATGTCTCCATGTTTTTCCCTATTAATAACACTGTTTTGTCACAAGCATAAATTTTCAATCATCTTCTGAACAGCAACCCCCCCAAAAGAAAAAAGAGAAAAAAAAAAAAAAACCTTATCATTATCAAGAAGGGATTGAAATAAGGAAAGAAAAACGTTAATGTTAATTTAGGTATTTAATTAATTAATAAAACATGCCCATAGATGAGATCAGAATGGAAGAAGGTAGTGGCGCAGTGATCAAGAGTTCGTCGCAAAGTATTAAAGAAAATGGGTTTTGCGGTTCTCCTGAGGTAGTTCTCATCATACAGAAGGTATCATAAATAATTATAATTATAATTCTTCTTCTTCTTATATATATATATATATATATATATATATATATATATATATGTATCTAGATCTTTAGGTTACAGAGATTTAGATGCTATATCATGAAATTATTTCTTAAAAAATTTAAACTAATAGAAAAGAAGACATAATCATATGGGTAAGATATGCAAAAGAAATACATAATGAAATAGGAGTGTTGTAATGTAACAGGTAATTGCGGAGACAATTGGGACATACTTCTTAGTATTCTTAGGATGTTGTGTGGTTGTTTTGAATAATGTAGAAGGGAGTGAAGGTGCAATAACATTTCCTGGGATTTGTGTGACATGGGGTGTTGCAGTTATGATATTGATCTATGCTCTTGGTCATATTTCTGGTGCACATTTTAATCCCGCTGTCACCATAAGCTTCGCTCTCTATCGCCGATTCCCTCCCAGACAGGTACATATATACCTTTGTCTTTGCTTTCATGGATTATAAAGACAATTTTCTCTAGAGAAAAATGATGATCTTATGGTGCTTTGTAACTTTATAAGGTTTAAATTAGTGACAATAATGAAGCAATGAATAAAGTGAAGAGTAGAAAAAGAACAAGCTTTATTTTTTATTGTGGCATGCATGCAGGTGCCTCTATATTTGATAGCGCAAGTGCTAGGGTCAGTGCTTGCGAGTGGGACATTGTACCTTCTATTTGATGTGACCGATGATTCTTTCTTCGGAACGGTACCAAAAGGGTCATATATTCAGTCTCTTGTATTCGAGATCCTCACTTCCTTTCTTTTGATGTTTGTTGTCTCTGCCGTCACCTCTGATGATAGAGCAGTTAGTATCATTTCCACTTTTCTTCTTTTTCTAACACTACTCCCATGCATGCATCACTTTTTATAAAGTGTTTCCTTTATACAATAATATAAATGAAAGATGTACATTTAATATATTACAAATATAATTTCTCATTTTTAATAAGAAATAAGTAGAGAGTATTTGGATTGCACACATAATATAGCTGCACTGACCAATAAGCTGTTATGCTCAATATGAAAACTAACTCAATCATTTATAATTAACTATGTATCATTTGACTCATTTAACTTATTAGTAGTATAATTATATTCTTCACACTCACCCCTCAAAATTAGGTTAGTTCTTGAAAAAATTCGAAGTTTGGACTTAAATTGCTTAATGTTTAATTTGCAGTTGATAATGATTTTGGTAACAATATCAGCAACTTGGTCAAATCTAGGAATATGAACAACATGCAAAGTTTGCTTTTGCAGTTTGTCCTGAATCAGTTGCACCTCCAATTGAAAATGTTTCATTCGTTCATGCACTATTGGGTTGGCTATTAAAAAAATAGTGTTTATTGTCACAAAAAATGATAGGAGAGATTGAAAGAGTGATTCTTAATTCATAACATAAATTCTTCGGCCACACTAACTCTCTTTTTCACAAGTAGGTAGCTTTTTGAATTCTACTTCAGTGTATGATTTACTGATTGTAGCTTGCCTCCTACAAGTCCAAAATTTTAAATTAGTACAAAAAAAAAAAAAAAATACAATAAACAGAAACTGATTTCCTATCTTCAAAGTCAGCTGCCAAATCAAAATATGAGGAGTCATAAAGCCTCATATCATCACATTTGTGTAGTAACAATCCATGTTCTTTGGTTTCTTCTGAATGACAAAGCACTTTTTTAGCATCCTTCTAACAAGTCAATAGGAGATAATGTATGAACTGATTATAGTTAAGTATTGTAATGATCCAACCGATGTCCTGAACAATTTTGGATTTTCAAACTTCTCAGACCTTGAAGACAGAATTTGCAGAGAAAATATCATGGGAGTTGGCATGAGATTAGCCCCTGCCATTTCTAATTTTGAAAGTATCATTAATATACTTAGTTTGAAAGTATCATTAATGTATGAACTAATCTTACTTTATACTTTTGTACACTGTCATTAGAGGTTTTTTAAAGAACTAAAGATCATGTTTAGTCCTCATGAAGGCATTATACTCATCTAGCATAGTCTTATGCCAATGAAGACTTTGTAAAGTAATTTTGGCAGATTTATAGGATTGTTCTTCTTTAAAATTAGAATTGAGAATAGTTGTAAGTAATTTAGGCTTAGTAGATCCAGTTTTGGATCTTGTAAGCAGAGAAGAAGTATTTTCAGTTTGAGAATTCTTATCATGATGCGAATTCTCATGCTGACCATATTCTTGATGCAGACTAGGGAGTTGAATTTTAATCCTTGAGATAAGCACCACTTGATGACTATTGACCTGATCATGACATACTGAATCATTCAAACTATTTGATTCTATATTTTGTTGATTTTGCAAAGTAGTCTTCGATCTTGTTCCAAATTTCATAGCTATAAATACAACCCACCATGTTGTTCTTAAATGCTGAATCCGTGCACGCCAAAAGCCATGAGGTCAAATTGTAATCATCCTGATACTAGTGTTTGAATTTTTGACTTTTTATCCCAACTTGTTAATTTTCTAGAGAATCAAATTGAGGAGGGATTCGATTGGAATACAGATGATCTTCAAGATATAGGCCATGCATGGCAAACTAAACTTCTTGTTAACAAGTTGTTAACAAGTTTGGTGATTATTTTCACCCAACTTATATGTTTGTTTGAGAGGAAAATGGAAGGAAAGAAAAGGGAGGAAAGAAAATGGGAAAGAAAATGATTATTTTTTTTTGTTTGGTTGAAAAGGAATATTAGAGAGAAAAAAAAATGGATGGAAAAAAACTGGTGGGGTCCACCAATTTTTTTCTCTCCAACGTTGGAAAGAAAATAGAGAGAAAACTAATATTTTCTCTCTACTTCCAATACTACCCCTTTACTTTTTCAATATATTTTATAATATAAGGATAAAATTATCTTTTTATAACATTTCTTTCTTTCTTATTTTCCTTCCATCCAAACACATCTAAAGAAAATAAAAATTCACTTAATTTCTTTCCTTTCCTTTCTTTCCTTTCTATTTTCTTCCTCTCTATATCTTTCCTTCCAACAAAAAAGATGAGATGGTATAGCAATAATTGAGGAAATAAAGTTGGTAACATTGGTGGTGTTGTTGGTTGTAGTGTGCGAATTTTTAATTGTTAGGCATGGATCTTTAATTTTGAGCTCTTGATATCATGAAGAGGTTGTTGAATCTTTCATGTACAACAGAAAATAAAGAAAAAGATGATGAATAAAGGATAAGAAAAAAGAAGACAAATAACTATGAATTAGACTTGAAATTTAACAATAAAAAAATCAATAATGAGTATTTAGTGACACACATAACACATACTCCTATATATATATATATATATTAATGAACATCTCAAAATTATAAATTATAATAATTAGCATTATACTGTAATAATAAAATAGTTATAAGTTCTAAATAAATGGGTAATAGTTGTCATATGCAGCAGGACTTAATGTTAATGTTTTTTTTTTTGAAACAGGTTGGAGAATTGGCGGGAATTGCTGTTGGTATGACAGTACTAGTAGATGTTTTTGTTGCCGGGTAAATTACTTTAAATTATATATTTATATTTCTAAGACGAAAAGTTTTTAATTAAATATTTATTTTGACTTTTTGAGAATAAAACAAACTTTGCTCTCTAACATTTATAATAAGGTAAACAATTTTTTCCTCTGCGTTACGTGGTGTGGTGTATAGTATGTAGCACTTGCTAATATATTATGAATTATGACTGATTTAGAGAGCAGAGCTCTCAGAATTTAAAAACTTTTCTACTACCTTATATTTATTATATACTTTAATTTATTAAACATTTGTACCAATAATAATTATGTTAGGTGACAGACATTTTTTATTTATTTTATATCTAAGTTAATATTTATTAATTTTTATTTTATTCATTTAAAGTATTAGTCTCTAGTATTTTTCTAAATATAAAATTAATCAAAATGATAAATACTTTACATTTTATAACTATGAGGTCTTAGATTTTTAGATTATTGAAATAGTAACAGATTCATATATATGATGAAAGATATTCTAGACAAAAATTTTTATACCAAACTCTTTTTCCGTTTTTATTATATGTAATTAGAGTATTAATAGACACTAGTGTGTATTAATTTACTTTTTTAATTACTAAATATACAAAATTATAATAAATATAAGATTAATCAAGATAATATAAATGCCTAATATACTAATTAATAAAAAGTTTTTATGTTTGAGTCTTATAAAGAATATAAAAAATGATTTTTTTAATATAAATAATGAAATTAAAGATATTTTAGAAACAAAAATTGGTGCATAAATAATCTCTTCTTTCATCCCTAATATTTTAGATAAATTAAATTTTTATTTGAGTGAGTTGGATGAATGCATGGATGCAGGCCAGTATCAGGAGCATCCATGAACCCAGCAAGAAGCTTAGGACCAGCGTTGGTGATGCATGTTTATAAGGGATTCTGGATTTATATAGTTGGACCATTTTCAGGTGCCATTCTCGGTGCCTCTGCCTACAACTTAATTAGATTCACCGATAAACCACTCAAAGAAATTGGCCATAACACTAGTTTTCTCAAAAGCATGTCCAAAGCAACAAGCTTCCGGATATGAATAAATAATGAGTATATATATACATATTATTGTTATTATTCCTTGTTTTGATGAGCTGAGGCCATCATCATCCTCAACATTGCCATGCATCTATGCCTCTTTAGGATTATAAGAAATGGCATGAAAAAATTAATGGATTCTGTAAAACAATAAAAAAAAAAAATCGTGTACAGCAAACATTGTATATTATTTTTTTAGAATTTTTTGTGTAAATATACTAATTAATTAAATCACTTAGATTTTGTATTATATAAACGTAAATGTGTGCTAATTTAATCACTTAGTTCGGCGGTCATATTTCTTCTACATGTGCCAATATTTTGTATCATAAAAGAAATATTTTCGTTTTTTATTAGGTAGGTGTACATGCATAAATTAATTAAAAAGTAACAATATTATATTACTAATAAAATTTATTATTTTTGTTAATATTTGGTCAATATCTATCATTTAAATATTAAATTTTTAAATCTTAATAGTATGAAAATAAGGTAATGTATACAAATATTATCAATATTAATTAAAAATGTTGACCCCTAATATTTTTTATTAGAAATATATGAAAAGATCATAAAGATATCTTTTAATTTGTGTTATTTCTTTTGGAGTCAACAATGATCAAACTTTATACCTTTTAGTCATAGAAGTTTTAGTATTATATTATGTAGTTGGTACTTCTTTCAAAAGTTTAAATTTATAGAAAGAAATATATAAAAAAAAATTATATTTCTAATAGCACAATTGACTATAAAGCCAAAAATTAACCAATTCGTTGAGATATAATTATTTATTATGTATTTTTCTCTCATACGAAGTCGAATTATATACATTGTTTTTTGTTATCAAAGAGACACATTTTATTGATTTATTAGTAAATAGTTGATCCAAATTTAGACCACACCTATTAGAAGTTGCTACACGCCAAAAGGCATCATAAAAAATACAAAAAAAGAAAAAAAGAAAAAAAGAAAAAAGAACAAGCTAATAAAAGAGTTCATCAGAGTTTTCAGTGGAAGAACTTATCCACCAGTATTTTCAATGCATCAATAATCTGTCGAGCAATAGTGTCTTTTTGTTCAAATATTTTCAAATTTTGTGCTAACCATAACACTACATCTTTGACATTGTCACTCCCATCAAACTTTTGTGTTGTTTGCTCTGGTGGCCTCCTCCTGATTTTATCGCTACTTCCATCCACCATCTCCAGGTCTCCAAGAAGGTGCTAGGTATGAACTAAATCTCTAATTCTTGCCAAACTTCTTTTGTTTTTTTGGACACTCAATTAAACAATGTATATCACTGATTCTGGTTCTATCTGACATTTAGGGCATGTACTGCTAAAATTGGAGATTCACTTCTGGATTCACTGGTTAATAGGAGGGTTCCATGAATTATTTTTCAAACAAAGACCTTGACTTTTGCTGCTGTTTTCAAAGTTCAGATTGAGTTCCAGATTTTCTTCTTTGAGAAGATTGTAGGAAAAAAAGAAATAAGCTCATGGTAAAAATATAATCAATGTTGTATCCTGATTATACAATATAAGTTTCTATTTTCTCTTTGCACCATATTAGTTTATTTGATCCTTGATTAACTAAAGATTATAGAATGTTGGAAATATCTACCGTAGAAAAATATTCTGTAATTAATTGTTCATTCTAGTTTCTATTTGGTAGTAGTATTTGATTAACCCATATAAGTTGCTGGTTTGAGTCTTGTAATTGATTTCTCTAAATTTTTTCTTTATTTACTCCCCATAGATCATCATAGATTCAAATAGAAACCCCAAAACCCACACTCTATTTAACTTATTTTTTCAAAATTTTTCTTCCTTCTAAAATACTCCGCCATTTCCACAATGAATTTTGTCACAGTTCAACTGTTATGAATGAGAAAAATAGAAAAGATCTGCTGCGAAGGACCTTGTATATATAATAGCGAATTTGTATTTGCAATTAGTTGCCACCCTTATTTTGCGAGCATCACCATATTTAAAGTTTAAGATCCTTGAATCCCATTCCTTCTTGTGCCTTATCTCTACATAAAGTGTCCTATCAAACCTACTACATTTTTCTTTTTGTATCTCTCTGTCCCTACAAAAATTGTATCATTTTCCTGTGAATGTTGTCTAATAGAGCCTTGGAAAGCTTAAAATAGCTTAAGGCATATAACCGAATAGTCGAACCAATTGCTTTTACGAGGACTTCTCTTTTGCTTGATGAAAGTAAGGATCTTTTTCAGGGACTTAACTTCTTGAATACTTTATCCTCTACGAATTTGAATATCTCCTTTTCGGATCTGTTGATTGTCACTGGCAATCCCAAATATTTGTCTTGGGATCCAACATTAGGAACCTGTAATAACTGAGAGAGATCTATTTGGGTTTGTTAGGGAGTGTTTTGACAAAAGAAAATTAAGGACTTGTTCAGATTAATTTGCTGGCCACTTACTCTGCTGTACTCCTGTAATAGATGCAATAGGTTCTAACATAATTGATCTGTAACTTTACTGAATAGAATTGAGTCATCCGCAAAGAATAGATGGGTAATAGTAGGGCACCTTCAGCTAAGTCTTAGGCTAGAAACCTGTTTACTCTGTTCTCCTCTATGGAGTAGGTGAAAAAAACCTTCTATATATAGTAAGAAAAGACAGAGGGAAGAGGATCACCTTGTCAGAGACCTCTTGACGGCTTAAAAAAGCCTTGTGAGTGACCATCCACAGTCACAAAGTACGATACTGTAGTAACATACTCCTTTATCCAATCAATTCATTTGCTACAGAAACCCAGTTTCTCCATAATTTTCCAAACAACACTCCATTCTACTCTATTATAGGCCTTACTCATGTCTAATTTAAAATCCAGGTCATAATTACCATATCTCTTGTTTTTTAAAAAATGCATAAGTTCATGAGAAATTAGAACATTATCACTAATCATCAGACGACCTTTGATGAAGGCACTCTGATTCTTACTAATTATCTTGTCCATCACTCCTTGCATTCGATAAACAAGAATCTTGAAAATAGCTTTGTAGAAAACTGAACGTAAGCTAATCAGCCTAATTTGGCTCACAGTATACGCACCTGGTATCTTCGAGATTAAGCATATTTGAGTGTGATTCAAGGCCCTTAGTATTCTTCTTTTTTTTTTTTTGTGTTTTTGTACAATTTTCAGCATTTTTTGACTAAATTTGAGGAGTTGGAGCAGAAGTCTGATTCAGAGACAGAGAAAGCACTGCAGATGCTGTCCAGATCTGACCTCCTTGCACTCGGAAGAGATTTTCTAGAGCTACAGAAGTCCAAATGGAGCGTTCTTAACGGCTATGGAAAGCTAACTTTCAAAACTTTTCAGCAATGTATAATAGTTGATACTTTGCTTTGGACTAGAAGGCCCAAAACTGGCATCCAACGCCAGCCTCCTGCCCCTTTCCAGGCGTCCAATGCCCAAGGAGCAGAGCCCAGCGTCCAAATGTAAGAACCAGAGTTTTCACGTAAAACTGTTTTAATAAAATAATAATTCTTAAGTGCCCGGAGTAGATTCAAAATTTATAAGTTTTAATTTCAAAATTTAATGGTGAAATTTGATTTCAATAAATTTTTTTGAGTTGGAAAATGTATCTTTTCGAGAAGTTTTTGTAAAAATGCGCACTAGCTCTTAGGCCGGCAGCACCGGCTCTAGTTTGTCCGATACTGTGTTTTTAGAAAAATAAGAATTTGAAAATTGATTTATTATTTTGAAAAGACAAAAATAATTTAGAATTAAAAACCGGGCACTAATCTTAAAGGTTTTGATCCAAAGTGGGCCAAACAGACCAAAAACACTTAGCGGGTTGGACCAGGCCCAAGTGGGCCCAAGTCCAACATATAAATGCCCTAACTAAGAGGCATTCAGCCTCATTTTCAGAAAAGAAAGAGAGAGGGACGGTGAGAAGAGAGATGAGAAGGGGTTTAGGGTTTTACTATTCATCCAAACCTTGTTTTGATCATAACTTGAGTTATGGAGCTTCGATTGACGAGCCGTTTGCGGCCATGCGAAGCTCTCCACGAGATATTTGTTTTTATCTAGGTTTTGCTGGTAAGATTTCGAAACTCAAACTCCAGTTTCCATCTCAAACAGTTCTACATTTTTGGTTCTATTTCTTGAGTAGATTTTGTGATTTTGTTTGTTTAGGGGTGATATAGTATTAGAATATTATTAGGTTTTATTCTTAATCTCATTGGATAAGGAAGGTTTTACTAAACCCTTATGTTTAGTTATTTTTGTAAGCCATAGGTTTGATGTTTGTATGTTATGTGATGTTAGATTGAGTTTTGGTGTTTGTTAGAGTTGGTTGAGGCTTTGGATCGAGCCTGGTGGCTTCGTTTTGGTGTTTGGTGCGTTTGAGAATTAGCCGAGGTATGGTTTTGGTTTCCTTTATGTAATATGTAATGTTTCCGAAAACTTAGGCTAGTGGACCATAAGATAGGATTGCATGATGTTGGTGTGTGCCTAATTATTTATGAAATTATATTGTATATGAAGAGGATTATAGGAAATGTTGGAATGTATAATATATGTTTATGATGCTTGTTGAAGGATATTGATGATTATGATGTGTGATGACAATTATGATGATGATGGGTGGTAAGTGAAGTATTTATGTATGAGAAATTATTGATGTGTAATGTTATTGTGAAATGTTTGGGAGTTTAATGATTTGATGATGAATGTTGAGAATTATTATGGTTGTTGAGAGTTGTTGGTATTGTTGATGATAGATGATGAATCATGAAAATATTATTGATGAATGAGGAGAATTATGAGTGTTTATGATGATTTTAGATATTGAAGAATAATGATTTTGATGGTGTGAAATTGTATAAATGGGAGGTTATTGATGGTTGAGTTTGAGGAATGAGTGGTATGGAATTTCGTGTTGTTTTGGTAGTAATTGGATTGTGAGTAGTTTGGTTTTGAAATGAGAGTTTTGGTGAAAGTAAGTTTTTAAGGTTTTTGGTAAAAATAGGTTTTAGGCCAACTTTGGCGGATCGAATATTGAGCTACAGTTTTCGAAATAGATTGGTTTTTAGATCAAATTAAAGATAATTCAAAGAGTTTTAAAATGGTATAGATTTTGTAGAAATCTAAATTTTGTAGAGAAAGATATGATCGTTGAAAGTTTGGCTCAGAAATCTGAATTCTGTGAAGTTGCAGAATTTGTGATTTCTGGTTTGTGTGCTCACGCACACTGCTGTGCGCGTGATCCGAACAGTAGCAATTTTTAACTTGTGCGTATGCACAACCTTGTGCGCATGCACACCCTATGTATTTTTGAAACTGTGCGCACGCACCCTCTTGTGTGTACGCACACATGGGGATATGGCTGTTGTTGGGAGCGTTAGCATGCTCTGTGTGCGCATACAACCAATGAAGTTTTGTAAGCTGTGCGCACGCACACGTTGGAAGGTGCACTCTGTTGAGGGCGTTCACACGCATTGTGCGAATGAGCAGAGTTGGAAATTTTTACTTCTGTGCGTACGCACACCTCTATACGTACGCACACTTCTTGAAAATCCTCTTGGGCGTGCGTACACACACCTCTATGCGTACACACACTGCCCTGTTTTTCAAAGAAAACCTTATTTTTAACTGTTTTACCTTCCCAACAAACTTGTAAACTTCCGAAACACTTGTTTAAAACATTTTTGTCAATTTTAGGATATTGAATCAAGGGAGAATATAATAAAAGAATAGAAAGGGTATCTTAGTATGAGTTAGAGCCGGTGACCCAGATTTGGAAGGTTTGTGTAACTTCTAGTTTGAGTGGGGCGTGTTGAGTTGTGAAGTATATGGCTGAAGAGGTTTTTGAGAAGTTGAAAACTGGTGATGGTTATGATGAGTTGAAGGCTTGGAAATGAATGAGGAAATTATTGGATTATATGGGAGTTTGCGGAGCCTATATCTCCGGCATAGCAGATTTCTCTGCTGCATGAGTAATTATTGTTGAGAGTGTGCGGGGCCTATATCCCTGGCGTGGCAGATTTCTCTGCTGTGTGACTAGTTGTTGTTGAGAGTGTGCGGGGTCTATATCCCTGGTGTAGCAGATTTTTCTGCTACATGAGTAGATGTTGTTATTTCCTTATCTACTGCATGAAGTGTACGGAGCCTATATCCCTGGCGTGGTAGACTCCCTACTGCATGAGTGTACAAGACACTATATCTCTGGCGTAGAAGATTCGCTGCTATATGAGTGTGCAGGGCACTATATCTCTAGCATGGCAGAAAAGGCTACATCCGGAAGGATGTGTTGGGTTGGCATTTACGGACCGACAAGTGATATCACGAGCCAATAGGACAGGCATTCATCATATGCATCTCTTATGTGCTTGTTTGCTTTGATTAATTGGATTTGCCTAAATGTATAACATGCCTACTTGCTTCTTGAATTACTTGCTATATTTGAATATTAACTGTGTATTACTTCCTTGTATTACTTGTAATTGTCTGGTGTTGAGGAGGTTAGGTAGGCGGTGGCAATGGGATCGCATGGAGGTTAGGTTGGCGAAGGCTGTGGGATACAGCGGTGTGATTAGTACTATTCATAAATCCTTTAAGATTAGAAAACCCTGTTTATTGTTTATGGTTTACGTTAATTATTTTGTTTTAAGCTTGAATATTCTGTATCGATGTGAGGTTCTAGGATTGCCTTCGGCGTTCCAGAACCTTATATCTTACATTATTGGGTATTGTTACTATACTGAGAACCTCCAGTTCTCATTCCATACTTGTTGTTTTTTAGATGCAGGTCGTAATTCACCTCGGTGAAATTGCGGACATGGTGGCAGAGCGAAGTATGGTTCTTTCCTTGTTTACTTTTGTTTTATTTTTCTGTAGTACTTTCTCTTACCTTTCTATTTTAGACTTTATGGCCTTAGAGGCTTGATTTGAGAGATAATTTGTATAAGATTTTTTAAACTTAAAAAACTCTTTGTATTTCAATTTGACTAATCGGCCTAAATTCCGCAGGCTGTGACTAGTTCTCTTTTTGGTATTTCATACTTATATATATATCTTGTTAATTTGATTATTGCCTTGTGTATCCTGGAGCTATCTACAAGGTTTATATGTATTATGTCTTGTCCTGTTTGTTCTTACGCATTTAGTTATTGTGCGTGGATGCTTCGCATTTTGTATTTCAGCTTTACGCGACCTTGAGCTTTTATTCCTTCATCGGACTTCTAGTATTACTATTTCTTTCTATATATATAATATATGAGCCTTAGAACTATCGTGACACTTTGTTATCCCTTGCTTTACGGCGCGAGTTAAGGCTTAGGGTAACGGGGTGTTACATTTAGTGGTATCAGAGGGGTTCGTCCTCGTGAGCTTGAGGGATGGACCGATTGTGCTTCGTTACACACTCTGGGTCATTTTTCTTTCATGTTATTTAGGTTATCTGCTTGACATGCATAGCATGCTTGTTTGTGAGTGCCTTTGGGGATAATTGAAGCTCTGAGCTTGAGATATTGAGACTGATCACCTTGATATCAATTGTTCGGTGTGGAAAGGAAACCCGAATGGCAACTCATGAATGAGGTCAATCACATTAATGGAGAGGTAGCGAGGATAACTAACCTAACCTAGCCTATGCGTTATGAGTTCAACATGTTCTTAAAAATTTGTTCGTGGCGTTTGCGATATGTCGGTTGATGGGTGCAGCTCAGCACTAGTGGCAACGGAAGTAACGATTGACGCTTTTGTGGTTTTTAATTAATATTTTCAATTTCTAACTGGTATGGTCTTGAATCATGTTGAAAAAGTTTTAAAGTTTAGAATGATTTTGAAAATTTGGTTTGAAATTGTTGGTTTAAATGATTTTATTCATTGGCGAATTTGGTTTCCAATTTATCTTATCAAAAGGGATTCAATTTGAAATTTTTTTATTTAAGAAAAGCATGATTTAAAGTAATCGACTTCCGAGTAAATGATTTTTGACTCTTTTGAGAAAGCTCAACAATGAACTAGTTTAGAATAAACTTGTTTTGAAGGTTTTGGAAAAATGTTACAAAAATCGGTATTTGTTTTAAGGAAAATTTCGGATGCTTAATGACGATAATCAGAGTGACGAAGTGGAAGGCGAGAGAGAACATTGACACGGTAGAACTTTTTGAGGAGGATATATCGCGTGATTCAAATTTTCGAGGGCGAAAATTTTATTAGGAGGGGAGAATGTAAGAACTAGAGTTTTCACGTAAAACCGTTTTAATAAAATAATAATTTTTAAGTGCCCGGAGTATATTCAAAATTTAGAAGTTTTAATTTGAAAATTTGAAGGTGAAATTTAATTTCAGTGAATTTTTCTAAGTTGGAAAATGTATCTTTTTCGAAAAGTTTTTGTAAAAATGGGCACTGGCGCTTAAGCCGGCAGTACTGGCTCTAGTCTGTCCGATACTGTGTTTTGAGGAAAATAAGATTTTGAAAATTGACTTATTGTTTTGAAAGGACAAAAATAATTTAGAATTGAAAACTGGACACTAATCTTAAATATTTTGGCCCAAAATGGGTCAAACGGACCAAAACCACTTAGCGGGTTGGACCGGGTCTAAGTGGGCCCAATTTCAACATATAAATGCCCTAACTAAGAGGCATTCAGCCTCATTTTCAGAAAAGAAAGAGAGAGGAATGGTGAGAAGAGAGAAGAGAAGGGGTTTGGGGTTTTACTATTCACCCAAACCTTGTTTTGATCATAACTTGAGCTACAGAGCTCCGATTGACAAGCCGTTTGCGGCCATGTGAAGCTCTCGACAAGATCTTCGCGTCTATCTAGATTTTGCTGGAAAGATTTGGAAACTCAAGCTCCAATCTCCATCCCAAATAGTTCTGCATTTTGGTTCTATTTCTTATGTAGATTTTGTGATTTTGTTTGTTTAGAGGTGATCTAGCATTGGAATATTATTGGGTTTTACCCTTAATCTCATTGGGTAAGGTAAGGTTTCACTAAACCCTTGTGTTTAGTTATTTTTGTAAACCATAGGTTTGATGTTTGTATGTTATGTGATGTTAGATTGAGTTTTGGTGTTTGTTGGAGTTGGTTGAGCCTTTGAATCGAGCTTGGTGGCTTCGTTTTGGTGTTTGGTGTGTTTGAAAATCGTCTAAGGTATGGTTTCAGTTTTCTTTATGTAATATGTAATGTTTCTGGAAATTTAGGCTAGTGGACCATAAGATAGGATTGAATGATGTTGGTGTATGCCTAATTATTTATGAAATTATGTTGTATAATGAAGAGGATTATAGAGAATGTTAGAATGTATAATATATGTTTATGATGCTTGTTGAAGGATATTGATGATTATGATGTGTGATGACTATTATGATGATGATGGGTGGTAAGTGAAGTATGTATGTATGAGGAATTATTGATGTGTAATGTTGTTGTGAAATGTTTGGGAGTTTAATGATTTGATGATGAATGTTGAGAATTATTATGGTTGTTGAGAGTTGTTTGTATTGTTGATGATAGATGATGAATCATGAAAATGTTATTGATGAATGAGGAGAATTAGGAGTATTTATGATGATTTTAGATATTGGAGAATAATGATTTTGATGGTGTGGAATAGTGTAAATGGGAGGTTATTGATGGTTGTGTTTGAGAAATGAGTGGTATGGACTTTTGTGTTGTTTTAATAGTAATTGGATTGTGAGTAGTTTGGTTTTGAAATGAGAATTTTGGTGAAAGTAAGTTTTTAAGGTTTTTGGTAAAAATGGGTTTTAGGCCAACTTTGACGGATCATATCTTGAGCTACAATTTTTGAAACAGAATGATTTTCATATCAAATTAAAGATAATTCAAAGAGCTTTATAACGGTATAGATTTTGTAGAGAAAGATATGATCATTGAAAGTTTGGCTCAGAAATCTGAATTCTGTGAAGTTGCAGAATTTGTGATTTCTGGTTTCTTGGGCATGTACACTGCTGTGCGCGTGATCTGATCAGTAGCAATTTTTACTTGTCGTACACACAACCTTGAGCACACACACACCCTGTGTATTTTTGAAACTGTGCGCACGCACCCTCTTGTGCGTACGCATACACGGGGATATGGCTGCTGTTGGGAGTATTAGCACGCTCTGTGTGTGCACACAACCAATGAAGTTTTGCAAGCTGTGCGCGCTCACAAACTTGTGCGCACGCACACGTTGGAAGGTGCACTCTGTTGAGGGCATTCGCACGCATTGTGTGAATGAGCAGAGTTGGAAATTTTTACTCCTATGCGTACGCTCACCTCTATGCATACGCACACTTTTTGAAAATCCTCCTGGGCGTGCGTACGCCCAACTCTATGCGTATGCACATTGCCCTATTTTTCAAAAAAAAAAAAACCTTTTTTTAACTGTTTTACCTTCCTAGCAAGGTTGTAAACTTTCGTAACACTTGTTTAAAACCTTTTTGTCAGTTTTAGGATCTTGATTCAAGGGAGAATTTAATGAAAGAATAGAAAGGGTATCTTAGTATGAGTTAGAGCCGGTGACCTAGATTTGGAAGGTTTGTGTAACTTCTAGTTTGAGTGGGGCGTGTTGAGTTGCGAAGTATATGGTTGAAGAGGTTTTTGAGAAGTTGGAAACTGCTGATGGTTATGATGATTTGAAGGCTTGGAAATGAATGAGGAAATTATTAGATTATATGGGAGTGTGCGGAGCCTATATCTCCAGCGTGGCAGATTTCTCTGCTGCATGAGTAATTATTGTTGAGTGTGTGGGGCCTATATCCCTGGCGTCATAGATTTCTCTACTGCATGACTAGTTGTTGCTGAGAGTGTGCGGGGCCTATATCCATGGCGTAGCAGATTTCTCTGCTGCATGAGTAGATGTTGTTATTTCCTTCTCTTCTGCATGAAGTGTGCGGGGCCTATATCCCTGGCGTAGTAGACTCCCTATTGCATGAGTGTGCAGTGCACTATATCTCTGGCGTAGCCGATTCGCTGCTGTATGAGTGTGCAGGGCACTATATCTGTCTGGCTTGGCAGAAAAGGCTACATACGGAAGGATGTGTCGGGTTGGCATTTACGGACCGACAAGTGATATCACGAGCCAATAGGACAGGCATTCATCATATGCATCTCTTATGTGCTTGTTTGCTTTGTTTAATTGAGTTTGCCTAAATGTATAACATGTCTACTTGCTTCTTGAATTACTTGCTATATTTGAATATTAACTGTGTATTACTTCCTTGTATTACTTGTGATTGTCTGGTGCTGAGGAGGATAGGTAGGCGGTGGTGATGAGATCGCAAAGAGGTTAGGTTGGCGAAGGCTGTGGGATACAGCGGTGTGATTAGTACTATTTAGAAATCCTTTAAGATCAGAAAACCCTGTTTATTGTTTACAGTTTATGTTATATATTTTGTTTTAAGCTTGAATATTCTGTATCGATGTGAAGTTCTAAGATTGCCTTCGGTGTCCCGGAACCTTATATCTTACATTATTGGGCACTATTACCATACTGAGAACCTCCGGTTCTCATTCCATACTTGTTGTTTTTCAGATGCAGGTCGTAATTCTCCTCGGTGAAATTGCGGACATGGTGGTAGAGCGGAGTATCGTTCCTTCCTTGTTTACTTCTATTTTATTTTGCTGTAGTACTTTCTCTCACCTTTCTATTTTAGACTTTATGGCCGTAGAGGCTTGATTTGAGAGATAAGTTGTATAAGCTGTTTTAAACTTTAAAAACTCTTTGTATTTCTGTTTGACTAGTCGGCCTAAACTCCGCAGGCTGTGACTAGTTCTCTTTTTGGTATTTCATACTTATATATATATATATATATATATATATATATATATATATATATATATATATATATATATATATATCTTGTTAATTTGATTATTGCCTTGTGTATCCTGGAGCTATCTACAAGGTCTAAACGTATTATTTCTTGTCCTGTTCGTGCTTACGCATTTAGTTATTATGTGTGGACGCTTCACATTTTGTATTTCCGCTTTACGCGACCTTGAGCTTTTATTCCTTCATTGGGGTTCTAGTATTACCATTTCTTTCTATATATATATAGCCTTAGAACTGTCGTGACACTTTGTTATCCTTTGCTTTACGGCGCGAGGTAAGGCTTAGGGTAACGGGGTGTTACACCAAACGCCCAGAGAGGATCCCGTAGCTGGTGTTTCACGCCCCGGAGACCTCATAGCACGTGGATTTCATCAAAGCTCAGCTCAAACACTCACCAAGTGGCCCCCAGAAGTGGATTTTAGCATAAAAAGACTGTTTTACCCTTACTAGTCATTAGTTTAGTATTTAAGGGATTTGATTTATATTATTCGGATAACTTTTACCATCTTCAGCCACTTTACACATTTTTCACCATTGTATTTCCTTTCAATATGAGTTTCTAAACCTCCTAGGTTAAGGGGAGGAGCCCTGCTGAGTCCTATGAATTAATAAAGTATTACTGTTTCTTCTTCGATCCGTGCTTGATTTATTTCTAAGATGTATACTCGTTCTTCAACATGGTGAATAGGATGATCAAGGACAATCAGCTCTGTTCATCATACTAAGACGAACATGCATGACAAACACCCGCATCTACTTGGGTTTGTGTGAATACGTAACTGGAAAGCGCAAACCAACAACTATGTTTATACATCTTTCAGACGGCTAATCCACGACTTTATTGGAAACTTCTCAAAACACCAGTTCAGCCAATTTCTGGGGAGATTAGGGTCTCTGTGGTAGAGGCTAGAACCCAAAGAAGCAGCATTCTCTGATTCGGAAGATTCGACCTTGTCTGTGACGTTTTGAGTAGTATCGCCAAGAGAATGAACTGCTAGAGCTTTACCCTCTGTCAAATTAAATGACCACGGCCAATGGCGTTTGATTTGGAGCAAAGGAGATTGATGACCACGACCTATGGCATTGATCACATATAGCCTGCCATAGAAGAGATCATTCACAAACAAAGGAAGCAGTAGTGTTAGAGTTAATTCAGAAAGACAAAACAACTCCAATCCTTAACTATATTCCTATTACTCTTTTCACAGTTTACACAACTTCTGAGTTCTAACTATTACTTTCCTTTATTCCTTTTTATGCCATTAAAAATAACATACCAACATCTCCTACTCTTTCATCTTCCTGACTAAGACCTACAGGATAACCATAGCTTGCTTCAAACCACAAACCTCGTGGGATGGACCCTGACTCACTCAGGTATTACTTGGACAACCCAGTGCACTTGCTGTACGAAGTGCGGGGGATTCGTGCACTGACGTGGCGGAAATTGGCGAGTCAAGAATTGTTGTAAGATATGCATTGCAAGTATAGTTCTTAACCAACCAGAAATCCGCTTATCAATTTAGAAGGGTTGTCACAAAAATTAAAATTAAAATACTGGGAGTATGAATCCCAGGTCGTCTCCCAACGAGTTACAGAAAGGTGTGCTATTTTATTAATAAGATGTTTTCAAAAAGAGTTTGAGTTGAATAAACAGGAAATTAAATTGGGGAAATTAAGTAATTTAAATAAAGGCCTTGACTGGGAGTAGATTAGTTGGAAGCCCTATTCTTGTTGTAGTACTCTCAAGATTAATTGATAATTGAAGGTCGTTCTGTTTAGTTATCCCTTACTGGGTAAGGGAAAGTCAAACAAGTTGGAATGCTGTTTCTATTCACAAGTTCCAATCCGCTTACTTGGAAGGACTGGTGTTAGTGACTAGAGAACCATCCAACAATAAACCCAATTACAATCTCTCTTTTGAGCATTCCAACTCAAGGGTTCCTTTCAATCAACTCCCCATCAAGTTAGGAAACTACTCGCTCATTGTGAATGTAGAACTCATAACATAGGAAAGGGAATTAAAGAAAGACATGATAAATAAAACTCAAAGGAATCAATTAAAAATAAAAGTAACTCTTGTATTAATAAATTCTAAAATAATCCAATAGTAAAATTGAGTAAATTAAAGGACATGGAAGAGTAAAGCCAAGTAAAGAAAACGAACTAGAATGACGAAGTCTTGATGAGGTAATAACTCTTCTCAATATCCCAATGCAAAGAGCAATAGAAATAAAAATCCTAAGAACTATGAATGTGTAGAGAGAAAACCTAGAGGAGGAGTAAAAATAGATTTAAAAAACTAAAACTGTGTAGAATGAATGTTGTATTTGGTTTCTGCATGTCTTCTGGCTCTAGTATGCTTTTTCGGGCCAAAAACTGGGTCAAAACAAGGCCCAAAATCGCCCCCCAGCGAATTTTGCAGATTATGCAGATCGCGCATGTCACGCGATTGCGTCATTCATGCGGACGTCGTCCACGCCTCCGCGTCACTTGTGCTATTCCAATCCGCGTGGTCGCGTGAGCCATGCGGTCGCGTCTCTGCGATTTCCTCTCTTCCACGCGGTCACGTGAGCCATGCGGCCGCGTCACTTTTCGCTGGTCATCTCCTTAATTTCTTGTGTTCCTTCCATTTTTGCAAGCTTCCTTTCCAATCTCCAACTCATTCATGCCCTATAAAGCCTGAAACACTTAACACACAGATCACGGCATCGAATGGAATAAAGGAGAATTAAATACATAATTAAAAGTCTCTAAGAAGCAAGTTTTCAATCATGTAATAATTTTAGGAAGGAAATATAAATGCATGCTAATCATATGAATAAGTGGGTAAAGATCATGATAAAACCACACAATTAAACACATTATAAACCATAAAATAGTGGTTTATCATGCACCAAGTTTTTGGCGCCGTTGTCGGAGATTGTTCGAGTTTGGACAAACTGACGGATTGTCTTGCTCACTAGATCGGGTACTTTATTTCTTGATCATTTTTAATTGAGTCTTTTGATTTTAGTTGAGTCTTTTAGTTTTATTTTTATTTTCGAAAAACTTAAAAACCTTTTCAAAAATATTTTTATTTTCTTTGTTTAATATTTTTTCTTGGTTTGGGTCTTTGGTGTTTGTTCATTGGTTAAATTTTCGTTCCCTTTAAGTCTTTTTTTCTAAAAATTTTCAAAAATAGTTCTTTGTTTAATTCTTGTGTCAAATCTTTAAGTTTGGTGTCTTCTAGTTGTTTTTCTTTTAATTTTCGAAACTTTGTATTTAGTTTTCTAAAAATTTTAAGTTTTGTGTTCTTTATATGTTCTTATGTTCTTATCAATCTTCAAGGTGTTCTTGTGTTTTTCTTTTTATTTTGATCTTAAAATTTTTAAGTTTGGTGTCCCTTGGTGTTTTTCCTCCAAAATTTTCGAAAGAGTAAACTACCATTTCTACCCACGAAAGTTGAAAATATTGACAGATCTACCCATAAAAAAATTACCATTTGTACCCATAAAACATGAGTTTTGTATAACAAAATTATCCAAACACTAAAAGATCACATAAACACCCTAAATTACCCTTATAATCATCTGCATCATCCACTCCTTCTTCTCTCCTTCCCTGTCTCGTCTTCGCCTGAGCCAAACTTTGAGTTCAAAGGCACCACCACCTCATTTCCTTCATCACTACCATCACCACCACCACCACCACCACTATACCTCCATTATCATCTTCTTCACATAAAGAAACAACAACAACAACAACAATAGAAAAAGTAAATTATCTCAGACCACCGCACCACCACTGGCGACCACCAAGTTGTCACCCCCTCACCCAATTTCCTCTCTTCTTCCTCTCTCTCGCCCCTTCTCACCCCTGTTCCCTTCTCTGCTCCTCTGCATAACCACCGCCGCAGCACTCAACAGTCGCTGGCATCGTCAAGTCCCACCCAACCTCCACTCACTGCCGCCGCATCCTTTTCCCCTTTCTTTCCTTATCCACTGTTTCCCTCTCTCTTTCTTCCCCTCGCCTCACCTTCGCGAGCCTAGGACCACCGTTGCCTTCTGTCTTCGCTGCCTTTTGCAACCCGAGAGCCGCCGCCGCTGCCTGATCGCTACCGCTGCCCCAACCCGTTCCAGCTAGACCTCCATCTCTCGCTGACACAGAGCTCCGATATAGCCCCTGTCCAGTCCGCGGTTCCACCCGCTCTTCCTCAATCTGCAAACCCAGAAACCACTGAACCTACATCACGTAACTATTCGAAGAAGTAGAAGAGAGAGAGAGAAGCAAAACACAGAAGGGAAAAGAGAGAAAGAGAGAGAAAGGAGTTGACAGAGTTGACGGACTCTGGCGGCGGCGACGAGCTCAGAAAATGGAAAGAGAGAGAGAGAGAGGATGGGGTTAGTGGTTGTGGTGGTGGTGGAGGAGAAAAGATGATGCATATGATGATAAGGGTAATTTGGTGTTTTTATGTGATTTTTTAGTGTTTGGATAATTTTGTTATATGAAACTCATGTTTTATGGGTACAAATGGTAATTTCCTTTTTTTTATGGGTAGATGTGTCAGCGTTTTCAACTTTTGTGGATACAAATGGTAGTTTACTCTTTTCGAAAATAAGGTGCACTAGATCTAAAATTTTTTAAGTCTTGTGTCTTTTACTGTTTTTCTCTCTTTTCATTAAATTAAAAAATAAAAAATATCTTTTCTATTTTTATTTTAATCTAATTTTCAAAATTTTATACTAAAAATTCAAATTTTAATTTTTATCTTATCTTATCTTATCTTAGCTTTCAATTTTCAAAAACCTAATCTTTTCAAAATAAAAAATCATATCTTTTTCAAAATCTTATTTATCTTATTTCAAATTTAAAACTTTAACTTTCAAAATTTCAAAATTTAAATTTCAAAATTTAATTTTCAAAATTAAACCTTTTTCAAAAATCAAATCTTTTTTTTTTCAAATCACTATCTTATCTTGTTGACTTTAAGATTTCAAAATTTAAAATTTCAAATTCAAATTTCAAATTCAATTTTCAAAATTCAAATTTCAAATTCAAATTTCAAAATTTAAACTTTAATTTTCAAATTTCAAATTTTAAATTCAAATCTTTTCTTAATTAATTACTTATCTTCTCTCTCTTTTTTTTCAAACTTCCTAACTAATTCTTTTCTCTCCTAATTTTCGAAATCTCCTCTTTTACTCTTCTTTCTTTTTTTTTCGAATTTTATTACTTTTAATTAATTAATTTTAATTTTGGAAGAATTAAATAAATAAAATAAAACAAAAATATTTTAATTATTGTTTATCTTTTTTACTTCCATTTTTTCTTCTACCCCTTCTATCTTCATTCTTCCTTCTTCATCTTCTACCTTTCTTCATCATGAATCCAAATGGGAATAAAGAGTTCAGAAGAACTCTGAGATCTTATACAAGTCCCACTACTGACTTTTATGGAAGAAGTATTAGCATGCCTCACATCAGAGCAAGTAGCTTTGAACTAAACCCTCAACTTATTACTCTAGTGTAGCAAAATTGCCAGTATTCTGGGCTTCCTCAGGAAGAACCTACAGAGTTTCTGGCTGATTTCTTAAAGATTGCTGACACAGTACACAGTGAGGGAGTAGACCAAGATGTCTACAGATTATGCTTTTTCCTTTTGCTGTAAAAGATCAAGCAAAGAGGTGGTTGGATAAGTAGCCTAAAGCTAGCTTAAAAACTTGGAAACAGTTAGTAGACATGTTTTTAAACCAATACTTTTCCCTAAGAAAGATGACCCAGCTAAGGCTGGACATCCAAGGCTTCAAACAAGGAGATGGTGAATATCTTTATGATGCCCGGGAGAGGTATAGAAGGATGCTAAGAAAATGTCCAACTGAAATGTTTTCAGAATTGGTACAGTTTGACATCTTCTACTATGGGCTTTTAGATATAGCTAGAAAGTCTTTGGACCACTCTGCTGGTGGTTCTATACACATGAGAAAGACCATTGGAGAGGCTCAAGAGCTTATTCAGACAGTTACCACTAATCAGAATCTGTACTCATCTGCTGAGACCTCTATAAAAGAAGAGGTTAAGGTAGTATCTGCTGAGCCTAACCCTCCAGAACAGGATGGCCCATTAACTCAGCAACTGCACGCCCTTGCCCTACAACTACTGGAACTGCAAGTGGCTTTGCGAAAAACACAGGCTTATAACTGGAATGTAAAAGCCCAGCTGAGTCAAACAAGGTAGCAGTTATCTAAGCAGATAACAGAAGAATGATAGGCCATTCAACTGAGGAGTGGAAAATCCTTAAACACCCAACCTCGGTACAAAAAGAAGGGAAAAGAACAACTGACAGAGGATATGACTCTAGGCGTTTGAAATGCCTAGGGAGGTACCACTCTTGGCGTTGAACGTCAAGAAAGGGCAGAGACTGGGCGTTTAAACGCCCAAGGAGGCAGCACCCTTGGCGTTGAATGCCTTAGCAAGGGAGGTCAGTCACTCACTGGTAACAATCCTCCTAAGCAACCTAGTAACCCCCTTTCCAACATAGAATTCGGCCTTCATCAACCAAGGTTGATGAGTACAAGGCTAGGATGCCATTTCCTTAAAAACTCTGTCAAGAGGAATGATGAGCGAATAATTTATACGCTTTTTGGCATTGTTTTTACATAGTTTTCAGTATGATTTAGTTAGTTTTTAGTATATTTTTATTAGTTTTTAAATAAAAATCACATTTCTGGACTTTACTATGAGTTTGTATGTTTTTCTGTGATTTCAGGTAATTTCTGGTTGAAATTGAGGGACTTGAGCAAAAATCAGATTCAGAGGTTGAAGAAGGACTGCAGATGCTGTTGGATTCTGACCTCCCTGCACTCAAAGTGGATTTTTTGGAGCTACAGAACTCCAAATGGCGCGCTCTCAATTGCGTTGGAAAGTAGACATCCAGTGCTTTCCAGAAATATATAATAGTTCATACTTTGATTAAGGATAGATGACGTAAACCGGTGTTGAACGCCAGTTCTATGCTGCATTCTGGAGTCAAACGCCAGAAACAGGTTACAAACTGGCGTTCAACTCCAAGAAAGACCTTTACACATGTAAAGCTCAATGCTCAGCCCAAGAACACACCAAGTGGGCCCCGAAAGTGGATTTCTGCATCATTTACTCATTTCTGTAAACCCTAGTAACTAGTTTAGTATAAATAGGACTTTTTACTATCTTTGTAGGAGATCTTTGATTAGTTTATGCTATCTTAGACGTTCATGGGGGCTGGCCATTCGGCCATGCCTGGACCATTATCACTTATGTATTTTCAACGGTAGAGTTTTTACACACCATAGATTAAGGTGTGGAGCTCTGCTGTTCCTCATGAATTAATACAAAGTACTACTATTTTTCTATTCAATTTAAGCTTATTCCTATTCTAAGATATCCATTCGCATCCAAGAACATGATGAATGTGATGATTATGTGACGCTCATCATCATTCTCACTTATGAACGCGTGCCTGACAAACACTTCCGTTCTACATGCAAACAAGCTAGAATGAATATCTCTTAGATATCTAATACAGAGGACCGAGTTCGAGATATTAGAATCTTCGTGGTATAAGTTAGAACCCATGGATGGCCATTCTTGAGATATGGAAAAACCTTGTCTGTGGTATTCCGAGTAGGATCTGGGAAGGGATGGCTGTGACGAGCTTCAAACTCGCGAGTGCTGGGCGTAGTGACAGACGCAAAAGGATAGTAAATCCTATTCCAGTATGATCGAGAACCGATAGATGATTAGCCATGCAGTGACAGTGCATTGGACCATTTTCACAGAGAGGATGGAATGTAGCCATTGACAACGGTGATGCCCTACATAAAGCTTTCCATGGAAAGGAGTAGGAATGATTGGATGAAGACAGCAGGAAAGCAGAGGTTCAGAGGAACGAAAGCATCTCTATACGCTTATCTGAAATTCTCACCAATGAATTACATAAGTATCTCTTTCCTAATCTATGTTTTATTTATCTTCTAATTATTAAAACTCTATATCCATTTGAATCCGTCTGACTGAGATTTACAAGGTAACCATAGCTTGCTTCAAGCCGACAATCTCCGTGGGATCGACCCTTACTCACGTAAGGTTTATTACTTGGATGACCCAGTGCACTTGCTGGTCAGTTGTGCGAAGTTGTGACAAAGAATTAAGATTATGAACGTGCGTATAAAGTTTTCAGCACCGTTACCAAGGAATGGAACTGTCACGATTTCTGCGCACCAAGTTTTTGGCGCCGTTGCCGGGGATTGTTCGAGTTTGGACAACTAACGGTTCATCTTGTTGCTCAGATTAGGTAATTTTATTTTAATTTTAAGCTTTTTATTTCTTATTTTCGAAAAATACAAAAAAAATATATATTTCTTCTTTTTCGTTTTTCCCAAAATAATTTTCGAAAAAAAAAACCAAAAAAAAAAATTAACAAAATCATAAAATCAAAAATAATTTGATGTTTCTTGTTTGAGTCTAGAGTCAAGTTTTAAGTTTGGTGTCAATTGCATCTTTTTAATTTTCTAAAAAAAATTATTATTTTCGAAAATTTCATGCATTGCATTCTTCATGATCTTCAAGTTGTTCTTGGCCAGTCTTCTTGTTTGATCTTCATATTTTCTTGTTTTGTGTCTTTTCTTGTTTTTCATATGCATTCTTGAATTATTAATGTCTAAAGAATAAAAATTTTTAAGTTTGGTGTCTTGCATGTTTTCTTTTCTTGAAAATTTTTCAAAAATAAGTTCTTGGTGTTCATCTTGACATTCATAGTGTTTTTGCATGCATTTTTGGTTTTGATCTTAATTCTTCATGTTTTGTTTCATTCTTGCTGTTTAATGAAAAAAAAAAAGAGAGAGAAAAACATCAAAAAGATATCTTTTCCTTTTTTCTCTTTCATCATTAAAAATTCAAAAATAAAAAAATATCTTTCCCTTTTTCACTCATAAAATTCAAAAATTTGAGTTGACTTTTTCAAAAATTTTTAAAATTTAGTTGTTTCTTATGAGTCAAATCAAATTTTCAATTTAAAAATTCTATCTTTTTCAAATCTTTTTCAAAAATAAAATATTTTTCACTTTTTCTTTCATAATTTCGAAAATTTCAATTTGATTTTCAAAATCTTTTTCTTATTTCTATTTCATATTTTCAAAGTTAATGCTAACAATTAATGTGATTGATTCAAAAATTTTAAAAGTTTGTTACTTGCCTCTTAAGAAAGGTTCAATATTTAATTTTTAAATCATATCTTTTTAGTTTCTTGTTAGTCAAGTAATCAACTTTACTTTTTAAAATCAAATCTTTTTAAATTTCTTTTTCAAATTTTTTTTTAAAATAAGTTCCAATCACATATTTTTCAAAATCAATTTCAAAATCTTTTCTAACTTCTTATCTTTTCAAAATTAATTTTCAAATCTTTTTCAATCAAACTTATCTTTTTGTGTCAATCATATCTTTTTCAAAACTACCTAACTAACTCTCTCTTTCTAATTTTCGAAAATTCTTTCCCTCTTTTTCAAAATTCTTTTATTTATTTATTATTTAATTAATTGTTTTAATTTTTAATTTAATTTGATTTCAATTTTAATTTTCAAAATTTAACTTTAAATTTTAATTTTAATTTAATTAATTTTCAAAATTCCCCCTCTCTCATCTCCTTCTAATTATTTATTTATTTACTAACACTTCTCTTCATCTCAAAATTCGAACCCTCTCTTCCTCTTGGTGTTCGAATTTCTCTTCTTCTATTCTTATCTTCCTCCACTCACATAAAGGAATCTCTATACTGTGACATAGAGGATTCCATATTTTCTTTTCTGTTTTCTTCTTTTTCATATGAGCAGGAACAAGGATAAGAACATTCTTGTTGAAGCTGATCCTGAACCTGAAAGAACTCTGAAGAGGAAGCTAAGGGAAGTTAAAGCATAACTCTCTGGGGAAAATCTGACAGAAATTTTCAAAAAAGAAGGAGACGTGGCTGAAAATAATAACAATGCAAGGAAGATGCTTGGTGACTTTACTGCACCAAATTCTAATTTACATGAAAGAAGCATCTCAATTCCTGCCATTGGAGCAAACAATTTTGAGCTTAAACCTCAATTAGTTTCTCTGATGCAACAGAACTGCAAGTTTCATGGAATTCCATCCGAAGATCCTTTTCAGTTCTTAACTGAATTCTTGTAGATCTGTGATATTGTTAAGACCAATGGGGTTGATCCCGAGGCCTACAGGCTTATGCTTTTCCCGTTTGTTGTAAGAGACAGAGCTAGAGTATGGTTGGACTCTCAACCTAAAGATAGCCTGAACTCGTGGGATAAGCTGGTCATGGCTTTCTTAGCCAAGTTCTTTCCTCCTCAAAAGCTTAGTAAGCTTAGAGTGGATGTTCAAACCTTCAAATAGAAAGAAGGTGAATCCCTCTATGAAGCTTGGGAGAGATACAAGGAACTGACCAAAAAGTATCCTTCTGACATGCTTTCAGAAAAGACTATTCTGGATATATTCTATGATGGTCTGTCTGAGTTATCAAAGATGTCACTGGACCATTCTGCAGGTGGATCCATTCACCTAAAGTAAACGCCTGTAGAAGCTCAAGAACTCATTGACATGGTTACAAATAACCAGTTCATATACACTTCTGAAAGGAATCCTGTGAGTAATGGGACGCCTATGAGGAAGGGAGTTCTTGAAATTGATACTCTGAATGCCATATTTTCTCAGAATAAAATATTGACTCAGCAAATCAATATGATCTCTCAGAGTCTGAATGGATTGAAGGAATCATCCAATAGTACTAAAGAGGCATCTTCTGAAGAAGAAGCTTATGATCCTGAGAACCCTGCAATAGCAGAGGTGAATTACATGGGTGAACCCTATGGAAACACCTATAATCCCTCATGGAGAAATCATCCAAATTTCTCATGGAAGGATCAACAAAAGCTTCAACAAGGCTTTAATAATGGTGGAAGAAACAGGTTTAGCAATAGCAAGCCTTTTCCATCATCCACTCAGCAACAGACAGAGAGTTCTGAGCAGAATCCATCTAGCTTATCAAATATAGTCTCTGATCTATCTAAGGCCACTGTAAGTTTCATGAATGAAACACGGTCCTCCATTAGAAATTTGGAGGCACAAGTGAGCCAGCTGAGTAAAAGAGTCACTGAAACTCCTCCTAGTACTCTCCCAAGCAATACAGAAGAGAATCCAAAAAGAGAGTGCAAGGCCATTGATTTAACCATCATGGCCGAACCTACAAGGAAGGGAGAGGACATGAATCCCAATAAGGAAGACCTCCTGGGACGTCCAGTGATCAACAAGGAGTTTCCCTCTGAGGAACCAAAGGAATCTGAGGCTCATCTAGAGACCATAGAGATTCCATTGAACCTCCTTATGCCATTCATGAGCTCTGATGAGTATTCTTCTTCTGAAGAGAATGAAGATGTTACTGAAGAGCAAGTTGCCAAGTACCTTGGTGCAATCATGAAGCTGAATGTCAAATTATTTGGTAATGAGACTTGGGAAGATGAACCTCCCTTGCTCATCAATGAACTGAGTGATCTAGATCAACTGAAATTGCCTCAGAAGAAACAGGATCCTGGAAAGTTCTTAATACCTTGTACCATAGGCACCATAGCCTTTGAGAAGGCTCTATGTGACCTTGGGTCAGGGATAAACCTCATGCCACTCTCTGTAATGGAGAAACTGAGAATCTTTGAGGTGCAAGCTGCCAGAATCTCATTAGAGATGGCAAACAACTCAAGAAAATAGGCTTATGGACAAGTAGAGGACGTGCTAGTAAAGGTTGAAGGCCTTTACATCCCTGCTGATTTCATAATCCTAGATACTGGGAAGGATGAGGATGAATCCATCATCCTTGGAAGACCCTTCCTAGCCACAGCAAGAGCTGTGATTGATGTGGACAGAGGAGAGTTGGTCCTTCAACTGAATGAGAACAATCTTGTGTTTAAAAATCAAGGATCTCCTTCTGTAACCATGGAGAGGAAGCATGAAAAGCTTCTCTCACTGCAGAGTCAACCAAAGCCCCCACAGTCAAACTCTAAGTTTGGTGTTGAACCCCACATTCAAATTCTAAGTTTGGTGTTGGGAGGTTCCAACAATGCTCTGAACATCTGTGAGGCTCCATGAGAGCTCACTGTCAAGCTATTGACATTAAAGAAGCACTTGTTGGGAGGCAACTAATGAGCGGATATTTTATACGCTTTTTGGGATTAATTTCATGTAGTTTCTAGTATGTTTTAGTTAGTTTTTAGTATATTTTCATTAGTTTCTAGGCAAAATTCATATTTCTGGACTTTACTATAAGTTTGTGTATTTTTCTATAATTTCAGGTATTTTCTGGCTGAAATTGAGGAAGCTGAGCAAAAATCTGATTCAGGCTGAAAAAGGACTGCTGATGCTGTTGGATTCTGATCTCTCTGCACTCGGAATGGATTTTCTGGAGCTACAGGAGTCCAATTGGCGCGCTCTGAATTGTGTTGGAAAGTAGACATTTAGGGCTTTCCAGAAATATATAATAGTCCATACTTTGCTCAAGGATAGACGATGTAAATTGGCGTTCAACGCCAGTTCCATGTTGCAGTCTGGCGTTAAACGCTAGAAACAGGTTACAAGTTGGAGTTAAACGCCCAAAACAGGTTACAACCTGGCGTTTAACTCCAGAAACAGCCTAAGCACGTGTAAAGCTTAAGTCTCAGCCCCAGCACACACCAAGTGGGCCCCAGAAGTGGATTTCTGCACTATCTATCATAGTTTACTCATTCTCTGCAAACCTAGATTACTTGCTTACTATTTAAACAACTTTTAGAGGATTATTTTGTACCTCCTGACATTTTAGATCTGAACTTTGTACTCTTTGACGGCATGAGTCTCTAAACTCCATTGTTGGGGGTGAGGAGCTCTGCTGTGTCTCGATGAATTAATACAATTACTTCTGTTTTCCATTCAAACACGCTTGTTTCTATCTAAGATATTTATTCGCACTTCAATATGATGAATGTGATGATCCGTGACACTCATCACCATTCTCAACCTATGAACGCGTGCCTGACAACCACCTCTGTTCTACATTAGATTGAATAAGTATCTCTTGGGTTCCTTAATCAGAATCTTCGTGGTATAAGCTAGAATCCATTGGCAGCATTCTTGAGAATCCGGAAAGTCTAAACCTTGTCTGTGGTATTCTGAGTAGGATTCAAGGATTGGATGACTGTGACGAGCTTCAAACTCACAAAGGTTGGGCGTAGTGACAGACGCAAAAGGACCAACGGATCCTATTCCAGCATGAGTGAGAACCGACAGATGATTAGCCAGGCGGTAATAGCGCACCTGGACCATTTTCACTGAGAGGACGGATGGTAGCCATTGACAACAGTGATCCACCAACATACAGCTTGCCATAGGAGGAACCTTGCGTGCATGAAGAAGAAGACAGAGGGAAAGCAGAGATTCAGAAGACAAGGCATCTCCAAAACTCCAACATATTCTCCATTACTGTAGAACAAGTATTTATTTCATGCTCTTTTATTTCTCGCAATTCAAACTGATAAATATAATTGATATCCTGACTAAGAGTTACAAGATAACCATAGATTGCTTCAAGCTAACAATCTCTGTGGGATTCGACCCTTACTCACGTAAGGTATTACTTGGACGACCCAGTGCACTTGCTGGTTAGTTGTACGAGTTGTGAAAATTGTGATTCACAATTCGTGCACCAAGTTTTTGGCGCCGTTGCTGGGGATTGTTCGAGTTTGAACAACTGACGGTTTATTTTGTTGCTTAGATTAGGAAAAATTTTTCTTTTTGGTTTAGAGTCTTCTATTATTGTTTTTGGTTGAAATTTCTTTTTCTTAAATCCTTATTTTTTCTTTTTTTAATTTTTCGAAAATTTTATAAACTGATAATTGAGTTTTTCTATTTGAGTTTAGTTTCATATCTTAAGTTTGGTGTCAATTGCATTTTTTTATTATTTATTTTCTTTTAAATTTTCAAATTTGTGTTCATTGTTCTTTCTTAATCTTCAAGTTGTTCTTGTTTATTTTTCTTGTTTGATCTTTAGTTTTTCTTGTTTTTCTTGTGCATTCTAGAATTATTAGTATCTAAAAAAATAAAATAAAATATTTTTATACATTAAACACCTTGTTAAAACACTTTAAATTTATAGCTCAATTGGCTAGAGCGTGGTGCTTATGTTCTTGGTAATTGGCTATCTTCTTTTTTTTAAAAAAAAAAAACTTTTTCAAAAATATTTTTTCTTTGAATAAATCTTGTGCCAAACTTTAAGTTTGGTGTTTTCTTGTTGATTTTTCTTTAGTTTTCAAAAATTTTATTTTGGTTTTCTAAAAATTTTAAGTTTGGTGTTCTATCTTCATGTTCTTGTTGTTCTTGTGAGTCTTCAAAGTGTTCTTGAGTCTTCCTTGTGTTTTGATCTTAAAATTTTTAAGTTTGATGTTCCTTGGTGTTTTCCTCCAAAATTTTCGAAAATAAGGAACATTAGATCTAAAAATTTTAAGTTGTGTGTCTTTTGTGTGTTTTTCTCTTTCATCATAAAATTCAAAAATCAAAAAATATCTTCTCTCTCTCTATTTTAAAGTGAATTTTCGAAAATTGCTTTTAAAATTCAGATTTCTATTTCAAAATTTAAAATCTTTTTCAAAAATCATATCCAAAGTTTTTCAAATCTTCTTAATTAAGTAATTATTTTAGTTTTAATTTTTTTTATTCTTAATTTTTGAAATCTATATTTAATTTTTAGTTATTTTATTTCATTTTTTTTATTCGTTCTCTTTTTATAAAATAAAAATAAAAATATATTTTAATTGCAATTCACATCAATTCCCTTTTCTCCATCATGGAGCTAAGTGGAAATGAGCAGTCCAGAAGGACTCTGGGGTCATATGCTAACCCCACTACTGCTTCATATGGGAGCAGTATCTGTATACCCTCCATTGGAGTCAGTAGCTTTGAGTTGAATCCTCAGCTCATTATCATGGTGCAGCAAAGTTGCCAGTATTCCGGTCTTCCACAGGAAGAACCTACAGAGTTTCTGGCACAGTTTTTACAAATTGCTGACACAGCACATGATAAGGAAGTAGATCAGGATGTCTACAGATTATTACTGTTTCCATTTGCTGTAAAAGACCAAGCTAAGAGGTGGTTAAATAACCAACCTAAGGCTAGCATAAGGACATGTAAACAGCTGTCAAAAAAATTCCTGAATCAATACTTCCCTCCAAAACGGATGACACAGCTAAGACTGGATATCCAAGGCTTTAAACAAGGAGATAATGAATCTCTTTATGATGCCTGGGAGAGATATAGAGAGATGCTAAGAAAATGCCCCTCTGAAATGTTTTTAGAATGGGTGCAGTTAGACATATTATATTATGGGCTTACAGAGAAAGCTCAAATTTTTCTAGATCACTCAGCTGGTGGATCTATACACATGAGAAAGACAATTGAAGAGGCTCAAGAGCTTATTGATACAGTTGCCAGAAATCAGCATCTGTACCTAAATAGTGAATCTTCTATGAAAGAAGAGGCTAAAACAGTAACTGCTGAACTTAGTCCTGCAGAACAAATTACTGAATTCAATCAGCAATTAGACTTTCTAACAAAATAGCTGGCTGAGTTCAAGGAGATACTACAAGACACAAGAATGGCTAATATAAATATAGAGGTACAATTGAAGAAAACAGAACAACAGTTATCAAAACAAATAACAGAAGAGTGCCAAGTAGTTCAATTAAGAAGTGGGAAAACATTAAATACCTCACTTCAAGGTTGCAGGAAGCCAAGAAATGAACAAACTTCTATTCAAAATCCCTTTGAGGACAGTAAGAGCCCAGAGAGGAATAACTCTGGCATTTAAACGCCAGAAACAAGCAAGGAGTTGGCGTCAAACGCCCAATGGAAGCTCAGTTTTGGCGTTCAAATGCCAGGAACAAGTAAGGAGTTGGCGTCCAATGCCAATCCAGCTTCTAACCCTGGCATTCAAACACCAGTGAGGGATCAGACATACACAAGTGCTGATAACAACCCCTCTAAAAAGGCTTCTTCAACCACCTCTGTAGGAAATAAACCTGCAGCAATTAAGGTTGAGGAATATAAAGCCAAGATACCTTATCCTCAAAAACTCTGCCAAGAGGAGCAGGATAAGCAATTTGCTCGCTTTGCAGATTATCTCAGGACTCTTGAAATAAAGATTCCATTTGCAGAGGCACTTGAGCAAATACCTTCTTATGCCAAGTTCATGAAAGAGATCTTGAGTCATAAAAAGGATTGGAGAGAAACTGAAAGAGTTCTCCTCACTGAAGAATGCAGTGTAGTCATTCTGAAAAGCTTTCCAGAAAAGCTTAAAGATCCCGAGAGCTTTCTGATACCATGCATATTAGAGGGTAATTGCACCAAGACAGCTTTATGTGATCTTGGGGCAAGCATCAATCTAATACCTGCATCCACTATCAGAAAGCTTGGTTTAACTGAAGAAGTTAAACCAACCCGGATATGTCTCCAACTTGCTGATGGCTCCATTAAATACCCATCAGGCGTGATTGAAGACATGATTGTCAGGGTTGGGCCATTCGCCTTTCCCACTGACTTTGTAGTGCTGGAAATGGAGGAGTACAAGAGTGCTACTCTCATTCTAGGAAGACCTTTCTTAGCAACTGGACAAACTCTCATTGATGTCCAAAAGGGGGAAGTAACCCTGAGAGTCAATGAGGATGAGTTTAAGTTGAATGCTGTCAAAGCCATGCAGCATCTAGACACACCAAAAGACTGCATGAAAGTTGATCTCATTGACTCTTTGGTAGAGGAGGTCAACATGGCTGAGAGTCTTGAATCAGAGCTGGAAGACATCTTTAAAGATGTTCAGCCTGATTTGGAGGGTTCAGAGGAATTGAAAGAGCCTCTGAGACTTCCTCAGAAAGAGGAGAAACCTCCTAAACCCGAGCTCAAGCCATTATCACCATCCTTGAAATATGCATTTCTGGGAGAAGGTGACACTTTTCCAGTGATCATAAGCTCTGCTTTAAATCCACTGGAAGAGGAAGCACTAATTCAAGTACTAAGGACACACAAGACAGCTCTTGGGTGGTCCATAAGTGACCTTAAGGGCATAAGCCCAGCTAGATGCTTGCACAAAATATTATTGGAGGATGATGCTAAGCCAGTGGTTTAACCAAAGAGGCGGCTAAATCCAGCCATGAAGGAAGTGGTGCAGAAAGAGGTCACCAAATTACTGGAGGCTGGGATTATTTATCCTATTTCTGATAGCCCCTGGGTGAGCCCTGTTCAAGTTGTTCCCAAGAAGGGAGGCATGACAGTGGTTCATAATGAAAAAAATGAACTGGTTCCTACAAGAACAGTTACAGGGTGGCGCATGTGTATTGACTACAGAAGGCTCAACACAGCCACCAGAAAGGATCATTTTCCTTTACCATTCATAGACCAGATGCTAGAGAGACTAGCAGGTCATGAATATTACTGCTTTTTGGATGGCTATTTAGGTTACAACCAAATTGCAGTAGATCCTCAGGACCAAGAGAAAATAGCATTCACATGTCTTTCTGGAGTATTTGCTTACAGAAGAATGCCTTTTGGTCTGTGTAATGCACCTGCAACCTTTCAGAGGTGCATGCTCTCTATCTTCTCTGATATGGTAGAGAAATTTTTGGAAGTCTTCATGGATGACTTTTCAGTATTTGGAGACTCATTCAGCTCCTGCCTTGACCATTTAGCACTTGTTCTGAAAAGATGCTAAGAGACCAACCTAGTTTTAAACTGGGAAAAATGTCACTTTATGGTGACTGAAGGAATTGTCCTTGGGCATAAAATTTCAAACAAAAGGATAGAGGTGGATCAAGCTAAAGTGTAAGTAATTGAAAAATTACCACCACCAGCTAATGTTAAGGCAATCAGAAGCTTTCTGGGGCATGCAGGATTCTACAGGAGGTTTATAAAGGATTTTTCAAAAATTGCAAAACCCCTGAGCAATCTGCTAGCTGCTGACATGCCATTCGTGTTTGACACAGAGTGTCTGCAGGCGTTTGAGACTCTGAAAGCTAAACTGGTCACAGCACTAGTTATTTCTGCACCAGACTGGACTTTACCGTTTGAACTAATGTGTGAAGCCAGTGACCACGCCATTGGTGCAGTACTGGTGCAGAGGCATGACAAACTTCTGCATGTCATTTATTATGCTAGCCGTGTTTTAAATGATGCCCAGAAAAATTACACAACCACAGAAAAAGAATTACTTGCAGTGGTTTATGCCATTGACAAGTTTAGATCATACTTAGTAGGATCAAAAGTGATTGTGTATACTGACCATGCTGCTCTTAAATATCTACTCACAAAGCAGGATTCAAAACCCAGGCTTATAAGATGGGTGTTGCTTCTGCAAGAGTTTGATATAGAAATAAGAGACAGAAAAGGGACAGAGAACCAAGTGGCTGATCATCTGTCCCAGATAGAACCAGTAGAAGGGGAGTTCCCCCCCTCTATTGAGATCTCTGAGATCTTTCTGGATGAGCATTTGTTTGCCATTCAGGAAACACCATGGTTTGCAGACATTGCAAACTATAAAGCTGCAAGGTTCATACCCAAGGAGTACAACAGACAACAAAAGAAAAAATTAATTATTGATGCAAAGTACTACTTGTGGGATGAACCCTATCTCTTTAAGAGATGTGCAGACGGAATAATCCGTAGGTGTGTGCCTAGAGAAGAAGCACAGAGGATCTTATAACATTTCCATGGATCACAATATGGAGGCCATTTCGGAGGTGAGCGAACAGCCACCAAGGTTCTCCAATGTGGCTTCTACTGGCCTACACTCTATAGGGATTCCTGAGAGTTTGTACGTAACTGTGACAGTTGCCAAAGAGCTAGTAATCTGCCACATGGTTACGCCATGCCTCAACAGGGAATCTTGGAGATTGAGTTGTTTGATGTATGGGGAATTGACTTCATGGGACCTTTCCCACCATTATACTCAAACACTTATATTCTGGTGGCAGTCGACTATGTATCAAAATGGGTAGAGGCCGTTGCCACACCCACCAATGATACTAAAACAGTGCTGAAGTTCCTCCAGAAACATATCTTCAGCAGGTTTGGTGTCCCTAGAGTACTAATCAGTGATGGGGGCACTCACTTCGGCAACAAACATCTTTACTCTGCCATGGTCCGGTATGGGATTCGCCACAAGGTGGCGACTCCATATCATCCACAGACAAATGGGCAAGCTGAAGTTTCCAACAGAGAAATAAAAAGAATCTTGGAACGGACTGTAAGTACCCGTAGAAAGGATTGGGAAAGAAGCTTGGATGATGCTCTGTGGGCTTACAGAACAGCACTCAAGACTCCTATAGGGACCTCTCCATACCAACTTGTGTATGGTAAGGCCTGTCATCTGCCCGTGGAACTGGAACATAAGGCCTACTGGGCAACCAGATTCCTAAATTTTGATGCCAAATTAGCTGGAGAAAAAAGATTGCTCCAACTGAATGAGCTAGAGGAATTCAGATTCACTGCTTTCAAAAATGCCAAGCTTTATAAAGAGAAATAAAAAAGGTGGCATGACAAAAAGCTGTCATCTAGAGTCTTTAAACCAGGATAAAAGGTTCTGTTGTTTAACTCTAGGCTCAGGCTATTCCCCGGGAAACTAAAATCTCGGTGGAGGGGACCATATGTGATTACAAGTGTATCACCATATGGTTATGTGGAGCTTCAAGACATTGATTCTGATAAGAAGTTTATTGTTAATGGACAGAGAATCGAGCACTATCTTGAAGGCAATGTTGAGCAAGAGTGCTCAAGGCTGAGGCTAGATTAAAAGCTCAGCAAGGTCCAGCTAAAGACAATAAAGAAGCGCTTGCTGGGAGGCAACCCAGCCAGTAGCAATACTTTTTCTGTTATTTTATTTTATTCTTTATTTTATTTATTTTTAAAGTATATGAGCTTAATATTAACAAGGTAAAGAATCAATTGCATAAGTCCACAGGGTTACAGAAGAATTTAGAGCACAAAACAGGGAAAAGGAGCTTACTGGCGAGAAAACGCCAGTAAGAAACACAATTGGGTGTTAAACGCCCAAAAGGAGCATCTACTGGGCGTTTAACGCAAGTAAAGATAGCCATCTGGGCGTTAAACGCCAGAAAGAAGCAACTTCTGGGCGTTTAACGCCAGATTTACAGCATCCTGGGCGTTCAGAAAAACGCCCAATGACAAAGGGGTTTCTGGCGTTTAACGCCAGCTAGAAGCAACAGCTGGGCGTTAAACGCCCAAACCAAGCAGCAACTGGGCATTAAACGCCCAAAACATGCAGTAGTTGGGCGTTTAATGCCAGGATTGTAGGGAGTAGGCAATTTTGTTTTCAATTCAAATTTTTTCATTCTTATGTTTCAATTCATGATTTCTTGCACAAACATGTTACAAATCCTAATTTTTCAAATCCTTTTTCAAAAAAAAATCAAATGTATCTTAATTCATAAGCCCTTTTTCTTAATCCTCTTCAATTTATTTTCAAATCTTTTTCAAAACAAATCTATCTCTTTTCCTTCTAAAATCTTTTCAAATCATCAATATCTTTTTCAAATCTTCACATCATCTTTTTCAAAATTCAGACTTATCTTTTTCAAATATCTTTCATATCTTTTCAATTTTAAATCATATCTTCTCCTATTATACTTATCTTTTCCAAATCACTTTTTCTATCATATCTTTTTCAAATAATTTTTGAAACCCACCCCCCTTCCCTTTAAATTTTGGTTCGGCCTCTCCCCCTCTCCTCAACAAGTAGCGCTTGGCTCACCCTCTTTCCCTCTCCTTTCTTTTCTTTTGCTTGAGGACAAGAAAACCTCTAAGTTTGGTGTGATTATCCGTGATCACTAAGCCAATACCCACTAAGATCATGGCTCCTAAGGGAAAACAAACCGACTCAAGAGGTAAGAAAGAGAACATTCCAAAACCACTTTGGAATCAAGGTAAGTTCATAACCAAAGAACATTCAGACCATTTTTACAAAATAATGAGTCTAAGGTCAGTGATCCTGAAAGTTAAATTCGATCTGAAAGAAAATGAATATCCGGAGATCCAAGAGCAAATTCGAAACAGGAGCTGGGAAGTCCTAGCTAATCCTTAAACAAAGGTGGGAAGAAACATGGTTCAGGAATTCTATGCCAATCTATGGCAGACGGACAGGCAGAGGATAGCTGGAACTGCATTCTATGACTATAGAACTTTGGTCAGAGGGAAGGTTGTTCACACCCACCCTGATAAAATAAGGGAGATCTTCAAGCTGCCTCAACTGTAAGATGACCCAAACTCCTTTAATAGGAGAATGATGAGATCAAACTTGGGCTTGGATAAAATCCTAGAGGACATATGCCTCCCTAGAGCCAAGTGGACAACCAACACAAAGGGTGCCCCAAACCAACTCAAGAGAGGAGATCTCAAACCAGTCGCCAGAGGCTGGCTGGACTTCATTGGGCACTCTATACTGCCCACCAGCAACCGCTCTGAAATCACCATCAACTTTTCTTCCAAACAAGCTAGAATTTTCGAAATTCTTGAGAGAGAAATGGAAGAACTTCCATGAAAACTTCCATGAAAGCTTCAAGCTTCTTTCTCCGTTCTTTCTCAAACTAAAACCCCTATCAAAAATCTAATCCGACCAAAGTGTTCACCTCTTCCTCCTCTTCATTTCTATGACAATTTTCAAGGAGTAAATCAAGGTATGATGGCTGCTCCTCCTCCTTGAAGTTTCAGCCATGGTGGAGAAATCAAGCTAATGATGTTTTCTTCATATTTTCTCTTAGGATCTCTTGTTCACTCACCATAAGCTCTAAGAAAACGTGATTTCTAGCTGCCTTAAGGTGAGAATAACCTTCTTTTCATCATCATGAAGCTTTAGCCTTCATGATTCATAAGGATCTAAAGTTGTTTTTGATGTTAAATCAGGTGTAAAAGTGCTTTTTGAAGCTTGTTCTTGGTTCAATTCTTGGTAGCTGCAAAGGAGGTAAGGTTTGGTAAATTAATCAATGATTTGTTGTGTTCTTGAAGTGTTAAATCAGATCTTGTTTCTTGAGGCTTGATGTTGAGTGTTTGTGTGGTGGTTTGATCATGAAATCTTGTTTAATGCTTGGAAATCAAGTTTTTGATGGTTCTAAAGTTGTTGTTGTTGTTGTTGTTGCTGGAAAACGTGGCTTTCCAGCCAAATTCATGATATTTGATGTGTTTTTGATCTGTATTTGATGGCAGAAATGTTGCTCTTTGGTTTGGCCAAAATCAGGTAAAAATTGGTTACCGAAAAGATTGAAAAACTAGTTGAAAATCAAGCTGAAATCTGGTGAACTTTTGGAAAAAATGTTTTTGATCTTTGAAGGACAAGAAAACGTTGGTTTTGATGATTTTGGGGTCAAATTATAATTATTAGAAAGTTTGGGGTTGAAAGTTAATTAATGAAAAGTTGAGGGACCAAAGTGCAAATATTAAAAGTTAAGGGGTCAAAATGCAATTTCCAAAAAGTTCAGGGGTCAAAATGCAATTTTTAAAAGTTGAATAAAATATTATTATTTTAATATTAAAATAGTAAAAGTATTATTTTATTAATAATATTATTTTATTAATAATATTATTTTATTAATAATAATAAAATATTGACAAAAAGGCAGTTTTCTCTAAATGCTTTAGGAAAGTAGTTTTGAGTCTAGGATTTCCTAATTCTCTTTATTAAATACCTAAGGAAAGGTATAAGAAAGGGTATAGAAGTATGTAAAGTAATGAAATAAGATTTAGAAGCTTGTAATCATGTTAGAAAGAGAGGGAGTTAAAAGCTAAATAGTAGTGTGCTGTTGTAATGTTGTGATGTATACAGAGAATTATGAAATGAGATCACTGAGATGTTGTGATGCTTGATTTATGATTGTGGAAAGATGATAAAGAAGATAACAAGTGCAGAATCAAAAGTCAAAGAGAAGAGAGGAAAAGAGGATAAAGATAAAGAGTTAAGTCTTATGGCATGATATTCTATTGTATGTTCATCTGCTGCTTTTTCGTTGGCCCTAGAGGTCCTGTAGGCCGAAGTTCACCTACAGAGCATTGTTATTCCTGTAGGCCGAAGTTCACCTACAGTGAATATCAATTGTGTATCTCAGGGTATTGCTCCTGTAGGCCGAAGTTCACCTACAGAGAGTTGTGATACCTGTAAGCTGAAGTTCACTTACAGGGGCGCCATTTCTGTAAGCCGAAGTTCACTTACAGAGGTTTCATTTCTATAGGCCGAAGTTCACCTATAGAAAGTTGTTGTGTTGTGATTGAACTTTCCTGTAAGCCGAAGTTCACTTACAGGAGTGCTATTTCTGTAGGCCGAAGTTCACTTACAGAGATAAAGCCATATCTAGGACTAGTTCCTAGGTAATGTCGGGCTGCAGGGTGTAAACCGACATGTGAGATCATGGCCTGCATAGGACAGACATGCATCATACTTGGTTGTGCATTTCCTCTGTTATGATTGTTGTATGAATGTGTGATTTCTTTGTTTGTATTCTATTCTTTGTGTTTGTGTTTTATTTTCTTGTATTCTTTGTTGTGTTCTGCTTTCTGATTTCTTAATTTCTTTATTTATCTGTATCTTCTATTTATTGATTCTCTGTATTCTGCTATTTGTCTGCTAAGCAACATAGAATTAATGAACTTAACTAATAACCCTGACCTTACTAAGGACTCCTGATGAGCGGATAATTTATACGCTTTTTGGCATTGTTTTTAGTATGTTTTTAGTAGAATCTAGTTACTTTTAGGGATGTTTTCATTAGTTTTTATGTTAAATTCTAGACTTTACTATGAGTTTGTGTTTTTCTGTGAGTTCAGGTATTTTCTGGCTGAAATTGAGGGACTTGAGCAAAAATCAGATTTAGAGGTTGAAGAAGGACTGCTGATGCTGTTGGATTCTGACCTCCCTGCACTCAAAGTAAATTTTCTGGAGCTACAGAACTCAAAATGGCACGCTTCCAATTGTGTTGGAAAGTAGACATCCAGGGTTTTCCAGAAATATATAATAGTCCATACTTTAGCCGAGTTTAGATGACGTAAAAGGGCGTTGAACGCCAGTTCTACGCTGCTGTCTGGAGTTAAGCGCTAGAAACACGTCACAAGCCAGAGTTGAACGCCAGAAATACGTTACAAACTGGCATTCAACTCCAAGATTGACCTCTACACGTGTAACATTCAAGCTCAGCCCAAGCACACACCAAGTGGGCCCCGGAAGTGGATTTACGCATCAATTACTTACTTTTGTAAACCCTAGTGACTAGTTTAGTATAAATATGACTTTTTACTATTGTGTTAGACATCTTATGATCATATTTTGATCTATAGACCTCCATGGGAGGCTGGCCACTCGGCCATGCTTACCCTGTATTCACTTATGTATTTTTTAACGGTAGAGTTTCTGCACTCCATAGATTAAGGTGTGGAGCTCTGCTGTTCCTCAAAGATTAATGCAAAGTACTACTATTTTTCTATTCAATTCAACTTATTCCGTTTCTAAGATATTCATTCGCACTTCAACCTGAATGTGATGAACGTGACAATCATCATCATTCCCCCACGAATGCGTGCCTGACAACCACTTCCGTTCCACCTTAGATTGAATGAGTATCTCTTGGATCTCTTAATCAGAATCTTCGTGGTATAAGCTAGATTGATGGCGGCATTCATGAGAGTTCGGAAAGTCTAAACCTTGTCTGTGGTATTTCGAGTAGGACTCTGGGATTGAATGACTGTGATAAACTTCAAACTCGCGAGTGCTGGGCGTACTGACAGACGCAAAAGGAGGGTGAATCCTATTCCAGTATGATCGAGAACCTCAGATGACTAGCCGTGCTGTGACAGAGAATTTGGACCATTTTCACAAGAGGATGGGATGCAGCCATTGACAAGGGTGATCCCTCCAGACGATTAGCCATGCAGTGACAGCGCATCGGACCATTTTCCAGAGAGGATAAAAAGTAGCCATTGAGAACGGTGATGTCCTTACATAAAGCCAGCCATGGAAAGGAGTAAGACTGATTGGATGAAGACAGCAGGAAAGCAGAGGTTCAGAGGAACGAAAGCATCTCTATACACTTATCTGAAATTCTCACCAATGATATACATAAGTGTTTCTATCCTTATTTTCTATCTATTTATTATTTATGTTCGAAAACTCCATAACTATTTTATATCTGCCTGACTGAGATTTATAAGGTGACCATAGCTTGCTTCATACCAACAATCTCCGTGGGATCGACCCTTACTCACGTAAGGTTTATTACTTGGATGACCCAGTGCACTTGCTGGTTAGTTGTATCGAAGTTGTGAATGAAAAACAATTTATTAAGACGTGCGTACAGAGTTTTTGGTGCCGTTACCATGAGATCACAATTTCGTGCACCAAGTTTTTGGCGCCGTTGCCGGGGATTGTTCGAGTTTGGACAACTGACGGTTCATCTTGTTGCTCAGATTAGGGGATTTTCTTTTTGTTTTATTTTCAAAAATATTTCTTCAAAAAATTTTTCAAAAATCCCTCCTTTATTTTCGAAAAATTTTTTTTTTTAAATAAATGTTTTCAAAAATTTTTTTTTTCTTCAGAATTTTTAAGAATGAATTCTAGTGTTTCATGAAGCATGTTGAAGCCTGACTGGCTGTAAAGCCATGTCTAAATTCATTTGGACTGAGGCTTCAACTAATCACTTCAATGCATGTAATTCCATACTAAAGCTTGGCTGGCTATTAAGCCATGCCTAACCCTCAGATTGGAGCTTTAGACTAAGATTGTAAGATTGGAATTTATAGTATATTCTCTTCTTTTTATCCTATTTGATTTTCAGTTGCTTGGGGACAAGCAACAATTTAAGTTTGGTGTTGTGATGAGCGGATAATTTATACGCTTTTTGGCATTGTTTTTAGTATGTTTTTAGTAGAATCTAGTTACTTTTAGAGATGTTTTCATTAGTTTTTATGTTAAATTCACATTTCTGGACTTTACTATGAGTTTGTGTATTTTTCTGTGATTTTAGGTATTTTCTGGCTGAAATTGAGGGACTTGAGCAAAAATCAGATTCAGAGGTTGAAGAAGGACTGCTGATGCTGTTGGATTCTGACCTCCCTGTACTCAAAGTGGATTTTCTGGAGCTACAGAACTCAAAATGGCACGCTTCCAATTGTGTTGGAAAGTAGACATCCAGGAATTTCCATCAATATATAATAGTCTATACTTTGGCCGAGTTTAGACGACGTAAAAGGGCGTTGAATGCCAGTTCTACGCTGCTGTCTGGAGTTAAACGCCAGAAACACGTCACAAGCCAGAGTTGAACGCCAGAAATACGTTACAAACTGGCGTTCAACTCCAAGATTGACCTCTACACGTGTAACATTCAAGCTCAGCCCAAGCACACACCAAGTGGGCCCCAAAAGTGGATTTATGCATCAATTACTTACTTCTGTAAACCCTAGTAACTAGTTTAGTATAAATAGGACTTTTTACTATTGTATTAAACATCTTATGATCATATTTTGATCTATAGATCTCCATGGGAGGCTGGCCACTCGGCCATGCTTACCCTGTATTTATTTATGTATTTTTCAATAGTAGAGTTTCTGCACTCCATAGATTAAGGTGTGGAGCTCTGCTGTTCCTCAAAGATTAATGCAAAGTACTACTGTTTTTCTATTCAATTCAACTTATTCTGCTTCTAAGATATTCATTCGCACTTCAACCTGAATGTGATGAACGTGACAATCATCATCATTCCCCCACGAACGCGTGCCTGACAACCACTTCCGTTCCACCTTAGATTGAATGAGTATCTCTTGAATCTCTTAATCAGAATCTTCGTGGTATAAGTTAGATTGATGGCGGCATTCATGAGAGTCCGGAAAGTCTAAACCTTTTCTGTGGTATTCCGAGTAGGACTCTGGGATTGAATGACTGTGACGAACTTCAAACTCGCGAGTGCTGGGCGTAGTGATAGACGCAAAAGGAGGGTGAATCCTATTCCAGTATGATCGAGAACCTCAGATGACTAGCCGTGCTGTCACAGAGCATTTGGACCATTTTCACAAGAGGATGGGATGCAGCCATTGACAAGGGTGATGCCTCCAGACGATTAGCCATGTAGTGACAGCGCATCGGACCATTTTCCAGAGAGGATAAAAAGTAGCCATTGACAACGGTGATGTCCTTACATAAAGCCAGCCATGGAAAGGAGTAAGACTGATTGGATGAAGACAGCAGGAAAGCAGAGGTTTAGAGGAACGAAAGCATCTCTATACACTTTTCTGAAATTCTCACCAATGATATACATAAGTGTTTCTATCCTTATTTTCTATCTATTTATTATTTATGTTCGAAAACTCCATAACTATTTTATATCCGCCTGACTGAGATTTATAAGGTGACCATAGCTTGTTTCATACCAACAATCTCCGTGGGATCGACCCTTACTCACGTAAGGTTTATTACTTGGACGACCCAGTGCACTTGTTGGTTAGTTGTATCGAAGTTGTGAATGAAAAACAATTTATTAAGACGTGCGTACAGAGTTTTTGGCGCCGTTACCATGAGATCACAATTTCGTGCACCAACTCCCCAGTTCTTACCCCTTCTCTCTCCCTTCTCCCTTCAGATGGAAGCATGAGTATCCTTCCGTAGTTCGTGGATGACCGTTTGTAAAGAGGATTCCGCTCTAGATAGTCTTCTGAGTCTAGGGTGAATCTCATTCTCTGTTAATATGTATACGCTGTGAGACCAGCCTACGTCTGCATCCCATTTGTATGCGAACTTTAACCTAAATCCTGTGTACGAGACTCCTGTTATGTGACTACTTGATGGAGTACCAGTGAGACGTCATATAACAATGTATGATCGTGCAGAGAAGTGGTAGACAATCATCCACCTTTTGATGACATTTCACTTGACTTGAGTCTTGAAGACCTAGATAACACATTCCCTCGCTTTAGTAGTTTAGAGGGTCTAGATGAGTATAGAGTCTAGACTAGCCTGGGTGCTAGCTTAGAGACTTTTTGAATAGGTCAGGGCCTGGGATGTTGTATGTATATATATATATATATATATATATATATATATATATATATATATATATATATCTACCTAAACCTAGGGGTGTTCTAACTAAAAGTCTATACTTAAATAAAGGCTGGTTCACTGAATGTTATTAACTGTGTTGAGATGTATATAACTGTGGTTGTTTATAACTATTGTTTCTGTTATTATTTAAGAATTGATTGTGAATGATTCTGTTTATTAGTCCAAATATTTTTAAAAAAAAGTACCTCGCAAAATAACTACGCTTTTAACAACGAATCAGGCTCATATAGTAAATAACAGATAATAATTAGGAAGACAAGTTGGTAGCGCTCAGTTTCCGGTATGATCTAGACATACTGAGAATTGGGTCGTTACAATTTGGTATCAGAGCAGTGCTTCCTATTAGAGCCTGGGGAAATGGACCGAATCATGCTTTATTGCATGCTCTGTTGTGTGTCTCATGCTTATAGAATATCCATGTGACATGTGTTGCATGATTGTCTTTGTGATTTCATTCTGATAATGTTCACGCCCGATTTAAGGTATTAAGACTGATCACCTTGGTATTGATTGTTTGGTGTGAATAGAATCAGGATGCCTCCACGAAGACGTAATGATCGGGAAGGAACTACTACTAATAATCCACCGCGAAACGATGATAATTTATTTACTGCGATTCACACTATGGCCGAGGCTGTGCGTGAAACGGCAACTGCTACTACTCGAGCAGTTAACCATTTAGGGGAACGTAATGGTGAACGTAACGATGATCGTAACGGTGAAAATTGTGAGAATGGCGAAAGAGATATGATGAACCATGATAGGCCTATGACATTAGTTCTTGAAAGTTAATCCACCGAAGTTCAAAGGTACGACTGTAGCGACTGAAGCTGATAATTGGTTTCGTGGAATAGAAAGGTCCTTGAAGGCACAACATGTTCCCGAAGGTCAATATGTGGAGTTTGCTACTTATATGCTCGAAGGAGAGGCTGAGTATTGGTGGCAGGGGATACATCGATTGCTGCAACATAATGAAGGTGACATTCACTGGGAAACCTTTAGGGACGAATTCTATAAGAAGTATTTTCTGAGAGCAGCACGTGATGCTAAGGAGATGGAACTTATGCAGCTAAGGCAAGGAAATATGGCTATTGCTGAGTACGCCCGTAAGTTCGATGACTTGTGCCGTTTCTCCAAGATTTGTCAAGGGAACCTAGTAGACTTTGAGGAATGGAAGTGTCTGAAGTTTGAAGGAGGACTCCGAGAGGAATTGATGAATTCTGTTGTTCCGCTAGAGATAAGAAATTTTGCTGAACTGGTGAATAAAAGTAAACTGGTGGAAGAATATTCGAAGAAGATGGCGATAGCTCGAGCAAATCGTAAGGAAACCTCACGAAGAAACTTTATTCAAGATCTAGCCCCTCAAGGTCGCAACTTTAAGGTCAATGATCAGCTTCAATGCCAAAGTGGGAATCAACGGAATGGTCAATTTCAGGATATCTCGGTATGCTCAAGGTGTGGAAAGGTTCATGGTAACAGACCTTGTCGATTTGAGACAAACACTTGTTTTACTTGTGGAGAACCTGGACACATAGCTAGGATTTGCCCAAAGAGGTTTGTTCGGGATCCAGCTAGACCACAGCAACAAGGAAGGGTGTTTCCCGTCACTTCTGATAACACCAATACATCCAGTCCTTCCACTCGAGGTGAGTACCACACTATGATGTTGTTTATAATATGTATTACTAAAACTTCTATGTGCATATCAAATTTTGAGGGCAAAATTTTCTTTTAGGAGGGTAGAATGTAATGGCCTAGCTTTTAGCCTCAAAGAAACAGCGCTTTTTCGGGATCAAACGGAATTTTTATGGAATTTTTTGGAATTTTAGTGCATATAAGCACCTCTGCTGCACAGGTGCTGTGTCATCAAGCTGCTGAGTCAGCAGCTTGACTGCACCAGACACCTCTCCTAATCTAAGCAGGCACGTCGCGAAAAGTTGCGTTTTTGAGCCACTTCGAGTCCGAATTTCAAAATTTTGATTTCCGTGGTTAGTCTCTATGTGATGAGCTGGTCTCAAATTTCGAGAGAAAAATTATATTAATATAATATTCATATATTATTATTTTATTCGAAATATTATATTATTATTTCCTTTGCTGTGGTTAATGTTGATCTATGTTTAGTAATATAATAACTGAGCTAGGAATCTACTGGTAATGGATAATACCGGCATTCTTAGATGAACTTAGTAATGCTAATGCTTCATCATATATCTTTTATTCTCATGATTATCTTGTTACTAGTATCATTTATACTAGTAAAGCTCATGCTTATCCTTTAGTAGTGTAATCTGATGTATCTAGTTTTAGTAATTATCTCCAGAATGATATTTTATTATTAAACTCTGATGAGTCAGCACCCAGTGACACGTGGCTCTTCCAGAGTTAGCCACCACATGTTTCCTTTCTTTCTCTCCAAGCCAAGCTTTCTTAAGGAAAAAGTAAGAAACATTTGTATTCTAATACATCTAGCTTTAGTAATTATCCTTTCTTGAGATATTTTACACCAAACTTTAGGATAATGCTTATCCTAACCCCACAAATCCCTAGGCTCATCATTACCATCAACTTTTCTTCCAAACAAGCTAGAATTTTCGAAATTCTTGAGAGAGAAATGGAAGAACTTCCATGAAAACTTCCATGAAAGCTTCAAGCTTCTTTCTCCGTTCTTTCTCAAACTAAAACCCTATCAAAAATCTAATCCAACCAAAGTGTTCATCTCTTCCTCCTCTTCATTTCTATGACAATTTTCAAGGAGTAAATCAAGGTATGATGGCTGCTCCTCCTCCTTGAAGTTTCAGCCATGGTGGAGAAATCAAGCTAATGATGTTTTCTTCATATTTTTTCTTAGGATCTCTTGTTCACTCACCATAAGCTCTAAGAAAACGTGATTTTTAGCTGCCTTAAGGTGAGAATAACCTTCTTTTCATCATCATGAAGCTTTAGCCTTCATGATTCATAAGGATCTAAAGTTGTTTTTGATGTTAAATTAGCCATAAAAGTGCTTTTTGAAGCTTGTTCTTGGTTTAATTCATGGCAGCTGCAAAGGAGGTAAGGTTTGGTAAATTAATCAATGATTTGTTGTGTTCTTGAAGTGTTAAATCAGATCTTGTTTCTTGAGGCTTGATGTTGAGTGTTTGTGTGGTGGTTTGATCATGAAATCTTGTTGTTTAATGCTTGGAAATCAAGTTTTTGATGGTTCTGAAGTTGTTGTTGTTGCTGGAAAACGTGGCTTTCCAGCCATGAAATTCATGGTATTTGATGTGTTTTTGATGTGTATTTGATGGCAGAAACGTTGCTTTCTAGTTTGGTCAAAATCAGGTAAAAATCGGTTACCAAAAAGATTGAAAAACTAGTTGAAAATCAAGCTGAAATCTGATAAAATTTTGGAAAAAATGTTTTTTGTCTTTGAAGGACAAGAAAACATTGGTTTTGATGATTTTGGGGTCAAATTATAATTATTAGAAAGTTTGGGGTTGAAAGTTAATTAATGGAAAGTTGAGGGACCAAAGTACAAATATTAAAAGTTAAGGGGTCAAAATGCAATTTGCAAAAAGTTCAGGGGTCAAAATGCAATTTTTAAAAGTTGAATAAAATATTATTATTTTAATATTAAAATAGTAAAAGTATTATTTATTAATAATATTATTTTATTAATAATAATAATAAAATATTGACAAAAAGGCAGTTTTCTCTAAAAGCTTTAGGAAAGTAGTTTTGAGTCTAGAATTTCCTAATTATCTTTATTAAATACCTAAGGAAAGGTATAAGAAAGGGTATAGAAGTATGTAAAGTAATGAAACAAGATTTAGAAGCTTGTAATCATGTTAGAAAGAGAGGGAGTTAAAAGCTAAATAGTAGTGTGCTGTTGTAATGTTGTGATGTATACAGAGAATTATGAAATGAGATCACTGAGATGTTGTGATGCTTGATTTATGATTGTGGAAAGATGATAAAGAAGATAACAAGTGCAGAATCAAAAGTCAAAGAGAAGAGAGAAAAAGAGGATAAAGATAAAGAGTTAAGTCTTATGGCATGATATTCTATTGTATGTTCATCTGCTGCTTTTCCGTTGGCCCTAGAGGTCCTGTAGGCCGAAGTTCACCTACAGTGAATATCAATTGTGTATCTCAGGGTGTTGCTCCTGTAGGCCGAAGTTCACCTACAGAGAGTTGTGATACCTGTAAGCCGAAGTTCACTTACAGGGGTGCCATTTCTGTAAGCCGAAGTTCACTTACAGAGGTTTTATTTCTGTATGCCGAAGTTCACCTATAGAAAGTTGTTGTGTTGTGATTGAACTATTTCTGTAAGCCGAAGTTCACTTACAGGAGTGCTATTTCTGTAGGCCAAAGTTCACCTATAGAGATAAAGCCATATCTAGGACTAGTTCCTAGGTAATGTCGGGCTGCAGGGTGTAAACCGACATGTGAGCTCATGGCCTGCATAGGACAGACATGCATCATACTTGGTTGTGCATTTTCTCTGTTATGATTGTTATATGAATGTGTGATTTCTTTGTTTGTATTCTATTCTTTGTGTTTGTGTTTTATTTTCTTGTATTCTTTGTTGTGTTCAGCTTTCTGATTTCTTAATTTCTTTATTTATCTGTATCTTCTGTTTACTGCTTCTCTGTATTCTGCTATTTGTCTACTAAGCAACATAGAATTAATGAACTTAACTAATAACCCCGACCTTACTAAGGACTCCCTAGTTCTTACCCCTTCTCTCTCCCTTCTCCCTTCAGATGGAAGCATGAGTATCCTTCCGTAGTTTGTGGATGACTGTTTGCAAAGAGGATTCCGCTCTAGATAGTCTTCTGAGTCTAGGGTGAATCTCGTTCTCTGTTAATATGTATACGCTGTGAGACCAACCTACGTCTGCATCCCATTTGTATGTGAACTTTAACCTAAATTCTGTGTACAAGACTCCTGTTGTGTGACTACTTGATGGAGTACCCGTGAGACGTTAATTGTATGATCGTGCAGAGAAGTGGTAGACGATCATCCACTTTTTGATGATATTTCACTTGACTTGAGTCTTGAAGACCTAGATAACACATTCCCTCGCTTTAGTAGTTTAGAGGGACTAGATGAGTATAGAGTCTAGACTAGCCTGAGTGCCAGCTTAGGGACTTCTTGAACAGGTCAGGGCCCGGGATGTTGTATGTATATATATATATATATATATATATATATATATATATATATATATATATAGTTATTATCTACCTAAACCTAGGGGTGTTCTAACTAAAAGTCTATACTTAAATAAATGCTGGTTCACTGAATATTATTAACTGTGTTGAGATGTATATAAGTGTGGTTGTTTATAACTGTTGTTTCTGTTATTATTTAAGAATTGATTGTGAATGATTCTGTTTATTAGTCCAAATATTTTCAAAAAAAAAGTACCTCACAAAATAACTACGCTTTTAATAACGAATCAGGCTCATATAGTAAATAATAGATAATAATTAGGAAGACAAGTTGGTAGCGCTCAGTTTTCAGTATGATCTAGACATACTGAGAATTGGGTCGTTACAAGAAGCTCTCCCCTGAAGAGCCATGTGTCCCTCAACTTGAAGAGCCCAGAGTCCCTCAAGCTGAAGGCCCCAGCGCCCCTCAAGCTGAAGGTTGTTGAGTTTCAACCCTGTGACTACTCTTATTGCTGTTTTACGTATTTCCATCCTAATTTAGAGTTTCATGATCACTAGTAGTATTTAAGTCTTTATTTTTATTTTATTATTTTATGTCTTTTAATTTTTAGGATTACATAAGTATTAGTAGTAATTAGTTAATTTTTATTTTTCCAATTAGCTAAATTATTCCTCTTATCATCATTAAACATGAATAAAATAGTAGATTTTTTTAGAAGAATTAAAGATGCATAAATTTTTGAGTTTTTCAATAAAGAATAGTTAATTATTTTGATGTGGTGTCATTGCTTTAGTTTTCTGAATGTATGAATAAACAGTGCATATTTGAAGTTGAATTTTAGGATGCTGGCTCTTGAAAGAATGAAGAAAAAGGAAAAGTATTATTGATGATCTAAAAAATCCAAAATTTGATTCTTGAAGCAAGAAAAAGCAACAAAGAAAAAGAAGAAGCATAATGCATGCGAAAAAAAATGGCGAAAAAGAAAAGAAAATAGAAAAAGAAAGAAAAAGCCATTAGCTCTTTAAACCAAAAGGCAAGAGCAAAAAGCCAATAACCCTTTAAACCAAAAGGCAAGGGTAAAAGGAACCAAGGCTTTGAGCATCAGTGGTTAGGAGGGCCTAAAGGAAACAGAATCCTGGCCTAAGCGGCTCAACCAAGCTGTCCCTAACCATGTGCTTGTGGCATGAAGGTGTCAAGAGAAAAAACTTGAGACTGTGTAGTTAAAGTCATGATCCAAAGCAAAAAGAGTGTACTTAAGAACTCTGGACACCTCTATCTGGGGATTCTAGCAAAGCTGAATAATCACAATCCAAAAGGGTTCACCCAGTTAAAATGTCTGTGGCATGAATGTATCCGATGGTAATACTGGAAAACAAAGTTCTTAGGGCCACGGCCAAGACTCTAAAAAGCTATGTTCAAGAATCAAAAAGAGCTAAACTTGGAGAGTTAATAATATCATCTGGACTCTAAGTTCCTAAAGATGCCAGCCATTTTGATTTTTAATGGATAGTGAGATGCCAAGATTATTCAGAAACAAAAAGCTACTAAGTCTCGCTCATCTAATTGAAACTGAGCTTCATTGGAAACTCAGAAATTTATTGCATTTTACTCTTATTTTCATCCTATTTTATTTTTAGTTGCTTGGGGACAAGCAACAGTATAAGTTTGCGGTTGTGATGAGCGGATATTTTATACGTTTTTTGGTGTTATTTTCATATAGTTTTTACCATGTTTTATTTAGTTTTTATTAAGTTTTTATAGTTTTTACTGTTAAATTCACATTTTTTGATTCTACTTTGAGTTTTTGTATTTTTGTGCAATTTCAGGCATTTTCTGACTGAATTTGAGGAGCTAGAGCAGAAGTTTGATTTAGAGACAGAGAAAGCACTGCAGATGCTGTCCAAATCTGACCTCCTTGTTCTCGGAAGAGCTTTTCTGAAGCTATAGAAATCCAAATGGAGAGTTCTTAATGGATATGGAAAGCTGACTTCTAGATCTTTCTAACAATATATAATAGTCCATACTTTGCTTCGGACTAGAAGGCCCAAAATTGGCGTCCAATGCTAGCCTCTTGCCCCCTTCTAGGCGTCCAGCGCCCAAGGAGCAGAGCCCAGCGTCCAAACGCCCAGAGAGGACCCCCTAGCTGGTGTTTCACACCCCAGAGACCTCATAGCACGTGAATTTCATCAAAGCTCAGCCCAAACACTCACCAAGTAGGCCTAAGAAGTGGATTTTAACACTAAAAAGACTGTTTTACCCTTACTAGTCATTAGTTTAGTATTTAAGGGATTTGATTTATGTTATTCGGATAATTTTTACTATCTTCAGCCACTTTACATGTTTTTACCATTGTATTTCATTTCAGTATGACTTTCTAAACCTCCTAGGTTGAGCAGAGGAGCCCTGTTGAGTCCTATGAATTAATAAAAGTATTACTATTTTTCGTCGATCCGTCTTTGATTTTTTTCTAAGATGTATACTCGTTCTTCAACATGGTGAATAGGATGATCAGTGACAATCAGCTATGTTCATCATACTAAGACGAACGTTCCTGAAAATCAGCTCTGTTCATCTACTTGGGTTCGTGTGAATACGTGACTGGAAAGCGCGAACCAACAGCTATGTTTATACATCTCTCAGATGGCTAATTCACGACTTCATTGGGGACTTCTCGAGACACCAGTTCAGCAAATTTCTAGGGAGATTAGGGTCTCTATGGTAGAGGCTAGAACCCAAAGAAGCAGCATTCTCTGATCTGAAAGATTCAACCTTGTTTGTGGCGTTTTGAGTAGGATTGCCAAGAGAATGAACTGTTAGAGCTTCACCCTCTGTCGGATTGTATGACAACGGCCAATGGCATTTGATCTAGAGCAGAGGAGATTGATGACCACGGCCCGTGGCATTGATCACATACAGCCTGCCATAGAAGAGATCATTCACAAGCAAAGGAAGCAGTAATATCAGAGTTAATTCAGAAAGACAAAGCAACTCCAATCCTTAACTATATTCCTATTACTCTTTTCACAGTTTACACAACTTCTGAGTTCTAACTATTACTTTCCTTTATTCCTTTTTATGCCATTAAAAATAACATACCAACATCTCCTACTCTTTCATCTGCCTGACTAAGACCTGCAGGATAACCATAACTTGCTTCAAACCACAATCCTCGTGGGATCGACCTTGACTCACTCAGGTATTACTTGGAGGACCCAGTGCACTTGCTGGTATAGATGTATGAAGTGCAGGGGATTCGTGCACCAGTTGCCTCAAGGATCAATATTCTATTTCTATCTGCCTCAAAACTTTCAATTTCTCTTCTTCTAACTGTCTTTTAGTCTCTTGAATCATCTTTTCAAAGTTACTGGTGGTAGAAGATTGTCATTGTACTAATTTGTGGCGAAAATTCTTAAGTTTATTTGCCAATATAAACATAGTTGAGCCTGTATAGTTAATCTGCCACATCTCCTGAACGATTCTTCTCACTTCTTCCTCTTTACACCATGTCTCTTGAAAACAGAATTTGCACTTTTTCTTCCATTTGGAAATGTCTTGAATTGAAAGGAGAGCTCTATGATCCGATTCCTGGTAATCTAAGTGCATAATTTTTGCATCCGGGTATGCTACCATCGAATCCTGGGATACCAAACATCTATCAATTCTCTCTCTGATTAAATTACTCCCAAATTGTAAATTGCACCATGTAAATTTAGGCCCTTCAAACATTAAGTCTCGAAGTCTATCCTCATCAATAAAGCTTTGGAATTCACACATAGAGCTTGGTGAGCAAGGATAGCATTAAAATCTCCAATGATAAGGTACATAGAATTAATAGAATTAACACATCGAAGTGCCTTTTCAAATTGAACATTCCTTTGATTTTCGTCATTGTGGAAGTACACCCCAATTATACTCCATTTCTTTCCACTCCTCAGTTTCACTCAGCTGAATTGACTGAAAAAGGATACTAATTCCTCAATAGTAACCCGAAACTCCTCGTTCCATGAAAACATCAACTCCTTGAGGATCAACGCAAAAGGACTTTTTGAAACCTAACTTCTCACATTAAGCTCTGACAAATGATGGATTGTTCTTGGTTTCACATAAGAACAACACATGGGGGAATATGAGATCTTCTGATCCCTTGGATATTGTGAACTCTTAGGGGTTTTTCCAAACCCAGGCAGTTTCACGTCAGCAACTTCATTGAGATTGGGGTGCCAAATTCAAGTTGGAACCCTCTCCCATTTCAGCAACCTCCATTTTTACTATCATTTCCTGCTGACCTCCAAATTCTTCCTCAAATTCACTGCTCCTTCTCTTCACACCTATTGACGATTGAGTTCCTGCCGATAAAGAAATTTTTATAAAATTATAATCGCGTTGTAAGTATAGTTTCTAAACCAGCAAAGAATCCTTTCGTACAAAAGTTTGGTTGTCACAAGTAACAAACCTAATAAAATTTATAATCGAAGTATTTAAACTTCGGGTCGTATCTCAAGGAATTGCAGGGAAGTATGATTTATTATTGGTTATGAAATTGTATATTTTTGGGTTTTTGAAATAAGGATCAAGTAATTTAAATGGCAAGAAAAATAAATTAATAATTATAAAAATCTCTTACAAGGTATAAGATTTGGAAATCCTATCCTACTTATCCTTATCAGGTGTGATGAGAATTGAATTTTGCTCACACTTAGTTAACCTTACTAAATAAAGGAAAGTCAAGTGGACCAATCAATTTGATCCTCAAGTCCTAGTCAACTCCTGTAGAAAGACTAGCTTTAGAGCGATCCAAATCAATCAGCAATTCCCAATTTTCAATCAACTGCTGAGTCTGATAACTCAAGTGTTACCAATTACTTAACTAAAGCAAAAAGGGAGAAAATTTACTCGAATAAAAATGCCTTCAGATTGGAAGCAGCAGTAACATAAATAAAAGAAAGAAATCTTAAATCTGAAATACCTCAAATTATATTAAATAAAGAAATCAACTCTAACATGAAGTTCATAAGCCAAATTGAAAATATAAATAACAATTAAAGTAATAGAATAAATAAAAGTAGAAAATAAATTAAAGGAACATTGAACCTGTGATTGAAGAGAAGTAGCCTAATCATAATAGAAATCCTAAATCCTAATCCTAAGAGAGAGGAGAGAACCTCTCTAGAACTACATCTAAAGCCTAAAATTTTGTATTATGAAAGTTGTATGAATTGTTCTTGTTGATTTCCCCATTCTCTGGCTTCTATTCTATGTTTCTGGGATTGGATCTGGGCCAAAAGGGGCCCCGAAATTGCTGAGGGCATTTTCTACAAATTCCTGCATGTGGCGTCTGTCACGCGTGCACGTGGGTCACACGTTCGCATCGTTTGGAGTTTTTCCTCGTCACGCATACGCGTCATTTGCGTTCTGCTCAAGGCACGCGTCCGCGTCGTCCACGTGTACGCGTCACTGCCATTTTCCGCTAGGCATGCGTCCGCGTCGTCCACACGTGTGCGTCGCTGCCTTTTCTTCAAAACTCCATTTTTGTGCTTTCCTTCTATTTTTGTATGTTTCCTTTCTGTCCTCTAAGCCATTCCTGCCCTACAAAGCCTGAAAATACTTAACACACAAATCACGGCATCGAATGGTAATAAAGGATAATTAAATTTAATATTTTTAAAGTATAGGAAACATGTTTTCACACATATCATAAAATAAGGAAGGAATTAGAAAACCATGCAATTTACATGAATAAGTGGGTGAAGAATTGATAAAAACACTTAATTGAGCACAAGATGAATCATAAAATATGGGTTTATCAACCTCCCCACACTTAAACAATAGCATGTCCTCATGCTAAATCCAAGAGAAAAAGTAAAGGTAGAATGGTGGAATCTCATGCAATGCAATCTATTCTAAATGCAAGCTACCTAAATGAATCATGCAATTCTAATTACTGTCCACCTATATATATAGAGCTTACATGTGGTTAATTTGATTTATATTTTCAAGGAATCATATATGCATAGGCAAGCCTAAATCATGTTAAAGTACTTTCACAATTGAGTTGAGTTAAAGGAATTCACAAACTTGCAAGACAATTAATAATTAAAATTGGATATATGGAGATGAACTATTGAACCCTCACTGGATTTTTGTGTTTACTCTCTAGTCACTCAGTGTTTGGGGTTAATCACTCTATTCTTCTCTATTCATGCTTTCTAAAACTTTGTTCTTCATCTAACCAATCAACAAATATCTAATGCATACATACAAACATCATGAGGTCTTTTCAAGGTTGTAATGGGGCCAAGGTAAAGGTGAGGATATATATAAGGCTAAGTGAGCTATAAGTTGAATTCTTGATTAGTCTAAGATCTCACCTAACATATATATACTCTATATAATTTATAATTATCCTGGTCTTCCCAATTTTCCCACTTTTGTATTACATACTCATGTACCAATTTTGATTTTACTTCCATGTGCATTGATTTCTTTACTAAACTCATTATTGGGGTAATTTTGTCCCCTTATTTATTTATTTAATTAAAAAAGATTTTTTTTGAAACATAAACACAATATTTTCAATGCATATGGTATTTTAATTATTTTGGTTTCACATGAGCATGCTCCCAAATTTCTGATTATTTTATTAACTTAATACCTTTTTCCTATCATCCCATGTTCCCATAAATTTCCCCACACTTAGTTGATGCACAATGTCTATCTTAAGCTAACCAAAGATTCAATTTGGGATTTTTAATTTATTTTTCTACTTAAGGTTCGTGATGTGGTTATAGGATAAAAGGGGATTAAAAGGCTCAAGGGGGCTAACAAGGGTGACATAAAAGGGTAGGTTTATTTGGGATAAGTGAGTAAACAACAAATAATGGCCTCAATCATATGCAGGTATGTATCTACATTCTATATTGGACATATAGATTGAAACAAAGTAAAGATTGCAAGCATAGAAAAGAAGTGAGAAACACACAGGAATGAAATTTATGGTTAAATATAACCATACAATTAAGCTAAAAAACTTATGGATTGTGTGTTCTTTGGCTCAAAAACCATATATCAGTTATGTATGTCATGTAAGTAGAAATCAAGAATTTCTTTTTAACTCAATGTGAATATTAGAATGGCTTTTATAAAATTTAGTATTTTCCTTGAAAAATGTTGTCAATTACCAACATTTATTGCTATATATATATATATAATGTGTGGATTGTTGTGATTCTGTTATACTAAAGTTCCTAGTTTACTCTTTTTATTTTCAATTAAACCAAATTATCATATGCTAAAAGGGTAAACTAAACTAATTAATCCATATTTTCTATATCACAACTTAATAAGCTAAAAGTGCAACTAAACTAATATATATATATATAAACCAAAGTGCAAAATGCAGAAATACAGTAAAAGAAAAAAATGTGCAAGTACTGAAAGATAAATAAGATAAGATAAAGTAAAAATAAAAACAAAAATACAAAAAATAAACAAAATAGGATAAAAGAGAGTCTGAAAGTGGTTCACCAAAATAAAGTTCGCCAGAGATGGCGACCTCCCCACACTTAAATAATAGCATCGTCCTCGATGCTCAATCACGCTGGGTGTGAAGAAGTGTCATCTCCGGAAGGATGTGCTGCTGGTGTCTCGGTGGTGGCCTGAGGGTCTGCAGTCTTTATGAGTGTCGGAGGGTCAGCCTACTGAAGCGGAGGCTCTGTCTATAGAGGGACCTCTGGATCTGCTGGCTGTATCTGATGTGGCTCCTCATGACGTGGTGCAGCCTGCTCAGGTCATGCCTGCTCAGCCTCTGCACGTGCATCCTCCTCATGATCGTCCGCCTCTGCATCAGATGGCTCCGATGGTGTGTCAGGTTCGGAGGGGATGTCACTGTCGGATTGGATCATCAACTTTAAGTGCTCATAGAGTCGCTTGTTGTGACGCTCCATACGATCCAGGCATGCGAAGAGTCGGTGCACGAGGTGATAAATGGGCTCGGGAGCAGGGGAGGGTGCAGTGGTGGCTGCTGGGGCAGTAGATGCTGAAGGGACAGCAGAAGATGTGGCTGCCTCAGCGGAAGCAGTGAGAAATGGAGGTCTGTAGCCCAAAGCCTGAAACTTCCTGCTCTGAGGGATGATCTTCTTGCAGTCAGCGCCGGTAGGCTTTTCATTAGCAATCTTCCAGGGCACCTCAGCTCGGCGGCCCAACTGAGTGATCAAATATGAGAAAGGGAGGGTGCCTCTGACATGGACTCTAGTCATGTAATACCGGATAAAGCGGGGAAGATATAAGTCCTTTCCCTCCATCACACACTAGATGAGGGTAATCATGGCAGCTGGCACCTCAGTCTCATGAGTGCTCGGCATCACGTAGTTACTCAGAATTTGCTGCCAAAGTCGAGCCTCATCGTTCAGGTAGATAAGCTTTTTGCCCTTTGGGATTGTTGTTGTCTTACCCATGACCCATGGGACAGTAGGATCAAGAGCTATGGTCCTTTTTACTGCGTCCCAGTCAAACCTCATGAATCTCATATCCTCTTCAGCTTTTTGGTAACCATCTGGCTGATCTGATTTAGGTGGGAGCTGGAGGATTTCTTCTATTGCTTCCTCAGTAACCAAAATTTGTTTGCCTCTAAGCTGTCCAGCATCCAGGGTCGTTTTGAAATAGTTACAGTAGAATTCTCTGACCCAGGATGAATTGACCTCAGTCAAGTTTCTTTCCAAGAAGAACCAGCCTCTCTATTTAATTTGTTCTGAAGTGTATTGTTTGAGTTCTTCTGGGATTTTCAGGGCCTTTTCCAGGTATAAATTCCTAAAAGTTTGAAAGACAGGATACTTCAGCTCACAGTATCTGTTGGCAAACTTTTATGGGTCAGTGGTAGGCACCAACTGATCAGCCTTTTCCTGCGAGGTAAAGTTTTTTTCCTGCCAGGAATCGTCATGGAGGATATCCAAAATAGAGGTAGAGGATTCTCCTATTTTCCTTTTGCTTGTGGTTGTCTTGCCCTTTCCTTTGCTTTTAGGGTCAGACATCCTGAAAAGCAGAAATTCTAGGATACATTTTAAGAATTTAAAGTAGGAAAACAGGTAAGCAAATAGGAATTTAGCGATAAAATCATATAGGCAAAAGATGAATAAAAGAGAAATATAAGCATGGAGTTGAGTTAAATAGATGTAAAATTTTTGGATTGTATGCAAGGTAAAAGTTGGAGAAGAAAAATCACAATCCAAAATCTATGATGTGCAGAATTGTTGTTAATTAGGAAAAACAGTAATCATGCCTTGCAGTGGTTTTAAAGTGGTTAGTTGAAAGCTAATAGAAAAGTTAGAAAGTTAAAGTAGTTAAGAGTTAAAAATGAGTTAAAGTAAGTGGCATGGTGTTGTGGTTTCCAATTAACTAAAACTGCACAAATTTGAATAACAAGTAACTCAAATTCAAGTAAATATTGCAGATTATTGATCATAGAAAAGAATTGCAAAATTAAAGTGAAATCATCAATAATGCAATTTAATGAATAAGGGAATCAGAAAAATAAGAAAGCTAGCCCGTGCATTCATGAATTGCCTTGGTTAAAACTATTTAGTGCAAAATTTGAAATTTCCAAAACCAATTTATGAATGGGAGTTGTGTGAAACAATTTGTTTAAAAAAAATTGGGCAGCATTTCAGCTAAAAATTGGACTTTCCTGGGTAATAAACAATAGCAAAAACAGTTTATATGATAAAAAGGTAGTGCAGGAAATAGTAACAAATAGTAATGCACAAGATTTCAGAATAAACAAACTCAATCTGCATTAAGGAATAGTAAAGAGCAGCATATGAACAACATTATGATCACAGCAAATTCAAAATTGCGAAACAATTAACAAGAACAGCGTAATTATCAGGCCTAAATCCACTAACCACATCCTAGCTACCTAACCACCTAAAATTCACTACGATCATGCATCTCTAACTATCCTAATTTGAACATAATTCAAAAAAAGAAAATATGCGGAATTAACTAAAAACTGGGAATGAAATCGGCGCTTGGCGGAACTTGGTGGGCAGAGGTACAAAGATTGAACTCAAAGAGATGGTGGTGGGTTGGGTGGTTGACACGGCAGCACTGGTGGGTTCGCGGTGGTGGCAGAGCTGCGCGGTAACTCAGTCCTTGGCGGCGGTAGGGGTTGGCAGAGGGAGAGGGGAGAAGAGAAGAAGGGGGCGAGGAAGGTGAGGGTGATGGGGGTGGTGGTGGTCGGCCGGAGGTCCTTGGTGGTGGTGGCAGTGGAGGGAGAAGGGAGAAGGGAAGAAAGAGGAAAGAAGAAGAGAAAGGAGGAGGAGGGTTCTGCGAGGGCGGCGCGGTGGTGGGGCGCGGCGAGGTGGCGGGCGTTGGGAGATGGTGGTGATATGGTGGTTGGGGAGGGAAGAAGAGAGAGTGCAGAGGGGGGGGGTTTGGGATGCGAAGGGGTTAGGGTTTCGCGTGGGTCACGCGATCGCATGGTTGAGGCGAAAAGGCAATGACGTGATCGCGTGATTGAGGGATAATGAAGTGACGCGTACGCGTGGGGCACGCGTACGCGTCGCTAAGATTTATGCTAAACGCACAATTTCAGCATCGTTTTGGCGCAACTCTCTGTTTCCTATTAGGGGGCAATAATATTCATGCGGCGCGTACGCGTCGCCCACGCTTTCGCGTAGTGTGTGTGAAGTGAGGGTGACGCGTCCGCGTCATTGACGCGATCGCATAGGTGAGGTATAAGAGGGTGACGCGTTCACGTCACCGACGCGATTGCGTGGCCCAAATTGTGCCTAACGCATACCAGCCGCACGATTCCAGCCCAACTTTCTGGGCGTTGGATTGTTACATCGATTTCAAATCGACATCCACGCGTGGCCCATGCGCACGCGTGGGGTGCTTTTTTTTTTATGCAATATGCTGGATGCAAAAATGCAATGTTGATATGGATGTTATGAATAATTTCAGGTTTAATAAAATAGAATAAAATAAAACTTAAAAGCAAATAAAACAAAATAAAATTAAAGGTTAAAAAGGAACGATCATACCATGGTGGGTTGTCTCCCACCTAGCACTTTTGGTTAAAGTCCTTAAGTTGGACATTTGCTAAGCTCCCTGTTACGGTGGCTTGTGCTTGAATTCATCCAAAAATCTCCACCAATGTTTGGAATTCCAACAGCCTCCGGGGTCCCAAACAAGGCACGTAAAGCCTTTCAGTAAGTTCAAACAGGTTTTCAGGCTTCCGGGGTACTGAATGTCAGAATAGATTCCAGGATCTCAAACCTTGTTTATGTATCCGGCTTTGTTTCGATTTACATTTGTCCAGCCGGGTGGTATGGAATTTGTATTCTCACTAAGATGACCAAACATCTTCCGAGACCCATGCAATCGAACTCGAGACCAATCCTTGTACCTCAAATTGAAGCGTGGAACCTCATTGAATCTTGCATACCAGCTCTGAGTATGAACCATTTTTCTTTTACTCTTAAAGCCGCAAAGAGCTCTAAGCTGGCCATCTGTTTCAAGCAAACCATATTCAAGTGGAAAAGTAAAGCTAAGGGCTAAGGATTTTACCCACTTGAAATTTGTATTGGGTGGTAATGGCCTTGGAATAGGTGTTTCTAGTGATTTTGCAAGCTCTACTCCCTTGTATGCTTCTGTGAATTCCTCCACTTCCTTGAAAACTTCCTCAACTGTAACCACGTCTTGATCAAAGTCTTCGATATCTTCCTCATCACTCAAGTCATAATTTAGAGGTTGAGAAAAGTCTACCTCCGCATCATCTTTGTATTCATTTGGGGAAGATTCTTCAATCTCAAAGAATTCACTTGCGGATGCAAGTTCATTACTAGGAGAACTTGACTCGTGATTATCATTATCAAGGAAACTCGCTTCTTGAGTTGTTCCATCCAGTTCTTCATAAGATACCTACTTTGGGGGTTGTGCACTATCCTCCTTAGCATCAATTGCAAATTTTTTTACGGAACTCTCCACAATTCTGGATTCCCATGGAGGTTCAGCATCTCCTAAGTCTTCAACCAATTCTTCTTCTTCGATAATTTCGGCTTCCTCTACTTGTTCCAGTACAAAGTCATGCTCCTTACTGTCTATCGGAGTTTCTAGTATCTCCTTCATGCTATGTTCTTCATTAGATTGTCCACATGAAGCCTTGGGGGTTCCTTGAGTGTCCGAACGTCTGGAAGGTAATCGATTGATCGCTTGCTCCAGTTGGTGAAGGGTTGCATGAAATTTTTCCACTATTTCCTTGAGATGCTCCCGTGATTCTTGGGTCGATGGATATGGACATGGTGCATAGGGAAGTGGTGGTTCTTGGGAGTAATTGGATTAGAATTGAGGTGGATATGGGTTAGGGTCATATGGAGGTGAATGGTAGTAGGTGGCTTGTGAGTGTGGTGGTTCATAGCTATGTTGAGGAGGTGGTTCATAGGTATATGATGAGGCTTGTCGGTAACTATAAGGGGGTCCACCATATTTATTATCTTAGTACGCACCTCGGAATGGCTTTTGACCATAGTATGCTGGTGGGTGTTAGTTCTCACGAGAAGGTCCACCGTATCTATTGTCTCGACATGCATTGTTGAATGGTCGTCCATGGTACTTTGGAAGGTGTTGTTACCTAAAGGGTTGATCAGATCCTCGTGGCTCTGTCCATCTCTGATTGTTTTGACCTTGATGCATGTTCCTGTTATAGCTTCCATTCCTTTCAACAACATTAGAACCAAACTCAAAGTGATGGGGGTGAGAACTCATAGTAGCTAATAAAAATTAAAAGCAAAAATAAAAACAAATAAACAGGTAAAAGAAAAAATTTACAATAACTAATAATAAGGCACACAGTTGCAATTCCCCGGCAATGGCGCCATTTTTGACGATCGAGTTCCTGCCGATAAAGAAATTTTTATAAAATTATAATCGTGTTGTAAGTATAGTTTCTAAACCAGCAAAGAATCCTTTCGTACAAAAGTTTGGTTGTCACAAGTAGCAAACCCAATAAAATTTATAACCGAAGTATTTAAACCTTGGGTCGTATCTCAAGGAATTACAGGGAAGTATGATTTATTATTGGTTATGAAATTGTATATTTTTGGATTTTTGAAATAAGGAACAAGTAATTTGAATGGCAAGAAAAATAAATTAATAATTATAAAAATCTCTTACAAGGTATAAGATTTGGAAATCTTATCCTAGTTATTCCTTATCTCCAAAGACTACTATTTGGTTTGGTTGACTCTTTTCAACTTTATCTTCCATTAATAGAGCACTGAAGCTTCTTAAAAGACTGATTGGAGTAGGCTTCTTTGGTTTGTTTGCATTTCTCTAGCCTGGTTTATTTTGCATAGGTTCTAAATTCTCCTTCATCACCTCTATTTGTTTTTTCTGTTTGTTCAACCTTTAACCAATCCCCCCAAACCTCCCTTCCATCTTATTCCTCCTCGTCTTCATTATTTCCATCATTATAGTTTCATGTTTCATATTTCAGCCGCATTTTCATGAGTTTTCAATTAGGGCCTGCAATTTTGATCACTTAGCTTGTTTTAGTTTTTGGGTTACATCCAGGTTAATTCTCACCTTTAAAATTTGTAACTCTTGTCCTCTCATCAAAAATAGATCCACATCCATGACCTATCCCAATGTTTCTCCTATCTTCCTCCCTAATTCCTTTGTCTTCAATATTTTGGCATCCCCCAAAGTTGAACCCAGATAAGGACATAAGAGAAATTTTCTTTTCCAATCTCCATCTCCTCAGACCATGATGAGTGGAAAATTGATGTGCTTAGATAATGGTAAGAGTACCAAATCACATCAAGTAATACTACAGTGATTGAATATCGTTCCCACGAGTTTTAACGGATTGAAGCAAGCAACGTCCAATTGAATCTCTAATTATATCAATCAAACCTTGGCAAGAGGATTATGGATCTTGAACTAGAAGCAAAACGGAGAAGAGGAATAGTGTTGTATAAGAGAAAGCTTAAAGATTTAGGAGAAATAATCAAGAACGGAGATGTTAAAGGCTTCGGAGATGTTAAATTTCTAGAAAAAGCAATACTTGTGTTTCTTTACTTTAATTCATGCAAAAATCTTTTCATAACAAATTATTTATAATTAAATTCCAATGCCTTGGCAATCTAATTTCTCTTAACTCAATTAATCACTAATCTCTTGGTCAACTAATTAAGAGAAGAGGTGAAGAACAATTTCGATTTAAAGCCACATAATATTCAAAAACTATCCCTAGATGAATTACATTTCACTTATTCAAAAGACTAGTTCAAAATAATTGAAGATTATAAGATGAGTTTCAAGCTAATTTTGATATTAAATTTGTCAAAGTAATAACAGAATCTATGACAGAATTAGAATATTTTTCAATACTTCTAACCATTAAAGATGAAGAATAAAACTCAATCTTAAAAAAGAGGAAGAGCATGAATTAAAATAAAGAAAACACTTGTATTATTAATCCACAAAAATAAAACAGAGCTCCTAACCTTTAACAAAGAAGATTTAGTTACTCATGATAGAAAAGAAACTAATGAAAGAGCGGTTTGATGATGACCGGGATCCGAGGATTCTAGATCCTTGATTGTGTGTTTATGTGAACCTCGTTCACTTATTTATATCTAACTTCCTAACTAATTAAAATTTAAAAACTAATCTTATCTTCCAAAGAAAAAGATAATTACTTTATTCAAAACAATAATTCAAATCTAGTCCAATCTAAATCCTAACAACCAAATCTTATCTTTTTAGAAGAGTTTGTTGCTAACTAATCATTTAATTCTTGAATCTTGACTTAAATTGAATCTTCCTAAGAGTTTGAAGTTAGCTAGACACTGGGCTTGGTGGTCTAGGTGTTGGGCATGGTGATTGGGTACTGGGCTTGGTGAACTAGCGCTGAGCATGAAGTACTAGGTGCTAAGCACCAGAGCCTGGTACTTTGGTGCTGGACTTGGTCTCTTGAAGCCTGACGCCTCCAATCTTTGTGTTTTCTTCTGAATTTTTTTCTTGATTTGCTTAATTATATCCTAAAAATACAATCATTATAACAAAACTCGAAACAAATGACTAGTTATCAAAACTTCACTAAAAATATAAGAATTTTGATTTAAAACTAAAAAATTAATAAAAAAGAAACCTAAAATAACTAAAAATGTCTAGGCATCAGATCACCTCTTGATATTCAACATGAAGTTCTTAAATACCCAAGGTACTTCTTTTTTGATTTGGTTATTATCTTGTTCTTTATCGAAAAGGAATTGAAATTTGTTGTCGTCATGATCCATCACTCTCAGTGAATTTGGGTGTCTTTAAATTGCTGTTATTACTGGCTCGATTGTACCTGTTCTTGTATGGATACTTGGAGAGAGAGCTCGGTCTAAGGGAATCGACGCCAAGTTGTTATCTTCGGTGCCGACCTTTGAGTTTTGTGGTAATCCGAGCTTTACTCCAAGGAGATGTCTAATCGCGTAGAGCTTTGAGCAAGAAAACAAGGGGGTAGTGTACCTGCAAAGGCACTCCGAAGCTTAAGTCAGTATTGAGAATTCAATGTGTTCCCTTTTAGGATGGAAGATCATACCTTTTATGGGTGAAAATGTGCGAGTCGGTTATGCTTCTGCTTTATTTCCTGTATTAAAGAGCAATAATACGAGTGAAATGTTAGGTTAGACGTTTCACTTTTGGAAAGCAATCCGTTAAGCTGAGTTGTAACGTAAGTTGCCGATTAATGACGTTGAATACCGATTAATAACTGTAATGCCGAACTATAACGCCAGCTTTCTGAATAATAACGTGAATAATGCCAAGTTATGAATGATAATACCGAGTTTATGATGTTGGATTTGTAACGGCCGGATCATAGCCCCCAAGCTTGGCCTGGGAATTGTGTTTAATGAAGCAGGTTGAGCTTTTTAATGAACAAGTCGGTTATTTCAGTTGGTGCATAACTTGGCATTTGACGTGGTCTTGGAGCCCCCAGTTCAAGATGCTTTGTTAAACAATTAATAAATTAATATTAATGAGAGAAAGAATAGTGCGTGTACTAATTAATGACGTGCGTCTTCCCAATTCACATCATATCTCTTGGGGCAGTTGAAGTGACTGTTTGGTGGTATTGGGAAGTGGTTTTTGGGTTTTGAAATTAACTTTTGGAGTTCAAAAGGTTTAGTGGTTTGACATAAGGTTGTGTGAGCCTTATCAGAAGAAGTTTGAAGCAAAATTTGAGCATGATCATCTTTTTCTGACATCTGTGACCTTTGCTTTCCTTCTCTGTTATCTTTTTTCTTGTTCTTTCTCTTTTTGTTTTTTGTTTGATAATGGGGTTTGAGAAAGAGAAGAGGGAAAAGATTGACTGGTCATATGAGTGGGTGAATGAGGATGTGAAGAGGTATTCATCGCTGTTTTTGGACGAGGGTGCTATTAAGGAGATAGACATTAGTAGGATAGTGAGGGGGTGGGTGTGGGGTGCGATTGGAGTTGCTTCCTTGCATAGTTGATGAACGTGTGTTCTACAGGGGGGAAGGGTTTGAGTTCTTTTATATGTACAGTAGTGTTTTAGAGGAGTTGGGAGTGAAGCTTCCGTTTAGCGATTTCCAGTGTCAGGTGCTGAAACAACTGAACTGTGCGCCTTCACAACTCCATCCCAATGGTTGGGCATTCCTTCGTGCATTTGAGATTCTGATGGAGTTTTTGGAGGAGCCGCCTACAGTGGAGTTATTTTTCTCACTGTTCTAGGCAAAAGGTGTTTGGAAGAACAGTTCACCAGGGTTTGCTGTGTTCAAGCTGTACAAATCATCGTTCAAAAACTTTAAGGAGATGTATCTAAAAATTAGGAGTGTGGAAGATGACTTTCCATTTTATGTGGACGAGTTGTTGGGGGAGAAATTCCCCTTGTGGTGGTGTTCGGAACCTCAGAGTATTCTGGGGCCTGAATCAATATGTCCCCAGAATGAATGTATTATTGAGTTTTTGGTGGAAGGGATAGATCGGAAAAGTTTGTTATCAGTGTTTGAGTTGTTGAAATGGGATGAGAATAGGCAGGCTGTAGTGGATTATTTAGGTGAGCTTAGTTGTAAATGATGTAGTCTAGATAAGACTTATTTTAATTTTGTAACTGTTTTTTGGATTACTATTTTTTGAAGGTGGGAAGTATCCCGGGGTCTCCGCAGTTACCCTTAGATCTCGGATGAAGAGCAAAAACTTGGAGAAAGAAGGTTCAACATCAAAGGCAGAAAAAGTGGTAGGTACTGGGGAGGTTGATCAGCCAAAGCCGATGAGGACAAAGGTAATTTTGAAAAGGAAGAAATCTGATGTGGTTGATTTGTCGGAGGATTCTATAGATGAGTTTGGAGTTCCGGCTGAAGAACTGCGGAGGTTCTATGATAATCAGAAAAAATTACATGACGTTGTTGAGCAGAGTGAGGGTTCTTCTCTTTAGGGGAAGGATTATCCCTTCATGATTACTGTCGATGAAGTTTGTCAAACTCCTGCCGATGTTATTTTGGTTGAAGAGGTGGGAGATGTGGCTATTGTTCAACACATGCAGGTAATGTGCAATTATTTGTTTGTTTTGTTTGATATTTTTATGGATGACTAATTTGGTGCATTTTTCTTTGTTTGTATAAGGTTGTTGGTCTAAGGCATGCCAATTCAGGGTGTAGCCGAAAAAAGAAACATCGTCAAGTGGCCGAGCAGAGGCCAGATGTGAAGTTGGAGGAACAGTTGAGCTTGAAGAATGTATGGGTTACAGAACTGGAGAGTAAACTAGTTGATATTGAGAAAGAGCTGAAATTGATAAAGAAAAACTATGCAAAAGAGGTTGAATATTTGAGGAAGAAAGTGGTCGAGCTTTCCTCTATGTCTTCCCAGGTTGTAGAGGTAACAGCGAGATTGAAGGAAGTTGAGAAAAGTAAGGTAACAAAAATTTTAGACTCTTTTGTTGAGGGATTTGAAAAGGCTTCCTTGCAAGCAAAGTTTTTGGCTCCCGACTGTGATTTTTCTCAGATGGATCCGGGCAAAATTGTCAGAGATGGAGTTATGGTTGAAGATGACGGAGATGTCGAGGAAGAGGATGAGAATAGTTGATCAGTATGTATGTTTTTTTTATGTGTGTTAAAACATGTATGTTGGTGGAGTGTTTTGCTTCTGTAGTGAGCTTATGACTGATGATGTTCCTAATTTTGGTACTATTTATGTAAACAGTTTATTTGGCTTTTAGTTGTGTTTATTTTCTAGAAAACATATATATTTTTATGATAGGTGAATTTTGCCTAGTTGTGATTGTGGCTTGGAGCCAATTTGTTATTAGGCAAAATTGTGTTAATGGCGTAATACCATTAATTTGATGGAGAAGTATCATTGAAAGGCTGAGTATGCGGAGTTTATTGAGATGCCGATTAATAGGCATTGATATAATTTGATAATATGTTGTGTAACTATATTCCGTTTAATGGTCGGCAGTAATGTTTGATATAATTTGAATAGTCGATTTCCAAGTTTTGGTTGGATATTTGTTTAGTTGATGGATTCCGATTTAAGATCGGTTAGTCGATTGATTGATTGTTTCTGAATGTTCGGATTTCGATTAGGATCGGTTATTGATTGTTTGTCTCCGAATGGTCGGTTTCCGATTAAGATCGGTTATCGGATTGATTGTTTGTCTCGGAATGATTGGTTTCTGTTTAAGGTCGGCTATCAGATTGACTGATTGTGTCCGAGTGATCGGATTCCGTTTAAGGTCGACTATCGGATTGATTGATTGTATCCGAGTTATCAGATCCCGATTAAGGTTAGCTATCGGATTGATTGATTGTATCCGTGTTATCAGATTTTGATTAAGGTCGGCTATCGGATTGATTGATTGTATCCGAGTTATCAGATTCCGATTAAGGTCGGCTATCAGATTGATTGATTGTATCCGAGTTATCAGATTCCGATTAAGATTGGTTAGTGGATTGATTGATAGATTCCAAATGACCTGTTTTGGAATATGATCGGTTAAGTGTTATATGTATGTTATAAATGAAGTAGAAGTATGAAATGTGAAAAATAATGATTTGATAAAATAAGAAATTTATTTATTGAGGAACCTTTGATTTTAAAGGCCCAGGTAGGCTAGCCTCGTTAAAACCTCTCCAAGTAAAACCCTTGTGGGAAAAATCTTGGTAGTAGGAAAAAGAGTACTGGCCTGTCCCTGGTATTAACTGTAATATAACTTTAAAGAAGATACATTCCAAGTGTTAGGAAGATCTTTACCCTCTAAGGTTTGTAATCGGTAAGCTCCACTCCCGATGACCTCTTTGACTCGGTAAGGGCCCTCCCAATTAGCTGCTAGTTTGCCATGTGTTGATGGTCTTCTACTTGTTCTGTTTTTCTGAGCACAACATCGTTGACTTGGAAAGACCTTGGGTGAAGTCTCTGGTTATATCTTCGAGTTATGTGCTGTTGCATAGCCAAATGTTTGACTGCTGTTGATGATCTGATTTCTTCTGTGAGGTCGAGTTTGGTTTGACGAGCTGTCTCTTTTGTAGTTTGGTCGGCTAGTTCAGTGCGCAGTGAGGATTGGGAGATCTCCACGGATATCATTTCATCAGACCCGTAGACTAGCCGAAAAGGTGTCTCCTTTGTTGTTGAGTGGATAGTGGTGTTGTATCCCCATATGATCTCTGGGATAAGCTCGGCCCAGAGGCCTTTTGCTTCATTGAGTTTCTTTCTTAGAGCATGTAGTATTACTTTATTTGCAGCTTCAGCTAACTCGTTTGTTTGTGGGTGTTCTATTTATGAAAAGTGTTGTTTAATTTTCAAGTCCTACAAGAAGGATGTGAATTTTTGATCGGCAAACTGGCAACCATTATCTGTGATAATGTGCCGAGGAATGCCGAATCAACAAATAATATATTTCCAAACAAAAGAAAGCATTTGTTGTGATGTAATCTTGGCTAGAGGTTGTGCCTCTATCCATTTGGAAAAATTATTAATTGCTACAATGAAGAATTTTACCTGGCCTGCTGATGTGGGGAAAGGGCCGAGGATATCTATGTCCCATTGGTTGAACGTCCAACTTACCTCAGAACAGTGTAAGAGTTCGGCCGGGAGATGTGTGATCGGACTGTGTTTCTGGCAGTTATTACAGCTTTTAACTTTTGATTGGCAATCCTGTCGTATTGTCGGCCAGTATAATCCAGCTCTAAGGTTTTTTGAAGACAGACTTCGGGCTCCGAGGTGTGTACCACAAATCCATTCATGTGCTTCGGCAAGTGCAAGTTCGGCTTCTGTTATTTTCGACGTCTCCTGGCAAGATCCCTCTTTGAAGATAATGTATGTATGGAGATCTCCAATCTGCTTCCTGTGTTACACTTAAGATTTCTGTGAGTTCGATGCTTGGCTTAAGCAATGTTGACTGATAAAGGGATGACCCGTTTGGTTGAGTGCTGACGAGTTTAGACAGAATGTCAGCTCAGCCATTACTCTCCCTTGGTATGTGCTGTATTTCGTAATTTGAAAATTTTGAAAGTAATTTTTGTACGATGTCAAGGTATTTTGAAAGCAAATGGTCCTTTACTTGGTATAAGTTATTTACCTGCTGAATGATGAGTAAGGAGTCACATTATACCTTAAGTTTGGTGATGTTTAGATCGGCAACGAGTCTAAGACCGGCAATTAGGGCTTCATACTCACTTTGATTGTTGCTTGCTTTAAATAAAAAATTGAGGGAATGTTTGATGACGTTGCCGTGGCTGTCATCAAGTATGATACCTGCTCTACATCCTTGTGGATTAGAGGACCCATCGACGTATAAGGACCATTCGATGTAATCTTCGGTTGTGTTTGGTACTGAGAACTCGGCTATGAAGTCGGCCAAGAATTGGGACTTGATAGATGTTCGACCTTCGTACTTGATATCAAATTCTGATAGCTCCACCAACCATTTTACTAGTCGGCCAGCAAGCTCAGGTTTCTGAAGGACTTGTCGCAAGGGATGATTTGTCCGAACATGGATTTCATGGCTCTAAAAATATGGTCGGAGTCTTCTGGCTGAGAAGACAAGGGCTAGGGCCAGCTTCTCAATGCTCGGATATCGAAGCTCGGCATTCTGCAATGTTTTATTGGTAAAATAGATCAGGAACTGCTTCTTTTCCCTTTTTGCAACAAGAGCAGAGCTTATAGCCCAGTTAGTGACAGATAAATATAAGAATAATGGTTCCCCTGAGGGGGGGTTTGTAAGATTGGCGGTTTAGAAAGTTTTTATTTAATAATTTTGAATGCTTGTTCGCAGTCATCGGTCTATTGAAAAGCTTTTTTCTTTTTTAAAGTTTGGAAAAAACATAGAGATTTAGAAGCAAGGCAAGGTAAAAATCTAGAGAGGGCAGCAAGTCTCCCTGTTAGCCGCTGGACTTCTTTGATGGTTTGTGGGCTTGTCATGTATAAAACAGCTCGGCATTTTTCAGGATTTGCCTCGATACCTCGGCTAGTGAGCAAGAAACTGTGGAATTTGCCGCTCTGTACCCCAAATGCGCACTTCTCGGGATTTAACCGCATGTTGTATTTTCTTAGTTGTCCGAAGATTTCTGCGAGGTCATCAAGGTGATTGTTGCCGATCTTTGTTTTGGCGACCATATCGTCAACGTAGACCTCAATGTTCCTGCCGATTTGTTTGGCAAAGACTTTGTCCATTAGACGTTGATATGTCGCACCGTTATGTATTTTCACCATGATGATATTTGCCAGCCATGTTGTGAACCGGATTTCTTGGATGAAGTCCGCGTTGAGGAGCTTCTTGGTTTCTTCCAGGGAAGCTTGTTTTTGGTCATGGCCGAGGTTTCTATTTCTCTGTGCTATTGATCGGACAGATGGATCTAATGCCAACTTGTGGGATATAATGGATGGATCGATGCCTGGCATATCAGCTGGGGTCCAAGCAAATAGGTCGGCATTTCGCTGTAAGAATGCTCGGAAGGACGATTTCTCTTCTGAGGATAATGTTGAGCCGACGTATGTGAATTTGTCCGTGCTCTCTGTGAAATAGATTTTATGCAGATCTTCTGTTGGGGTTGGTCTTTCGAGGGTTCCTGCTTTGGGATCAAGATCGGCCAGAGCTGATAGGTCATCCAGGTTGCCGATGTTGTGAACATGGGCTTTTATGTTTGAGTTAGGTCTTTTGAGACTGTTGTTGTAGCATTCCCTGGCTTCTCGGGCATCACTGTGAATGGTTGCAATTGTGTTATCCTGCAAAGGGAACTTAACACAAAGAGGAATTGTAGATACTATAGCGCCGAACCTATTTAAGAAAGGTTAGCCAAGTATTAAATTGTAGGGACTAAAATAGTCAACCACTAAGTATTGAATATCTGAAGTTTTTAATGAGAAAAACTCACCAAGTGTGGTTTGTAACCACACAGAGCCCATAACCGGGACTCTCTCACCTAAGAAACCAACCAGGTCTCCAGCTGAAGGTTGGAGGACGTTATTGCTTAGTTTTATTTTCTGGAATGTGGAATAAAATAGAACGTCGGCACTGCTTTCTGGATCTAGTAATACCTTTTTGAGTAGGAGATCTCCGAGCTGAAGGGAGATTACGACCGGGTCGTCTAGATTTGCCACATTAGTGTTATGGTCAACTGTCTGGAATGCTATCTGCAAAAACTATGGAAGTGTCTGTTGTTGGGTATGATTGGCTTCTATAGAAAGCATAGCTCGGTAAGATCGCTTTCTTGCTGAGCTTGTGGGTCCTCCACCTCAAGAACCTCCAAAAATACTGTTAATAATACGTCTTGGTTGGTCGGGATGGCTGGTGTCTGACCGATCTTTATCTCGGCCATGCTGTGTCGCCGAGTTTTGTTCACCAGAGGGGATTGTTCGTCGGTATATGTGGCCGCTGATGTATTTGTCCAGGTGGCCTTGCCAAGCTAATCGCTCCAGAAGGTCTTTGGCGATGACACACTCATCGGTAGTGTGTCCGTGCTTTTGGTGGAAAGAGTAGTATTTTGATCTGTCCGCTCCTTTTGAATCTGGATAACTTCCGGCTTTTCTTGGAGTTTGGATTAACTTTTCAAGATCTCCTTGATGATATCGTCGCGCTTGGTGTTGAATTGAGTGTAGGATTCATATCGCGAAGTCGGTATCAAGTTCTTCTTTTTGTCTCGAGTTCTGTTGTTGTCTCTATAATGAGGCTTTTCTGTTTTCCGAGCTTGCCAAAGCTCCTCGATGTCGATCTGACCTTTAGCCTTTTAACGAAACTTGACCATAGTCTTAGTTTGGCTACGACAATAGTTTTTTTGAATTTTTCTGGTCATAGTCCTTTTTTATGGCGTGCAGTTCCACCTCTGGGTGGAGATCGGGTATACTCATGGCTATCTTTGTGAAGCGCGTCATGTAGTCCCTGAGGCTTTTTTGCTGGCCTTGCTTGATTGTATTCAGGTAATCAGAGTCGTGTAGGTAGATGGCCGATCCAGCAAAGTGCTCTTCAAAGGGCTTTGATAGGTCTCGAAAGCGTGAAATAGAACCTGCAGGCAAGGAACAAAACCAATCAAGTGCAGGACCGTCTAAGTAAGATGGAAAACAACGACATAAAACTTTATCAGATGCACCATTTACTATCATTATGGAGGTAAACTTCTTGATGTATTTCTTTGGATCACCTAACCCATCATAGGGAGTTAGGGTGGTCGGCAAAGTGAACCTCCTGGGTAGCAAGAAGTTCATCACGTCGGCCGTGAATGGTCCAAGGGAGCTTTCTTGATTGTCATCCTCATCATCTAGCCGAGCTTCCTCATTATGCTTGGGTTCTTCCTCTTCCTGTCGAGCAGTGTCAGAGACGTGTGTTGGCCCCGATTGCTGCTCGGCTTCCTTTGTCCGTTCTTGCTGATCATTGTTATTTTTGATTCAGGTGTTATTCAAGTTGGTAATTTGATTTACCATTCTTTGGTTCTCTTCAACCATGCGCTGGTTGGCTTGCCGCAACTCGGTCACCATTTGAAGGAGTTTGGATGGTGTGGGTGGAAGTTGTTCAGCCATGACTTCAAACGAGAACATCGAGGCCGATGATATATGGAAGGGATTATGTTTTTGGCCCCACGATGGGTGCCAATTGTTCTTGTATGGATACTTGGAGGGAGAGCTTGGTCTCTGAGAATCGACGCCGAGTTGTTATCTTCGGTGCTGACCTTTGAGCTTTATGGTAATCCGAGCTTTACTCCAAGGAGATGTCCAATCGGGTAGAGCTTTGAGCAAGAAAACAAGGGGGGAGTGTACTTGCAAAGGCACTCTGAAGCTTAAGTCAGTATTGAGAATTCAATGTGTTCCCTTTTAGGATGGAAGATCATACCTTTTATGGGTGGAAATATGCAAGTCGGTTATGCTTCTGCTTTATTGCCTATATTAAAGAGCGATAATAAGGGTGAAATGTTAGGTTGGACGTTTCACTTTTGGAAAGCAGTCTGTTAAGCTGAGTTGTAACGTAAGTTGCCGATTAATGACATTGAATGCCGATTAATAACTGTAATGCCGAACTATAACGCCAGCTTTCTAAAAAAATAACGTGAATAATGCCGAGTTATGAATGATAATACCGATTTTATGATGTTGGATTTGTAACGGCTAGATCAGTACCAATTGTAAAGTTTTTATTTGATAGTAATATGCCAACAAGGCTATGTTTGCATTTCTCCAGTCCCTCTTGAACATCTGAATTATCAAAGAGAATGACACCCTCTCTCCTTAGTGACTCTTGTGTCTCCTCACTTCCTGGTGTTTGTCCTGTATCTCTCATGATTTTTTTCATGTATTAGAGGAGTCCGCTACGTATATAGACATAATTAGGATTCCACGTTGTTAAAACTCACAAACAATTGAATCCTAACAAAGCACTCAAACCTTAATGGGCACTTTTTTATGTAGATATTTATGTAGATATTCCGCAAAAGTTTTAGTTGTCATTAAAATACATTGTTTTATTAATGTATAGAACATAAAATTAATAAGATAAAATAAATCATACATCTTGTTCTTGCTTGCAAAATAGATCGGCTCTTAGTGATGGATGATTACCGAGCTATCACCTCAGTGGCTGAATGTTCAATCCCTGAATCCGAGCTTTTCTTCCCAATGCGATGTGAGAGTGCAAGCAATAAAGAGAGGTAGGAGTGTACTTGCAAAGGCACTCCAAAACTTAAGTCAGTATATTGTATTATTACATGCTGAAGAGAATACTTTATCTTGCTTTATATGATGGGTTCCTCGTCCGTTATGCTTTTGGCGTTAACGTCGGTTTTAAAATGATGGATAACGTAAGTGATTACTGTGCCGTTTGAACATTGGTTATGATAGGAATATTAACCCGACCGAGTTATTGCTCATAAGAGCCGAATTATAACGGGTGATACTTGGCTTAAGACGGGAATGTTAGTTTGGTCGATTTATAGGTCATAAATGCCGAATTATAACGTGCGATACCGAGTTATAACTCGTATTGATAGCTGCCATATCACAGCCCCCAAGCTTAGCCTGAGGAGAGTTTTTAATGAAGCAGATTGAGCTTCTTCATGAGTTATAACTCGGTTGGATAGGTTACTGAATGAGCCCCCAGTTCAACGTACTTTATTAAAAAATTATTATTTGTAGTGATGTGGGGGGTCGTGCCCTTGTTTTGCTGAGGAGAGAGAAATGTTGATGAATGCATTAAAGGCTTGTTGCCTTTCCAAAGTGGCTGCGTCGTTTGATGTGATTGAGGTAGCAATTTCATTATTCGAAGTGTTTTTACTAGATTTATTGGTTTATTGCTTGAAGTTATACTCTATTTGCTTTTGGTGTTTGGGTTTTTCTTCTTTGGTAATAGAATGAGTAAAAGAGGTATGTATGCTTTGTCTTCTTGCTTCTGATTTACTACTTCATTCTTCTTCTCTTCTTGTTTGGTTGCTGTTGTTTCTTAATGGGGTTTGAAAAGGAGAAAAAGAGTGAGATTGACTGGTCTTATGATTGGGTTAGTGAGGATGTAAAGTCCCGAATCTCCCTATTTCGTGATGAGTCTGCTGTGAAGGAGGTGAATGCAGGGAAAGTTGTTAGGGCTGGTTCTGGGGTTCAGGTTGAGTTGCTACAATGTAGTAATGATGATAAGGTGTATCATCGTGGGCAGGGTTTCGAGTTCTTTTACATGCACAACTGTGTGTTAGAGGAACTGAGGGTGAAATTACCATTTACGGAGTTTGAGTGTTAGGTTTTGAAACAGTTAAACTGTGCTGCATCTCAGCTTCATCCTAATGGCTGGGCGTTCTTTCGAGATTTTGATGGAATATCTTGAGGAAACGCCATTAGTGGATTTGTTCTTTTCTTTATTTCAAGCAAAAGGGGTGTGGAAAGGGGGTTGGATAAATTTCAATAGCACCCCTGGGTTTGGTATATTCAAGTTATATAAATTCTCTTTCAAGGATTTTAAGGAAATGTACCTTAAGGTTAGGAATCTAGAAAAAGATTTTCCCTTTTATGTTGATGAGAATCTGGCTAAGAAGTTTCCTTTGTGGTGGTACTCTGAATCGCAAAATATACTCGGTCCCGAGGTTATATCGCCGAGGAATGTGTGTTTGATTGAATTTTTGGTTGAGGGTATTGATCGTAAGGATCTGATATCTATGTATGAGTTACTCAAGTGGGAAGAGGATAAAGATGCTGTCATAGAGTACCTGGGTGAGTTTGGGGTTTTCATTGTTTGTATATTAATCTCCTATGAGTTGCTGACAGATGGTGTATTTGTGTTGCAGGTGGTAAGTACCCTGGGGTTTCAGCTGCTTCTCTCAGGTCACGTTTTAAAAGTAAGAATTTGGAAAAGGAACTGTTGTCGTCGAATCGTGAAAAGGGGGGTGGAGAAGTTAGCCAGCCTCGGCAGGGGCGTAGGAAGGTGATTACGAAGAAGAGGAAGTAGGGCGTGGTGGATTTATTCGAGGATTCTAGTGAGAAGGAGCAGGGAGTGTCTTTAGAAGAGATTTATGCCTTTGTGGTAAATCAGAAAAAACTTCATGAGATGTCTGAGCACAGTGAGGGTTTGTCTGTATGGGGGAAGGAGTATTCCTATATGGCTGTGGCGGATGAGCATTGTCAGTCTCAAGCTGATGTATCCCTGGCGAATGAGGTTGGTGAAATGGCTGTCGGGTAGTATATGCAGGTAAGGTTTTTGCCTTTATGTGCACTTTGATAATACTTTGTTAGTAGGATGTTTTATATTTTCCTTGTTGTTGTCATGGATTGTAGGTTGTTAGTTTGAGGTTAGCCAGTTTAGGGCGTAGCTAGGAGCTGAGGCGTAAGAAAGTGGCGGTGGAGAGAGATGAATTTTTGGTGTTGAAAGAAGAATTGAGTAAGAGTAAAGGTATTGTTTCCGAGCTTCAGAATAAGTTGACTGATACTGAGAAGCAGTTAAAGGAGACAAAGGATAATTATGCTAAGGATGTTGAGGATTTGAAGAAAAAGGAAGCTGATTTGGCGAGCATGGAAACTCGGCTGATTGAGGTCACTGCTCAGCTTAAAGAAATGGAGAAAAAGAAGAGTGATGAAATTTTGGATTCATTTGTTGAGGGGTTTGAAAGGGCGGCTTTACAGGCGAAGTTCCTTGCACCAGCAGTTGATCTGTCTGAGATGGACCCTGGGAAGATCGTCCGAGTTGGAAAGATGGTTGAGGATGACGGCGTTGCCGAAGATGAGGCAGAGAATGTTTAGTATGCTATTGTGATGTTCTGAGTTGTAAAACTATTATGTTTTTGAATATTTTGTGTCCGATGATATAATCGACAATACATTAGTTATAGCTGCTACTTGAAGTTTATATCTTGCTGATAGAGTTGTTTGACTTTTGTTTATATGTTTCGAATTGATTTTGAGCTGTTTGAAAAAGCATTTGCTTGATTGATTGGAACTTCTGTTCAGAATATTCCGTTTTATGTTTGTATAGTCTTTCTGTCGAGAATGTTCGGATTGTAATTTGACGAAGATATTCATTATTTTGAGATTTGATCATAGATAAAGTTGGATCTATGATTTTAATTGTAAAAGAAAATAATAGAATGATAGAGGTGGTATACACTTTAGCTTTAAAATAATGAAAGAAAGTTTATTGTTCATACACAGTAATATTGGTGATCCTTTGGATTCAAAGGTTCAGGTAGGCTAGCCTCGTTAAAACCTCTCCAAGCAAAACCCTTTGGGAAAAATCTTGGTAGTAGGAAAAAGAGTACAAGCCTGTCCTTGATTTTTAACTATAAAACTTCTTTAGAGAGGAAATATTCCAGGTATTAGGTAGAGTTGTACCATTTATTGATTCTAGTCTGTATGCTCCATTTCCGAGGACTTGTATAACTCGGTATGGACCGTCCCAGTTTGCTGCGAGTTTCCCATGGGATGGTGGTCGGCGTGCCATTTCTGTCTTACGGAGTACTAGATCACCGGTTTGAAAAGATCGGTTTCTTACCAACTTATTATGTCGTCGAGCTATTGTTTGTTGAGCCGCGCGTTGTCGTAGTGTTGCAGTTTCCCGTATTTCTTCAATGAGATATAGCTCGGCTCACCGAGCTTCATCTTGGTTACCGAACTGAGTTTTGACGGAGCTTTGTGAGATCTCTAGAGGGATCATAGCTTCGGAGCCATACACGAGTCGAAATGGCGTTTATTTTGTTGATGATTGTGGTGTTGTATTATATCCCCAAAGGATTTTAGGTATTAGTTCGGCCCAAAGTCCTTTAGCATCATCTAACTTTTTCTTGAGTGCATGCAATATGACCATATTTGCAGCCTCTGCTAATCCGTTTGTCTGAGGATGTTCAACTTAGGCAAAATGTTGCTTGACTTTGAGGTTCTGCAAAAAGGACCGAAATTTTTGGTCGGTGAACTGGCAACTATTGTCAGTAATAATATGGTGAGGAATGCTGAAACGGCAAATAATATTTTTCTAAACGAAAGAAATCATTTGTTGGGATGTAATTCTGGCTAAAGGTTGGGCTTCAACCTACTTTGAGAAATAATCAATTGCAACTATGAGAAATTTTACCTGGCCCGGTGCCGTTGGGAACGGACCGAGGATATCCAGCCCCCATTGGTTGAAGGGCCAACTTACATTTGAATAATGTAGCTGCTCGGCAGGGATGTGTATGAGTGATGCATGTTTCTGGCAATTGTCACAAGTTCGAACCTTATTTTGGCTATCATGTTGTAAAGTCGGCCAAAAGAAACCGGCGCGGAGGATATTTGAGGCTAAACTCCAAGCTCCCGCATGTGTTTCGCAAATTCCTTCATGTGCTTCGGACAAGGCTATACCAGCTTCAGCTTTGGTAAGGCATTTTAGCAACGGGCGAGTATATCTTCAGCGGTATAAAGTCCCGTTGAGTAATGTGAAAAAAGATGCTTGTCTTCGGAATTGTTTTGCATTCTCGACCTTATCTGGTACATGACCTATTTGCAGATATTGTATGAAGTCGTTCTGCCAATCCTGGTCCTGTGTAACACTTAACACATCTATGAGGTTAACACTTGGGGAGGTAATAGTGGATTGATGCAATGTGGATAAGTCAGATTGTGTGCTGCCGAGCTTAGATAAGATATCGGCCCTTTGGTTTTGTTCTCGTGGTATGTGTCGTATTTCAAATTTTGAAAATTTTGAAATCAGATCTTTTACTAGCAGTAAGTATTTAGAAAGAAGAGGATCTCTTACTTGGAAAAGGTCGTTTACCTGTTGTACTATCAATAGGGAGTCACAGTATACCTTTATAGCTGATATGCAGAGATCTAAATAAAGTCGGAGTCCTGCAACGAGGGCTTCATATTCGGATTGATTGTTGCTGAGAGAGTTATTTTTAGTGCATTGAAAGATCTATCACAATCGTCATTCTATTGAAATTTATTTTTTTTTTATCGTTTGAAAATATGGAATAGATTTAGAAGCTAAACATGGGACAAATCTGGATAATGCAGAAAGTCTTCCTGTGAGGCGTTGAACTTCCTTTATCATTTTTGGGCTTGTCATCTCCACGACTGCTCGGCATTTGTCAGGATTCGTCTCAATGCCTCTGCTTGTTAACAAGAATCCTAAAAACTTACCACCTTGAACAACGAAGGCACATTTTTCTGGGTTCAGACGCATATTGTAGTGGCATATTTGGGCGAAGATCTCCGTTAAGCCATCGATATGGTCCTTGCCGATCTTTGTTTTGGCCACCATGTCATCGACATATACCTCTATATTTCTGCCGATCTGTTTGGGCGAAAACTTTGTCCATAAGACGCTGGTATGTTGCTCATGCGTTCTTTAATCCAAAGGGCATAACTTTATAACAGTAGTTACCGAATTCAGTGATAAATGCCATTTTATTTTGATAAGAAGGGTGCATAAGTATTTGATTATAATCCGAATAGGCATCCATAAAATTTAAGGTAGCATAACCAGAAGCGTTATCTACCAGAGAGTCTATGGATGGTAAAGGATAAGAATCCTTCGGGCATGCTTTATTTAAATCAGTAAAGTCGACGCACATGCGCCACTTACCGTTTTGTTTCCTTACCATTACCACATTGGCCAACCATGTAGTAAATCTGATTTCTTTAATAAACTCTGCATTGATCAGCTTTTGAGTTTCCTCTAACGACGCTCTTTTCTTTTCATCGCCGAGTTTTCTCCTCTTCTGCTGTACTGGTCTTGCGGACGGGTTTATAGCCAATTTATGGCTTATGATTTGTGGGTCGATGCTGGGCATGTCAGAAGGCGTCCATGCAAATAGGTCGGCTTGTTCTTGTAAAAAGGTGGTTATGGCCTTCAGCTCCGCCGCGCTTATAGATGTACCTACATAAGTAAATTTATTTGAATCAGTATTGAAATATACTTTTTGCAAGTCGCCGGATGGTGTAGGTCGTTCAAGAAAGTCGGCTCTTGGATCAAGGTCAGTCACTGCCGAGCTGTTATTGGTGAGGTGGACATGGTTGACTTGTTGTTTTGAACGAGTTGGAAACTTCATTTTTTGGAAAGTTGAGTAGAACAGGACGTTGGCGCTGCTCCCGGGATCTAGAAGTACCTTCCTTACCAACAGGTCTCCTAATTGAAGGGTGATGACCACGTGGTCATCGAGGTTCTGTATGCTGGAATCGAAGTCTGCGTGTGTAAACGTTACTTGCGGGAGTTGGGTTGTAATTTGAACTTCATGTTGTAGTCCCTCTACCGAGCATATCGCGCGGAATGATCTCTTCCTGGCCGAGTTTGAGGGTCCTCCACTGGCGTATCCCCCTGAAATACAATTTATTATACCTCGGGGCTTTTCATATTGGCTTGAGGATGCCTGAAGAGAGAACTTTTGCTTGGTCTAGAAATTCGCAGATAAATCCTTGTTGCAGGTGTAGCTTCTAAACCAACAAATGTCGTTTCTTACAAACGTTTTGGTTGTCACAAGTAAGAAACCTCTTTAAAATTGATAACCGAAGTATTTAAACCTTGGGTCGTCTTCTCAAGGAATTGCAGGGAAGTATGTTCTTATTATTGGTTATGAGTCTTGTAAATTGGGGGTTTTGAAAGTAAGGAACAAGTATGTTAAATGATAAGAAAAATAAAATAGTAATAATAAAATAAACTCTTAGCAAGGTATTAGAACTGGAAGTCCTATCCTAGTTATCCTTATCAATTGTGATGAGAATTGGATTTTTCTCCCACTTTGTTAACCTCTAACTATGAAGGTAAGTTAAGTGGAGGAATTAATTTTGATTCCTCAGGTCCTAGTCTTTCCTTGGGAAAGGCTAGAGTTATTGGAACTCGAATTAATTCTTGAAAATTCCAATTTTTAATCAATAATGAGTTTGATAACTCAAGAGTCTCCAATGACTCAACCAAAGCCAAAAGGGAAAATTATAAATAAAATTAAAAGCATTCATAAATCAGAAACACATCAAATTACGTCTAAACATAAATTCAAATCTAACATGGAAAGGTTTATAAGCTAAATTGAAAAGATAAATATCAATTAAAGCAATAAAATAAAAGTAGAAACATAAATTAAAGGAACATTGAACCTGTGATGAAGAAGAAATAATCCTAAATCGTAAAACTAAATCCTAAGAGAGAGGAGAGAACCTCTCTCTCTAAAAACTACATCTAAAAACTAAAAATTATGAATTATGAGCTGATTATTGTGAATGGATGCATTCTCCCACTTTATAGCCTCTAATTTGTGTTTTCTGGGCCGAGAACTGGGTCAGAAACAACCCAGAATTCGCTGGTTTCGAATTCAAACACGCTAGTTTTTTCGCCATTGTGATGCGTCCGCGTAGATCACGCGTTCGTGTCACTTATCGTCAGGAAAACTATGGTAAATTATATATCAAATCGAAGCCCCGGACATTAGATTTCCAACGCAACTAGAACCGCATTATTTGGACCTCTGTAGCTAAAGTTATAGCCGTTTGAGTGCGAAGAGGTCAGGCTGACAGCTTTGCAGTTCCTTCAACTTCTTGTATTCCTTCCATTTTTGCATGCTTCCTTTCCATCCTCTAAGCCATTCCTACCCTGTAATCTCTGAAATCACTTAACACACATATCAAGGCATCTAATGGTAATAAGAGAGGATTAATATTAGCAATATAAAGGCCAAAGAAGCGTGTTTTCAATCATAGCACAAAGTCATGAAGGAAAATGTAAAACCATGCAATTAGTATGAATAAGTGTATGAAAGATTAATAAAATCCACTCAATTGAGCACAAGATAAACCATAGAATAGTGGTTTATCAATGCCTTCTCTTTTCCTCGGTGTTGTTGTTCCGATGAATCATCAGTTTTGGAAGGTTTGGTGCGTTTTTGGATGTGACCTCCGATGTACTTGTCAAGATGGCCTTGCCAAGCTAAGCTTTCCAATAGATCTTTTGCCACCATACAGTCATCAGTGGTGTGGCCGTGCTTCTGGTGGAAAGCACAATATTTAGATTTTTCTACATTCTTAGTATCTTGGTAAGTGCCGACCTTCCTTGGTGGCTTGATTAGTTTTGAATTCAGAATCTCTTTGATTATCTTTTCTCGCCCAGTGTTGAACTGCGTATAAGAATCAAAACGAGGCGTTAGTTTAAAACCTTTCATACTATTTGGAGCTTTGTCTTCGTCTCTGTAATTTTCTTTGTCAGATTTTTGAGCTTGTCTGAGCTCTTCGATATCGATTTGGCCTTTGGCTTTTTCGTGAAACTCGGCAAGGGTCTTCGGTTTAGCTACCGCAATCATTTTTTGGAACTTCTCGAGTCGGAGTCCGCTTTTGATTGCATGCAGATGGACCTTAGGATGGAGGTCGGGTATGCTGATGGCGACTTTTGTGAAGCGAGTTATGTAGTCTTCCAAATTTTCATTTTGCCCATGTTTGATAATGTTCAGATAATCCGAGTCATGCAGATAAATTGCGGATCTAGCGAAGTGTTCTTCAAATAACTTGGCCAGCTGCTGAAATCGTGAGATAGAACCTGTAGGTAAAGCACAAAGCCAATCAAGTGCAGGACCATCTAAATAATTCAAAAAACAACGGCATAAAACAGTATCTGATGCACCGTTAACGATCATTATTGATTGGAATTTCTTCAGAAACTTCTTTGGATCTCCGAGCCCATCATAAGGTGTGAGGGTCAGTAGTAGGGTGAATCTTCATGGTAGTTCGAAGTTCATCACTTCTGGTGTGAAGGGTCCCACAAGCTCGTCGGGCTCTTCATTTTCATCTTCAGGTTGGGCTCCCTCAACTCGGATGGTCTCCGAAACGTGAGAAGGGTCAGAATGATGTTCATTGTCTTCTGGCTGTTGTTGATGAGTATTGTTGTTTTCGATCCAGCCATTGTTCAACTCGGCGATTTGGGCAGCCATTCTTTGATTCTCCTCTGCCATACGCTGATTAGTTTGTTGCAGCTCGGTGATGAACGAAATTCTTATGCCAGTATAGAAATTAACAATGAGTTCAATCGTGAGTATAGTCTAACCGACATGCAAATCGCATCAAACAATTCTAAAATCTATGACCGAGAGTATTAGTCTCGGGTCGTCCTCCATAGGAATTGCCTTTGAATGCGCATTATTGATTAGGAAGTCTTTTGTGGTCTTGAGAGTTGGTGCAAGAATTTAAGCTAATCAAAGGTAAACAACAATTGATTAAGATAAAGGCCTTGGCTAAGGGTGAGTATTGGAAGTTCCATCATTGTAGTTTCCTTCAATTGTGATAAGAATTGATTATTACTTCACTTAGTTAACCCCCTAATAATGGAGGAAAGTCAAGTGAAAGTAACTAACTTGAGTCACAAGTCCTAGTCTAACCCTAGGGAAGTCTAGCTTTAGTGCACTCCAATTCAATTAGCAATTCTCAATTCCTAATCAACAATTGATATCCACTACTCAAGTGTCTCCAATAACTCTATCCCTAAGTCAAGTAAGAGAAATCTACTCCATAGCTAGGGTTATCATTTTCACAAATAATTGGTGGGCAATCATAGAAGACATGATGAAATTGAGAGAAAATAATTGAATTAAAGCTATCTAATTCAAGCAATCATCAACAATCAAGCAATTGAATGAAATTCCTCAATTCATTAATCAAAAGTTCAAAATAACAAGGTCACAAATCTAGATCCAAGTGAATAAATCAAAAGAACACTAATTGAGAGTAGAAGAAGAGTAGATCTACAACTTGTATCAAAGTAAAAGTGAATTAGTAATAGATCTCACCAAGAAATCAAAGGAGAATTACAATGGAGAGAGTAAGATCCTAGAGAGAAGTTGGAATTTCTCTTTCTAAAATGAAAATGTAACTAACTATCCAAAATATCTCCTAATGTCTCCAATTTTTTTTATCTTAATCCCCCTAATCCTTGGTCTTCTTATGCTTTTCCCGCCAGAATTCTGCCCCAAAACAGGGCCTGCCACTGCCTGAAATTGCTGGTCATGTTTTCTCCTTAAAAAATCACGTGCGGCCATCGGCGCGTACGCGCACAGCACGCGTATGCGCCCGTGGGGGTTTTTTGCGATCCACGCGCAAGCGTCTAGTGCGCGTGCGCGTCCAAGGATTTCTGGCCCAGCCATATAAACGCGCCGGCTTCTCGTTTCCGCTCTATCGCGCCGGCTCTGAGGATGCACATCCACGCGTATGCGTACAGTGTGCGTGCGCGCCCATGCCCAAGTTCCAAAACTCTGATTTTTCTATGCTCCTTCTATTCATGCATGCTTCCTTCATTTGATTCTCAACATATTGCCATGGGAGTTCCTTGAGTATTTAAGCATTGGGATGCTAACCGGCTTACCACCTCGTCCAATGCGGCCATGAATTGTTGCACATCCCTTTTTATCTCCTTTTTTCCTTGAACAAGAACATTAAGGATGTCATCCATTGGAGGTTGGGGTGGATGGAAGAGTTCATCAATTTGGGGGAAGGATTCATAGTAGTTCAGTGGTTCTTCTTGGTAGAGTTGTGGTGGTTCAATATTTTTCATTCTTTTCACTTATTTCACAACACACTCCATGGTTGCTTGAAATTGATCCAATGCTTCCTTGAGTCGATCCTTTGACTCTTGTTCCTCTTAGATATCATGAGTAGGATCATATGGCTCTTGGATCGATGGACATGAATAGTCTTCCATGGGCGGTTGTGGTGGAAAGGAGTATTCATCTTGTGGTTGAAAATTTTCATATATTGGAGGTGGTTCATCTTGGTCATAGTATGAAGGAGGTAGCTCTTGAAAATGTTGATGTTGGTGGTGGCTCTATATGTGGTTCATATGGCTCATGTGGTTGTTGGAACGGTGGATATGGATTAGGGTCATATGAAGGTGGTTGGTGAAAAGAGGCTTGTGAGTATGGTTGAGGGTTATGTTGAGGATATGGCTCATAGACATATGGTGGTGGTTCTTGAAAGTCACAAGGAGATTCACCATAGCCATTGGATTGATATGCATCATAGAATGGCTCTTGTTCATAGTGCATTGGTAGAGGTTGTTGCCATGAAGATTGATTATATGCATATGGCTCCTCCCACCTTTGATTGTCCCATCCTTGATATACATCCTCATTATAGCCCTCATTTCCTTCAACATAGTTAGAACCAAACTCATAGCCAAAGTGAGAATTCATAATGAAAAGGAAATATAAGAAGCAAATGCTAATAAGAAATAATGAAACAAAATCCTAAAACTAGCAAAAACTAACAAGCAATCCAAGAATCAAACTATTCACAATATTCACATATATACAATAACCAATAACACAACACCATTGCAACTCCCCGGCAATGGCGCCATTTTGATGAATGGATTTTTGACGGCAATAATCCTTTCATACAAAAATTTGGTTGTCACTAAGTACAAACCCCTAAAATTAATAACCGAAGTATTTAAATCTCGGGTCGTTCTTCCTAGGAATTGCAATAAAGTATTCTTGTTATTGGTTACGAGTTATGTTTGGGGTTTTGATAAGAGACATGAAAGATAAATGGCAAGGAAGTTCAAATAACAAAAAGGTCTTGGCAAGGTTTGGTGGTCAAGGATCTTTATCCTTATCACCAACCACAACATTTGAATTGGCAAGGATCAATCCCATTAAGTCATCCTCTAACTAGGTAAAGGAAAGTCAAATGAGCTATATCAATCCAAGTCCATAAGTCTTAGCTTTCCACCAATTCAATTAGTGAGACCTAGAGTTAATGGCTATCAATCATCAATCACTTGGACATTAGTAACTCAAGAGTTCCCAAGTTACCTTCCCAAGCCAAGAGCATAAAATTCTACTCTAACATCCTTCCAAGCATTTCATCAAACACTTGGAAGGCATAAAAGGAAAGCATAGTAAAATTGCAAGGAAAGTAAATCTACACTACTCAATTGCAAGGAATTAAACAACAACAAATCAAATCAACAATAAAGGAACATGAATCATAAATTGCATTAAAGGAAAATGGAAGAACAAAAGTGAATCAACATGAAAGTAGAGAATTACAAGAATTGAAATATAAAACTAGAGAGAGGAGAAGTAGAGGAACAAGAATTGATAAAGGAAAAGTAAATCTAAGCATGAAATTAACCTAGATCTAACCAAATCCTAATTCTAGAGAGAAGTGAGAGCTTCTCTCTCTAAAACTAACTTTCCATCCAAAACTAATCTAAACTAAACTAATGATGACTAGATGTCTCATCCTTTTTCAATTCTTGGGTTAAATAGCATCAGAAATTAGTTGGATTGGGTCCAAAATGTACCAGAAATCGCTGGCCACGAGTTGCACTTTAGTGAGTCACGTGCAACATCGGTGCGTACACATATAGTGCACGTTTGCATCCCTAAACGCGATGCAACTATGGCAAATTTTATATTATTTTTAAGCCCCCGGATGTTAGCTTTTCAACGCAACTAGAACCACCTCATTTAGACCTCTGTAGCTCAAGTTATGGTCAATTAAGTGTGAAGCAGTCAGGCTTGACAGCTTTGCGATTCTTTCATTTCTTCATGAGTTCTCCATTTCTACATCCTTTTCCCTTCATTTCCTTGATCTAATCTTTGCCTCCTAAACCTGAAATCACTTAGAAAACACATCAAGACATATAATGGAATCAAGGTGAATTAAATTTAGCTATTTTAAGTCCTAAAAAGCATGTTTTCACTCTTAAGCACAACTAAAGGAGAATTTACAAAACCATGCTATTTCATTGGATACATGGGAGAAAAGTTGACAAAACCCTCTAAATTCAACACAAGATAAACCCTAAAAATGGGGTTTATCACTCGGTTACCATCCGTAGAAGTTCGGATGGGGAAGGGGGTGGTACACGAGCCATGGATGCAAATGAGGGTAGCAGGACCAAAAGAAAAGACTTATTTCTTCGGCCCCATGGTGGGCGCCAATTGTTCTTGCTTGCGAAATAGATCGGCTCCTAGTGATGGATGATTGCCGAGCTATCACTTCGGTGGCTGAACATTCAATCCCTGAATCCGAGGTTTTCTTCCCAATGCGATGTGAGAGTGCGAGCAATAAAGAGAGGTAGGAGTGTACCTGCAAAGGCACTCCAAAGCTTAAGTCAGTATATTGTATTGTTCGAACATGCCGAAGAGAATACTTTACCTTGCTTTATATAATGGGTTCCTCGTCCGTTATGCTTTTGGCGTTAACGTCAGTTTTAAAATGATGGATAAGGTAAGTGATTACTATGCCATTTGAACATCGGTTATGATAGGAATATTAACCCGACTGAGTTATTGCTCATAAGAGCCGAATTATAACGGGTGATACTCGGCTTAAGACGGGAATGTTAGTTTGGTCGATTTATAGGTCATAAATGCCGAATTATAACGTGCGATACCGAGTTATAACTCGTATTGATAGCTGCCATATCACATCTCTAATGTATTGGCTAACTGATTATATAAAATAAAATAAATACATAAGATATTTCTCTAATTAATTAAAAATCATTCAAGCAATATGCAGAAGTCCACCATCACATGCATTTTTGTTCCTCATTCAAAAGATAGATTGATAAGTATAGACTTATAACTAATAATTGGATCCTTTATTTGACTACTCAAAGTTGTGGTGCCACATCAGTAGGAAATAGGGTCTCACTGTGTTGTCATTGTCCCACTTAATTAGATATAACTGATTGCTCCTGTAAAGATTCATACGAATATAATAACTAAAAATCGTTAAATAATTTAATATTTAATTAACCTATTTAACATATAAATATTAAATATCTTTAAATATTATTTTTATATAAAAATATTTTGACGTTAGCAATCCTCTTATACATGCATGCTTCAATACAAACAAGACCCGAGCTCCTTCCTTTTATAATTTCTTTATCATTCTACACATCACGTTAGTTGTACAAACAACAAAAGAATTTCTTCTTTGTTAGGTGTGACATTTTTTTCTTTCTTTTTTGGTTAGCGTGTGGTAGGTTTTCAGATCAACTTTCACTGGTTCGATCATTGGATCGGCCATTTAATTTCTTTGTTTGTTTGCATGATTTTGTTTGTTACTTTTTGTTCAGTTATCGAATTATTGACATATATTGTTACGTGAATTTGGCAATGTGCTTGGTTGTTGGTTGGAGTTCATTATCAAAGTAGAACAACTTTTTGTTACATATATATATAGCTCGGTAGTTTTCATATTCATTGCCGAAAATGAAATATCAACGATATAAAATTTACGGAACACATGTTCAAACATAGAAATGGCTATATTTGAATCAAGATTCAAGGGTGACACGAACTACATGCTTCAAATTAAAGTTTAAACATATAAAATATAGGATTATATTATCGAATTACGTATTTACATTCACGGAACTTCGTTGTGAATTACTTTAAAAGATACACCTTGTTATAGGACAAAATAACTAAATAAAATTTTTATTCTTAGTTACCTGTCGTTATTACTACAACTCAGGCATACGATAAAAGAAAGGGTAATACTATGCAGAATGTTTTCCTCATGTGCTGAAGAGGCGTGACACATGTTAGCACCGCCCCCACACTCCACTATTAAAAAACAACTTATTACAGACAGATATTTTTTACAAATTTTGTAAGAGAATTTTTGTCGGAAACAATGAAAAATGAATTAACATGAATTACAGACGAAAAAAAAATTTGTCGTTAATTCTGTCGAAAAATTAAGTTTTTTTCGTGAAAATAGTTATCGACAGAAAATTCTTCTGTATTTAAATGAATAAAAATGCTGCATTTTATTAAATTATTACAGACAGAAAATTTATCCGCACTTTAAAATATTCTCTCAGAAAATATTAAAATAAGCGTTGTCACCACGAGCTCCTCATTTCAATCACGATACTTCTGCTTCTCCACACTCATCCCTCCAAATGCTCCATCGACGGCGCCTCTCAACCTTGCACTACCACCATCGCACCAAACCTCCACTGCATTGAATTTCGGTTGCATTGAAGCTCCGTCACACCCCTTCTGAATCTTCTCCATGTGCTGCTCGCATCTCTTCTTTCAAACCCTAACGTGCAATCCGCTAATTTAGCCAAAGTTTGGAGGTTAGATTTTCAATTTTATACCATTAATTCCTCTTTTTCTAATGGATCTTCTTCGTCACGCTCTTTTCCATTCATCCTCCTCTTCTATGGCCGCCTCCGTTGTAAAACTCGGTCAAACCGTAATTAATTAAATAATAAATTAAATAGGAGTGAATATGGTTAGAAAATCTAGCAATCGGAATTTGATAATTTAAATATGATATTTGGACTCAGTGAATTTTTTTGAGTTGGAAAACACAGTTTTCTGCATAAAAATGCACACTGAAATTTTGACCGGTAGTACCGGCTAAGATCTGTCTAGTACTGCAGTTGAGAAAATTGATTATAAGTAAATAAGGTTAAGAAATTAGGATTTATAATTAGGAAAGGTAGAAATATTTAAAATGCGATTTAAAGCGCTAATCTTAAAGGTTTTGGCTCAAAATTGGGTCAACGAACTAAAGTAAGTGAACTGGGCCCAAGTGGGCCCAAGACCCAACATATAAACATTATTTATGAGCATTTCAGCTCATTTAACCTAGGAAATGAGAGAGGGGTGAAGCTATGAGGAAGGGCGGAAGAAGAGAGAAAATCCTATCTCCATCAAACTTCAAATCACCATAACTTTTGATCTGGAACTCCGATTGACAAGCCGTTTGTGGCCACGTTTCACTCTTCTCATCCTCTACAATTCTATCTAAGTTTTGTGGTGAGTAATCTATTGTCCTCTGCCCATTTTTGTTTTTATCTCTCTAAATTCGAATTTGATTTGGGTTTTGAGGAAATTTTGTAATTTTGGTTGTTTAGGAGTACTCTAGTATGAGCCATTGGTGAGTTCCATCAACTAATTTCATGGGTTAAGGTATGGAACCCTCTAACACTTGTGATTGATCAATTTCATGAACCCTAGGTTGATTATAAGTGTGAAAATTGATTATGTTAGAGTATTGGGTGATTTTGGTGCACAATTAGAAGATTGATATTGCTTGTGAGGCCTTGGTGAGGCTTGGAGCTAAGGGTTGGTGGAGACTCTCAAGAAGAAGCTCAATTATTTTGGCTACAAGAGGTACGGTTTAAGTTTCATTTAAGTACCGTGTGGTGTGATGAGAATTCCTAGGCTAGATACCCATAGGATTAAGTTTGGATTGTGTGAATGGTTGGTACTAATATGCATAGTTGATATGTAATGTAAATTAATGATTGGGTTGAAAATTGTGTGAATTTGTATGTATGGTGTGTTGAGAGTTTGAATAATTACATGATTAATATTGGTTTGTGGAACATGCATTTAAATTGTGAATTTGGGCCGGAGGCTGTCACTTTTGGGCTGGAGGCCAGAAAGAGGTAAGGAAGGTAAGTTGATATTTGTATTGTGTGATGATATAAGAGATTGGATGGATTTTAGATATTAAATGTGTGAATAATTTGTTTGATTATTGAATAATAAGGTTTGAGGAATTGATGTGTAGAATTTGATAGTTTTGGGTAAAATTGTGTAGATGAGGTAGATTTAGTTTTAGTTGAGTGTAATTATGTGAATGTGGTTGGGTTATGGCCATTTGGATGAGTGGAAATGAACTTGGCTTGTGAACATTGGAAAAATTGGTGATTTCTATTTTTGGATAAAAACTGATTTTTGACCAACTTTGGCGGTCTGTAACTCGATCCACGAAGTTTGGAATTCTTCAAAATTAGATTTTTATGAAAGTTTATTCAACGATCTGTTCAACGGTTCAGAAATGGTTGAAAAAGGAATTTCGTAGAAGAAGTTATGTGTGTTGGAAGTTTGGGGTTTGAAAATGTAATTCTGCAGCTTTTTAACTTAGTAAAATTTTTGGTAAAATGTACTCCGACGTGGACGCATGACCGACTCGCACGCTTCACTCACGATTTTCACCCTCTCACGCATGCGCCTGGCCAACACGTACGCGTCATTGTATTGATGCAAGTGCTCAGTCGAAATTCCACAGAGTTGTGCTGGTATTGTGCTGGTTTTGTGCGAGGAGAACAAAACGCACACTACTACATACTTGACTTTTACTAACATTTAAAAAATGTTACTAAATCATATTAAAATGTTACTTATGTACATTAGTAACATTTTAACAAATGTTAAATATACCCTATGTTACTAAAGAGTTTTACTAACATTTTTCTACTAATAACATTTAGTAAAAATGTTGCAATATATCTTCTATAGTAATATTATGAGAAATATTACAATAGACCTTTTTTGGTAACACATAAAGAAATATTACAATAGATATATTTTGTAACACTTAAAAAAATGTTACTATAGATATTTTTTGTAACACTTAGAAAATGTTACAATAGATATTTATGTAACACTTAGAAAAATATTACCATAGATATTTTTTTGTAACACTTAAAAAATATTACAAAAGATCTTTAGTAATATTTTTTTAGTTATATTATACTATTTCTTATTTTATATTATCCACAATATAAATATACTAAAATTAATTACTACAACATAAAATATTTCATTAAATTCATAAAATGAAATTTTTATAGCTTCTTTCATTAATCAATAATCATTGTACAAGTTTGCTTCGTGATGCAAATAAAATGAGAAAAGAAAAAAAAATACTTATAGCACTTAAACTCTATGAACATTCCATATAAAAAAGAAAAGAAAAAGTGATACATAGTACATAAAAAACTTGGTTCTTATACTAATCCTAGAAAAATGTATTTATCAAACATGTCTTGGTTCACTCGTCATTCAATATCAACATACAAATCACAAAATAAAACGATGAAAAAAAATTAATGAAAACTTGAAGACTCGACAAGAACAAAACCTGCTTCCCTCTATGCAGACCCATTTTCATGTGAAGAGCTTTATGTGACATAAAAGATGTTGAGTCAATGACTTTATGTGACAATCTCAGACATAGATAGGATCTTGGTGACCACTTGTTAAGCAATGCTTGAAAATAATTTGAGAAACAATCATAAACTGCAAGAGCCAATAAAGTCAGGTAGTTATGTCACAAAACGTGTTCCAGGTTAATGCTTGCTTTAGTAACTCCAAAATCTAAAGAGACAATGCCAATAAAGGGAAAAATCATCATAGAAGAAATTGATCGAAAGGTTTTTAGCAGCTTCATCAATCATTACATATGCCTTTCAGTCTTTGGTTAGATCGATAATAAAAATAGGATGATGAAAATTTAACGGATGTAAAATATACTTATGATTTTACTCATAAAAAAAGCAAAGTTACCTCCTTCAGACAAACATTTTGATAAATTTCTCTCAAATTGTTGAAATCTTTGTAGCCAAGCTGGACAAGTTCCTTCACAAAGATTCTAGGAGAGCTTTGAAGCACTTTCAAATCATCAAAAATCAAGTACTTAGCTTCTCTTTTAACAAATGCTCTATCCTCATGATGATAAGTAACTTCACTACTGGAATTATTCACCATTATCTTCAGTTCTTTGTTCATCGGGTTCCCACATTTAATGCAAGTAACACCTAAAAAAGTACTTAACAACAAAGAATTACTTCTCTTATAATAGTTACTACAATGTTTGGATGTTCCTCAATGAGTTCATGTTAGTGAACTGCAGAAATGATAGTCCCACAGAAGCTGAAACATGCAAAGAGCAATTGTCATCAAAAGATAGACGATTGAAGCATAGATAGGCTCCAATGAAATCGAAGGTGAAATAAATTAAACGGTTGTAGCTTATACTCACCTACAAGACCAAATAGAATGCAGTGTGTAGCTGAAAAAATAGGTAAGGGTATTGATGGAAAGAAAGCTCCAAATTTTCCTGGAGAGGTATATTGTGCTTTTTAAGAAAAAATCATGAAATAAACTGTCAAAGTAAATTTAGTTAAGACTAATGTTGCCCCACAATTTACTACTCACCTAACATTGAGAAGAATATCATAAAGCCCGCTGAAATTTGAATGACCCTTTGTCAGATCCCTTTTTCTCTTAGTTGCTGGTCTTGTTATGGGAATCAATAAATAAAAGGCAATTATACGGAAAATACTACACATTTGTTATTAGTATTAAACTAAGCATAAAACATGATTACTTACTATCATTATCATTAGCTTGGGGTGCTAAAGTTGGTCCTATTATCAAGAATGAGAAAGTTAAGAACAGAGAGGAGAGAATTTCTAAAAGACATCCATCTATTCATTCAATCTAATCTTATAAAAGTGCAATTTCACCATTTCTTAGAGTGTGCTGATCTCAAACATTGATGAGTTGTGAAGATGAGGTAAGGTGAGTGCACAACACATGCTTGATGAATTGATCACTCAAACATTGCAGAATGCAGAGTATCAAAGTGAATAATAGGGAACAATTGATAAATTAATTTACCTCTTTATTCCAATAAATTACTATATTCCTATTTATTATTATTTACCATTTATCTCAAATATTTTTGTAAATGATAAAATTATAAAAGTATATAACAAAATTTTCAAATTTCTGTTATTTATTTTAAACTCGTAAAAAGAAATTAAGATCATAAACCTTCTATTTCTTTCTTTTGTAACTCATGAACACATTCTTCAATTCATACAAAAATGTTAAAGTGATATATATATATTATGAACAACGAAGCAGCCAAGACATTTGAAGAAAGAGAATATGTTGTGAACTGAAGGGAGTATTTACCACATGTGGTAAAGAAATTAAAGTCCATGATGTCTTTATTAGGAAAGAATAGTTCTTAAAGAATAGTTCTTAAAAATTATAGTCATTTTGATCTCTGATGGCAGCTTGTTTGTAGCAAAATGGTTTCATTTCCTTAATTTTTTTGCATTATTTACATAACTTTGTTTCATCTAGAATTGCAGAATTAATCAACGTTTAAATGCATTGAATTTCATCATCCTGGGATAGGAGCACATACAGTAAGTTCAATTGCATTGTCTATGTTCTTTTTTTCTATTTAAGAAATGCATAAAAACTATGCTTTAGCAATTCAATTTGACATGTAATAAAAATAAAGGAAACAGAAGGATTGTGAAAACTATATAACCAAAATCTCTACATGAAAACATTGGCACGATGTAATCTTTAGAAGTGAATAAAAACGACACCTACTTTTGGAGCTGCTATACTCCTTTTGGTGCATAGCATTAGTCTGAGATCAAGGTTCTTAGCAGGACAGGTGATAAACCACTATTTCATGGTTTATCTTGTGCTCAATTGAGTGGTTTTTACCAACTCTTCACCCATTTATTCATACTAATCGCATGCTTTATGTCTTTCTTCTTAATTTTGTGCTATGATTGAAAACATGCTTTTTTGGCCTTTATATTGCTAATATTAATCCTCTCTTATCACCATTAGATGCCTTGATATGTGTGTCAAGTGATTTCAGAGATTACAGGGCAGAAATGACTCAGAGGATAGAAAGGAAGCATGCAAAAGTGGAAGGAATACAAGAAGTTGGAGAAACTACTAAGCTGTCCAGCCTAACCTCTTCGCACTCAAACGACTATAACTTTAGCTACAGAGGTCCAAACGATGCGGTTCCACTTACGTTGGAAAGATAACGTCCGGGGATTCGATTTGATATATAATTTGTCATAGCTGCTCTGAAGTTAGGCGATGCGAACGCGTGAATGACGCGCCCGCGTCGCATCTGTGAACTTCAATCCGCGCAGACGCGTGGACGACGCCTCCGCGTCACTTGCCCGCGACCTAAACGTAACAGAAATCGCTGGGAGCGATTTCTGGGCTGTTTTTGACCCAATTTTCATCCAATTTTGCATCCATTTATAAGGATTCTCTCATAATTCACTTCTCATGATTTAGATTTAGGTTTGAGGGAGAGGTTCTCTCGTCTCTCTTTTAGGATTTAGATTTAGGATTTTATTCGTTTTTAGGATTATCTCTTTCTATCAGGTTCAACATTCCTTTTTATTTATCTTCTCAATTTAATTTATGAATTCTTCTATGTTACAGATTACTCTTTTGAATTAATGTTATTTGAGGTATTTCAGTTTACAATTGTTTCTTTCATTTATATTACTGTTACTTCCAATCTGAAGGCATTTTTATTTCGGTAGATTTACTTTTTTCCTTTTTGGTCTTGGTTAAGAAATCAGTAACTCAGGAGTTATCAAACTCAAACATGATTGATAATTGTTATCTTTGCTAATTGAATTGAACTTCAATAATCCCAATCTTTCCTTAGGGATTAACTAGGATTTGAGGATCTAACTAATTAGTCACTTGACTTTTCTTCACTTTAAGTAAAGACTAACTGAGAGGAATTAAGATTCAATCTTCATCATCATTGATAAGGATAACTAGGATAGGACTTCTAATTTCTCATACCTTGCCAAAAGTTTATTTTACAGTTATTTATTTACTTTACAGTCTTTCACTTATTTCAATTGCAATTTAAATTACTTGTTCCTCATCTTAAAAACCCCAATTTACAATCTTCATAACCAATAATAAGAACATACTTCCCTGCAGTTCCTTGAGAAGACGACCCGAGGTTTAAATACTCGGTTATCAATTTTAAAAGGGGTTTGTTACTTGTGACAACCAAAACTTTTGCACGAAGGGATTTCTGTTGGTTTAGAATCTATATCTACAACGCGACTATTTTTATAAAATTCTTTACTAGCAAAAATCCTAACGTCAACAGGACACATTTGTGACCATGTGGCGAACATAATTTAGTTCGACCTACAATTAAAAGTGATATTTAATTTCCAACATGAGGATGAAAAAGGGATCAAATATACTGAAAGATGGAAATGGAAAAAAGCAAGTGTAACACGTTTTGCTAACATCTTCTAATCAACTAATCAAATCATATACTTTTTACCTTGTAGAGCTTAAGCTTGTTCTGCTCCTTTATTATGCTACACTTTCAAGAAATAGTTGCTTCTGGTCGGTTGGCATCGGACAGCTAGATAATATAAGCAAGAAATTGGCAAAACAGAATGAATAATAATTAAAAAGACAGTGTAAATAAACTCATTTATACCTAAATTCAAATAAACAACTTAATTAAAACCTAAATTCAAAACCTAACTACTAAATAACCAATTAAAAACCTAAATTAACTAATAATTATACATCAAATTAATTACAGATTAATCATCTAGTAAAGATTAAAGAGTATTGAAGGAGCAAGAAGATAACTAAACAAGAGATCTGGAACTCACCAAGTCGTGGGATGAGCAACGATGGAACCGGCGAGAAGACGACTGCGGAGAAGACGATGGTGCAGGCGAGAAGAGAACGACACAACAACAGTGTAGGCGATGAAAGGATGAACCAGAGGCGAGAAATTACAGATGCATGATTCAGATCTGGATCAAAATCAGTAAGAGATGAGAAATTGAAAAACTGAGTGAATACAAAAAAGTTAAAGAAGAGAGAAAATGCTTAACAAAATTGAGAGGAGAATCCGAATCTGGAGAATGATTCAGATTGCGATTGAGATCGAGGAAGAAGATGAAGTGTAGAGAAAGGAGATACGAATGCCATGGAACTTGAAACCTGGAACTTGGAAGTGGTTTTCTCTGCTGTGAAGAACGTGAAAGAGATTAAAAGATAATATCTCAGTATAATTTTCCCATGTTTACACATTTAGTAACATTTAAATCAATTTTTTTTCTTTTAAGAAAAATATATTTTGTAACATTTATTTTACAAATGTTACTAAAAATAAGATTTTATTAGTATTACTAACATTTTTAAAAGTGTAAAATAAAAAGTGTCAGTAAATGTCTAAATTCTAGTAGTGGCACCCACGCGTATGCGTCACTGACGCGCACGCGTCCCGCTACCTTTCTGCTTCCCATGCGTGTGCATGGACGACGCACACGCGTCACTGTAACTTTTCTGCTTCCCACGCGTGCGCGAGGGCGACGCACACGTGTGACCCCGTTTTTACCCCAAAGCTGATTTTGAGTTTTCAAGTCAAATTTCAAACTTCTAAGTCTCAATTCTCACCCTTTATGTCCTAAATACTTATAGTATGCCTAGCGATGCAAAGAGACTAGGAGATGTGGTAACTTGTGGACGAAGTAAGGAGAGATTTAATGATGATTATGATTAATGATGACTATATGAGTTGTTGAGGGTGATGATAGAAGTGCGGTGTATGCCGTGAGCTAAATGGCTGTATTTGAAATGATTATTGGCTGGTTATGGGTTATGCCATGAGCCGGATGACTATGATAAATATTGATTTTTGGTTGGAAATGAAAATATGGCTTTGAATGATTGTTTTATCTTGAGCTCTCTTTCTCAGAAATGCGACCCCAGAGAGATGAAGGAAGGTGAGGATCCCCTTCCTTGTTCCTCCTGGTATTGTAAAATCTTCCATAGCGAGATGGTGGGAGGTTAGGATCCCCTCCTTGGTTCCTCCTGGGCATATGAGAACGTACCTCCTGGGTAGATTCAAGGGTTGTGGTTGCACCCCACTTGCTCCGGGATGGTTAGTATAGAGGCTCCCCGGGTGGACGCAAGTGTTGTTATTTCGTCCCACTTGCCCAGGTTATGATGAGTGATGTATAAAATGTGCAATCACGTGATGTATAAATGACGATATGGTCATGATTAATGATTATGGAATGTTATGAATGAATATGAAAGGATTATCTCAGATACGAGTTTCCCTGGATGAAAGCAGTGACTAGCCACCACGTACTCCAAGTTGAGACTCGATACTCTGCTGACCCTATGTCGTATGTAACAACCCCGATTTTCAAGTACGTGAGATCTTTTCTGAAAGTACGGATTTCTCCGGAAGATCATTAAGGGGAGAACCTCTGCTATATCATCAAGCATCTCAATCCTCATTGTCATTATATTATCTTTAATTCAGGACCTTAGTGGAGATAAGCTCGATAACGCAATCACGAAGAACCTAGTTTTTGAATCATATTGGTTAGGAGTTTTGATTCTGTTTTTCGTAAATTGTCTCAGTTTGACGAACCAGACTCGATTCATGAGAGAAGAGAGGTAATAGGATAATATTATCATTATATGAGTACTAGGGGCTTCTTGAATGATATTATAAGGTTACCTGGTCAGTTTTAGTTAAAAACAGAAAATCTGTTTAACCGGGTTCACAGTTTACTATTGCAGCTTAGCACTAGCACTCTCTGATGACTTTAACAATACTAAGACCTCATTATACATGTTTTATTCTCATAATAAATATGTTACTAGTGTCATTTATGCTAGTAGCTCTGAAAAGAATTTTTAGAGATGTTTTTACGAGTGTTCCGATACATCTGGTTTTAGTAGTTATACACCTGAGATATTTTAATATTATTTTAACCCACCTCCAAGCCAACCAATCACAACTCACCTTACACCCCCAAGACACACCAAGGCTGTCTCATTTCTTCATTTTGGCCAAAAATTACCAAAGACAAAAGGGAGAAACTTTCATGAACACTTAATCTTCAAAGCTTGATTTCTTCTGAACTAAAACTCAAATCAAAACTCCGATTTGACCAAAATGATCCTCTCTTCTACCTCTACACAACCATATAACATATGAAGGCTGAAAATAAGGTGAGATGGATGTCTCCCTCCCTCTTCAATTCAGTTTTCAAGGAAACATGCTTAAATATGTATTTTCTTGATGTTCATCCTTAGGAATCATGCTTAACTTGACTTGAGGGCGAAGAAATGTTAATTTCCAGCAAGTATAAGGTGAGATATTTCTTCCTAACATGCTGAGAGGGATTTGGTTAGTTGAGGGTTTTTGGGTTTAAAGTTGTTCTTGATGTGATTTAGGAGGAAAAAGTGCTTGAGGACTACCTAAGGACATAACCGAATTAGGAGCAGCAAAACCAGGTAGGGTTTGACGAATTTAATCTTGATTGATTGTGTTTGAGTTGTGTGATTATGATATGGTTTGGCTGTGCTTGAAATTGATGGTTTATATGAGTGATTCTTGTTGAAATTTTGGTGGAAATTTGATGAAATTTGATGATATTCAACTTTGAACATATGTTCTTCATGGCTGATGGAAAACAAAACCCTAGGCCCTAAATTGGGGTTCAATTTATGTTAAAATCATGTAGAAAAGATGGGGTTTTAGTGGCTGGGAATTTATTTTGAATTTTGGTAAAAAATGGTTGCTGAAAAGACTGAAAAACGGGTAAAGAACGCCTTTGAGTGTGATGAAGAACATTGAAGAAACCTTTTAGATCTTAAAAAGGGCAAGATTGTAATTATTTTGTTGTTTGAGGGGTTATTTGGTAATTTCTGAAAGTTAGGGTGGTTAAAGTAGAAATATTAAAAGTTACGGGTGGTAAAAAGTGAATTTTAAAGGATAAAAGTTAAAGTGGGGTAATTTTCGAAAATTTAATGATAAAATAATAAATAATAATAAAATATTAAATAATAATATTTAATTAAAAATAATATTTTAATAAAAATAATAAAATAATGCGGAAAAGGCAGTTTTCTGCAAAAGCTTTAGAAAGACAACTTTAAGCTCAGAATCTCATAATTTGCTTCATAAAATACTTAGAGAGTGGTAATAACATATTAGTGAGGCAAAGATAAAGGAAAGATAAAAAATTTAAAGAAGAGATGAAAATCAGAGAAAAAGTCCGTAAAGTTTTAATGACAGAAAACAGACAGAGATTAGTGAACGAACTAGGGCAACATAGTTAGTCCTTGAATTGCGACTAGGATTAGGTATTATATGAAAAGTTAAACTATTTCAGTATAGACTTAATGAACCTATACTTGGGACAGGCTAACTATTCATACCGAAATTTACATAAGCTTTAAATATATACATTAAGCAGAGAAATCAGAGCAGAGTAGAGAAACACAGAGAACAGAGTAGTCAAAGTAGAGAAAAGAGATAAAGAGAAGAAGAGTAACATAGATATAAAGGAATGAGTAATCAGAGAAAAGTAAAGAGATACAGAGAACAGAGTAAGCAGAGCAGAGTAAAGAGATACAGATAAGAGAAACCAGAACAGAGTAAAGAGATATAAAGAGCAGAGTAATATAATAAAGAGATGTTAATATATATTAGTTGCTTAATGCAACCCAGAGCTATATTAATATATATATTAGTTTCTTGATGCAACCCAGAGCTATATTTATATATATTAGTTGCTTAACGCAACCCAGAGCTTCTGTAGGGAAACTAAGTTACCTACAGCCGTGTTCTGCTTCTCCAGAGCAGAGCAGAGTATATATATATTTTCCTGCAGTAAGCAGAGGCTTTCTCAAATAAGCGGCTATTATTCTATGCGCATTTATTTAGGAACGGAAAATTGTATCCGGGAAATCGGGATTACTCGTGACTGGATAAATGTCGGGATTACGGGTAGCCAACCGACACTTGCGCTCATGACCTGCGCTAGGGCTAGACATGCATCATTCTTATCTGTGCATCATTCTCTATTGCATTCCTTTCTGTGTGTGATCTACTTCTTTATGTTTGTATGCATGTATGCTATTTCTGTGTTTTATTTTCTTGTATTCTTCTATTTGTGTTCTGCTTTCTATTTTCTCTATTGTCTATATTTATCTTTATCTGCTATTTACTGCTTCGTTGTATTCTGTTGTCCATCTGCTAATCGACACCGAATTAATGAACTTGACTAATAACCTTGGCCCTACTAAGAACTCCCCAGTTCTTACCCCTTTTCTCTCCCTTCCCCCTCAGATGGAAGCAAGATTACCCTTCTGTAGTTCATTGATAATCGTTCTACAAAGAGAATTCTGCTCTAGGTAGTCTTCTGAGTCTAGAGTGAACTCCGTTACCTATTTACATGTATATACTGTGAGACCAGCCAACGTCTGCACCCCGTTCGTATGCTCACTTTAGCCTAAATCTTGTGTACGAGACTCCTGTTGTGTGGCTACTTGATGGCTAGTGGGACGTCATATGGCAATGTATGATCGTGCATAGGAGTAGTAGATGACCTTCCACCTTTCGATGACATTTGACCTGACTCGAGTTTTGAAGACTTAGAACGTACTTTCCCTCGCTTTAGTGGTTTAGAGGGACTAGGTGAATATAGAGTCTAGGCTAGCCTGGGCACCAGCTTAGGGACTTCTTGAACAGGTCAAGGCCTGGGATGTTATATGTATATATATGTAGTTACTATCTAGCTATATCTAGGGGTGTTCTAACTAAAAGTCTATACTCTAATAAAGGCTGGATCACCGAATATTGTCAACTGCTTGTGATGTATTTATGTGTGGTTGTTTATAACTGTTTTATCTGTTATCAGTTGTGAATTGATTATGATTGATTCTGTTTTTAATCTAAACCTTTTCAAAAAAAAAAATACCCCGCAAGTTAACTACGTTTTTAACGACGAATCAGGCTCATATGATAAATAATAGATAATAATTAGGAAGACAAATTGGTAGCGCTCAGTTTCTGGTATAATCTAGACATATTGAAAATTGGGTCGTTACAATTTTGTATCAGAGCAGTTCATTCTTAGTAGAGCCTCGGGAGTGGACTGACTATGCTTTATTGCATACTTTGCTTGTGTGTCACATGCTGTTAGGGTATCTTCAAGATACATTTGGCATGAATGTCTATAAGTGCTCATTTTGGGAATGTTTGTGCCTAACTTAAGATATTAAGACTAATCACCTTAATATTGATTGTTTGGTGTGGATAAGACCTTAATGACTCTGAATAGGCATGGTTTAATCGAGTTCTGAATGACGAATTCGTTCGAGGCACAACTACTCTTATAGCTGTTATGATCTCCATGGCTATGGCCATGTGATATTTAGATGCTGTAAGGAACGAACTGATATCTTCGTCAGGATGGCTTGAAGGAAATAGACTGCTTGAAGATGGATTCTGCATGTGGCTGAAATTTTGAGGGCAAAATTTTCTTTTAGGAGGGTAAAATGTAACAACTCCGATTTTCGAGTACGTGAGATCTTTTCTGAAAGTACGGATTTCTCTGGAAGATCATTAAGGGGAGAAATTCTGCTATATCATCAAGCATCTCAATCCTCATTGTCATTATATTATCTTTAATTCAGGACCTTATTGGAGATAAGCTCGATAACGCAATCACGAAGAACCTAGTTTTTGAACCATATCGTGTAGGAGTTTTGATTCTGTTTTTCGTAAATATTCTCAGTTTGACGAACCAGACTCGATTCATGAGAGAAGAGAGGTAATAGGATAATATTATCATTATATGAGTACTAGGGGCTTCTTGAATGATATTATAAGGTTACCTGGTCAGTTTTAGTTAAAAACAAAAAATCGGTTTAACCGGGTTCACAGTTTACTGGTGCAGCTTAGCACCAGCACTCTCTGATGACTTTAGCAATACTAAGGCCTTATTATACATTTTTTATTCTCATAATAAATATGTTACTAGTGTCATTTATGCTAGTAGCTCAGAAAAGAATTTTTAGAGATGTTTTTACGAGTGTTCCAATTTATCTAGTTTTAGTAGTTATACACCTGAGATATTTTAATATTATTTTAACCCACCTCCAAGCCAACCAATCACAACTCACCTTACACCCCCAAGACACTCCAAGGCTGTCTCATTTCTTCATTTTGGCCAAAAATTACAAGAGAGAAAAGAGAGAAACTTTCATGAACACTTAATCTTCAAAGCTTGATTTCTTTTAAACTAAAACTCAAATCAAAACTCCAATTTCACCAAAATGATCCTCTCTTCTTCCTCTATATAACCATATAACATATGAAGGCTGAAAATAAGGTGAGATGGCTGTCTCTCTCCCTCTTCAATTCGGTTTTCAAGGAAACATGCTTAAACATGTGTTTTCTTGATGTTCTTCCTTAGGAATCATGCTTAACTTGACTTGAGGGCCAAGAAACGTTAATTTACAGCAAGTATAAGGTGATATATTTCTTCCTAACGTGCTGAGAGAGATTTGGTCAGTTGAGAGTTTTTGGATTTAAAGTTGTTTTTGATGTGATTTAGGAGGAAAAAGTGCTTAAGGACCACCTAAGGACATAATCGAATTAGGAGCAGCAAAACCAGGTAGGGTTTGACGAATTTAATCTTGATTGATTGTGTTTGAGTTGTGTGATTATGATATGGTTTGGCTGTGCTTGAAATTGATGTTTATATGAGTGATTCTTGTTGAAATTTTTGTGGAACTTTGATGAAATTTAATGATATTCAACTTTGAACATATGTTCTTCATGGCTGCTGGAAAATGAAACCCTAGGCCATAAATTGGGTTTTAGTTTGTGTTAAAATCATGTAGAAAAGATGGGGTTTTAGTGGCTGGGAATTTATTTTGAATTTTGGTAAAAAAAAAAATAGTTGCTGAAAAGACTGAAAAACGGGTAATATAGAGAAAGAATCTGAATAATTTATGAAGAACACGAAGAACACTTTGAGTGTGACAAAGAACATTGAAGAACACCTTTTAGATCCTAAAAAGGGAAAGGTTGTAATTATTTTGGTGTTTGGTGGTAAAATGTGAATTTTAAAGGATAAAAGTTAAAGTGAGGTAATTTTCGAAAATTTAATGATAAAATAATAAAATAATATGGAAAAGACATTTTTCTGTAAAAGCTTTAGAAAGACAACTTTAAGCTCAGAATCTCATAATTATCTTCATAAAATACTTAAGGAGTAGTAATAACATATTAGTGAGGCAAAGATAAAGGAAAGATAAAAAAGTTAAAGAAGAAATGAAAATCAGAGAAAAGGTCCGTAAAGTTTTAATGACAGAAAAACAGATAGAGATTAGTGAACGAACTAGGGCAACATAGTTAGTCCTTGAATTGCGACTAGGGTTAGGTATTATATGAAAAGTTAAACTATTTCAGTATAGACTTAATGAACCTATACTTGGGACAGACTAACTATTCATACCGAAATTTACATAAACTTTAAATAAATACGTTAAGCAGAGAAATCAGAGCAGAGTAGAAAAACACAGAGAACAGAGTAGTTAGAGTAGAGGAAAGAGATAAAGAGAAGAAGAGTAACATAGATATAAAGGAAAGAGTAATAAGAGAAAAGTAAAGAGATACAGAGAACAAAGTAACCAGAGTAGAGTAAAGAGATACAGATAAGAGAAACCAGAACAGAGTAAAGAGATATAAAGAGAAGAGTAATATAATAAAGAGATGTTTATATACATTAGTTGCTTAATGCAACCCAGAGGTATATATATATATATATATATATATATATATATATATATATATATATATATATATATATATATATATATATATATATATATATATATATTAGTTGCTTGATGCAACCTAGAGCTATATTTATATATATTAGTTGCTTAACGCAACCCAGAGCTTCTGTAGGAAACTAAGTTACCTACAGCCATTTTCTGCTTCCCCAGTGTAGAGCAGAGTATATATATATTTTCCTGTAGTAAGTAGAGGCTGTCTCAAATAAGTGGCTATTATTCTATATGCATTTATTTAGGAACGGAAAATCGTATCCGGGAAATCGGGATTACTCGTGACTGGATAAATGTCGGGATTACGGGCAGCCAACCGACACTTGAGCTCATGGCCTGTGCTAGGGCTAGACATGCATCATTCTTGTCTGCGTATCATTCTCTATTGCATTCCTTTCTGTGTGTGATCTACTTCTTTACGTTTGTCTGCTTGTATGCTATTTCTGTGTTTTTATTTTCTTGTATTCTTCTGTTTGTGTTCTGCTTTCTATTTTCTCTATTGTCTATATTTATCTTTATCTGCTATTTACTGCTTTGCTGTATTCTGTTGTCCATCTGCTAATCGACACTGAATTAATGAACTTGACTAATAACCCCGGCCCTACTAATAACTTCTCAGTTCTTACCCCTTCTCTCTCCCTTCCCCCTCGGATGGAAGCAAGAGTACCCTTCTGTAGTTCATTGATAATCGTTCTGCAAAGAGAATTCCGCTCTAGGTAGTCTTCTGAGTCTAGAGTAAACTCCGTTACCTATTTACATGTATATACTGTGAGACCAGCCCACGTCTGCACCCGTTCGTATGCACAATTTAGCCTAAATCTTGTGTACGAGACTCCTATTGTGTGGCTACTTGATGGCTAGTGAGACGTCATATGGCAATGTATGATCGTGCAGAAGAGTAGTAGATGACCTTCCACCTTTCGATGACATTTGACCTTACTCAAATTTTGAAGACTTAGAACGTACTTTTCCTCGCTTTAGTGGTTTAGAGGGACTAGGTGAGTATAGAGTCTAGGCTAGCCTGGGCACCAGCTTAGGGACTTCTTGAACAGGTCAGGGCCTGGAATGTTATATGTATATATATGTAGTTACTATCTAGCTATATCTAGGGGTGTTCTAACTAAAAGTCTATACTCTAATAAAGGCTGGATCACCGAATATTGTCAACTGCTTGTGATGTATTTATGTATGCTTGTTTATAACTATTTTATCTATTATCAGTTGTGAATTGATTATGAATGATTCTGTTTTTAATCCAAACATTTTCAAAAAAAAAAAATACCCCGCAAGTTAACTACATTTTTAACAACAAATCCGGTTCATATGATAAATAATAGATAACAATTAAGAAGACAAATTGGTAGCGCTCAGTTTCTGGTATGATCTAGACATATTGAAAATTGGTAGTGCAGGCATACATCATTCGCATATGTTTGAATTATTTGGGTTTGCCTATTTGTTTGGATTGCTATATCATATATGCTATATTACATAAGAATGTGGTACTTGTTCTACTTGTACTTTAATTTTGTATTACTTATCTGTATTGCTTGTGTTTGTACAACTGAGAGGTCCCTCATGCTGGTGTTGGTGGACGCTGAGGGCTGTGCTTGATGAGATGAGTTGATGATGTAATTCAATAATGACGATGACTATTGAATGAGATAATTTGAGCTCCCTGGACAGACACAGTGAAGTGATTTCACTTGCTCCAGGTGACGATATGATGTATTGATATAGAATTGCTGAGACAGAATAACTGGTGATGGTTTTGTTTATGACTCTAATTCTGATTCGTTGGAGAGTTAGAGAGATTTGAAAAGTATGAAGAATAAGAATTTGACTTAGCATTCCCTTAAGACAGTTTCCTAGTTATGGATTAGCAAGAACGTAGGGTGAATGTTTGGTGAAAGGAGGTTTAGGATGCTTAGCGAGTTTTTATTACAATGCATTGTAATTATTTGGCACTTTTACCGTAATGGGAACCCATGGTTCAGGGGTTTTCATTCCGTATATATCTCTTATTTTTCAGATACAGGTCTAGGTGCTCAGAGGTGAGCTCTGGTTCATCTGAGAGATGGCGAAGATCTTTATATTCTCTACCTTATATTTTGCTTAGAATCTCTCCACCTTAATTTTGAAAAGCTTGTATTATGTATTGAACTCTTTTGAACTTGCCTATAGAGGCTTTTATGTTTCTTTTTGGAGAGATTAGGAGATTCTATTGTTAACTACTTTTATACTGTGCCCTAGCCAACATAAACTTCGCGGGTCGCGACTAGTGGCTATTTACTTATGTTATACATCTATATACTGTCATTCTTTTATTCTCCTTTATGTCTTCAACCGTATATCGCTTTCGAGTTCACGCTTTAACTTTTAGTTGTTGATACGTGAGTGATACGACTTTGCAATTTTATTGTTACTCTTTTTAGGATTCTCGATTAATACTCCTTTCAAATATACTTATAATTATATATTAAAAATCCACCTGAGAGTCGTACCACCGTAATATCATTGACTTATGACTCAAGCATAAGGATTTGAATATTAGGGTGTCACATTATGGTATCAGAGCAGTTCGACCTCGTGGGCCTGAGGGATGGAACTGCTTATGCTTCAATGCATACTTTGAGTCTGTGCCTGTGCTAGTTTGGGTATCTATCCGATACATCTAGCATGAAATCCATGAGTGTACCTTTGGTAATTTGAAGCACTTAACTTGAGATATTGAGTCTGATTACCTTGATATTGCTTGGCTAGTTTGGACAAGACCCGAATGGTGTCTCATGGGCATGAATGAAGTATTCGGGGAGGAATTCCCAAGAACGAACCAGTGAAAGCACACCCATAGAAGAATTTTGATAGTGGTATGAATGATACGTGTTGGTTTTGGAATTGCTGAGTGACATACTTACAGGTGAATGGTTGAAAATGATTGGTTTAATTAGGCTTGAATCGATTGGATCTTAATGATTGAGAAGAGAGACGACTTGTAAATAGCATTGATATATTTTGGATTCGAGCAAATGTGTAGGAATGGGATAATGAATATTGTTAGAAAACTGATGTTATAGGTTTGAACGATTAGGTAATGTGAGTGTGGGGATCAAGGATTATTATGAGGTTGTGATTGAGTCTTAAGAGCAGAGTGGCTGAAGAGTGTGTGAAAAAGGTGGCTGCAGAGAAAGGAAGTCATAGGGAGCACAACCAAGGATTCGCACCAAGGGGTCGAGAGTTTAAGGAGAGAGGATACACACAACACTTTTCCCCAAGGACGGAATAACTTTGCAATGAATGAGGAGTCCCAAGGGAACGGTAAGGGAAAACAGATAATGGCTACTTCAGATGTTTCAAGCTGTCAGAGATGTGGAAGTCATCACCCAAATAGGCCGTGCCGATTGGAGTTAGGTGTATGCTACAAGTGTGGGAAATCAGGGCATATGTCTTGGAATTATCCCTACAGAGAAGGCCGGGATGCAACTGAATTCGATTCTCATACCCGATGTAATTATAAACTAGCAGTTGAATTTCTAACTTCCTTGCATATCATTAATATGCGATATTCGTTCGTGATGCATGACAAGTGTTGATAATCGTAAAGTCCAAGTCGACGATTAGTCGAGGACCATTAGTTGCTGAGACGGGGCGATATTTAGTTAACTTAGAGGTGTAGCTAGGCTCTTAAAGGTGAAGAATAAGAGTGACACAGCAGAAGTGAGTTAGATTATATCTAAGGGATGGGAAGTGTTGAGAACTGTACGGAGTTATTGTTTGAAACCCAGTGACAGTGAACTGTGAGAAAAGAGAATAGAGCATATTCAACCTTTAGTTGCTCATCGTTTGAGGGGTGAGTAAAGACGAGACCAAGTCCCTATACGAGAGATTTTTTGAGACAATCCCCGAAGGAACAACAACAATAATCACCCTGTAGGAATGGAAAGCAACCTCAGAATGAAATGACCTATAAGCGGTGTGGAAGCTACCATCTGGGAACTCCGTGTCGAGCTGGATTGGGACTTTGCTATAGTTGTGGAGGAGCCAGACACATGTCCTGGAACTGTCCTGAGAAGGTTAACCAGAATATTCCCAAGAGCCAACAACAAGGTCGTGTGTTCACTATGACAACGGGATACCGCTAGATCCGACGGTTTGGGAAGAGGTAAGTGAAAGATCGGTAACAACGTGTTAAAAGTACGATTAAGTTAGTATTTGGTTTTGGCTATCATAGATAGAACTCCAGTGAATGTCAGTCATGCTAAGTTGTGATTTAGTACTTGAAGAAATAAGTGACAGGACTAGTACTAGACGAGAAATCAGAGTGGCGCAGCGGAAGCTTGCTGAAGTGTTAGCATAGTATGGTAATAATAAGGAATAGTAGAGTATGATTAGAAATGCTTTATGTTTTGAGTACTTAAAAGGTTAGTGAACTAATGCAGATAATGATTCTTGATAATTAGGATAAATTGTGGCTATGAACTTTGATGGTTCTGAAATGGATGAGGAAATGATCGTTGATATGTAATTGGATTTAGATGATGAGTGAGTGCAAGTCGTCGTGTTTGAGAGATGAGTACAATGATATTTGGTCATGGTGGCCTTGGATTTAGATTGAGATTTATAATGATTGGTTTTGAAAGATGAATTTGAAAAAACTATTAAATTGAAATGCTGATGTTGTACTGAGATTGTTGATGCCAAGGCATCTTAGGCTAGTTTCACTAGCATTTTTCTGTTAGTTTTAGTTGTTTTATGCATTTTCTTGAGCTTAAAGTAACCAAGAATGGTTAAATGAATAACAAAGCAATGAACCATCCAAACAGTATGATTTTGATGCAAATTCCATGAGTTTTTAGTTATATTACTTGAATGCTATGAATGGAAGATTTCTCATGAAATTTTGCAAGACTTTGATGCAATTGTTTGGATAATTTCAGGAAAGAAGAGGCTAGGCAAGGAAGCAACAAAATCAATAAAGGAAGCTTGAATATCACATGTGAAGTTTAAGTTCCAGTTTAAGCTTAAACTGGAACTTAAACTACCAAACCATATAATGCTGGAAATGGCGTTTAAGTTCCAGTTTAAGCCTAAACTGGAGCTTAAACGCCAGAATCATGAAGGCTAAGAAATGCTGGAACTGGCGTTTAACCTCCAGTTTAACCTTAAACTGGAAGTTAAACGCCAGAATGAGAATTTCACCAAGGGAGCATTTCCACGTTTAAGCTCCAGTTTAACCTTAAACTGGAGCTTAAACGTGTTCGACACAATTTCTCACCAGGAAGCATTTCCACGTTTAACCTCCAGTTTAACCTTAAACTGGAGGTTAAACGCCAGAAGTAAGAAAGGCACCAGGAGCATTTCCACGTTTAAGCTCCAGTTTAAGGTTAAACTGGAGCTTAAACGTGTTCGACTATTTCTCTCCTCCAGGGTTGTTTTCTCATTTCCACGTTTAAGCTTCAGTTTAACCTTAAACTGAAGCTTAAACGTGTTCGACCCAATTGCTCCTCCAGGGTTGCTTTCTTCATTTCCACGTTTAAGCTTCAGTTTAACCTTAAACTGAAGCTTAAACGTGTTCGACATTTCACACTCCTGGGTTGCTTTCTTCCATTTCCACGTTTAAGTTTCAGTTTAACCTTAAACTAAAACTTAAACTTCAACTTAAACGCCACTTTTTGAAAGGATTTCTGGGCCAAATATATTGAAGTTTAAGTTAGCATTTGAGCACAAACATTAACTTAAACGTATTATGGTATGAAACCCAATTGAATATCATGGTTTATGGGATTGGGCCTGAAGAATTGATGAGTCTGGAGCTTCAATTTGTTGAGTCTTGTGTCATTACTTGTTTATCACTAAGTTTGCTCAATGAATGTTACAGAATTGGATCACAGCCTCATCAGGATTATGGACCATAAACCCAAAGCAAAAGGAAATCAGGGAAAGGCCTCAAAGCCCAAGAAACACAACAGAAGCTCAATTTAGAAAGTGTATAAATAGGATAGAATTTAAGTTAGTTGGGGACTTTTGGAAGGGGACACGGAGAACTTTGGATCATTTTTCTTTTAGTTTTGTAATTGAATTCAGAGCTATGACTCACTAAACCCCTTTCATTGGGTTAGGGAGCTCTATTGTAATTCAATGAATCAATAATAGTTTTATCTTCTTCTTCAATATTTTCTCTTGAATTTTGTTAGAAAGCTTCTCGATCTAATTCCATTGGGTAGTTGTCTTGGGAAAGAAACTACCCATAATTGGAATCCTTCGGAACCTTGGGAAAGGAATGGAGGATTCATGCTAGAGAAGCTTTCTCACAGTGAATTGGATTGGGGTTTGGATGGATATTGTGACATGTAATCCTACCAAATTGTGGTTCATGAAACTGTGTGGTATAATCAGTGATCGAGCATCATCTCTTCTTATGAACATTTAAACCAAGGGATTGGGAATTTGTTTGTTTTTAGAGAGAATTGGTTAGCCAAGGGATTGGGATCCAATCATATAAGATTGCCAAGCAAAATTCAATGAATGCATTGGTTGAGGAAGGGATAAAAGTTGTTTTGATTCGGAGATCTCAATATCTCCTAACACCCAATGAACTCCCCATTTCTGATTTACCACTTTCTCTTTACATTCTGCAATTAAATTCATGCAATCACCCCCATCCCTTTTAATTTCAGCAATTTAGCTTCTCGCTCTTTAATTCATGCAATTTTACATTCCACAATTCTCATCTAAATCTTGATTCCGCTCAACTAGAACATACTTCTAATCCGAATTGCTCACTCAACCAATCCTTGTGGGATTCGACCTCACTCTATTGTGAGTTTTTACTTGACGATAACCGGTGCACTTGCCGGAAGGAATTTTGCCGATCGTGCAATTTCCTAAATCGTAGCATATCAAGTTTATGCACATCAAGTTTATGGCGCCGTTGCCGGGGATTGGTTTTCGATTGACAATTCTCAAATTGGAAGTTAACTAGATTGAGCATTTTTTTTTTGTTTGTTTTGATAATTTAGTTCAAGTTACTTGTTGAATTTTAACTTCTGCACTCTGTTACTTGTTTTCTTTCTTTATGCCTTTAAATTGAAGCAACTAACTCACTGACTCACTAACTATTTGAATTAATTCCTCAACTGCTCTAACCATACTCTTCCATTAACCAAGAGTATTTCACTTGTTTGGTGCCTGTGCTGTGTTCTTGTATGACAGGTAGGAGAGGAGAGACATCAACTCCTCCATATACCGAACCAGAGAGAACCCTTCATAGACTTAGAAGGGAAGCAAGAGGGAAGAGAGTACTGAGAGAAGAGGAATCTGAAGGAGAATCTGAGGACAATTTTGAGGAAGCTTTAGATCTCAACATGGATAGAGAAGTTCACAACCATGAGAGGGCTGATGGAAACAATGCCATTCCTGAGAGGAGGGTTCTTGGTTCATACATAAACCCAACCTCTGGGAATTGTGGTAGCAGCATTCAGAAACCACCCATTCAGGCCAACAATTTTGAACTCAAACCACAGCTAATATCACTTGTGGAGGATCATTGTTCATTTGGTGGGAGTGCTAATGAAGATCCAAACCAATATCTCACAAAATTCCTGAGAATTTGCGACACTGTGAAGTCCAATGGAGTCCAGGAAGATACCTATAAACTGCTCTTGTTCCCATTTTCACTTAGGGACAAGGCAGCTAAGTGGCTGGAATCATTCCCAAGGGGGAGCCTAACAACCTGGGATGAGGTGGAAAGCAAATTTCTGGCACGTTTCTACCCCCCACAAAAGGTCAATAGGCTTCAATCTGAGGTTCAGACCTTTAGACAACAAGATGGTGAAACTCTCTACGAGGCATGGGAGAGATTCAAGGATTTGACAAGGAAATGCCCACCAGACATGTTCCATGACTGGGTGCAATTGCATATTTTCTATGATGGACTTTCTTATGAATCAAGGAAGGCTGTAGACCATTCATCAGGAGGTTCATTGAACAGGAAAAAGACTGTGGAAGAAGCCATTGAAGTGATTGAGACAGTGGCTGAGAATGAGTACTACTATGCTTCAGAGAGACACAACACTAAGGGAGTCATGGAGCTGAACCATGTTGATACAATTTTAGCCCAAAACAAGGTGTTTGCCAAGCAACTAGCAGAGCTCACCAGGAAATTAGAAACAAAGCAAGTGGCTGCAATACACACACAAGATCAAGAGGAAGTAAGCACTGAAGGAGGTGATTGGGAAGAGGCAAATTATGTAGGAAATCAACAAAGGCAACCATATGATCCACATTCCAACACTTACAACCCAGGCTGGAAAAACCACCCAAACTTTGGGTGGGGAAACCAGCAAAACCAACATAACAAGTCCACATACCAAAACTCCAACCAAAGATCATACCAAGCCACACAAAACACTTACTCCCAACCATCATATCATGGCCAAAATAATCAACCTACCCAACCTAATCCGAACCAACAATTTCAAGATCAATTAAACAGGATAGAAGGAATGCTTGCAACCATGAGTCAAGACATAACCGAATCGAAAGCCTTTAAGGAAGAAGTAAATTCTAACCTGCAAAACCAAGGAGCTGCCATCCAGAAGCTAGAAAATCAAATTGTGTATTTGTATAAGCAAACCCCTGGGCCAAGCGTTTCTCATGCTGCCAAGGCTATTGCAAGGAAAGAATGTAAGGCCATAACCCTCAGAAGTGGAAAGAATCTAAAGGAGATCTCAAAGGAAACCACAGAGGATGAAGCAAAGGAAAATGTGAGAGACAAGGAACAAGGACAATCTTTTACACCGTCTGCAACAAAAGAAAAAGAAAAAGAGGTCCTGAAGCCTTATACACCTAAAGCACCATATCCTCAACGTTTGATGAAAAGTGAAAAGGATGGCCAATTCTCCAGATTCTTGGAGATTTTCAAGAAGCTTCAAATCAACATTCCGTTTGTTGAGGCAATAGAGCAAATGCCACTCTATGCAAAATTCTTAAAGGAATTAATGACCAAGAAGAGAAGCTGGAGAAATGAGGAAACTGTGTTGTTAACTGAAGAATGCAGTGCCATCATTCAGCACAAATTGCCTCAGAAATTGAAGGATCCAGGCAGTTTCCAAATCCCCTGCATCATAGGAGAAGTCATGGTGGAGAAGGCCTTGTGTGACTTAGGGGCTAGTATCAATTTGATGTCTCTAACAATGATGAGAAGAATGAAGATTGAGGAAGCCAAACCAACAAGAATGGCCCTCCAATTGGCAGATCGAACTTTTAAATTCCCTTATGGGATAGTTGAGGATTTGTTGGTGAAAGTGGGAGATTTTATATTTCCTGCTGATTTTGTGGTGTTAGATATGGAGGAAGAAGCCAAAGCTTCAATAATTCTGGGAAGACCCTTCCTGGCTACTGCTGGAGCCATCATAGATGTACAAAAGGGTGAACTCACTCTTAGACTACATGACGAGAAATTGGTGTTTAACGTATTCAAGGCAATGAGCTATCCATCAGAATCACTAAAGGAATGCATGAGGGTGGATGTAGTGGACATTGCAATACAAGAAACCTTTGAGGAAACAACAAAGGAAGTGGCAGAGGAGGAGTTCACCAAGGATATTGAAGTTAGTGACATCAACGCTGCTGAAACAACCATGCCAAGCATGCCAGAGAGAGTGAAAGAAGAGAAGGAAGCACCAAAACCTGAGCTCAAAGCATTGCCCCCTAATCTCAAGTATGCATACTTGGGTAGTGATGAGAGCCATCCTGTTATCATTAGCTCTGCCCTGAACCAAGAACAAGAAGAAGAATTGATCAAGGTGCTACAAACTCATCAAGATGCCATTGGATGGACCCTAGCTGATTTGAAGGGGATAAGTTCATCCATATGCATGCATAAAATCTTGTTAGAAGAGGATGCTAGACCCTCCATTCAAGCTCAGAGAAGATTGAATCCCGTCATGAAAGAAGTGGTACAAAAGGAGGTCATGAAGTTATGGCAGGCAGGGGTAATCTACTCCATTTCTGATAGCCCATGGGTTAGTCCCATCCATGTAGTTCCCAAGAAAGGTGGCATAACTGTGGTGCCAAATGAGAGGAACGAACTCATACCCACAAGAACTGTCACTGGGTGGAGGATGTGCATAGACTACAGGAAGCTCAATGAAGCCACCAGAAAAGATCATTTTCCACTCCCATTCATGGATCAGATGCTTGAAAGGCTTGCAGGACATGCTTACTATTGCTTTCTGGATGGATACTTAGGCTATAATCAGATAGTAGTTGATCCTAGAGATCAAGAGAAAACATCATTTGTTTGTCCATATGGAGTTTTTGCTTATAGATGCATGCCCTTTGGATTGTGCAATGCACCTGCCACTTTCCAAAGATGCATGCTGTCCATCTTTTCGGACATGATTGAAAAATTTATTGAGGTTTTCATGGATGATTTTTCTGTGTTTGGAGATTCTTTTCCTAGCTGCCTACACCACCTTGCCTTGGTGCTTAAGAGATGCCAAGAGACCAACCTAGTATTAAACTGGGAAAAGTGTCATTTCATGGTCACAGAAGGAATAGTCCTTGGCCACAAAATCTCTAATAGAGGCATTGAGGTGGACAGAGCTAAGGTGGAACTCATTGAAAAACTACCTCCACCGAGTAATGTCAAGGCAGTTAGGAGTTTTTTGGGACACGCTGGCTTTTACAGAAGGTTTATTAGAGATTTCTCTAAAATAGCCAAACCTTTGAGTAACTTGCTTGTCTCTGATACACCCTTTGTATTTGATAAAAATTGCATGCTAGCCTATGAACTTTTGAAGCAAAAACTTTCCTCTGCACCTATCATTGCCCCACCTGATTGGAACTTACCTTTTGAACTGATGTGTGATGCATCAAACCTTGCTATTGGGGCAGTGTTAGGACAAAGGAAAGACAATTTGGTACATGTGATTTATTATGCCAGTAAAGTCTTGAATGATAACCAAAAGAATTACACAACCACTGAAAAAGAACTCTTGGCAATAGTCTTTGCATTTGACAAATTTAGATCCTATCTCATTGGATCTAAAGTCATTGTCTTCACTGATCATTCAGCTTTAAAATACTTACTTGCTAAACAAGAATCCAAACCAAGACTTATTAGATGGGTTCTTTTGTTGCAGGAATTTGACATAGAAATCAAAGACAAGAAGGGTGTAGAGAACAAGGTGGCAGACCATTTATCAAGGATACCATGTGACGAAGGAAGTGCACAAAGCACACATATAAATGAGTGCTTTCCTGATGAACAACTCATGGTGATTCACAAAGTACCCTGGTTTGCAGACATAGCAAACTTCAAGGCCACTGGGAGTTTGCCGTTGGAATTTAACAAGCATCAAAGGAAGAAATTGGTAAATGATGCCAAATACTTCATCTGGGACGAACCATACTTGTTCAAAAAATGTTCGGATGGCATACTCAGAAGATGCATATCAGAGGAAGAAGGAAGGGAAGTCTTATGGGACTGCCATGGCTCCACTTATGGAGGACATTTTGCAGGAGAAAGAACAGCAGCTAAGGTGTTGCAGTGTGGTTTTTATTGGCCCACTATCTTCAAAGATGCAAAGGAACTAGTGAAGCACTTCCATGAATGCCAGAAAGCGGGGAACCTGCCAAGAAGAAATAAAATGCCACAACAATTCATTCTGGAACTGGAATTGTTTGATGTATGGGGGATAGATTTCATGGGACCCTTTCCCACCTCATACTCAAATAATTACATTCTTGTGGCAGTAGACTATGTCTCCAAATGGGTTGAAGCAATAGCAACTCCAACCAATGATAATAAGGTAGTCATGAACTTCCTCAGAAAACACATTTTTTGCCGTTTTGGGGTTCCAAGAACAATCATCAGTGATGGAGGAAGCCACTTCTGCAACAAACTATTAGAGACATTGCTTCTAAAATATGGAGTCAAACACAAGGTAGCCACACCATACCATCCACAGACAAGTGGGCAAGCCGAAATATCTAATAGGGAACTCAAAAGAATCCTGGAAAAGACTGTGGGAACTTCAAGGAAGGACTGGTCGATTAAGCTAGATGATGCTCTTTGGGCATATAGGACAGCTTTCAAAACACCAATTGGAATGTCTCCTTACCAACTAGTATATGGAAAAGCTTGCCATTTGCCACTGGAGTTGGAGCACAAGGCATTCTGGGCCTTGAAACTCTTGAACTTGGACAGCAAAGCTGCTGGAGAAAGAAGGATGTTGCAAATTCAAGAGTTGGAAGAATTCAGAGCTGAAGCTTATGAGAATGCCAAAATTTACAAAGAAAGAGCAAAGAAGAAGCATGACAGCAACATAGCCCCAAGGAAATTTGAAGAAGGACAAAAAGTATTGCTCTACAATTCTAGGCTGAAGCTATTTCCAGGGAAGCTAAAATCAAGGTGGTCTGGACCATTCCTTGTCACCAAGGTCTCCCAATATGGACAAGTAGAAATCATGGAAGAAAAGTCACAACGAACCTTCACTGTGAATGGTCAAAGACTCAAACATTACTTGGGAGATGTGGAGGAGAAGGACAAAGTTAAATATCACCTCAACTGAGGAAGCTGACCGTCAAGCTAATGACGTTAAAGAAGCGCTTGTTGGGAGGCAACCCAACCTGAGGTAATACTCCCTTGCTGTTTCTTTTATTTGTTTCAATAAAAAGGTGAAGTAGTTTCTGTGCATTGCAAAGAATTAAGTTTGGTGTTTCACACCAAACAATGAATTCGTGGATCAATAATTCAAAGGGGAATCTGTGACTCTAAGTTTGGTGTTCCACCACACAGATCAACTGAACACAACAACCTTTGAATTATATGAAAGGAACAACCATTCTAAGCAATCACAGGAATGCTTAAAATCCTTAGCAGCAACTTCATTCCAAGGAGAATTCAAGGACTCAAAGAGCAGAGGAGTAAGTAGGAGACTAAGTTTGGTGTTCACACACCAACTTAAGACTCAGACACTTGCCCATACATAGTTGAGCTAACTACTCAAGTGCTTGAGAAGCAAGCAACTTCATCACTCTTTGCAGGAAAGGAAACAAGGATCTGAGAAAGAACATGAAGCAACAATTAGGAGAAGAAGGAGAAATCAAATTGTTTCCTGGCAACAAAGAGAAAACAAGAAATTTCACAAGGTGGTGGTGTTCCTTGACCATTCTTTAAAAGGCAAACAAAAGCATGCTTGTTCTGGTTTAAACTGTAATTGTTGAATCTTTCTGGAATGTGAAGTTTTTAGTATGAGTGTCTATTTACTGCTTTGAATAAAGTGAATGCCTAGATGTTTGGATATAAATTCACCTTCTTAAACAAATGCTTGCCATGCTTGTTCTGTTTCCAAAAATAAAAGAAAAGTTTGAACAAAAGTAACTTGGCTCAATTAGTGACAAATCAAGTAGAATTAAGTGGTGGTATGCATGCTTGATTGTTTAGTCAGATCACTGGAAATAGAGTGTAGAATTATCATTTTTTGTGTAGAAATTGAAAACTGTCTATGGATCTTAATGAATAAATGTCTTTGGCCATGAAAAAGAAAGAAAAAGAAGATGAAAAAGCCACTGAAAAAGGGCAACCAAAAAGCAAAAAAATTGAGAAAATAAGCTAGGCACCAATGGTTTGAACTTCTGAGACAAATGGCTGTGGTGTTTATGTATTAAGGATATGCTTGGATGAATAGGTTCTGAGGAGTGTTTCAACACTTGGTAACTTGGGTTAACTAACCCGGGATTATCAACCAAAAGTCCATTATCAAGAGCAACCTAAATACAAAACATTTAGTCACACAAAGTGGTGCTGGGCACCAATGTCTCAAGAAGAAATGTGAACTAAAATGCCTGGAGTGGATATGTGTAGTGCACTGATAAGAAAAAGAAAATGCCAAAGGCTTGTGCAACACATGACACTAAGCAAACAAGGAGCAAAGGAGCTCTAAGAAAAAGAAAAGAAAAACAAAGAAGAGAAAAGTGCCAAGGACATAAAATAACAAGAGGCCATAGCAGTGTTTGATGGATGCAATGAAAAAGTGATAATCTTACCTGATAAGAATGAAAAAGTGATGCTGCAACTTTCTGTATAAAACCCTTTTGATGAACTTCAAATGCTTGCTAATATAGCCAATGTAATTGCTTTCTGTTTCATACTTTCTTCTTAAATAACTCAGGACTTGCTTAGGGACAAGCAAGTATTAAGTTTGGTGTTGTGATGCCAAGGCATCTTAGGCTAGTTTCACTAGCATTTTTCTGTTAGTTTTAGTTGTTTTATGCATTTTCTTGAGCTTAAAGTAACCAAGAATGGTTAAATGAATAACAAAGCAATGAACCATCCAAACAGTATGATTTTGATGCAAATTCCATGAGTTTTTAGTTATATTACTTGAATGCTATGAATGGAAGATTTCTCATGAAATTTTGCAAGACTTTGATGCAATTGTTTGGATGATTTCAGGGAAGAAGAGGCTAGGCAAGGAAGCAACAAAATCAATAAAGGAAGCTTGAATATCACATGTGGAGTTTAAGTTCCAGTTTAAGCTTAAACTGGAACTTAAACTACCAAACCATATAATGCTGGAAATGGCGTTTAAGTTCCAGTTTAAGCCTAAACTGGAGCTTAAACGCCAGAATCATGAAGGCTAAGAAATGCTGGAACTGGCGTTTAACCTCCAGTTTAACCTTAAACTGGAAGTTAAACGCCAGAATGAGAATTTCACCAAGGGAGCATTTCCACGTTTAAGCTCCAGTTTAACCTTAAACTGGAGCTTAAACGTGTTCGACACAATTTCTCACCAGGAAGCATTTCCACGTTTAACCTCCAGTTTAACCTTAAACTGGAGGTTAAACGCCAGAAGTAAGAAAGGCACCAGGAGCATTTCCACGTTTAAGCTCCAGTTTAAGGTTAAACTGGAGCTTAAACGTGTTCGACTATTTCTCTCCTCCAGGGTTGCTTTCTCATTTCCACGTATAAGCTTCAGTTTAACCTTAAACTGAAGCTTAAACGTGTTCGACCCAATTGCTCCTCCAGGGTTGCTTTCTTCATTTCCACGTTTAAGCTTCAGTTTAACCTTAAACTGAAGCTTAAACGTGTTCGACATTTCACACTCCTGGGTTGCTTTCTTCCATTTCCACGTTTAAGTTTCAGTTTAACCTTAAACTAAAACTTAAACTTCAACTTAAACGCCACTTTTTGAAAGGATTTCTGGGCCAAATATATTGAAGTTTAAGTTAGCATTTGAGCACAAACATTAACTTAAACGTATTATGGTATGAAACCCAATTGAATATCATGGTTTATGGGATTGGGCCTGAAGAATTGATGAGTCTGGAGCTTCAATTTGTTGAGTCTTGTGTCATTACTTGTTTATCACTAAGTTTGCTCAATGAATGTTACATAATTGGATCACAGCCTCATCAGGATTATGGACCATAAACCCAAAGCAAAAGGAAATCAGGGAAAGGCCTCAAAGCCCAAGAAACACAACAGAAGCTCAATTTAGAAAGTGTATAAATAGGATAGAATTTAAGTTAGTTGGGGACTTTTGGAAGGGGACACGGAGAACTTTGGATCATTTTTCTTTTAGTTTTGTAATTGAATTCAGAGCTATGACTCACTAAACCCCTTTCATTGGGTTAGGGAGCTCTATTGTAATTCAATGAATCAATAATAGTTTTATCTTCTTCTTCAATATTTTCTCTTGAATTTTGTTAGAAAGCTTCTCGATCTAATTCCATTGGGTAGTTGTCTTGGGAAAGAAACTACCCATAATTGGAATCCTTCGGAACCTTGGGAAAGGAATGGAGGATTCATGCTAGAGAAGCTTTCTCACAGTGAATTGGATTGGGGTTTGGATGGATATTGTGACATGTAATCCTACCAAATTGTGGTTCATGAAACTGTGTGGTATAATCAGTGATCGAGCATCATCTCTTCTTATGAACATTTAAACCAAGGGATTGGGAATTTGTTTGTTTTTAGAGAGAATTGGTTAGCCAAGGGATTGGGATCCAATCATATAAGATTGCCAAGCAAAATTCAATGAATGCATTGGTTGAGGAAGGGATAAAAGTTGTTTTGATTCGGAGATCTCAATATCTCCTAACACCCAATGAACTCCCCATTTCTGATTTACCACTTTCTCTTTACATTCTGCAATTAAATTCATGCAATCACCCCCATCCCTTTTAATTTCAGCAATTTAGCTTCTCGCTCTTTAATTCATGCAATTTTACATTCCGCAATTCTCATCTAAATCTTGATTCCACTCAACTAGAACATACTTCTAATCCGAATTGCTCACTCAACCAATCCTTGTGGGATTCGACCTCACTCTATTGTGAGTTTTTACTTGACGATAACCGGTGCACTTGCCGGAAGGAGTTTTTCCGATCGTGCAATTTCCTAAATCGTAGCATATCAAGTTTATGCACATCAATTGTTTTGAGGGAACCCGTGACGGGTGGCAAACTCCAGTTTTTAGGAGAGGTGCTGTCAAAATTTCCCAAGAATTTGAAAGAGTGTTGGTTATGGTTTTGAAAATGATTTTTGATTTGAGTAACTTTAACAAAAGAGATGTGTTTCGAATGTTTTTATAAATTATTAAAGAAAATCAGATTCTTATGATTTTGTTAACTTGTTATTTCAAACTCATTTGACTTCTAAAAACAAAGAGAATTTTGATTAATTAGTCAAAACTTTAAAATAGCAAGTTATATAGAAATTCGAGGGTTTGGGAGTAAGAAAGTAAGTCTGGAGGTTATGCTCAGAGTTGAGCTGTGATTAGTGGTAATTGGCTTGACAGAGAGAGAGGATAGTGATGGTGTATGATTAAGGTATGGTGATGATTTTTGGTTGATTATAGTAATGTGGGATGATAACTATGATTAATGATGATGGTGATATTATTGATGACATGATTTGAGATTTAATAAGATGTGAGTTGATGAGAGGATGAAAGTAATGAACGAGGCTGTTGGTCGGTGCTGGACGAATGATCGAGAACCTCAGAGATAGGGAAATCAGAGCGCGGCAACAGAAGCGTGCAGAGTAAAAATACCTTGGAACTACTATGTGTTGGAAATAAAGGCAGACTACGCTCACGTACTCGTGGTGGCGGATGAAATTTTCGAGGGCAAAAATTTCTGTTAGGGGGGTAGAATGTAAAACCCGGTCAAACCATAATTAATTAATAATAAATTAAATAAGAGCGAATATGGTTAAAAAATCTAGCAATCGGAATTTAATAATTTAAATATGATATTTGGACTCAGTGGATTTTTCTGAGTTGGAAAACATAGTTTTCTACGTAAAAACGCATACTGGAATTTTGACCAGCAGTATCGGCTGAGATCTGTCTGGTACTGCAGTTGAGAAAATTGATTATAAGTAAATAAGGTTAAGAAATTAGGATTTATAATTAGAGAAGGTAGAAATATTTAAAATGCGATTTAAAGCGTTAATCTTAAAGGTTTTGGCCCAAAATTGGGCCAACGAACTAAAATAAGTGAATCGGGCCCAGGTGGGCCCAAGACCTAACATATATAAACATTATTTATGAGCATTTCAGCTCATTTAACCTAGGAAATGAGAGAGGGGCGCAGCTATGGAGAAGGGAGGAAGAAGAGAGAAAATCCTATCTCCATCAAATTTCAAATCACCATAACTTTTGATCCGGAACTCCGATTGACGAGTCGTTTATGGCCACGAGTCACTTTTCTCATCCTCTACAATTCCATTTAAGTTTTGTAGTGAGTAATCCACTGTCTTATGCCCAGTTTTTGTTTTTTCTCTTTAAATTCGAATTTGGTTTGAGTTTTGAGGAAATTTTGTAATTTTGGTTGTTTAGGAGTGCTCTAGTGTGAGCCATTGGTGAGTTCCATCAACCAATTTCCTGGGTTAAGGTAAGGAACCCTCTAACACTTGTTATTTATCAATTTCATGAACCCTAGGTTGATTATAAGTGTGAATATTGATTATGTTAGAGTATTGGGTGATTTTGGTGCACAATTGGAAGATTGATATTGCTTGTGGGGCCTTACTGAGGCTTGGAGCTAAGGGTTGGTGGAGACTCTCAAGAAGAAGCTCAATTATTTTGGCTACAAGAGGTACGGTTTAAGTTTCATTTAAGTACCCTATGGTGTGATGAGATTTCCTAGGCTAGATGCCCCTAGGATTAAGTTTGGATTGTGTGAATGGTTGGTACTAATATGCATAGTTGATATGTAATGTAAATTAATGATTGGGTTGAAAATTGTGTGAATTTGTATGTATGGTGTGTTGAGAATTTGATGAATTGGATGATGAATATTAGTTAATGGAACATGCATTTAAATTGTGAATTTGGGCCGGAGGCCGTGACTTTTAGGTCGGAGGCCGGAAAGAGGTAAGGAAGGTAAGTTGATATGTGTATTGTGTGATGATATAAGAGATTGGATGGATTTTAGATATTGAATGTGTGAATAATTGGTTTTATTATTGAATAATAAGGTTTGAGGAATTGAGGTGTGGAATTTGATAGTTTTGGGTGAAATTGTGTAGATGAAGTATGTTTGGTTTTAGTTGAGTGTAATTATGTGAATATGGTTGGGTTGTGGCCATTTGGATGAGTGGAAATGAATTTGGCTTGTGAACATTGAAAAAATTGGTGATTTCTATTTTTGGGTAAAAACTAATTTTTGACCAAATTTGGCGGTCTGTAACTCGGTCCACGAAGTTTGGAATTCTTTAAAATTAGATTTTTATGAAAGTTTATTCAACGATCTTTTCAACGGTTCAGAAATGGTTAAAAAAGGAATTTTGTAGAAGAAGTTATTTGTGTTGGAAGTTTGGGGTTTGAAAATGTAATTCTGCAGCTTTTTAACTTAGTAAAATTTTTGGTAAAACGTACTCCGATGCGCACGTATGGCCGACGCGCACGCATCACTCACGATTTTTACCCTCTCAAGCGTGCGCCTAGCCGATGCGTACGCGTCGATGTATTGATGCAAGTGCTCAGTAGAAATTCCGGAGAGTTGCGCTAGTTTTGTGCGAGGAGCACAAAACACACCCACGCGTACGCGTCACTGACGCGCACGCGTCTCGCTACTTTCTACTTCCCATGCATGCGCATGAACGATACGCATGCATCATTATAACTTTTTTGCTTTCCACGCGCTCGCGTGGGCAACGCTCACGCGTGACCCCGTTTTCACCCCAAAGCTGATTTTGAGTTTCCAAGCCAAATTTCAGACTTCTAAGTTTCCATTCTCACCCTTTATGTCCTAATACTTATAGTATGCCTAGCGATGGGAAGAGGCTAGGAGATGTGTAACTTGTAGATGATGTAAGGAGAGAATTAATGATGATTATGATTGATGATGACTGTATGAGTTGCTGAGGGTGATGATGGAAGTGCGGTGTATGCCGTGTGCTAAATGGGTGTATTTGATAATGATTATTGGCTGGTTATGGGTTATCCCATGAGCCGGATGGCAATAATAAATATTGATTTATGGCTGGAAATGAAAATATGGCTTTGAATGATTGTTTTATCTTGAGCTCTCTTTCTCGGAAGTGCGACCCCAGAGAGATGAAGGAAGGTGAGGATCCCCTTCCTTGTTCCTTATGGTATGGTAAAATCGCCCCCAGCGAGATGGTGGGAGGTTAGGATCCCCTCCTAGGTTTCTCCTGGGCATATGAGAACGTACCTCCTGGGTAGATACAAGGGTTGTGGTTGCGCCCCACTTGCTCCAGGTTTGTTAGTATAGAGGCTCCCCGGGTGGACGCAAGGGTTGTGGTTTCGCCCCTCTTGCCCCGGGTTATGATGAGTGATGTATAAAATGTGCAATCATGTGATGTATAAATGACGATATGGTCATCATGAATGATTATGGAATGTTATGAATGAATGTGAAATGATTATCTGAGATACGAGTTTTCCTGGACGAAAGCAGTGACTAGCCCTATGTCGTAAGTGTGGCCGGACACTGTGAAAGTTCCGGATGAGCTCGCCCCCATGGATAAACACCAGTGTGGGTATTGTATGGATAAACACCAGTGTGGGTGCTGTATGATTATGATTATTATCATGTTTATAATTGAGAATAACTCGAGTTGGGGATGCACGACAGAGGGACAGTCCAATGGTTAGCTACCAGGACTTGTCGGGTTAGCTTTATAACCGACAGAAGAGACTCATCAACCAAAGGGCAGGCATACATCATTTGCATATGTTTGAATTGTTTGGGTTTGCTGTTTGGTTGCTATACCATATATGCTATATTACTTGAGTATGTGCTACTTGTTCTACTTGTACTTTAATTTTGTATTACTTGTCTGTATTGCTTGTATTTGTACAACTGAGAGGTCCCTCATACTAGTGTCGGTGGATGCTGAGGGCTGTGCTTGATAAGATGAGTTGATGATGTAATTGAATAATGACGATGACTATTGAATGAGATAATTTGAGCTCCCTGGGTAGACGCAGTGAAGTGATTTCACTTGCTCCAGGTGAGGATATGATGTATTGATATAAAATTGCTGAGACAGAATAACTGGTGATGGTTTTGTTTATGACTCTAATTCTGATTCGTTGGAGAGTTAGAGAGATTTGAGAAGTATGAAGAATAAGAATTTGACCTAGCATTCCCTTATGATAGTTGTCTAGTTATGGATTAGCGAGAACATAGGGTGAATGTTTGGTAAAAGGAAGTTTAGGATGCTTAGCGAGTTTTTATTACAATGCATTGTATTTATTTGGAAATTTTACCGTACTGGGAACCCATGGGTCGGGGGTTCTCATTCTGTATATATCTCTTGTTTTTCAGATACAGGTCCAGGTGCTCAGAGGTGAGCTGTGGTTCCTCTGAGAGATGGCGAAGATCTTTATATTCTCTACCTTATATTTTGCTTAGAATCTCTCCACCTTAATTTTGAAAATCTTGTATTATGTATTGAACTCTTTTGAACTTGCCTATAGTGGCTCTTTTGTTTCTTTTGGGAGAGATTAGGAAATTCTGTTGTTAACTACTGTTTTACTGTACCCTAGCCAACCTAAACTTCGCGGATCGCGACTAGTGGCTATTTACTTATGTTATACATCTATATACTGCCCTTCTCTGATTCTCCTTTATGTCTTCAACCGTATATCGCTTTCGAGTTCACGCTTTAACTTTTAATTGTCGATACGTGAGTGATACGACTTCACGATTTTATTGTTACTCTTTTCAGGCTTCTCGATTAATACTCCTTTCAAATATACTTATAATTATATATTAAAAATCCACCTGAGAGTCGTACCACCATAATATCGTTGACTTATAACTCGAGCATAAGGATTTGAATATTAAGGTGTTATATCTGCTGCCATTGTTGGGTCATTTGGCCCTAGCTTGCACCTTAACAACCACCGCCAGAACCACAAGTTCCTGGATTCCAATTCCTTCTCGGAAGTTGGCAGCCTCCAAAGGATCCGAAGGAGGCTGAGGCAAAGCTGGTGATGCTCCGAAGGGGCTACGTGAAGCAGGTGAAGGAGGTTCGCAAGCAGTACATCCACGAAATTGAGCTGCTTTAGATAGAGAAGCAGCGTAAGGACGAAGCTCGCAAAAAAACCCTTAGAGTTGCCAACGAGGAGCATAAGAAGTTCGAGGCAAAATTTGCACAAATTAGGGTTCATGAGCGCAAGATCGCACAAGAAGAATTTAGAGAAACACTCGTGCGTTTTTTTTTTCTTCTTCCCTCCCCTCTATGAATTTCGCAGTGCACACCAAGTGTTCGATGGTTTGCTTATTTGTTGGTTTGAGCTAACATGCATATCAAATGTTTGTTAATTAGTCTCAGTGGATAATTAGGTAGATATATGTCCTCAATGTTGTGTTTGTGCAGGCAAAGTGTTTGATCTAGTGATTGAACTACTTTTCAAATAGGTGTTTTTTTTTTCTTTGAAGCCGTAATGGCTTATAGTTTTTTTTTTAAATTGACTAGGCCTCAATCTGATTTTGATTTTAAAAAGTGTGGCATTCCTCCGAATTAGGAAATTAAAGTGTGTCATCATAGGTGGGTTGGGGATTGGTTTCAATTTCTGAATGCAAATGATTTAGGAGTTACTTCATTATGGCTCCATTGAGCTCTGTTCTCTTTAATTTCATTTGCTATATATGCTTCCTCTTGAGATCTATTATTATTATTATTATTATTATTATTATTATTATTATTATTATTATTATTATTATTATTATTATTCTGCTAATTTTTTTAACTTAATTTAGACTATCATGATTATTTTTAATTTCAGGTCCTTAATATCTTCTATATTGAAAATCTTTCAAGTACATGCTCTCATGACAAGATATAAGCATGTTCCTTGAAAAAAAAACCTATCTTACTTACTACACTTTCCGGTGGTGGCGCAAACGAAGGAGTGTGTCTCGTTGAGAATGGCAGAAGAGCCGATTTTGGGATACATCCAACCTAACAAGGAGATTAAGGATTTGGTTGAGTTTGCAGCTGAGAAAAACATCGACCACAACGAAATTGTTAATGTGATTAAGAGCCTCTATGATTTTCGGTACATCGATGCTGAGGTAACTCTTTGTGTTCCCATTCTCTGATGAAACTTTCTAGAATGTTCTTCTAACACATTTGGAGTAAGTTTTAGGACATAAAAAGAGAAACTTGGGTGCTCATGGATGAAGGGAAGACTTACACTGCAACTGGATCACCTAAATTTCAACTCTTCAATGCTATTCCACCAGAGGGTATCATTAAAGAGGAACTTTAGGTTACCCCATCTTAATTTCTACTAGAAATGGTGTTACAAATTTTGCTGCTGCCACATACTATGAATCTGAAGATTTTGTTACTTTTTTTTTTGGAAATTTTTATTAAGTTGTTATTCTTTTGTAGTGAAGAATTTTGGTTGGAAAAACTAAAAAGGAAGTTTATTTTTGTGGTTGCAGAAGAAGTTACATCTATCTGTCTTCAAGATAGGTTGTGCTTAGGCTGTAAAGTTTTTTTTTGGGATTCTGAAGTAACTTGATGAAATTGAGGAGATGATTTGAGGTGTTTCATGTCTCTTTAGTTATGACATGCAACTTCATGTTACTTTGTGATTATTGGGGAAACATTTTGATCAATTCCTCTTGACGTTTAATTCTTTAGGTGGATTATTTTTGGTTGCCTTTTCCATCTCCTTATGTTGATCTTTTTTATCAATCTTTTGTTTGCTTTACAAGTTTCCCATTTGAAAATTGTATATCTCTAAGAATCTTGCCATGTGGTAAATGCAGGGTATTGGTTAACCAAATACTAAAAAAAATTATTATTATTGACCAACACTTTTTATTCATAAGCTAATCCACCTCTTTAAACATTACAAAGTAATTGGTGGCCGAAAATCTCTCTGGTTCATACTGATGAATGGTTTCGGATTCCTTCTTAGAGATATTTCAAATAATAATATAATTGGCTCCATTCCTTTTTTCCTCGGTGACTTGAAACATCTTTTAAAGCTATAAGTACTGTGGCAAATTTCTTGTTATTTATTTGTTTTCTGAATCTGGCAGTTTCTCTTTTACTTACGGCTATTATTTGATTTTTGTAGGAACCTGAGCATAAATCATATAATAGGATTTATTCCAGCAGAATTTGCTAATCTTAGAAGTGTTATGGACATGTGATAAACGCCAATTTTGTGGTTTATCTTGCGTAGAATTTGGGGGGTTTATCAATATTTTTCACACTTATTCATATAAATTGCATGGTTTTGTGTTTCCTTTCTAATTTTGCTTCATGGTTTAAAAAATGCTTCTTTAACCCTAAAAATGCCAATTTTTAATCCTCTTCTATTACCATTCAATGCCGTGATGTGTTTGTTAAGTGGATTCAGGATCTATAGGGCAAGAATGGCCTAGAAGATGGAAAGGAAGCATACACAAGTGGAAGAGACATGAAGAATGAAGTTTTGGAGAATTGGTGACGACGCGCACGCGTGCCTGCATGTAGCTGAGAATGGCACGCATAAGCTGGTGCATTCGTGTGGTGACACAAAATCCCACCGACGCGTGCGCATGACCGATGCGTACGCATGGCCTAAGGAACTCATATGACGCGCACGCATGGCCGACGCATACACATGATGCCCAGCACGTGACCCCATTAATGAAATCGTGGCTGGCGATTTCTGAGAGGCTCCAGGCCCAAATCAAACTTGATTCTGCATGGAAAAGACCCAAGGTACTAAGGGGAAAAGGGGGGATTCACTCATTCACACCGTACACATAATTTTAGCTAGTTTTATGTTCTTGTTTTCTAGAGAGAGAAACTCTTACTTCTCTCTAGATTTAGTTTGTTTTGATCTTCCTTTGTTGAATTTCTGAATTAGGCCTTGTTAATTCTAGTTTCAATTACTTAATTTGAGTTCTCTAGTTATAATTTTGTTTAGCTCTTGTATTGGAATTGTGTTTTCTTATCATTTTCCCCTTTTCTTCTCATTTTATGAACTTTGTGAATTTTGAATTTCTATTAGTGCATTGATGTTTTCTATGATTGATACTGTTATTTGAGTTATTTTCTATTGATAATTGTTAGTGGGTACTTGTAATTTCCAATTGATTTTGCAATTTAAACATGTCTTTAGTTAGTGCATACCATGTGTTCGATGAAATATTTCCTTTGATTATGGAGTAGTTTTCTAGACTTTTGGCCTAGGCTAAGGGAATTGTGTAAACTTGAGTCATTGAGTCTAATTGAATTGGTGATTTGAAAACCCTTAGTGGTCAAATTGATATCCATTGATGCTAATCTACTACTAAGCCCATTAGTGAGATGTACAAGTTGGCAAACAGGATGTCTACTCATGCCATACTGGCCTATCCATACCTTATCTTTCGCCTATGCCAAGAGGCTATGGTCCTGATCCACGTGGACAATTTTATTCCAATGGAAAGTCCAATTACAAAACAGGTGACGAAAAGCTCCAAGATATCAGAGGATCATCCCAAAAGGAAGGCACCTGAGCCTCCCCAAGAGATCCCTCTAATTGAATACTGGGATCAGTTGAAAGCATATGTGATGCACTTGCAAATCACCTTGGATCAACTAAGAAAGGAACAGAAAGATCATACTAGCATGATTTGCAAACTGGTCAAAGAGCAAAAGAAGCAGGGGCGTGAGATAGAGGAGTTGAAGCGCCAGAAACTCTCCCCTGAGGAGCCTAGCGCCCCTCAAGCCTGAGGTTGTTGAGTTTCAGTCTTGTGACTATTCCAATTACTATTTTTCATATTTCTGTTATTCTAATTCCTTTCTTCCATGTTTAGGTTTACAAGATCACTAGTAGTATTTAAGTCTTTATTTTATTTTATTATTGTCTTTTAATTTAAGAGTTGCATAAGCATTAGTAATAATTAAGTTTTTATTTCTGTCAATTATCTATAAATTATTCCTCTCATCATCATTAAACTTGAATAAAATAGTGATTTTTTTAGAATAATTAAAGATACATGAATTTCGAGTTCTAAATAAGAATAGTTTAATTATCTTGATGTGGTGGCATTGCTTTTGTTTTCTGAATGTATGAATAAACAATGCATATTTGAAATTGAAATTAAGAATGTTGGTTCTTGAAAGAATGATGAAAAAGAAAAAGTATTATTGGTAATATGAAAAATCCAAAAATTGATTCTTGAAGCAAGAAAAAGTAGAAAAATGAAAAAGAAAAAGCATGTTGCAATAAAAGAAAAAAATGCATGCGAAAAAATAAATAAATAAATAAATAGAAAAATAAATAGAAAAAGCCAATAGCTCTTTAAACCAAAAGGCAAGAGAAAGGATCTAAAGATCTAAAGAGTGTGCTTAAGAACTATGGACACCTCTATCTGGGGATTCTAGCAAGCTGAATCACAATCCGAAAGGGTTCACCCAGCTAAAGTGTCTGTGGCATTTATGTATCTAGGGGTAATACCGGAAAACAAAATGATTAGGGTCACGGCTAAGACTCTAAAAGCTGTGATCAAGAATAAAAAAGAACTAAACTAGGAGAGTCAATAATATCATCTGGATTCTAAGTTCCTAAAGAGACCAACATTTCTGAGTTTCAATAGATAGTGAGATACCAAAACTATTCAGAAGCAAAAAGCTACTAAGTCCCGCCCATCTAATTAAAACTGAGCTTCATTGGAAACTCTGAGATTCATTGTATATTACTCTTCTTTTTATCCTACTATGTTTTTAGTTTCTTGGGGACAAGCAACAATTTAAGTTTGGTGTTGTGATGAGCGGATATTTTATACAATTTTTAGCATCATTTTCATATAGTTTTTTGTATGTTTTGTCTAAGTTTTATTAAGTTTTCATAGGTTTTAGTGCAAAATTCACTTTTTTTGGATTCTACTTTGAGTTTGTATGTTTTTATGCAATTTTAGGTAATTTCTGGCTGAAATTGAGGAGCTGGAGCAAAAGTCAAATTCAGAGACAAAGAAAGCACTGCAGATGCTGTCCAAATCTGACCTCCTTGCACTCAAAAGAGCTTTTCTGGAGCTACAGACATCCAAATAGAGCGTTCTTAATGACTATGAATAGATAACATCCAGAGCTTTCCAGCAATGTGTAATAGTCCATACTTTTCTTCAGAATTGAAGGCCCAAAACTGGCATCCAACACCAGCCTCCTGCCCTATTCTGGCGTCCAACGCCCAAGGGAGAAGAGACCAGCGTCCAACGCCCATAAAGGACCCCCTAGCCAGCGTTCAATGCCCTAGAGGCCTCCTAACATGTGGATCTCATCAAAGCTCAGCCCAAACACTAACCAAGTGGGCCCCGGAAGTGAATTTTAGAACTAAAAGACTATTTTACCCTTTTTAATCTAATCCTTAGTCATTAGTTTAGTATTTAAAGACTTTTACACCTCTCATTAGAGGGGGACACACACTTTACACATTTTGATGATTGTATTTTCTATCAGTATGACTTTCTAAACCTCCTAGGTTGTGGGGAGGAGCCCTGCTGAGTTTTATGGATTAATAAAAGTATTACTATTCTATTTCAATCCGTGTTTGATTCTCTATTCTAAGATATATCTTCGTTTTTCATTCTAAGACCGCGTGCTTGACAACCACCCATGTTCTTCTTGGGTTTGTGTGACTACGTAATTGGAAAGCATAGAACCATCAGCTTGATTATACATCTCTTAGACGGCTAATCCAAGACTTCGTTGGGGACTTCTTGAAACACCAGTTCAGCCGAGGTATGGGGAGATTAGAGTCTTTGTGGTAGAGGCTAGAACTCAAAGGTGCAGCATCCTCTGATCCAGAAGATTTGACCTTGTCTGTGGCAATTTGAGTAGGATCATTAAGGAGAATGGACTGCAGGAGCTTCACCTTCAATCAAAATGGATTTACACTAACCCTGGGGTTCAGATCTGGAGGAGCATTGGCGACCTCTCAACCGGCATCAATCACATACAGCCTGCCATAGAAGAAATCATTCACAATTGAAGAAGACAGTAAGACCAAAATTAATCCAGAAGAACAAAGCATCTCCAACCTTTAACCATCTTCTTAACCATCTTCTTATAATCAAACCTTGTAATTCCATCTTTATTCCTTTTATGCGTATAAACAAATCCAACAACTCTTCTATCCACCTGACTAAGATATGCAAGATAACCATAGCTTGCTTCAAATCACAATCCTTGTATGATCGACCCTGACTCACTCAGGTATTACTTGGATGACCCAGTGCACTTGCTGGTTCAGTTGTGCGGAAGTGTGGGATTCTGTGCACCAGTACGCACATTAGGTTGTGCGTGGGCACAAACCTCAATCTTTCCTTTTGAAGGCGCTCTCCAACACAAGCGTGAGAGCGAGTGCCTAAGAGAGTGCCAGAATCATCCTTTTGTGTGTACTCACAGGCTTATGCGTACGCACACTTCCAAAAATCCAAAATTGAAGGTGCTTGCTGGCGAGCGTGGAAACGAGTGCCATTCATTTTTCCATTTTGTGCCTATCGCATACTTCTCAAATCCTCATTTTCCATAATTGAAGGCGCTCTCAAGTGAGCACCTAGGAGAGCACCCAAGTGAGCACCAGGCTTGCTCCCAGGGTGTTTTTGTTGGCTCTTGCCAATGAGCGTTGGGGGCGAGTGTTAGGCATCTTGTTGTTGTCGTGCACTCTTTAGGAGGGCGTTGCCACTTGCCAATGAGCGCTAGGATGCAAGCATGGACTCTTCCAGGGGAGCACTACGCTTGCCCATGAGCATGAGTGACGAGCACTGGGGCACTTGTTGCTTGTCGAAGGCGCTCTTGAGAGTGAGCTTGAGTGAGAGATTGAGAGAGAGCATAAGAGTGGTGGTCTTGATGGTGAGCTTGAGTGAGCGCGTGAGTGAGAGCGCCACTATTGCTTCTCCATGGTTCATGGGCCACACTTTTAAAAGCGTGGCCTAAGGTTCCAAAGCGTATCCAAACTTCAAAGCATATCCAAAAGCTCCTTTTTTCTTCATTTGAGCTTGTTTTGTGCTTTTTACTTCTTTTTCTACCATTTTCTACAAAACTAATCAATTCAAAGAGATCAAAGCAATACATGACTTAAGCACAAAAGTATTCAATAATTAATCATTATGAACAAACTTTTGGTATGAAAAAGCATAGAAAAACACATATGATGCGCATGCATCAATAAACAAGATAAAAATAAAAAATTAAGGAAATTAAACAAAATAGAGATAGAAAATTAAAAAGAATAATTAAATAAAAACTTATTATTAAAAATATCTAATCCAACCAACAAGACAACCGATAGTTGTCAATCACAAACAATTCCCAGCAACGGCGCCAAAAACTTGGTGTGCGATATTAGAACTCGCACAACTTAACCGGCAAGTGTACCAGGTCATCCAAGTAATACCTCAGGTGAGTGAGGGTCGATCCCACGAGGATTGTCGGACTGAGCAAGCAATGGTTATCCTGTTGGACTTAGTCAGGAAAAAGTGAAGGTTGTTTGTTGGTGTGAAATTCATAAAATAATAAACAGGAGAAATAAAGAAAGCAATAAAAGGATTTGGTATAAAATCAATATAGGAAAATAGTTAAGGTCTCGGAGATGTTTATCTTCCAGGATTAAAAGTTCTTACTAACTATATTAATAATGAATGATTCTTTCTATGGCAAACTGTAACTGATTAAACCCTAATCCCTTAGTGATTTAATCTTCTCTAATCCTTATCAAACGCCACTCCCGTGGTCATTCAATTCAGATAAGAGGGTGAAGTTCAGAAAACTAGTTTAATTCCATAAAAACCCTAATTACCCAAAGCTAATAGGATCATATGTCACATATCCCAATTAGTTCATGTAATTAGCAATTTAGGAGTGTGTTTTCAAGCTATAGTTCAGGCGAGATAACTTTTCCGAGAATCATAAGAACTCATGTAGAAAAAGGGTAATACTCCTGTTCCACCCAGTTTCATAAGATTAAGAATAAAAACAACACCTTAAAATTGAATCAAACATATATAATAATAGAAGAATAATAATCTTAATCCATAGAAACAAACAGAGCTCCTAACTTTAATTAGGAGGTTTAGTTGCTCATAACTTACAGAAAAAACAGGGTTCTGAAAAGTGCAGAAGGAAGAAGATCCTAAACCTAATTGATCTTTTCCTTTAAATACTAACCTAAAAATAAATGCTAAATCTAAAAGATATTATTTGTAAATAAATATTACAAAAAGAAAATAAAATAAAACTAAGAAGTCCTAAATCCACTTGGAGGTCCAATAGAGTGTAATTTGGACTGCTTATTGGCGATCAGCGACTAGAATGGGCGTTGAACGCCCATAGGGGGAAGCATGCTTCTGGTCTCTGCACCCCTGCTGGCGCCAAATGCCAGGTTGGCATTCAGTGCTCAGGGAGGGTGCTGCCAGCATTTTTCTATCTAGCTCTAGGCTTCTTCAAACTGCTCCGAATTTCACGTAAAACCATAAAAATATGAGAAAACTCAAAGTAGCATCCAAAGGTGATTTTTGTACTAAAATCAAGTAAAAGTAATTAAAATCTAATTAAAAATAATATAAAAATAGCTAAAAAAGGGTATAAGATGTTCATGCATCAGAAGTCAACACCTCAACCTTCTCTGCCATGTGCATACGCACAACCTACACTTGGGCATGTGGTGCTAAATACGGGCACATGGTGTTTAGCGCCAGGAGGAGGATCACCATCTCTACCCTCTCTACCGGGTGTGTGCACACACCACTATGCGCACGCACAAACCATTCTCTCCCCAAGGCATACGTACGCACAAGCAGCTTAAATTAAAAAAAAAATTTGAAAAACGTGCCCACGGCGCTAAACGCCGAAGATGGCGTTTAGCGCCAGTAGCAACGCAACATCTGATTCGAGAGAGTGATTTGAATTTTGAAATGCATATCCCCATGGGCCCCACCCACCACACCCTCTCCCCAATTAGATTTTAACCCCTTCCCCCATATCCCTCCCACTTCTAACCCCTTCCCCCATATCCCTCCCACTTCTAACCCTTACCCGTTACCCCCACCCCCTTTAACTTTTCCTCATTCCCCATTTACCACCCCAACCGCCCCATTAATTCATTTCAATTTTTTTACCACCCACATTCCCTTACCCACCGAACCCTCCCCCCTCCATCTATATTTACCCTTTTCACCCCTCCCTTTTACACTACAACAAATTCACTTCACCTCCTCTTTCTTTACTTTTACCTTCCAATTCCAAACCCATTTTTCTTTTAACTTATCATACCCCTTCTTTTTTCTTTTACTATTCCCACTATTTTCATTTATTCTCAATTATTATTTTGTTTAATTTTCTTTTTCACCCATTACCACCATCTACTTTCCTCTTCCTTATATTTCCTTTTTCTTTGCTTGGGGACAAGCAAAACTATTAAGTTTGCTGTGGCCACGCCATTTTTTCTTTTCTACTCATTATTATCTATGGCAACCAAGACCGGAGAGTCTTCCTCTAAGAAAAGAAAAGAGAAGGCCATAATGACCGATCCATATGATACAAACCAGTTTAGCTCCAAGGACCATGAGGAGCACTTTCATGAGATCATTGGGAGGAAGAAGGTTATTCCGGTGGTCCATTTTGATCTCAAGCTGGATGAGTATCCGAAGATTCAGGCTGAGATCAGGAGGAGGGGCTGGGACACAATGTGCCCAGTTATTGAGGTGGGCCAACTAATGCTCCAAGAGTTCTACGCCAATGCTTGGTTCACATACAAGCATGTAAAGGGCGTAAACCACAGCCCCAAGAACTGGCGCACTACGGTTAGAGGGCGGATCTTAGAGTTTGGTTCGTAGAGGGTGAGAGAGGTACTCCACTTAACACCGACTGGAGAGGATCCTCATTCTTATACTGAGAGGATCAGTAGTGACCGGAGGCCAAACCAGATACTTGCTAACATATGCCTTCTAGGAGCCCAATTGAGGCTCAACTCTGAGGGCCAGCCTTACTAGTTGGGGTGGCACGATTTGAGGCCAGTTGCTTGAGGGTGGTTAGAGTTTATTCAGCACTCCATAATCCCAACGAGCAACCGTTCTAAGGTGACCATCGACCGAGCAGTGATGATTCATTGTATCATGCTCGGAAACAAGGTGTAGGTAGAGCAGGTGATGCCATAGGAGATCTATAGCATTACTTCCAATGCCTCCACCCACGCCAAGCTGGTGTTCCGGTACCTTATTTATCGCCTATGTGATGTTGCCAGAGTGCATATTAAGCATGATACACTCATCTCCATAGAGAGACTCATCTCGAAAAAGACTATGGAGCATGCTTGGGAGTATGCTAGAGCCCTGAGGGAGGAGCCGGTTCCACCACCTCAGCTAGAGCAGCCAGTGATGCCTCAGGGATAGTATTTCCCTCTACAAGAGTATTGGCAGCAGTTGACTGCATCCTTTGATCAGCTGAGGGTGAGTCATAAAGGCCACACTGCCCTTCTTTAGCAGCTATTGGAGGAGTAATAAAGTCAGTGTTAGGAGCTCTCACAGATGAGGCGCAATTTTGGATTCCAGAGCGGATTCTCGGGAGCTCCATCGGAGGGAGGAGGTAGCCATCAGGACGCCTGAGGTGGTTGAGTTCTTTTATGATTTTTCCCTATTTCTGCTTTTGCTATTTCCTATTTTCTGTTATTTGTTTCCAATCTTTTGTACGAGTATTAGCAGTTTTAGTCTTTTTATTTCTAGTTAATTGTTTTAGTATTTTAATTTTAGTAGAAAAAGTATCTCATGTATCATCTATTGAGCTTGAATTCAAAAACAAAAAAAAAAGAAAAAAAGTGGCACAATGCATGAGAACTTGAGTTTATATTATGAATTGTCTTATTTATCTTGATGTGGTGGTATTTATCTATGGTTTTGAATGCATGAAAGAAATAGTGCGTATTTGATCTTGGAGTTGAGGTTGTTAATTCTTGAAGTACAGAAATTTAGAGAAGTATTATGTTCTGTAAATTAAACAAGAGTTTAATCCTTGAAGCATAAGAAACAACAAAAAGAAAACGAATATAAAAAGCAAGGCCTAAGGCTTTGAGAATCAATGGCTAGGAAGGTTAAGTATGATCAAAAGCATAAAGAGTTGTTTAGCCATATGCTTGTGGTGTGAATGTGTCAAGTAAATCTTGAGACAGAGCACTTAGAATCAAAGCCAAGTGCAAATAAAGAGTATGCCAAAGGCTCTGAGCACCACTGACTGGGAGATTGTAAAAGAAAAATTAGAACTCAAAGAGTTCCCTAGTTAAGTGCTTATGGTGTTTGTGTGTCAAGTAGACCTTGAGACAAAATATTTAGAGTCACAGTTAGGCTCAAGATGCAGAGAACCAAAGAAAAGAACAAAAGAAAATGTTGTGTTCAAGGATTAATCAGATGTCAAAAAGAAGAGAATTTATAATATTATCTGGATTCTAGTTTTGAAGGACATTAACATTTCTGAACTCCAAAGGATAGTGAGATGCCGAAACTATTCAAAATCATAGTGTCATTAACCCCACTCAGAGAATAGACAAGAGCTTTAATTGAAACTCAAGTCTTAGGCAACTTCACTTCCCCGGTTCATATTATTTTCAATTGCTTGAGGAGAAGCAACAATTGAAGTTTGGTGTTGAGTTGCGTGAGCATCTTTTCTATATTTTCTTATTATTTTAGATATAAATTTATTGAGTTTTATTGAGATTTTAGTGTTTGAAGCCTATTTTGATGCTACTTTGAGGCGCATTGTGCTTTTATTTATTTCAAAAAAATTCAGGCGAGTTTGAAAGAGTTCGTGCAGAAGAAAAAGGAGAAAATTTGAATCTATTAAGCTGGCGCTAAACGCCGCTACCTGGCATTTAGCGCTAGGCACCTCATGTTGTGTGCAAGCCTTCTATTGGGTTGGCACTAAACGCCACGACCTGGTGTTTAGTGTCAGGTGCTTCGTAAAATGTGCCAGAGCCACACGCTAGTGGTGCTGAATGCCGAGCCTGGCATTTAGCGCAAGGAAGTCAGACACGTCCACAATTCGCCTCGACCTCAGCGACGCTAAACACCGACCCTAGCGTTCGCGCCAGTAGTGCGTATTTGGATACCAAGGAAGGGCTTCGTTAGTTCAAATTTAGTTTATAATTATTTTATTTTATTTTATTTTCATTATTATTAAAACAAAATACAATCTTTTAGGATTTAGATTTTATTATTTTATTTTATTTCGAAATTAATTACATTAGATATAAAAGGGAAAAAGATTTAGTACTTCGGGTTCCTCATTCCGCACTTTGCACACTTTTGAAATCCTAGTTTTCTCTGAGCCATGAGCAACTAAACCTCCTCTTTTAAGGTTAGGAGCTCTGTTTATTTTGATGGAATAACATTATTGTCATTCTACTTTAATTAATGTATTGATTTAAATTCAAGGATTACTTTTGTTCTTCATCTTGGGAATTAGAGTATATTGGAAGATAACTCTTTTCTATTTGAATTCTTGTTGAATTTTGGAAAAGTTAACTCACTTGAATAACAGCTTGAATGTAAATCCTCATAATTCTCTAATTGCTTAGATTTAACGTGATACATGATATATAATCACCTTATCTCTAGGTATTTAGGGTTTATGTGGCTAATAGACTAGAATTGGACCTAAACCTTTAATTGAAATTGAGTGACCAAGGAATTGGCGGTTGATTAGGTTAGAGGAGATTAAATCACTACGGAATTAGGGCTTAATCAATTAAAGTTTTCCATGAATTGAATCTTCTATGATTAAAGTAGTTGGTAAGAATTGTTAATCGGGAAGAATAAATATCTCTGAAACCTTAATTGTTTTCTCATATACTTTTCACAACCAATCTACTATTTGATTTCTTAATTTCTCGGATTGAGTAAAGTATCGTTTTTGTCCCCAACGTTTGGGGTAAATTCTATTTGTGTCCCTAACGTTTATATTGTCTTATTTGTATCCCTAACGTTTGTAAAAGTAATTCAATGTTATCCTGCCGTTAATTACACAACATGAGCGCTTTAGTTTAAGTTTTAAAAATTTCTTCTTGAAGTTAGAATACAAATGTCTAGGATAGAATCGATGATCTACTCCGAAAAATAGCTCATCAAATGTTGAAACTAATTCCTACAACATTTACATAATTCACTTTTCTAGGGAAATAATTGAATCTAAACACAAATAGTGGGTATAACATTAAAATCGAACACATCCAAGTGAGACCTAATTGAGAATGAACACATCCAAGTGAGAATAATTGAAAAATATAATCTGATTTGTTAGTATAATTGATAGTAGGATAACATTGAATCACTTTTATAAACGTTAAGGATACAGATAGGACAATTTAAATGTTAGGGACACAAATAGGACATACCCCAAACGTTGGGGACAAAAACAATACTTTACTCTTCTCGGATTACTATTGAATGCAATTTGAACCCAAAACACTCCTTTTTGCTTGTTCGACTAAGTGGTAAACCATAATTTTATGGTTTATATTGTATTGAATTTGGTGGATTTTATCAGTTTTTTCCATATTTATTCACCAATTTAGCATGGTTTTGTGAAGTTCTCCTAATTGTGCTTAATGGTTGAAAACATGCTTTTCATCCTTTTAATTATCTAAATTTAATCAACTTTGATTTCACTTGATACCTTGATGTGTTTGTTAGTGATTTCAAGTTTAAGAGGCAAGGATTGGATCAAAGAAGTGAAGAAAAAGCATGCAAGATGGAGAATTCATGAAAAATAAGGATTTGGTGGATTCAAGGCCACGCGTACACGTGATCCGCGCATACGAGTGAGGAAGGAAATTCGCTAGGCCACGCGTACGCCTGACACTTGTCACGTGACCTCATTAAAGCAACATGCTGGGAGCGATTTCTGAGCCATCCAAGCCCAAATCTAACTCATTTCTAATGCTATTGAACCCAAGGATTGAGGGAGATGAAAAAAAGTAGTCATAATTTAGTTTTAGCCATGTTTTAGGTTAGAATTCTAGAGAGAAAAGCTCTCTCCTCTCTCTAGAAATTAGGGTTCTAGATTACTTCTTTTCATAGATTTAGTTTCAATTATTGTTTTGATTTAGTTTTCTTTACTATTTCGTGTTCTTACATCTTGGTTCTCTTAGTTTTGCTTGTTATTTTTTTTATTTGGTTATTTTGTAGTTGATGCACTCTTGTTGACTTGGATTTCTATTAACGCAATTTAAATTTTCTTTGTTTATTGATGTTTATTTGAGTTGTTATTATTGTTATCTTGCATTTGGTAGTGTTAGATTTTATATTTCTTGCTATTTTAATATGCTTTCATTTTATGCTTTTCAAGTGTTTGATAAAATGCTTTGTTGGATTTTAGAGTAGAATTTTGTATTCTTGACTTGGGTTGAGTAATTGAAAACTCTTGAGTTATCAAATTCTTTTGTTGATTGGTGATTGAGGATTTCTAGTTGGCTTGAATTCCACTAAGACTAATCTTTGATTAGGACTTGTGGACTAGAGTTGACTTTTCTCACTTGAGTTTCCTTCAATTGTTAGAGGATAACTAAGTGAGAGCAAAAGACAATTTCCATCACAATTGAAGATGACAATGAGGATAGGAATTTCAATTCTCACACCTTGCCAAGATCTTTTTTAGTTGTTAGCTTCTTTACTTGTCATTTACATTCCTTGTCTTTTATTACAAAGACCCCAAAATACCTCATAACCAATAATATGCACACTTCCCTGCGATTCCTTAAGAGATAACCTGAGGTTTAAATACTCGGTTTTTATTGGTTTACACTTGTGACAAATAAATTAAACTTTGATTGAGGGTTGTTTGTCTGTTTGGATATATACTTCGATGAGACTATTTTTGTGAAAATTCCTAACCGACGATTGATGAGCGGATATTTTATACACTTTTTGGCATCATTTTTATATTATTTTAGTTATGTTTTGTTTAAGTTTCATTATATTTTCGTAGGTTTTAGTGAAAAATTCACATTTTTGGATTGTACTTTGAGTTGTGTTTTTTGATGATTTTAGGTAATTTCTGGATGAAATTGAGGAGCTTTGGCAAAGTTTGATTCAGAGGCAAGGAAAGCATAGCAGATGCTGTCAGAAACCCCAAAAAGATAATCTTCCATATCCAATAATAAATACACCTCCCTGCAATTCCTTGAGAGACGACCTGAGGTTTAAATACTTTGGTTATTAATTTTATTGGGTTTGCTTTAGTGACAAACAATTTTTTGTATGAAAGGATTCTTGTTGGTTTAGAAACTATACTTGGAACGGGAATTTATTTGTGAAATTCTTTACTAGCAAAAATCTGTTCGTGAGAGTGCCAACGTTCTTGCAGTCACACGTACGTGTGGCCCACGCGTACGCATGAAGGGTCAAATTTGCCATTCCACGTGTGTGCGTACCGTACACGTGCACGTGGTTGGGCTGAAAAAGTATTTACACGCATACGTGTCATTGATGCGTACGCGTCGATACAAAGTTCCCAACTCCAATTTTTGAAAGCTTATCGTGGACATTGGCCTTAGCGTTGGACTACAAATGCTCCATCCAACGTTGGCACATCCACGCGTGCGCGTCACCTACGCATGCGCGTGGATGCTAAGTTCTCAAATTCCAAAACTGAACTTTGTATTGCGAGCGTTGGGGGTAACGTTGGTTTGGCAACGTTACCTCCAATGTTGACACCCTTTTTTTCATAATGTTCCACATCAAGCCTTGGGATGTTACTTTGTCTTCTTATCAATGTTTTCAATTTTATGCCCACTATTGACTATTATATGTGGTTGAAAAGCTCTGAATGTCAGCTTTCTAACCTAACTAGAATCATCTCAATTGGACATCTACAATTCAAGTTATGCTCCTTTGAAGGGGACAGGGTCGCTGGCGTCTGTGTGCAATGTTAGAGGCAACGTTGGCACACCAACGCTTACACCAACGTTGGTAACAATGCCAGATTCTGAAGCTCAAACATATTGTCCACCCCATACTATTATATATTGTTGGAAATCCCTGAATGTCCACTTTCTAATGCCGTTTGAAACGCATCATTTGGAGCTCTACAACTCGAGTTATATCCCGTCGAAGGTGCAGAGGTCAACTGGCCTTACTACAGGTTGGTACTATGTTCGTCTATGCACTTTTTGGGGCAGTTTTCTCCCTTAATTTTAGTGTCTACCATGTAGTGCATGGCATATATGCTTGGAAATATCTGGATTCCTACTTTCCCATGCTTTTAGAATCACCTCATTTGGAGCTCTGTAGCTCAAGTTATTCTTGTTTGATGTAGACCCCTTCAGGTTGTGAGGAGCAACATTTCCAGCAACGTTGGAGAACCAACTTTGGCTCCAACGTTGCTTCCCTTTGCTTCCTTTCATGGCCTTCTTGTTGCTTCTTTGCTTTCCCTTGTCTTAGCTTCCTTTCCACCTATCATCGACCAAATAAAATGCATCAAAGTGTTGCCTTAATCACAAGATAATGCATCATTCATAGCATCAAACAATTCTTTGCATAAATCTCATGAAAATGCACAAAATTAACAATGTTTGATTGAATCAAGACAAGCATGAATTTCTCATCCAAATACTTACTTATTACCTAAGAAATGCATGAAACTACTCTAAAATAAACTGAAAATGGCTTGTGAAACTAGCCAAGATGCCCTGGCATCATGGTACCTACAAGAGACTCTGATGCCTAAGTTAGCACGGGCTTTAAGCAGGTTTTTTGTGTAGAATCAGAGTCTGAGTTATACTTGGGTGCTCCAGTGTATTTATAGTAGTGTGGAGTGACCTCCCTTTGAGATATGTTAGTTATCTTATCTTATCTTTTGTGGGTGGGTCCCCTTATATTTGGCCAGCCGCCTTTAAGGGGCTGCGATTTTCTGCTTTGGGCCTAGTTGGGCCCTTATAGCAATTTGGCCGAGCTCTTTGGAAAGAGGTCTGTGTCGACCAACCTTTATAAGAGGTCGGTCATTTTTGTCTTCATCCAGCCCAGCTCACATAGCTCGACCCATAGTATGAACTGTTAGGTTTAGTTAATTTTTCTTTAATTTCAGCTTTTAAGTCTTGTTTTAATGTACACTACAAGAAAAAGCAATATTTGTAACAAAAAAAATTGTTACAAAAAATTGAAATTTTGAAACAAAAGGATTTTGTAACAAAAAAAAGGGGCCGTTGCAGTATGTCCCGTTACAAAAAGTTTTTGTAACAAAAAATGGAACTGTTACAATTCAAAGTGATATTTTGTAACAAATTTTTCTGATACAAAAAACCAGAAGTCATTACAAAAGTGGTAACAAATTTTGATCTTCAAGGTATTTTTTGTGACAATCTATTTTTTCTATCATAAAATTTTGTTACAAAATGTAACTTGATTTTGTAACGTTTTTTTTCTTTAGTTACAAAAAGTAAAATAATTATTTTGTAACAATTTTTTTTAATAAAAATTGCATGCATAATATAAATATAATGAAATTAATTACTACAAAATGAGATATTTCATTAAACTCAAAATATTGGTACACAAATTTCTCTTGAAAAGTAATAAAACATGTTACAAATCTAAATAATAAAAAATACTACAAACCTATAACTATGTTACATCAAGTTAGGCTGTAAACCAATCCCAATGACAAATCCTAAGAAGCATATTTCCAATTAGTAACTCTCCTGCATTGACAATAACAATTAACAAAATAAATAAATGAATAAAAAAGAGAAATCAGGAAGCCATCATTGGCAATAACAATTACAATTAACAAAACTTAAATTAACAAAATTATCAACATATTTTCAATTAGTAAGTCTCCTGCAAATCTCATATCAATTGGTTAGCATAGCACATACTAAAATATAATACAAATTATATGTCAATGTTATAATAAACCTGTTATAAGTCGCTTCTTTTGTCCCTCTGAGATGTTCTTGAGCATTTCATCGCCTACCAATGTGTCTCCACATATGTCCAAACCTAATATCTTTGTGAAAAATATCTTAACACTTAGGAGTTTGGAAGACTTATAAAAATGTCAATATGATGTAAGTTGTATTGAAACAGGATACTAGTAGCTAGAGCCTATTAATCTCTATTTTTACATTTTTATCAACTCAACAAATATTAAGCTATTTCGCAATTTGCTTAATGAATACCTTTATGATGTACTCTACCACAAGATTTGTTTCCTGTCCTCCAAAAGCTATTGACTACAAAAGAAAATAGATTAGATTATTAGTTTGTGTAAGAAGCTTTCATACGGGAGAAACAGAGGAGAAAATACTTCCTGAAAAGAGAAGGGAAAAAAATAATTAATGAAGAGCATACCATCATGAAGATATCAAGCTCTAGTAGCATATTTGTTAACGCTCAATACTTTAGTACTTAGAATCGTAAGTATTTTCTAATGAACCGAATATAAAAAATAACTACTCAATGTAGCTTGTTTATCATAACACATTACCAATAAAACTGATGGCTGAAAGTAATCTAGTAAGATGGCTAAATGGTTTTTGCTTATCAACTAATTCAAATATTGAAGAGACTGTAAACCTTTAATTGTAGTTAGAATGGTTCCACTTAAATCATTCCGGTACACAATTAGCGTGTACAGATTGGTTAAGTTTCCAATTTTCAAAGGGATTTCACCATCAATACTGTAAGCATCAGCATCAAATACTTCCAAATTGGGCATATTTCCAATTGACTTGGGAAGCTTTGCATGGAATGGATTTCCTGATTTGTAAAGATCACACAAGGAAGAAGGATATATTAATTCAAGAGTGGAAGAATGAGTGGTTAAATATTGTATTATAAATCAAGCTGCTGAAGATTTCTTAAATTTCCAATAGTATTTGGGATAACTCCACTGAGTTTATTTAACTTTAAGTCCATGTAGTTAAGCTTTGTAGCATTGGATATGCTACTTTTAAGTTTGTTTCCATACAAGTTTAGCTATTCCATGTTTTCAAGGCTGATATGTGATGGAAGAGAACCGGAGAGAGAATTATTTGCCGTTTCATTTCAAAACTCAGATTTTCAACAAGTAGTTTAGTGTTTCAAAATTCAACCCTTTTAGTACCTCTCAAAATCAAATCTCAAAGCAATCACCAATCAATTCCACCACCATTACAATATATTTACTAACCAGCTCAACAGTAATCAACCAATACAATCCATCAAATTCAGAATTCACAACAATTATTTGTCAAACAATTCACAATCCACATAATCAATCAAATACTAAATCAACAATTCCAAATCTCAATCTCAAACATTTCAATCACAATTTCAGCCACAATTCAACATTCACATAATTAATCAATTACTCACAGCTACTAAAACAGAACAAGGGTGAAAGGAGTTACGATAATAGCAGAACGGCGCAGCTGCAATCCCGAACTGACTCGGCAGCAGCTCTGATAGCGGCCAGAAGCCCTGGTGGTTCAACAGCAACCTTAATTTTGACGTGCAAATACTGGAACTCAGCCCTATAGTACCAACATATGAATATCTTTAATAAACTTTAATAGAGCATTATTTTTCTAAATTTAATTTTCGAGGGTTCCGGACAAGGAACACTTACCGCACTCAGGAAGAACGCTAGCACAGAGCAACGGCATCTCCGACGGTAACTCCCAGCGGCGGCTCCGCGGACGGCGATTAGGCACAGCAACACGAGTAGCGCTGCCTTCTCCCTCCGTCTTCCTCCTTGCGCGCGTCTGCTCCTTGCGCGCGTTTGATGCCAGGGCATTTTGGCCAGTTTCACTGACCTTTTTCTTTATTATTTTAGGATAGTTTCATGCATTTTCTTAGTAAATAAGCAAGTTTTGGGTGAATATAAACTTACATCTTGATCCAAGAAAATATTGTGAACTTTACATGATTTCATGAGAATTATGCATGAATTGAATGATAATATGGATGATGCATGATCTCATGACTTGAAACAAAGCATTGATGCACCTTGTTTGTTTGATTTCAGGACAAAAGAAGCAACGAAGAAGCACGTTAGCAGCCACGTTAGCTTCACTAACATGACCACTAACGTGGGATGGGAGCGAGCTTGCAACGTTAGTGGTAAAGTTACCACCAATAACGCCTTCGAATGCCATCTTAACCCACGTTAGTTGCCACGTTAGTTACATAATGTGGGAACTAACGTGGAAGAAAGGGGGAGCTTCAACATTAGTGGTAAAAGTGAACACCACTAATGTTCCAAAATGCCACACTATGCCACGTTAAGAGCCACGTTAATCCAATTAATGTGGACTCTAACGTGGAGTAAAGAGGAAGTCGCAAGCGTTAGTGACACTCACCTTTGTCACTAATGCTAGACCAAGCCTAAATTGCCTACGTTAGTGGTCACGTTAAGACCACTAACGTGAAGGGTAACGTGGAGCAATGAATGATAAGCCAACGTTAGTGACAATCACCTTTGTCACTAACGTTGGAGATAGCTAATACACCCATGTTAGTAATCACGTTAATGCCATTAACGTGAAGCACTAACGTGGAAGGAAGGGGCATTTTGAAGCGTTAGTGACAAAGGTAAGTGTCACTAATACTCTCGAGCCTTGGCATGCCCACGTTAAGGGCCACATTAGTTACACTAACGTGGACCATTAACATGGAAGAAAAGGACAAATAGCAACGTTATTGGTAAAGGTGAATGCCAATAACGTTTGCGAAGGGCTAAGAGGCTATGTTAGTGGTTACGTTAGTATCACTAACATTGAAGTTAACGTGGATTAATTGGTTGGGAACGTTAGTGACAAAGTTATCGTTACTAATGCTTTCGACCCCTATTTTACACTTAACGTTAACGCCACTAACGTCCTAACTAACTTCCCATCATGCCTAACTCACACTTTCTTTGCAAGCAAAGCTGAGCCCACTAAAGACTGTAACTGCTTCAACTAAAGATCAAGGGCCCATATCCAAGACTTGAAGAGCTAACTAGAAGATCTGAAGAGTAGTATATATAGGGATAGTTTTGAATTAAAAAGGGATTTGGAACTTGAGAACTTGATGCATGGAAAATTTGTCTCGCAACAAATTTCCTTCGACAAGTGTACCGAATTTGTCGTCAAGTAAAAACTCACAATAGAGTGAGGTCGAATCCCACAAGGATTGATTGATCAAGCAACTTTAATTAGAGGAATGTTCTAGTTGAGCGAATCCAGGATTTGAGTTTAGAATTGCAGAAAATAAAATGGCGGGAAGGTAAATGACAGAAAAAGTAAATGCTAAAATTAAAGAACTGAAAGTAAATGACTGAAGTAAATTGCAGAATTGTAAATGGGAATGGGGGAATTACTCATAAAAGTAAGTGACAGAAAATAAAAAGAATGGGTAAGATCCGAAATGGGGAGTTCATTGGGCTCAGGAGATGTTGCATTCTCTAGATCAATTTCATTTTCATCTCTTCCTCAATCAATGCACTCATTGATCTCCTTGGCAATCTTAAGTGATTGAATTAAAATTTCTTATAATTCAATCTCTCAAATCTTGATCAATAGCCAATTCCTTGGTCAATTACTCATGAGAAGAGATGAAGTATGGTCACTGGTTATACCACATGCATTTCCCAAATCAAGTGTTGAGAGGATTATAGTCACATATCCATCCAAACCCAATTTGGTCCAGCATGAGAAAGTATTTCTAGCTTGATCTCTTCATTCCTCTTTCAAGGTTCAGAAGAGATCCAAGTATGAATAGCTTCTTTTCCAAGATAACTACCCAATTGGATGAAGATCGAAAGCTTTCAAGTAAAATCAAGAGAAAAGATAGAAGAAGAATAATGAAAACTAGTATTGATCCATCAAATTACAACAGAGCTCCCTAACCCAATGAAAGGGGTTTAGTTGTTCATAGCTCTGGAAAATGAAAACAAAGATGGAGAATACATAATGAAACTCGAAGTGCAGAGAAAGTAAATACAGAGAGTAATTCTATGCCCAGAGGCTCCCTATATTTTCCAACTCCCCGATTAATTCAAAGCTACTCCTATATATACTACTCTTCTACTCTTCTAGTTGGTTCTTCAAGTCTTGGGTCTGGGCCTTTGGATCTTGAGTTTGAAGCAGTTATCTTCTTCATTGGGCTTGGCTTTACTTGCAGAGAGAAATTGTGAAGTGGGCAGAGACTTTTGCTCAGGACATTAGTAGTGTTAACGTTCAGTGAAAATATGGGTTCGAGAACGTTAGTGACATTCAAATTTTTCACTAATGTTCCTTACCCAAGTAAGAGCCACGTTAACCTCAACATTAGTGGCACAAACGTTGCCACTAACGTTGCCTCTTTGTCCTTCGCGCACGTTATTGGGACTCAACTTTCCCAATAACGTTGAGAAGCCTCCCCCTTCCCAATGTTAGAGTCCACGTTAACTTAGTTAACGTGGCTCTTTTAACGTAGGCTTGCCAACCTTTGAGAACGTTAGTGACACTTAACATTGTCACTAACGTTCCAATGTGCCCCTTAGCTCCCACGTTAGAGTCCATGTTAACTAGGTTAACGTGGCTTCTAACGTGGCTTATGCTAGCCATCTCCAACGTTAGTGACAAAGTTGAGTGTCACTAACGTTGGTTCAACATTCCCTTATCCACGTTAGCTTCCACGTTAACTAAGTTAACGTGGGAGTTAACGTGGCTCATGGTGGCATGTGTGGGCTCCTTCCAACGTTAGTGACAATGTTGGGTGTCACTAACATTGGCGTCACCTTCCTTCCTCACGTTAGCTTCCACGTTAACTAGGTTAACGTGGGAGTTAACATGGCCTAGAGTGACTTGGCCAACGTTAGTGGTAATGTTGAATGTCACTAACGTTGGCTTCCCTCCTTTCTTCTTAACGTTAGAGGTCACGTTAACTAAGTTAACGTGGACTCTAACGTGGCCACTTATAGCTTGGTCCAACGTTAGTGATAATGTTAAGTGTCACTAACGTTGGCTCCATTTCCTTTCTTCCACGTTAGAGTTCATGTTAACTTAGTTAACGTGACTCTTAACGTGGGCAATGATGGCTTCGAGAGCGTTATTGGCAATCACTTTTCTCATTAACTTTGCAAGTTACTCCCATTCCACGTTAGTGTTAACGTTAGTGTAACTAACGTAGCCACTAATGTGGTTCTTCTTTGCTTCCTTTGTCCTGAAATCAAGCAATAAAGTGCATCAAAGTTCTAGTCCAAGTCATGGGAAATGCAACATCAAATTTGTCCTTAAATTCATGCAAAATCCTCATGAAATCATGTAAAGTGCACAATGTATTCTTGAATCAAGATGTAAGTGAATATCTACCCAAAACTAGCTTATTTCCTAAGGAAATGCATGAAACTACCCTAAAAACAATAAAGAAAAGGTCAGTGAAACTGGCCAAAATGCCCTGGCATCAGAACTACACTTTGTATATTTTACTTTCTCTGCAACTTCTGGTTTAACTTTCAGAATGCATTCTTCTTTATCATCTTCCATTTCTAGAGCTATGAACAACTAAACCCCTTTTCATTGGGTTAGGAAGCTCTGTTGTAATTTGATGGATCAATTATAGTTTTCATTCTTCTTCTTCTTTCTTTTCTCTTGATTTTACTAGAAAGCTTTCGATCTTAATCCAATTGGTTAGATGTCTTGGAAAAGAAACTTTCCAAAATTGGATCTCCTCTGAGCCTTGGAAAAGGGATGAGGAAATCATGCTAGAATTGTTTTCTCATATTGGACCAAATTGGGATTTGGATGGATATAGTGACATATAATCCTACCAACATTTTGATTTGGAAATACATGTGGTATAATCAGTGACCACACTTCATCTCTTACCATGAGCAATTAAATCAAGGAATTAGGCAATTGTTCAAGCTTAGAGAGATTGGGTTACCAAGGAATTGGGATCCAATCACTTAAGATTGCCAAGGAGATCAATGAATGCATTGATTGAGAAAGAGATGAGAATGAACTTGATCCGGAGAATGCAACATCTCCTAAGCCCAGTGAATCCCCTATCTCTGATCTTACCCATTCTCTTTATTTTCTGCCATTTACTTTTATACTCATATTCCCAAATCCCCATTTAAGATTCTGTAATTTACTTTTCGCCATTTACATTCAGCCATTTATTTCCAGCATTTACATTTTCTGTTGTTTACTTTCCCGCCATTTAATTTTCTGCAATTCCTCAACTCAATTTCTACTTAGCTCAACTAGAACATTCCTCTAATTAAAGTTGTTTGACCAATCAATCCCTGTGGGATTCGACCTCACTCTATTGTGAGTTTTTACTTGACGACAATTTGGTATACTTACCGAAAGGAGATTTGTTGAGAGACAAGTTTTCGTGCATCAAGTTTACGGCGCCGTTGCCTGGGATTGATTTTGTATCGACAATTATTAAGTTGGAGGATAACTAGATTGAGCATTTTTCTTTTGTTTTGTTTAATTCCATTTGAGTGATTTACTTTCAGTTTTAGTTATTTTCTTTCCTTTATTCCATACCCGTTTGTTGTGTTTTCGTCGTTGTTTACAATTCAGTTCACTAACCTACTAACTGTTTGATATATTGCATCACTCACACTAACAGCTATTCTAATAAGAGTAATTTCTTCATTCCTTTCCTTTCTTGCTTTTTGCTTTGTTGGTTGTATGACAGGTAGAAGAAGCGGGGTCTCAACGTCCTTTGATTCTGAACCTGAGAGGACCCTCCTTAGATTAAGGAAGGAAGCAAGATGGAAGAGGTCGTTGGTGCTGAGGAAGAGGAAGAGTATTTTGAACCAGACATGGAGAACCACCATGAAGAAGAAGCTCACAACCATGCCAGAGAAGGCCTAGTAAATTATGCTGGGCAAGAGAAAAGAGTTCTAGGCTCTTACATCAATCCAAACCTAGGCAATTGTGGAAGTAGCATTCAAAAGCCAACCATACATGCCAATAACTTTGAACTAAAATCCCAGCTCATCACCCTCATTCAAAACAACTGTGCATTCGGAGGAAGTTCCCAAGAAGACCCCAATCAACATCTAACTACCTTCCTAAGGATATGTGATACTGTGAAGTCTAATAGTGTTCATCCTGACACTTATAGACTACTTCTGTTCCCCTTCTCACTCAAGGATAAGGCATCTAAATGGCTAGAATCCTTTCCGAAGGAGAGTTTAACAACCTGGGAAGATGTGGTGAACAAATTCTTGGCAAAATTCTACCCTCCTCAAAGAATCAACAGGTTGAGAACTGAGGTACAAACCTTCAGGCAACAAGATGGTGAAATTCTCTTTGAAGCATGGGAGAGGTTTAAGGACTTAACTAGAAGGTGCCCGCCAGACATGTTCAATGAATGGGTGCAGTTACACATTTTCTATAAAGGTCTTTCTTATGAATCAAAGAAGGCAGTAGACCACTCATCTAGAGGATCTCTGAACAAGAAGAAGACCATTGGAGAAGCCATAGATGTGATCGAGACTGTAGCTGAGAATGACTACTTCTATGCTTCTGAAAGGGGCAACACTCGAGGAGTAATGGAGCTGAACAATATGGACGCTCTGCTGGCTCAAAACAAGATGATCACCAAGCAGCTGGCTGACCTTATCAAGAAGATGGAAAGAAACCAAGTTGCAGCAGTCACCACCTCAGTAGCAGCTCAAGAAGGAGTGAATGCAGAGGAAGAGGGTGACCAGGAACAAGTCAACTATATTGGGAACTCACCTAGGCAGACCCTTGATCCATACTCCAAAACTTATAATCTTGGTTGGAGGAACCACCCAAATTTTGGGTGGGGAAATCAACAAGATCAAGGCCAAGATCAGAGACGTCACAACCCCAACAACAATACAACTCACCAGCATTCCACACAGAGATCATATCAACACCCACCCAACAATACCTTTCAACATCCATATCAAAACCAAATTAGCCCTTCTCACCCCTCCAACCTCAACTCAGCGTCACCATCTGAAGATAGACTCTCCAAGATTGAGACTCTACTTGAAGGAATATGCAAGAAAATCCAAGATAACAGAGTGTTCAAGGATGAGGTGTGAGCTAATATCAAAAACCAAGGAGACACCATCAAGAGGCTGGAGTCTCAAGTGGGATATCTCTCTCATCAGATCCCCAAACCCACTGATAGCTTCCCAAGTGACACGGAGAAAAACCCGAGAGGTGAAGCAAAGAAAGTAAGATGGGAGGAATGCAAGATCGTCACTATAAGTGATAAGGGGAGTGAGGAAGAACTGAACAAATCCTTTGGACACTCTCGAGATATTCCAGCAGAGAAGCAAGAAAAGGGTGACCAAGAAACCAACTCCACACAGAAGAAGGGGCTAAGGGAGAAGGAGATTTTGAACCCATATGCACCTTTTCTCCATAGACTCAAGGGTGGGGTAAAAAAGAAAGTGTACTCAAAGTTCCTCGACATGTTTGCATCCCTCCATGTAAACATACCATTCATCAAGGCCCTCCAACAAATGCCCTCATACATTAAGTGTATGAAAGAGCTGCTGACCAAGAAAAACTCACTAAAAGGAGGACAAACAATAGTGATGAATAAGGAGTGCAGTACTCTCATCCAACCAGAGTTACCTACAAAAAGGAAGGATCCAGGGAGTTTCACATCCCCTATGCTATAGGAGAAACAAGGATTGATAAAGGACTCTGTGACCTGGGGGCAAGTATCAACTTAATGCTTTTATCCCTCATGAAGAAGCTTCAGATCAATGAGCTAATGCGCACAGATGTGGTCATCAAGTTGGCTGACAAAACTCAAAAACAAGCAATAGGAGTGGTTGAAAACGTGTTGGTGAAGGTTGGGAACTACTTCCTTCCCACAGACTTTGTCATCTTGGAGATGGAAGAGAGTTACTTCCATCCAATCATATTGGGAAGGCCATTCTAGCCACAGCCAGAGCACTCATAGATGTAGAATGAGGAGAGCTAATATTGAGGATACATGATGAACAAGTTACCTTCAATGTCTTCAAACCCTCACAAGAAGCAGGTCAGGAAAACAAGGAATCAAGGGAAGATCACAATAAGGCACTGGTGGAAGAAACAAGTACTAAAGCACAAACAGTACACCTGGAAATCCCTTTGGTTAGTAAACAATACAGTCAGAAGGTACAATAGCTAAAGGAAACCCAAGAAGAGCTAAACCCACCAGAATTATATGAGACTAGCAACAAAATTTTCCTGGAGAAAGAGGCCACAAGGAGCAGGATAGCATTAAAAGAAACAAGGAAGAAGGCGCCAAGGGGATGGAGGAACAAGAAGATTCCTACAGAGGATTTCTCCCTAGGGGACAAAGTAATCTCTGCTCATTTCCCAGCTATTCCACCTCATCTACCCACCATTCCATCTCAGCTACGTAAAGTTTTCACCATCAGTAGAATTCTCTCCTTGGAACATGTGGAGGTTGTTAATAAAGCCAACGGAGATAGATTCACTGCAAGAGGGGAAGATTTGAAGCTCTACCAACCACCCTGACAAGGGTAGAACGTCAAGCTAATGACACTAAAGAAGCGCTTCATGGGAGGCAACCCATATTTTAATTTTTTTTATGATGTCTGAAGTAGTTAATAAAGCAAGGTTCATGAATTCCAAATCAACTTTGACAAACACTTAGATGAATCCTTATATGCAACATATAGTGAACAATAAGTTTGGTGTTCCAGGCAAACTAAGAGGACAAGAACACAATTCACACTGTGTTACTCTTAGAGCCTTAATCAACTCTTTTTACACCACATGGTCACAAACTAAGTTTGGTGTCACCAATGTTGCATATATGAACAACTAATCAGTCAGTTGGGTTGTATTCATGAATAGCACTTAGTTATTTAAAAAAAATTTAAAAAGTAGTTATTCCACTTTCTAATTTTGCCGCCACTATCCAAACTCATTAGTTCCTTTTATCTTGTAGGAGAAATGAAGGGAAGATTGGATGGAATTGATGGGACAAATGAAGAAGGGAGTTCGGCCACTTCAAAAAGGGATCCATACACATGTCTTCAAAGGGGAATGCATTGGGAAATGTTGCCATACAACAATGGAAAGAGAATACCCTTGGAGACCGAACCAACCCATCATAAAAGTGGTGATCCTTGTGCTCATTTCATGCCAAACCCCAACCATCCATGATTAGCCTATACCATCAATCCACACCTTTCATTTACTCACCAATTTTTTATATAAGTGGCTCTTATTCCGTACCCCTTCACATTCCAATTCTCCTTTCTCCATACTTCTTACTCGCACCCACGCCCTTAGCTACACCCTTTCAAACCATTCACACTTCTACAATTCAGAAAGCACTCATGGCATCATCAAGCTCCAAGAGGCGAAAGGGAAAGGAACCGATGGAGAGCATTCCTTTTGATGAAGAGAGGTTCAAGACCACCTTCCATGAGCTCCAGTTTGAACGGATAAAATACAAGAAAATATTGCCAGAATTAACATTCCAGTTCAATGATGATGAGTGCCCACAGATTAGAGAGAAGATTGAACAAAGGGGTTGGCAAGAACTCACAAACCCAGACACAAAGATAAATTAAAATCTCATTAAGGAGTTCTATGCCAATTTAGCCAGAGAAGACACTACCAAGGCTCCTACCTTCAAAAGCTACGTAAGAGGAACAGAGGTGGACTTCAGTCCGAATGCCATAATGAGGACTCTTCATCTGAGATCACACCCTTCTGATAAGCCCAGCTATCAAGCAAGAATAAGTAACGGTCCCGACAATGATGAACTTGAAGAAATTGTGAACGAAATGTGTGTTATAGGATCAGATTGGGAAACGTATTTGGATAAGAGGCCACGGTTCATTAGAAGAGGAGGCCTCATCCTGGAAGCTAAGGGATGGTTTGAGCTCGTGAGAAGATTCATCCTTCCAGCCTCAAACAATTCTGAGGTCAACATTGCTCGAGCTACTATAGTACATTGCATTATGAGGGGTGGAGACATCAATGTACATGACATTATAGTTGAGGGGATCTAAGAAGCAGCCAAAAAGGTTGATCCGAGTGCTCGACTTTGCTACCCCAATACCATCCTGAGTCTATGTATGAAAGCCAAGGTAGTCTTCGACGATAGCAATCCAAATTGGATAAACCCTGGGAGGTTAGTTACGCTCCAGCGCATAACTTATGTGGCTGGACATATGCATAATTTGCACTCTGCGATCCCAAGGTATGATACAGTTCACAAAGACCTGACAGAATAAGAGGAGGGAAAGGTGAAGCAATAGAAGGAAACATTGAAGAAGAAGATGGAGGATGCTGGCTTCTGGAAAAAGTTGGTCGGAAAGCGCAAAGGAAATGGGGGTTTGAGCACTCAAGAAGGACACAAAGAGGACAAACAAGAGAGAGAGCATGGGCAGCCTCATGAGTAAAAGGTGGCGGAGTTCCTTTTCATTTTCTTTCTTTCAATGTCTAAATAAGGAAAATCGTCTATGAAATAGAACATGCTTCCATAGTAGCTTAAGAGTTTTCAATCTTATCTTTAAAATTTCTTTTCTTAAGTCCATGTGTGCTAGTCTAAGTCCCCTGTTGTCATTTTCATCCTGTTTAAATGTATGCTTGCCCTTTAAGTTAAATAAAAGAAAATGTTATGAAAAACCAGAATGGGGTTCATCTTGTGGAGTAAGTTCTTAATGTTTGTGGTGTAGTAATTGGTTAGCTAAGTTGGTCCACCAACAAGGTATACAGGCAACTACATGTTCTGAATCCTATGCTTGAAGCACATTCTATGAGACCAATTAAATAACAAGGTCCTAATAAGAAAAAAAAAGAACAGTGAGAGTTGGAAAAAGAAAGAAAAGAATAAGAAATAAGGCTAGGCACCAAGGGTTTAAATCTTGAGGGATGTGTCTGTGGTGTTCCTGTGCCAAGGATCTGCTTGGATGAATAAGTTCTCAGGAGTGCTTCATCACTTGGTAACTTGGGTTAACTAACCCGGGATTATCAACTGAAAATCCACTATCAAGAGCAACCTTGCTACAGAACACTTAGTAACCCAAGGAGGTGCTGGGCACCAAGGCCTCAAGGAAAGAAAATAGCAAACCATATGCCTATGGTGTGCATGTATGGGGGAAAGAGACTTGAGGGTGTAAGTCCTTATGGGTGTTTCAACACCTAGCACCTTGAACTAACTGGTTCGGGAGTATTGGCTGAAAGCTTATTTTAAAGAGTTGCCCCCTCACAAACCACTTAGCCTAAGAATGCAATAAATCCTGAAAAGAAAGGAGGGGGGATCAAGGAATAAGGATCTCATAGGATGCAATCAAGCAAGTATTCAAGAGCATGATAAGGACCTGGAAACCAGTAAAGGAATGAACCTAAGTTGCTATGCATGAAACCCCATAAACCAAGAATTTTACTTCTATAATAAGAACTTATTTCTCTTGTTCTTTCATTCATCATTCTTATGTTTCAGTACTTGCTTAGGGACAAGCAAACTTTAAGTTTGGTGTTTTGATGCCAGGGCATTTTGGCTAGTTTCACTGACCTTTTTCTTTATTATTTTAGGATAGTTTCATGTATTTTCTTAGTAATTAAGCAAGTTTTGGGTGAATATACACTTACATCTTGATCCAAGCAAACATTGTGAACTTTACATGATTTCATGAGAATTATGCATGAATTGAATGATAATATGGATGATGCATGATCTCATGACTTGAAACAAAGCTTTGATGCACCTTGTTTGTTTGATTTCAGGACAAAGGAAGCAAAGAAGAACCACGTTAGCAGCCACGTTAGCTTCACTAACGTGACCACTAACGTGGGATGGGAGCGAGCTTGCAATGTTAGTGGTAAAGTTACCACCAATAATGCCTTCGAATGTGATCTTAACCCACGTTAGTTTCCACATTAGTTACACTGACGTGGGAACTATCGTGGAAGAAAGGGGGAGCTCCAATGTTAGTGGTAAAAGTGAACACCACTAACGTTCCAAAATGCCACACTAAGCCACGTTAAGAGCCACGTTAATCCAATTAACATAGACTCTAACGTGGAGTAAAGAGGAAGTCGCAAGCGTTAGTGACACTCACCTTTGTCACTAACGCTAGACCAAGCCTAAATTGCCTACGTTAGTGGTCACGTTAAGACCACTAACGTGAAGGGTAACGTAGAGCAATGAATGATAAGCCAACGTTAGTGACAATCACCTTTGTCACTAACGTTGGAGATGGCTAATACACCCACGTTAGTAGTCACGTTAATGCCATTAACGTGAAGCATTAACATGGAAGGAAGTGGCGTTTTGAAGTGTTAGTGACAAAGGTAAGTGTCACTAACGCTATCAAGCCTTGGCATGCCCACGTTAAGGGCCACATTAGTTACACTAACGTGGACCATTAACGTGGAAGAAAGGGACACAGAGCAACGTTATTGGTAAAGGTGAATGCCAATAACGTTTGCGAAGGGCTAAGAGGCTACGTTAGTGGTTACATTAGTATCACTAACATTGAAGTTAACGTGGATCAATTGGTTGGGAACGTTAGTGACAAAATTATCATCACTAACGCTTTCGACCCCAATTTTACACTTAACGTTAACGCCACTAACGTCCTAACTAGCTTCCCATCATGCCTAACTCACACTTTCTTTGCAAGAAAAGCTGAGCCCACTAAAGACTGTAACTGCTTCAACTAAAGATCAAGGGCCCATATCCAAGACTTGAAGAGCTAACTAGAAGATCTGAAGAGTAGTATATATAGGGATAGTTTTGAATTAAAAAGGGATCTGGAACTTGAGAACTACACTTTGTATATTTTACTTTCTCTGCAACTTCTAGTTTAATTTTCAGAATGCATTCTTCTTTACCATCTTCCATTTCCAGAGCTATGAACAACTAAACCCCTTTTCATTGGGTTAGGGGAGCTCTGTTGTAATTTGATGGATCAATTATAGTTTTCATTCTTCTTCTTTTTTCTTTTCTCTTGATTTTACTAGAAAGCTTTCGATCTTAATCCAATTGGTTAGTTGTCTTGGAAAAGAAACTTTCTATAATTGGATCTCCTCTGAGCCTTGGAAAAGGGATGAGGAGATCGTGCTAGAATTGCTTTCTCATGTTGGACCAAATTGGGGTTTGGATGGATATAGTGACATATAATCCTACCAACACTTTGATTTCGAAATACATGTGGTATAATTAGTGACCACACTTCATCTCTTCCCATGAGCAATTAAATCAAGGAATTGGGAAATTGTTCAAGCTTAGAGAGTTTGGGTTGCCAAGGAATTGGGATCCAATCACTTAAGATTGCCAAGGAGATCAATGAATGCATTGATTGAGGAAGAGATGAGAATGTACTTGATCCGGAGAATGCAACATCTCCTAAGCCCAATGAATTCCCCATTTTTGATCTTACCCAGTCTCTTTATTTTCTGCCATTGACTTTTATGCTTATCTTTCCAAATCCCCATTTAAGATTCTGTAATTTACTTTCCGCCATTTACATTCAGCCATTTATTTCCAGCATTTACATTTTCTGTTGTTTACTTTCCCGCCATTTAATTTTCTACAATTTCTCAACTCAATTTCTGCTTAGCTCAACTAGAACATTCCTCTAATTAAAGTTGCTTGACCAATCAATCCCTGTGGGATTCGACCTCATTCTATTGTGAGTTTTTACTTGACGACAATTCGTTATGCTTGCCGAAGGGAGATTTGTTGAGAGACAAGTTTCCGTGCATCAGCATTCTTGTTGGCGGAAGTAAAGAGAGATGCGACGGTAGTGGAAGCTGGCGTCGCGGACAGGAGCAGCAGTGGCAACACATGAACATCAATGAGGGTGGCTGATGCGACGCTCGCTCACTCACCCGCGGGCTCTTTCTCTCCGCGACTCTGCTTCGATGGCGGCTTCCAGAAGCTCCGGTCTTCCCCCGCGACGGCGACAATGGCAATCCGAGATGAGGGCGACGGCGGCGGCGACAGCAAGATGCGAGGCGGCTTCTCTCTCTCCTTTCAGTCACGGCCTCTCTCTCTCTCTCTCTCTCTCTCTCAGTGACTCGACGGTGACGGCCCCGTCGGTGCCGTCCCCTTTCTTTCCCCCCTCTTTTTCTTAGCTTTTTCCCTTCCTTCCATGCCCCTCTTCTTCTTTCTTTCCCTTTCTTTTGTTTCTTTCTGATGTAGGTTAGCTCAGGAAAGTAAAAGTGAATGGCGGCTAGGGTTAATCTAGGGGCTTAGGGTTAATTTGGTTAAAGTTAGGGTTTGGATTTAATTTAGAAAAATTTGCCTTTAGTAATTTTAATCAAAATAGGATATATTTTATTAATTTCAAATCTAATTTAATCATTAAAATTACTTTAGAAATATTATTTAATTATCAATTTGCTAATTAATATTTAATTAGGTATTCTAATTTAAAATTAGAAATAATATAGTTAATTTTCTCTGTTTATAAAAATTAGAGTATTAAATTTCAAAATCTCAATTATTTAACTAAATCGTATGAAATTTTTATTCTTTTACGATTATTAAGTTGTATAATTTAAATATATAAAATTATTCAATAATTATAAGATTAAATAAGAAGATATTTAAAATAATTTCTAAAAATAAAATTTTTAATGAATATATAAATTGAAATTAACTCATAGTAATATTTTTCGAAAGTTCTGGGTCTTACATTTTTCAATTACTAAAATTACGCAAAATATTCAATTATAATAAAATTACTTAAGAATCTTAATTGATTTACAATGAAATTATCTCCGAATCTATTTAATTATTTCTAATAAAATAATTTCTAAAATTATAAAGTTTAAACTTAATAAAATAAAATCACAATTTATTTATTTTTAGATTTTCAAAAATGCAGGATGTTACAAAATAAAATTATTTTGAAAAAAATATATACACAATTTTTTTTACTCTTAAAGTGTTTAACATTTTGAAAAAAAATTGTTATAAAATATATTTATATTCTGTGACAAATAATTAACTTGTTACAAACAATATTGAATTTTGTGACAAATTAATTTTTTGTTACAAAACAATTGGAGTTTTTGAAACAAAAAAACAAAATTTTTTACAAAATATTTTGAATTTTTGCAACTTGTTTTTTTTGTTACAAAATATTACAATATTTTCTAACAAAACACCATCTCGTTACAAAAACTAACATAATTTGTAACAAAATAAAATAGGTTATTACAAAATATTATCATGTTTTGCAACAACTTGTAATATTGTTACAAAATATTATTCTTTTGTAACAATCACATATTATTGTTAAAAAATACTATTTTTTGTAACAATTTTAAATTTGATACAAATATTTTGCTACAAATATTCCATTTTCTTGTAGTGGTAGTTTCATTTATGTTTCCTTGCTTTATTGTCTTAGTTCTCTTAGTTCTTCTTCTTAATTTCTCATTTTTGTCATTTTTATGTTTATGGATACTCTTGTTAATTTAAATTTTAATTAATGCACATTTATGTTTTCATGTTAATTGTTGCTTCCTTTAATTGCTATTATCATTTTCTTGCTTTTGGTAGTTAGATTTTATTTTTAATGTATTTTAATATTATTTTATTCTCATACACACCAAGTGTTTGATAAAATACTTGGCTTAGTTTTTACATAGTTTTTGTTCACTCTTGGCTTGGAATTGATGATTTTGGTGACCATTGAGTCATTGATGTCCATTCTTGTTTGATACATTAGAGTAGTTAGTTGATTTGGTTTCCATTGACTCTAAGTCTCCCATTAATATTGTTGACTAGGACTTATGGATTGGGATTAACTATGCCTATTTGACTTATCCTCGATGTAGGGTTGACTAAGTAGGATTAACTCTTCATAATTATCATGTGTTTGTGGTCAATGGCTAGGATAGGTAACCTTAGCTCTCAATTACTTGTCAAGAGGTTTCTTGCACTTGAATTTTCCTTTCCTTGCATTTAATTACTTTGATTTGTATTGCTTTAACTTTTAATTCCTTGCATGATCATTTAATTGCTTTCATTCAATTTCTTACATGTTAAGTTACTTTCTTGCTATTTACATTCCTTGCTTTTCTTGCAATCAATCATAGCCAATAATCTTAGCACTTCATTTGCAACTCATAGGGAAGACGACTTGGGATCTCAAACTCCCGGTTATTGTGTTTTGATTGTGACTATCTTTAGAATTAAATTTTATTGTTGGCCAATTGTTGAGTTGGGAACTATACTTACAACACCAATTCTTATTTTGAGATAAAGAAAATTCCTAACTCACTTTGGGCCTAACATCAAGTTTTTGGTGTCGTTGCCGGGGAGTTGCAATGGTGTAAAGTTATGGCTATTGTAAATATGTTAATATGTAAATAGCTTACTTTTTGTTTGTCTTTGCTTTTGTTAATGGTTAGGATTGGGATCTCAGAGGACATTGGAAATTCAAGCATTGGTGGGGAAGTCAAGCACAAGCCACCATAGCAAGGTCTCTCCTAATTGTCTAACTTAAAGACAATAAATAAAAGTGCTTGGTAACATCTTTCTAACTCTCCCTCTCTTTTAGCATTTGTTTGTTGAATTTTTGCTTCTTTTAATTAGCTTAGTTTGGTAGAATTTTTGTGTTGATCTTGCATTTTTAGGGTAGAATAAATTTTGGGGTTAGAAAAGCTATTTTGGATGTCATGTTTGGTCCCTTAGAGCACTAAATTTTTTTTTGAAAACAGAGCATGTGCGCGTGCACACACCTCCCCAATTTTGCATTCTGTGCATACGCACCCACCTGTGCGTACGCACACTCATTAGCGCCCCCTCTATTGAGAGAGTTCACAAATCTTGTGCGCTCGCATCCCCCTCTTTTTGCCTCTTGTGTGTACGCACGGACCTGTGTACGTACGCACAGATGGCGATTCAGGCATTAATTTTTTACGTTTCATTTTCTTAAAAAAAAAATTTAAGCCTTTCTGTGCATGGGCACAGGTCTGTGCCCACGCACACCTCAAAACAAGGCCTCTGTTCGCGGCGTTTGCATGCATAGTACAAACACACAACTTTACAATTTTGCACATCGATGCCGCGTCCCTCACGCGTACGCATCACCTTCCATTTTCTCTCTTCTACGCGGACGCGTCGCTCACACATACGCATCGATTCCCTTTTTCGCACGCATCACACGTATGCGTCCCTCACATGTATGCGTGACCCCTTGTGCGTGCGCACGGCCCTTTGTCCGTACGCACACCCCTGTTTTCTCACCATTATACTTTTTTTCTTCTCTTATCTCTACTTCTTCTCTTCTTTTCTCTTCTCCTCTATTCTTTCCCTCCTTCAACCACCACTCACCACTATACTTCACCACCCATGACACTCACCTTTAGTTAGTTAGTTAGTTAGTTAGTTATTTAGCTTAGTTAGTTTAATTTTCTATTTTGATGCTAAGTGTTGGATGATTGAGTTGATTTGTTGATTATGTTGAGATATTGCTGCTGAATTATTATTGTTGTTACTATTTATTGAGGTTTTAAATTGTTGCTTGGTATTGAGTTCTTCACGTTTAATTTTGCATATACCAAGTACTCATAACATTGCCTTTGAAAATCTCTTTTGGATTTCTAAATTGCATGTTTTTGCCACCATGTAATTTGATTTCATAATCTATCATTAGGCAATTTAATTGTAGTTGATGCATTTTTTGTTAGGTGATGTTTGCTATGATTGATTTTTTTTTAAGTTACCTAGTTCATGCATTGAAATTAAAGAATTGTGAAATTGGATCATAAGCTTGTCTAATGACACTTTTTGAGCTTTTTAAGCTTTGTGGATTATGCTTGCCATGTTTTCCACTTCATGTCAATTAGGTGTTGCCTCATCATCCAATTCACAATTTCTTTATTCTTGCTTGAATGCTCTTGTACTTCTTTGTTTCTTGTTTGTTTATCTTAGTATACAAGTTTCTTTAAAGTATTTCAAGCACACTAGAATGAATGAAGTGCATGCTTATTTTGTCTAATTGAGGCATAACTTTCTTTGCTAGTGTGTGTATTCTAAACTGCGCAACTTAGAACACACACTTGTTTTCTTCATGTCACAAACTTATTCACTCACCTCAATCTAGTGAATACCACCTCATTCCAACAATCCATGCTTCCTTGTTTTTCCATTTACTCGTCTAACAGTATTATTGCCTATTTTTCATGGATAAGTTACCATAAACAACAAGGGAAGCGGGAGGAGGAGCATGCATCAGCCGATTGATCCACCAGCTGAAGGTGGCAATCCAAAATCACTACACCCCCTTGCTCAACTTTGAGTGCACGGAGGACCGTGCAAACCCATAAGTGTGAGGAGGTCGTCATCAATCGACCATCTTGGATGACATACGCTAATCCTAACACTTTCATCTTCTTTTTGAATTCTTAGTTGCATTTTTTCTTCTTGGGTTGATATTTTAGTACCTTAATTGCATTTTTTCTTAATTTATTGCATTTCTTTGCATATACATAATAACCTTAGTTAATATAATGAAAATTTTCCAAGAAAAATATTCTTGATAGGGCATTGACATCCTAATTGATTTGAGTTGGAACTTTTGATGGAGACTTGCTTGAAAATATATTGTGGAACATGTTTGAGTTATGAACACATAAGCATGTGAGTTTTGAGCCTAATTGTGTGGTTACACCATATAACCACTATTTTCATTCTTGTGTTTGTTATTCTCTTTTTATGATTGGAATCTTTGATTTGTTTGATTCTTTTTGTCCATTATTTGATGTATATATGCATTTATATGATTGAAGCCATCTTTTCATTAAGCTCACTTGTCCCGAATGACCTACCCTATTATCTTCCTTTGTTAACCAACTTTGAGCCAATTTCAATCCCCTCTTGTTCTTAAAGTTAGCACATTACTAGCCTTAAAATGAAAAATAAATAAATGTCCTTTATTTGGATCTTTGATTAGCTTAGGCTACTGAGAGTGTATTGGTGCACGAAATTGTGATCTCAACGGCGCCAAAAACTTGGTACGCACATTCATAATCTCAATTCCTTTTCATAACTCCGTACAACTAACCAGCAAGTACACTGGGACGTCTAAGTAATAAACCTTACGTGAGTAAGGGTCGATCCCACGGAGATTGTTGGCTTGAAGCAAGCTATGGTCATCTTGTAAATCTTAGTCAGGCAGATTCAAATGGTTATGAGGTTTTGATAATTAAAATATAAATAAAATATAAAATAAGATAGAAATACTTATGTAATTCATTAGTGAGAATTTTAGATAACCGTATGGAGATGCTTTGCTCCTTCTGAATCTCTGCTTTCCTACTGCCTTCATTCAATCATTCATACTCCTTTCCATGGCAAGCTGTATGTTGGGGGGATCAGCGTTGTCAATGGCTACTGTCTGTCCTTTCAGTGAAAATGGTCCAAGTGCGCTGTCACCGCACGGCTAATCATATGTCGGTTTTCACTTATATTGGAATAGGATCCATTGATCCTTTTGCGTCTGTCACTACGCCCAACACTCGCGAGTTTGAAGCTCGTCACAGTCATCCCATCCCAGATCCTACTCGGAATACCACAGACAAGGTTTAGACTTTCCGGATCTCAAGAATGCTACCAATTGATTCTAGATTATACCACGAAGACTCCGATCTTTCGGAATGGAGGCTAAGAGATACACACTCAAGCTATTGCAGATAGAACGGAAGTGGTTATCAGGCACGCATTCATATGTGAGAATGATGATAAGTCTCACAGATCATCACATTCATCAGGTTGAAGTGCGAGTGAATATCTTAGAATAAGAATAAGCTTGAATTGAATAGAAAAATAATAGTACTTTGCATTAATTCGTGAGGAACAGCAGAGCTCCACACCTTAATCTATGGGGTGTAGAAACTCCACCATTAAAAATACATAAGTGATGAAGGTCCAGGCATGGCTGTGTGGCCAGTCCCCTAAACGTGATCAAGAGATCAAAAGTGATACAAAGATAGTCTCAACAATGATCAAAAGATGTTCAAAAGATATGAAATAAATCACTAAAAGTAGTTTTTATACTAAACTAGTACCTAGGGTTACAGAAAATAAGTAACTAAGTACAGATAGTGCAGAAATCCACTTCCGGGGCCCACTTGGTGTGTGCTTGGGATGAGCATTGAAGCTTTCACATGTAGATACTTTTCTTGGAGTTAAATGCTAGACTGCAGTTTCTTTGTGGCGTTTAACTTCAGAATAGGGCAGGAAGTTGGCGTTTGAACGCCAGTTTGCGTCGTCAAAACTTGGGCAAAGCATGGACTATTATATATTGCTAGAAGGCCCAGGATGTCTACTTTCCAACACAATTGAGAGCGCGCCAATTGGGTTTCAGCCAGAAAATACCTGAAATCACAAAAAAACACACAAACTCATAGTAAAGTCTAGAAATATGAATTTTGCATAAAAACTAATAAAAACATAGTAAAAACTAACTAAATCATACTAAAAACTACCTAAAAACAATGCTAAAAAGCGTATAAATTCTCCGCTCATCACAACACCAAACTTAAATTGTTGCTTGTCCCCAAGCAACTGAAAATCAAATAGGATAAAAAGAAGAGAATATACTATAAATTCCAAAATATCAATGAAACTTAGCTCCAATTAGATGAGCGGGACTAGTAGCTTTTTCCCTCTGAACAGTTTTGGCATCTCACTTTATCCTTTGAAGTTCAGAATGATTGGCATCTATAGGAACTCAGAATTCAGATAGTGTTATTGATTCTCCTATTTCAGTATGTTGATTCTTGAACACAACTACTTTATGGGTCTTGGCCATGGCCCTAAGCACTTTGTTTTCCAGTATTACCACCGGATACATAAATGCCATAGACACATAACTGGGTGAACCTTTTCAGATTGTGACTCAGTTTTGCTGGAGTCCCCAATTAGAGGTGTCCAGGGTTCTTAAGCACACTCTTTTTGCTTTGGATCACGACTTTAACCGCTCAGTCTCAAGCTTTTGGCTTGACACCTTCACGCCACAAGCACATGGTTAGGGACAGCTTGGCTTAGCCACTTAGGCCAGGATTTTATTCCCTTGGGCCCTCCTATCCATTAATGCTCAAAGCCTTGGATCCTTTTTACCCTTGCCTTTTAGTTTAAAGGGTTACTGGCTTTTTGCTCTTGCCTTTTGGTTTAATGAGCTCTTGGCTTTTTCTGCTTGCTTTTTCTTTTTCTTTCTTTTTCTTTTATTTTCACCATTTTTTTCGCAAGCTTTGTTCTTCATTGCTTTTTCTTGCTTCAAGAATCAATTTTATGATTTTTTAGATTATCAATAACATTTCTCCTTTTTCATTATTCTTTCAAGAGCCAACAATTTTAACATTCATAAACAACAAATTCAAAATACATATGCACTGTTCAAGCATTCATTCAGAAAACAAAAAGTATTGTCACCACATCAAAATAATTAAACTAATTTCAAGGATGAATTTGAAATTCATGTACTTCTTGTTCTTTTGTAATTAAAACATTTTTCATTTAAGAAAGGTGATGGATTCATAGGACATTCATAGCTTTAAGGCAAAGACACTTAGACACTAGTGATCATGTAATAAGACACAAACATAAATAAAACATAAAGCATAATTTTCGAAAAACAGAAAAATAAGAGCAAGGAGATTAAGGAATGGGTCCACCTTAGTGATGGCGGCTAGTTCTTCCTCTTGAAGATCCAATGGAGTGCTTTAGCTCCTCAATGTCTCTTCCTTGCCTTTGTTTCTCCACCCTCATAGCTCTTTGATCTTTTCTAATTTCATGGAGGAGCATGGAATGCTCTTGGTGCTCTACCCTTAGTTGTCCCATGTTGGAACTTAATTCTCCTAAGGAAGTGTTGATTTGCTCCCAATAGCTTTGTGGAGGGAAATGCATCCCTTGAGGCATCTCAAGGATTTCATGATGAGGAATTTCCTCATGCTCTTGTTGAGGTCCATGAGTGGTCTCTCTTGTTTGCTCCATCCTTTTTTTAGTGATGGGCTTGTCCTCTTCAATGAGGATGTCTCCCTCTATGACAATCCCAGCCGAATTGCAGAGGTGACAAATGAGGTGAGGAAAGGCTAAACTTGCCAAAATGGAGGACTTGTCAGCCACCTTGTAGAGTTCTTGAGGTATAATCTCATGAACTTCCATTTTCTCTACATTCATGATGCTATGGATCATGATAGCCCGGTCTATAGTAACTTCAGACTGGTTGCTAGTGGGAATGATTGAGCGTTGGATGATCTCTCCATATAAGTGGTTTTGATGGACCTTTGAGATGAATCTCTCCATCTCCCATGACTCAGAGGTGGAAGCAATTGCCTTCCCTTTCCTCTTTCTTGAGGTTTCTCTGGCCTTAGGTGCCATTAATAGTTATAGAAAAACAAAAAGCAATGCTTTTACCACACCAAACTTAAAAGGTTTGCTTGTCCTCGAGCAAAGGAAGAAAGAAAGTAGTAAAAGAAGAAGAAAATGGAGGAGATGGAGGGAGATATGTGGTTCGGCCAAGGGGTAGAAGTAGTGGTTGTAATATGTGAAAATGAAGGAGTGGTGAGGGGTTTATATAGGGGTGGGGGGAGGGTTAGGTTTCGTGTATTAGGGTTAGGTTTTGGGAGGGAAAGGATTTTGAATTTGAAGGTAGATGGGGTTCTGGGGGAGAGTGAATGAGGTGATTGGTGAAGGGTATTTAGGGAAGAGATATGGAGGTGATTGATGAAGGGTATTTGGGGAAGAGTGTTACGAAAATGTGTGAAGAAGAGTGAGAGAGAGGTGGGGTAGGTGGGGATCCTGTGGGGTCCACAGATCCTGAGGGGTCAAGGACTTATCATCACTGCTCCATTTAGGCCTGTAAACGCCCTTAGAGTGCAATCCTAGCGTTTAACGCCAGACTGCTACTTGTTTCTGGCATTAAATGCCAAGCTGTAGCCTGTTTCTGGCGTTAAACGCTAGTCTGATGCTTCTTACTGGCGTTTAAACGCCAGTAAGCTCTTCCTCCAGGGTGAGCTACTTTTAATGCTATTTTTCATTCTATTTTTGATTTTTCAGTTGTTTTTGTGACTTCACATGATCATCAACCTAAAGAAAACATAAAATAACAATGGAAAATAAATAGATATAATTAAATAACATTGGGTTGCCTCCCAATAAGCGCTTCTTTAATGTCAATAGCTTGACAGTGAGCTCTCATAGAGACTTCATGATTGCTCCTAGATATTTAGCAACTTGCTCTTCAGTGATGTCTTTATCCTCTTCAGAGGAGAAATATTCATCAGAGCTCATGAATGGCAGAAGAAAGTTCAATGGAATCTCTATGGTCTCTGTATGAGCCTCAGATTCATTTGGTTCCTCAAAGGGAAACTCCTTTCTGTCCAGAGGACGTCCCATGAGGCATTTCTCACTAGGACTCACGTCCTCCTCACTCTCTTCAGGTTCGGCCATGTTGGTCATGCTTATGGCCTTGAATTCTCTCTTGGGATTTTCTTCTGTATTACTTGGGAGAGTACTAGGAGGAGTTTCAGTAATCTTCTTACTCAGCTCACCAACTTATGCCTCCAAATTTCTAATGGAGGACCTTGTTTCATACATGAAACTTAGTGTGGTTGACGTGGCGGAAATTGGCTAATTAAGAATTGATATAAGTTGTGCATTGCAAGTATAGTTCTTAACCAACCAGAAATCTGCTTGTCAATTTAGAAAGGTCGTCACAAAAAATTAAAATTCAACTACTGGGAGTATGAATCCCAGGTCGTCTCCCAACGAGTTGCAGAAAGGTGTGCTATTTTATTAATCAGATATTTTCAGAAAGAGTTTGAGTTGAATAAACAGGAATTTAAATTGGGGAAATTAAGTAATTTAAATAAAAGCCTTGATTGGGAGTAGATTAGTTGGAAGCCCTATTCTTGTTGCAGTACTCTCAAGATTAATTGATAATTGAAGGTCGTTCTGTTTAGTTATCCCTTACTAAATAAGGGAAAGTCAAACAAGTTGGAATGATGTTTCTACTCACAAGTCCCAATCCGCTTACTTGGAAGGATTGGCGTTAGTGACTAGAGAGCCATCCAACAATAAACCCAATTACAATTTCTCCTTTGAACATTCCAACTCAAAGGTTCCTTTCAATCAACTCCCCATCAAGTCAGGGAACTACTCGCTCATTGTGAATGTAGAACTCATAATAGAGGAAAGAGAATTAAAGAAAGACATGATAAATAAAACTCAAAGGAATTAATTAAAAATAAAAGTAACTCTTAATAATCCAATAGTAAAATTGAGTAAATTAAAGGACATGGAAGAGTAAAGCCAAGTAAAGAAAAAGAACTAGAATAACGAAGTCTTGATGAGGTAATAACTCTTCTCGATATCCCAATGCAAAGAACAATAGAAAATAAAAATCCTATGAACTATGAGTGTGTAGAGAGAAAACCTAGAGGAGGAGTAAAACTAGATCTAAAAAACTAAAACTGTGTAGAATGAATGTTGTTTTTGGTTTCTGCATGTTCTCTGGCTCTAGTTTGCTTTTCTGGGCTGAAAACTGGGTCAAAACAGGGCCCAAAATCGCCCCCAGTGAATTCTGCAGATTATGCAGATCGCGCATGTCACGCGATCGCGTCATTCATGTGGACGCGTCATGCGGCGTTTTGCTTTGCCACGCGGGGGCGTCGTCCTCGCCTCCGCGTCACTTGTGCTATTCCAATCCGCGCGGTTGCGTGAGCCATGCGGCCGCGTCACTGCGATTTCCTCTCTTCCGCGCGGTCGCGTGAGCCATGCGACCGCGTCACTTCTCGCTGGTCATCTCCTTAATTTCTTGTGTTCCTTCTATTTTTGCAAGCTTCGTTTCCAATCTCCAACTCATTCATGCCCTATAAAGCCTGAAACACTTAACACACAGATCACGGCATCGAATGGAATAAAGGAGAATTAAAATACATAATTAAAAGTCTCTAGGAAGCAAGTTTTCAATCATGTAATAATTTTAGGAAGGAAATATAAATGCATGCTAATCATATGAATAAGTGGGTAAAGATCATGATAAAACCACACAATTAAACACATTATAAACCATAAAATAGTGGTTTATCAACCTCCCCACACTTAAACATTAGCATGTCCTCATGCTTAGTTGAAGGAGATAAAATAAATGAGTAGGAACATGTAAAACTCATACAATGCAATGCAACCTATATATATGAATGCAACTATATGATTGTTGTCTACTTGATCAATAATAAATAAGCTCTTCAAAACAATTACAAATCAAATTCCACTAATTCAATTCTCATGCAGTAAGAACAGATAAAAATGCAAGAAGGCAGCTCATGAAAGCAGGGAACATAGAATTTTAAGCATTGTACCCTCACTGATGATGTATATACGCTCTAATCGCTCTAGTGTATAGGGCAATCACTCTATCCTTCTCTAATCATGCTTTCTAATTTTTGTTCTTCTCCTAATCAATCAACAACATTTAATATACCAATGCAGACATCATGAGGTCTTTTCAAGGTTGTAATGGGGCCAAGGTAATGGTAAGGATACATATATGGCTAAGTAAGCTTATAAACTGAATCTTTAATTAACCCAAGCTTTAACATAACCTACATATATATTCTATATAACTTTAGAATTCATACCTAGCTACCCAGAATTTCTCTTTCACATTCCATACTCATGTATCAACTTTTATTTTAATTTTATCATACATGCATTGACCTTTGAATTCTTAACTTAACGTTGGGGTAATTTTGTCCCCTTATTTATTTATTGAATATTTTTTATTTTTTTTAATATAAGCATAAAAATAAACATAGCTTATCAATGCACATAGATTTTTAATTCTTATGGTTTCACATGAGTTGGTATCCAAATTTCCATTATATTATCATGACACATTCCCTTATTATCTTTTGTTCCCATAATTTTCCATACTTAATTAGCACACACAATTATATCTTAAGCTAACTAAAGATTCAGTTTAGGATATATAATTGTTTATCCGCTTAAGGCTAGTAATATGGTAAAATATAGAACAAATGGGATTTAAAGGCTCAAAGTGGCTAACAAAGGTAATTGAAAGGGTAGGCTTAATTTGGATAAGTGAGCTAAACAATTAATGGCCTCAATCATATGCAAACATATAAATATAATAAATATTGGACATATAGGATGAGACAAAGTATATATTACAATCATAGAGAAGTAAACACACAAGAATAAAATAATTATGGTTAGATAATGTAACCATGCATAAAGGCTCAAATCTCACAGGTTGTGTGTTCTTTTAGCTCAAAAATCATGTTCCAAATACAACTTCAAGCAAATTTAACATAAAAAAATTCCTTAAAATTAGTGAAATTTTGTTCCAAAAATAGAGTCTTAGAAGAAACTTATTGTCTTTTCAATCAAGTAGAACATGCATGCAACTAATCTATTACTATGCAATTTATCCTATTCTATAAAAAAAAACTAACTAAATATCCTAATTTATTGGTGTTTAGGGAAGAGAAATTACCTCCGAAAGTCAGGTACTGACCGACCTCCCCACACTTAAGGCTTTGCACCGTCCTCGGTGCCATCTGTCAGGAACAGGGGTAGGCTGGTAGCAGTATCTCCACAGTCGGGACCATCATGGCTCCCTGTGCTGGTAAAAGAAGTGGAGTCCGGGGTGTCTGAGTCCTTGACTTTTCCCATAATCAGCTCCTTGAGGTATGTGAATCGGCGCTTGTTACGGTGCTCTCTCATCTTAGCTTTCTGTTCCTGCCGATCCAACCTTTCGAGTATCTGATGGAGTAGTTGGTCTGTAGTAGGTGCTTGTGGTACGGAAGGAGGAATGTCCTGAGCCGGTTCAGTGGGCTGGCTTGTAGTGGTTGCTGAGGGTCTGATATATTTCCCATTAGGGACATATTGATCATCCCGTGGAAGTATGGCTTTGGTGTCCCCAGCTCTGAAGGAGACTCCGGCTGCTGAGACGAGATTTGAGACCAAGGCGGGAAAAGGTAAGTTGCCCGCGATTGGTACATGTCCCATGGCATTCCGGATGTGTCTTGGTAGGTTCAGAGGCTGGTCTATAAGGATGCACCATAGTAGAACAGCCATGTCCGCAGTGAAGGAGGACTCATGAGTGCTCGAAAAGACGTAATGGGACATGATCTGTGCCCATACGCGAGCCTCCAAAGTAAGTGCTGAAGCCAAAATTCCCTTAGGGCGGGTACGATGGTATCCGTAGATCCATCGGCTGCTAGGTAGTGCGATAACTCTGAGAACAGCGTCCCAGTCAAATTGGTACATCTGGCGCTTGAGTGCGGCTTCTTGAAAGGCGTCCAAACCTTCTGGAATAAGGGGAAGACCTAGAGCTTTTTGAATGGCCTCTTCTGTAATGGGGACTTGCTTCTGACGGACAAAGACAGACTGTAGGGATGGCAAGTGGAAGTTGGAGTAGAACTCGACTACCCAAGAATGATTGACCTGCCTCGGCTGTCTCTGTAGGAAACCCCATTGTCTTTGTGCAATTTGCGGCTCAACAAAGGTAGCAATATGGTTTGGGAGGAGAAGGAGGTATTCGTTGTTGTAGCTCCTTTCTGCCAGGATGGAGAACATTTGCTCACAGTAGCGATTGGGAAATCGTGCAGTGTCCTTTGCTGGGAAGGCTTTTTCTTTATCATCAACCTTTATAATCCTCTTAAGTCTCTTTGTTGAGGGTTTAACCGCAGTTGAGGAGGGTTCTGCCACTAATGCTCTTTTTGTACCTCTTCTTGCTGTGAATTTGGGAGTAACTTTCTCTTTTCCTTTCTTGATGGCCATTCTGAAAAAGGGAAGAGAAATTAAATTAAATTCAAAGAGATAGAGCAAGGAAGAGAACGGAAAAGGGTGGTTATGAATGCACAGTAAAATGTAAATAATGTTATCACATGGTCATGACTACATGTGAAAAGTCATCAATGGAAAATAGTTAGTGCATATGATGACAAGTGAATGCAAGATGTTTATTGGCATGCTGGCAAAAGCATGAGTAGCATAGATCAAGCATCACTCGTAACAAACCATCACGCTTGTATTGACAATTATTTATAACGAATAAAATATAAAAGGGGTGTTGTGAAAAACGGGCATTTAATAGTAGAGTAGAATAACGTAGAAAAGTGCAAAATGCCATACGGGCTTTTTCACAAACACATAGCATGCATGGTGAAATAATGTATGGAAAGTGTTAAATTGAACATGCAAGCAACCCTTTTAAAAGTAATATATAATTGCCAAACAAATTTAGAACAATCAACAAGCATATAATGAGAAATAATGACTCAAATAAATTTCTAACACCAAGTAAAAAGGAAGAAAATATGAATAATGAAAAGAGAAAGAAAAGAAAATAAGATAACATATAAAAATAAGAAGAAAAATATAAAAGTAAGGAGAGAAGAAGAAAAAGAAAACCTTGTTAATGGGGGAGAGAGAGAGAGTGAGGGTGTAGAAAGTGAGAAAGAAGGAAAAAGGAAGAAGGGAGGGGGAAGAAATAAGGAGGGAAAAGAGAAAATAGGATTTGAGGAGAAAAAGAGAAGATAAGTGGCAAATCAGGAAAGCTGTGCGGCGCAATCGACGCGGTCGCATGGGGCACGCGGTCGCGCGAACTGCACTGATACTGATTGACGCGGTCGCGTGACCCGTTTTATGCCACTGGTGCGAGGGCAGCCTCGCACTCGCACATCTCTCTGTTCAAAATCATTAATTGCCAAATATTGGGTGACGCGATCGCATGGGGCATGCGATCGTGTGAGTGGCCATTAGAAGGATATGACGTGGTCGCGTCGGTCACGCGGCTGCGTGGGAAGGATTTTGCGTTCAGCACCAATCCAGCACCACTCTAGCACAACTTTCGGTCGTGCACCCTTTTGACGTCGAATTCTAGGTCGCGCGGTCGCGTGGGAGGCCAATGTTCCCATGTGACGCGGATGCGGTCGCGTGGTATAATTTGTGCCATTGGCACGCCTCCAGCCACGCTCCTGCGTGACTCTCTGTTTGTTTTTATTTTCTCCCATCTCCTTGCGACGCGGACGCGTCAATGATGCGGTCGCGTCGTGTAACAATTGTTTTTTTTATTTTAAAAATAAAAGTATGTAAATGCAGATGCACGAAATGTACTAATAAAGAGAAGAGTTATTAAATAGAAAAAACTAAAAATAAAAAAAAGAACGATCATACCATGGTGGGTTGTCTCCCACCTAGCACTTTGCTTTAACGTCCGTAAGTTGGACGCTCCATTAGCTCAATCTTCGGCTATGTGAGGATCTTCCAAGAGGAAGATCTCGAGCTCCTTGTTTTTCTACATCCTCTCTCCATGGTACAACTTTAAACGATGTCCATTAACTTTGATAAGTTCAGAGCTTGAAGGATGGCTTAGGTGATAAACTCCGTACGGTTCGGCCTTTTCTACTCTGTATGGACCATCCCATCTTGATCTCAACTTGCCTGACATAAGTCTCAGTCGAGATTTGTAAAGGAGGACTAAGTCCCCAGGTTGGAACTCTTTTCTCTTAATGTGCTGATCATGTACAGCCTTCATCTTCTTCTTGTATAGTCTGGAGTTCTCATAAGCTTCTAGGCGAAGGCTTTCCAAATCTTGCAGTTGCAATTTCCTTTCAGCTCTGGCTTCCTCAATTCCCATGTTGCACTCCTTTACTGCCCAAAAGGCTTTGTGCTCAACTTCAACAGGGAGATGACAAGCTTTTTCATAGACTAAGTGGAAAGGACTCATCCCAATGGGTGTCTTGTATGCGGTTCTGTACGCCCAAAGTGCATCTTGTAACCTGGTGCTCCAATCTCTTCTATGAGGTTTGACTATCTTCTGCAAGATACGCTTTATCTCTCTGTTTGACACTTCGGCTTGCCCATTAGTCTGAGGATGGTAGGCTGTTGCAACCTTATGAATTATTCCATGCTTCTTCATTAATCCTGTTAGTCTCCTGTTACAAAAATGGGTGCCTTGATCGCTCACGATTGCTCGTGGTGATCCAAAGCGACAAATAATGTAGTTTCTCACAAAGGAAACAACAGTGTTAGCATCATCAGTGCGGGTAGGAATTGCTTCCACCCATTTGGAAACGTAATCTACAGCCAACAATATATAAAAATAACCATTAGAATTTGGAAATGGACCCATGAAGTCAATGCCCCAAACGTAAAAAAATTCACAGAAAAGCATAATTTGTTGAGGCATCTCATCCCTCCTGGATATTTTACCAAATTTTTGGCATGGGAAACAAGATCTACAAAATTCAGCAGCGTCTCTAAAAAGTGTAGGCCACCAGAATCCACAGTCTAAGATTTTTCTAGCTGTTCTTTGAGGGCCAAAATGTCCTCCACTCTCAGATGAGTGACAGGCCTCTAAGATGGACTGGAATTCTGATTGAGGCACACACCGTCTAATTACCTGGTCAGCGCCACATCTCCATAAATATGGGTCATCCCATATATAATATTTAGACTCACTTTTCAGCTTGTCTCTTTGATGCTTAGAAAATTTTGGAGGAAAGGTGCGGCTAACTAGATAATTAGCTACAGGTGCATACCAAGGGGCTACCTCGGATACTGCTTGCAGGTTATCAAATGGGAAATTTTCAGCTATAGGAGTGGGGTTATCTGAAATGTGCTCAAGGCGACTCAAGTGGTCTGCCACTAAATTCTGGTTACCACTCCTATCCTTAATTTCTAAGTCAAATTCTTGTAATAGCAGCATCCAACGTATAAGCCTTGGTTTGGACTCCTTTTTAGCTAATAGATACTTTAGAGCTGCGTGGTCTAAGTACACTACTACCTTCGTACCAAGTAAATAGGCTCGGAATTTATCCATAGCAAAAACAATAGCAAGAAGCTCTTTCTCAGTAGTAGTGTAATTGGACTGTGCTGCATCTAGAGTTTTAGATGCATAAGCAATAACAAAAGGATCCTTACCTTCACGCTGAGCCAATGCTGCTCCTACTGCATGGTTGGAAGCGTCGCACATTATTTCGAATGGCTGGCTCCAGTCTGGTCCTCTCACAATTGGAGCTTGAGTCAGGGCGGTCTTCAGCTTATCAAACGCTTGTTTGCAATCTTCACTGAACTCGAACTCAATATCCTTCTGCAGTAGTCTGGATAAGGGAAGTGCTACCTTACTGAAGTCCTTAATGAATCTCCTGTAAAAACCTGCATGGCCAAGGAACGAGCGGACTTCCCTCACAGAAGAGGGGTAAAGTAAACTAGAAATAACACCCACCTTTGCTAGATCTACAGAAATGCCAGTATTAGACACAACATGTCCTAGTACAATCCCTTGTTTAACCATAAAGTGACATTTTTCAAAATTTAATACAAGGTTTGTACTGACACATCAATCTAATACTCTAGATAATCCATCTAAGCAAAGACTAAAGGAATCGCCATAAACACTAAAATCATCCATAAAAACTTCCATACAGTCCTCAATAAGATCAGAGAAAAGACTCATCATGCACCTTTGAAAGGTAGCTGGTGCATTGCACAAGCCAAAGGGCATTCTCTTGTAAGCATAAGTCCCAAAAGGACATGTAAAAGTAGTCTTTTTCTGATCCTCAGGAGCTATATGAATCTGAAAATAACCTGTGTAACCATCTAGAAAACAATAATGTGATTTACCTGACAGGCGTTCCAGCATTTGATCAATGAATGGAAGAGGATAGTGATCCTTACGGGTTGCTTGGTTGAGGCGTCTGTAGTCGATGCAGACCCTCCAAGTGTTCTGTACTCTGGTTGCTATGAGCTCTCCATGCTCATTTTTCACTGTAGTGAATCCAGACTTCTTTGGCACTACTTGTACTGGGCTTACCCATTCACTGTCTGAGATAGGATAGATGATATCTGCCTCCAGTAGTCTAGTCACTTCCTTTTTGACAATCTCTAAGATAGTGGGGTTCAGTCTTCTCTGGGGTTGACGAATGGGCCTTGCTCCCTCTTCTAAAAATATTCTGTGCTCACATACTTGAGGGTTGATGCCTACTATATCTGCCAAACTCCACCCAATTGCCCTCTTGTGCTTCCTCAGCACATTAAGTAACTGCTCTTCTTGTTGAGAAGTTAGTTCCCTTGCAATGATAACTAGACACTGTTGCTTGTCCTCAAGGTAAGCATATTTGAGGTGTGGAGGAAGGGGTTTCAAGTCTAACTTCTGATCATGGTCAGGCTCTGGGTTGTCTGGAGCTGGTAACAATGGTAAAGCACTGTCATTGTCCTCTGAGAATGTCCCCACACTTGGACCTTGTCCTGTGTGCTTCTCCTCTAGTTCCTCCTGGTGAACTTAAGCTACAGTTTCATCTGTAATGTCACACTGGAAGATAGAATGATCTTCTGGAGAGTGCTTCATAACTCCATTCAGATTGAAACTTACGAATCGGTCATCTATTTCAAAAGAGTATGTTCCTGAAAAAGCATCCAATTTGAACTTAGATGTCTTCAGGAATGGTCTTCCAAGTAGGATTGATGATGGCTTCTCTAAGTCATTTTGGGGCATCTCCAGAATATAAAAATCAGTGGGGAATGTGAGTCCCATAATGCCCACTAATACATCTTCAGCAACTCCAACCATTGTAATAATGCTCTTATCTGCTAACACAAAACGAGCTGCCGACCTTTTTAAAGGAGGGAGCCTCAAAATATCATATATAAACAAAGGCATTATACTCACACAAGCTCCTAAATCACACATGCAGTCAGAAATTATCACACCACCAATAGTACAATTAACTATACAAGGACCTAGGTCACTACACTTTTCAGGTAAACCTCCCATTAAAGCAGATATGGAACTACCTAAAGGAATAGTTTCTAATTCATTAATTTTGTCTTTATGTATACATAATTCTTTTAGAAACTTTGCATATTTAGGTACCTGTTGAATAACATCAAAAAGAGGAACAGTTACCTCAACCATTTTGAATATCTCTACCATTTTGGGATGAGGTTCCAGCTGCTTCCTGGGCTTCCTTGCAAGTTGTGGAAATGGGATAGGAGTGGTGTCTTCTGCAGTATCTGCGCCCTGTGGTGCTCCCTCTTGTGGTTGAACTTCTTCTTTTTTAGCTATGTCCTGTATGTCCTCTTCCTCTTCAGCATCTTCTATTTCCACTACCTCTTCAGCTGAGGCGTGTTCTAGTAGGCTTGGCTCCTCCTGATTCCTCTCCTGTAGTGTGGTTCTGGACCTCAGGGTGATGGCACTAATGCCACCCTTGGGATTGGGTAATGGTTGAGAGGGAATTCCACTGGAGCTCAAAGGCTGGTTATTGGAGTTATTCATTGATCCAATCTGTGAGACAAGAGCTTGCAGAGTAGCGTTCAGACCATTTTGAGTGGCATTAATGTTATTTTCCATGGTCTGTTGTCTCCGATCAATGGATTGTAGTAAATCATCATTAGAAGATGAGGAAGGATAAGTAATTTGAGAGGTCTGCTGTTGGGTATTCTGTGGTCCTTGGGACTGTCTCAGGTGAGGTGCTCTGTAAGGCTGGTTCTGGTTTTGCTGTCTGTTGTTGTTATTATTCCACCTTTGATTTCCCTGATTGTCTCTGCCTCCTTTGTTGTTGTTTTTGTCCCTCCAATTCTGGTTAAAATTGTCCTGCCATCTATGGTTGTAGTTGCCACCTTGATTGTACCCTTGGTTGGGATGGTCATAGAAGTTATGAGTGGCTGCCACGATATTGTCTTCCTGCTGGAGCTGCGAACACTCATCAGTATAGTGGCTATAATCAGCACAGATTCCACAAACTCTCTGTGGGACTAACTGTTGGGTTTGCTGTGGTGGAGAAGGTTGAGCTTGCTGAATTTGTTGTTGATTCGATTGCATCTGCTTCAGCAAGTTGGTCATTTCACAGATACTCTGAGTTAGAGCAGCAGTCTCTCTGCTAGAGGATACTTCTGCAACGGCTTTTGAACAGCCTTGTTTCTGCCTGTGATTCTGAGTAGATTCAGCTAAGTTGCTGATCAATTGCCATGCCTCATCAGTGGTCTTGTACTTTTTCATAGACCCATTGCTAGCACTTTCCAATGTGGTCTTATCTTGGGGCCTCATGCCCTGTGTGACGTAACCGAGTAACACTATCTTGTTAATCATAGGGTGGAGGCATGCTTCCAGAAGATTATTGAAGCGCTCCCAGTATTCATAGAGAGTCTCAGATTCATCCTGAACAATCATGGAAATGTCTTTCCTCAGTTTATCAATAACTTCAGCTGGAAAGAATTTTTCCAAGAATTCTCTTCTCAGTGTATCCCAGTTGGATACAGTTGCTGCTGGTTGAGTGTAGTACCACTCTCTTGCCTTCCCCTCAAGAGAAAACGGGAAAGCTTTCAGCAAAATTGAAGTTTCATCTGCACCATCACACCTGACAGTAGAACAGGCTGCTTAAAAATCTCTCAGGTGCTTGATAGGCTCTTGAGCAGGCAAGCCATGAAATTTGGGCATCAAATTGAGCAGTGCGGTCTTTATTTCAAAGTCTGTAGCCATCGCTGGGTGATGCGCTTGAAGTGGTTGCATTTTAAAATCAGGGGCTCCAGCCTCCTAGATAGTAACTCTCCTAGCTGCTGCCATGTTACCTGCACGTAAATCAACCAAATCAGTAGAACGGGGGCTGGTTTCTTTCTCAAGTGACGTGTCAGATCCGCCCTCAGAGAGAACTAACCGACACCGAGCTTGCCTTATTCGTGAAATGGTTCTTTCAATCTTAGGATCGAATACTAGCAAGTTTGGATCAGGAAGTGAACGCGTCATCTAACGAAAGAAACAAGCAGCTCATGGTAGCAAGATAAAATAAAATGCAAATAAATAAAATCCAATTAATAACTTTAGCACTCTATTGCAACTCCCCGGCAACGGCGCCAAAAATTGATGTGGCGGAAATTGGCTAATTAAGAATTGATATAAGTTGTGCGTTGCAAGTATAATTCTTAACCAACCAGAAATCCGCTTGTCAATTTAGAAAGGTTGTCACGAAAAATTAAAATTAAAATACTGGGAGTATGAATCCCAGGTCGTCTCCCAATGAGTTGCAGAAAGGTGTGCTATTTTATTAATCAGATATTTTCAGAAAGAGTTTGAGTTGAATAAACAGGAAATTAAATTGGGGAAATTAAGTAATTTAAATAAAAGCCTTGATTGGGAGTAGATTAGTTGGAAGCCCTATTCTTGTTGCAGTACTCTCAAGATTAATTGATAATTGAAGGTCGTTCTGTTTAGTTATCCCTTACTAAATAAGGGAAAGTCAAACAAGTTGGAATGATGTTTCTACTCACAAGTCCCAATCCGCTTACTTGGAAGGATTGGCGTTAGTGACTAGAGAGCCATCCAACAATAAACCCAATTACAATTTCTCCTTTGAACATTCCAACTCAAGGGTTCCTTTCAATCAACTCTCCGATCAAGTCAGGGAACTACTCGCTCATTGTGAATGTAGAACTCATAACATAGGAAAGGGAATTAAAGAAAGACATGATAAATAAAACTCAAAGGAATCAATTAAAAATAAAAGTAACTCTTGTATTAATAAATTCTAAAATAATTCAATAGTAAAATTGAGTAAATTAAAGGACATGGAAGAGTAAAGCCAAGTAAAGAAAACGAACTAGAATGACGAAGTCTTGATGAGGTAATAACTCTTCTCGATATCCCAATCCAAAGAACAATAGAAAATAAAAATCCTAAGAACTATGAGTGTGTAGAGAGAAAACCTAGAGGAGGAGTAAAACTAGATCTAAAAAACAAAAACTGTGTAGAATGAATGTTATTTTTGGTTTCTGCATGTTCTCTGGCTCTAGTCTGCTTTTCTGGGCCGAAAACTGGGTCAAAACAGGGCCCAAAATTGCCCCCAGCGAATTCTGCATATTATGCAGATCGCGCATGTCACGCGATCGCGTCATTCATGCGGACGCGTCATGCGGCGTTTTGCTTTGCCACGCGGGTGCGTCGTCCACGCCTCCGCGTCACTTGTGCTATTCCAATCCGCGCGGTCGCGTGAGCCATGCGGGCGCGTCACTTCTCGCTGGTCATCTCCTTAATTTCTTGTGTTCCTTCCATTTTTCCAAGCTTCCTTTCCAATCTCCAACTCATTCATGCCCTATAAAGCCTGAAACACTTAACACACAGATCACGACATCGAATAGAATAAAGGAGAATTAAAATACATAATTAAAAGTCTCTAGGAAGCAAGTTTTCAATCATGTAATAATTTTAGGAAGGAAATATAAATGCATGCTAATCATATGAATAAGTGGGTAAAGTTTATGATAAAACCACACAATTAAACACATTATAAACCATAAAATAGTTGTTTATCAGTGGTCTTGGATAGATCAGAGACTATGGTTGCTAGGCCAGGATGGCTTTGTTCAGAATTCTCTGTCTGTTGCTGAGAAGATGATGGAAAAGGCTTGCTATTGCTAAACCTATTTCTTCCACCATTATTATTGAAGCCTTGTTGAGACTTCTTTTGGTCCTTCCATGAGAAATTTGGATGATTTCTCCATGAAGGATTATAGGTGTTTCCATAGGGTTCTCCCATGTAATTCACCTCTGCCGTTGCAGGGTTCTCAGGATCATAAGCTTCTTCTTCAGAAGATGCTTCTTTAGTACTGTTGGATGCAGCTTGCAATCCATTCAGACTCTGAGAAATCATATTGACTTGCTGAGTCAATATTTTTTTTCTGAGCCAATATGGCATTCAGAGTATCAATTTCAAGAACTCCATTCTTCTGAGGCGTTCCATTGTTTACATGATTCCTCTCAGAAGTGTACATGAACTGGTTATTTGCAACAATTTCAATGAGTTCCTAAGCTTCTGCAGGAGTTTTCAGATGAAGAGATCCTCCTGCAGAATGGTCCAATGACATTTTTGACAACTCAGACAGACCATTCTGAAAGCATGTCAGTAGGACACCTTTTAATCAATTGCTTATATCTTTCCCAAGCTTCATAGAGGGACTTACCTTCCTTCTGTCTGAAGGTTTGGATTTTCACTCTAAGCTTGCTCATCTTTTGAGGTGGAAAGAATTTGGCCAGGAAAGTGATGCCAAGGCATCTTAGGCTAGTTTCACTAGCATTTTTTTGATAGTTTTAGATGTTTTATGCATTTTCTTGAGCTTAAAGTAACCAAGAATGGTTAAAAGAAGAACAAAGCAATGAACCATCCAAACAGTATGATTTTGATGCAAATTCCATGAGTTTTTAGTTATATTACTTGAATGCTATGAATGGAAGATTTCTCATGAAATTTTGCAAGACTTTGATGCAATTGTTTGGATGATTTCAGGGAAGAAGAGGCTAGGCAAGGAAGCAACAAAGTCAATAAAGGAAGCTTGAATATCACATGTTGAGTTTAAGTTCCAGTTTAAGCCTAAACTGGAGCTTAAACGCCAGAATCATGAAGGCTAAGAAATGCTGAAACTGAAGTTTAACCTCCAGTTTAACCTTAAACTGGAGGTTAAACGCTAGAATGAAAGTCTCACCAAAGAAGCATTCCACGTTTAACCTCCAGTTTAACCTTAAACTGGAGGTTAAACGCCAGAATGAGAATGCCAATCAGGAAGCATTTCCACGTTTAACCTCCAGTTTAACCTTAAACTGGAGGTTAAACGCCAGAAATGGGAAGTGCACCAGGGAGCCATTTCCACGTTTAAGCTCCAGTTTAACCTTAAACTGAAGCTTAAACGTGTTCGACAATTCCACACTCCAGGGTTTCCTTCTTCCATTTCCACGTTTAAGCTTCAGTTTAACCTTAAACTGAAGCTTAAACGTGCTCGAGCTTGTGCCTCCAGGGAGTGCCAGCGTTTAAGCTCCAGTTTAAGCTTAAACTGGAGCTTAAACGTGTTATATGGAACAGCTTGACCATGCCTTCTTCAAACATAAATAACTTGAGCTACAAAACTCCAAATGAGGTGATTCAAAATGCATTGGAAAGAAGACATCTAGAGCTTTCCAAGCATATATGGCATGCATGGTGGATACTAAATATTGATGGAGAAAACAGCCCCGTAATGTGCATAGAAGAGCATAGTACCAACATGCAATCAGGCCAGCTGACCTCTTCACCTTCCATGTAGTATAACTTGAGCTATAGAGATCCAATTGAGGTGCTTCCAGTTGCGTTAGAAAGCTGACATCCATAGCTTTCCAACGAGGTATAATAGTCTATATTTGGCATCAAATTGGCAAGGTTGACAAGAGAACAAAGTGACGACTCAAGAAAGGGGAGTGCAACGTTTGAGTGTAGTTTAATGGATCATTATCCTTTTTGGATCAATTATGTCACTCTACCCTTCAAGCAAGCAAGGCCCATCAACAACACCAAATCAAGGCCACAAGAATCATCTAGAATAGTTTATTTTCATTTGATTGTAATTTGCTTTGAATTTCATTTTCATTTTGTAATTTAGGGAGCCTATTTAAAGGCCTTAGTTTCTGCATTTGAGAGGACGGGGGATTGGAGGGGAATCCAGCCCCTGAGAGGGGACTTTTACACGGGGAACTTTGGATGATTTTCTTTGAGTTGTGTAATTGAATTCAGAGCTATGACTCACTAAACCCCTTTCATTGGGTTAGGGAGCTCTATTGTAATTCAATGAATCAATAATAGTTTTATCTTCTTCTTCAATCTTTTCTCTTGAATTTTGTTAGAAAGCTTCTCGATCTAATTCCATTGGGTAGTTGTCTTGGGAAAGAAACTACCCATAATTGGAATCCTTCGGAACCTTGGGAAAGGAATGGAGGATTCATGCTAGAGAAGCTTTCTCACAGTGAATTGGATTGGGGTTTGGATGGATATTGTGACATGTAATCCTACCAAATTGTGGTTCATGAAACTGTGTGGTATAATCAGTGATCGAGCATCATCTCTTCTTATGAACATTTAAACCAAGGGATTGGGAATTTGTTCGTTTTTAGAGAGAATTGGTGAGCCAAGGGATTGGGATCCAATCATATAAGATTGCCAAGCAAATTCAATGAATGCATTGGTTGAGGAAGGGATAAAAGTTGTTTTGATTCGGAGATCTCAATATCTCCTAACACCCAATGAACTCCCCATTTCTGATTTACCACTTTCTCTTTACATTCTGCAATTACATTCATGCAATCACCCCCATCCCTTTTAATTTCAGCAATTTAGCTTCTCGCTCTTTAATTCATGCTATTTTACATTCCGCAATTCTCATCTAAATCTTGATTCCGCTCAACTAGAACATACTTCTAATCCGAATTGCTCACTCAACCAATCCTTGGGGGATTCGACCTCACTCTATTGTGAGTTTTTACTTGACGATAACCGGTGCACTTGCCGGAAGGAATTTTGCCGATCGTGCAATTTCCTAAATCGTAGCATAACAAGTTTATGTGCATCAAGTTTATGGCGCCGTTGCCGGGGATTGGTTTTCGATTGACAATTCTCAAATTGGAAGTTAACTAGATTGAGCATTTTTTTTTTGTTTTGATTAATTCAGTCCAAGTTACTTGTTGAATTTTAATTTCTGCACTCTGTTACATACTTTCTTTCTTTATGCCTTTAAATTCAAGCAACTAACTCACTGACTCACTAACTGTTTGAATTAATTCCTCAACTGCTCTAACCATACTCTTCCATTAACCAAGAGTATTTCACTTGTTTGTTGCCTGTGCTGTGTTCTTGTATGACAGGTAGGAGAGGAGAGACATCAACTCCTCCATATACCGAACCAGAGAGGACCCTTCATAGACTGAGAAGGGAAGCAAGAGGGAAGAGAGTACTGGGAGAAGAGGAATCTGAAGGAGAATCTGAGGACAATTTTGAGGAAGCTTTAGATCTCAACATGGATAGAGAAGTTCACAACCATGAGAGAGCTGATGGAAACAATGCCATTCCTGAGAGGAGGGTTCTTAGTTCATACATAAACCCAACCTCTGGGAATTGTGGTAGCAGCATCCAGAAACCACCCATCCAGGCCAACAATTTTGAGCTCAAACCACAGCTAATATCACTTGTGGAGAATCATTGTTCATTTGGTGGAAGTGCTAATGAAGACCCAAACCAACATCTCACAAAATTCCTGAGAATTTGTGACACTGTGAAGTCCAATGGAGTCCAGGAAGATGCCTATAAACTGCTTTTGTTCCCATTTTCACTTAGGGACAAAGCAGCTAAGTGGCTGGAATCATTCCCAAGGGGGAGTCTAACAACATGGGATGAGGTGGAAAGCAAGTTTCTGGCACGTTTCTACCCCCCACAAAAGGTCAATAGGCTTCGATCTGAGGTTCAGACGTTTAGACAACAAGATGGTGAAACTCTCTACGAGGCATGGGAGAGATTCAAGGATTTGACAAGGAAATGCCCACCAGACATGTTCCATGATTGGGTGCAATTGCATATTTTCTATGATGGACTCTCTTATGAATCAAGGAAGGCTGTAGACCATTCATCAGGAGGTTCATTGAACAGGAAAAAGACTGTGGAAGAAGCCATTGAAGTGATTGAGACAGTGGCTGAGAACGAGTACTACTATGCATCAGAGAGGCACAACACTAAGGGAGTCATGGAGCTGAACCATGTGGATACAATTCTAGCCCAAAACAAGGTGTTTGCCAAGCAACTAGCAGAGCTTACCAGGCAATTAGAAACAAAGCAAGTGGCTGCAATTCACACACAAGATCAAGAGGAAGTAAGCATTGAAGGAGGTGATTGGGAAGAGGCCAACTATGTGGGAAACCAACAAAGGCAATCATATGATCCACATTCCAACACTTACAACCCAGGATGGAAAAATCACCCAAACTTTGGGTGGGGGAACCAACAAACCCAACTACAAAACCACAAACCTTACAACCACAACCAACATAACAATTCCACATACCAAAACTCCAACCAAAGATCATACCAAGCCACACAAAACACTTACTCCCAACCATCATATCATGGCCAAAATAATCAACCTACCCAACTTAATCCGAACCAACAATTTCAAGATCAATTAAACCGGATAGAAGGAATGATGGCAACCATGAGTCAAGACATAACCGAATTGAAAAGCTTCAGGGATGATGTGAGAGCTACCTTAAGAAACCATGGTGAAAAACTCAAGAGGATGGAGTCTCAAGTAGGAGAGCTATCTCAACAGGCCCCCAAATCAACTGCAGTGTTCCCTAGTGACACAGAAAAGAATCCTAAAGGGGAACAAAAGAGAGTGAGATGGGAAGAATGCAAGGCCATCACCATATTGAAGGAAGTTTCAGAAGAAGAAGGAATCAGGCCCTCAGAGCAGGAGCCAGAAATCTTGAAGGAAGGTGTGGAAGAAGTTAAGCAGGAAAGTGGAACTGAGCAAGCCAAGGAACTGCAAAAAGGCATGCTGGAAATATACCAACCAAAAGCACCATTTCCTCAGAGGTTAGGAGGAGGTGAAAAAGGGAAAACCTATTCAAGGTTTTTAGAGACATTTAAGTCTCTCCATATCAATATTCCCTTTCTTGAGATTCTCCATCAAATGCCTACACACATCAAGTATTTAAAGGAATTGTTGAGCAAGAAAAGAGTTTTGAAGGGAGGACAAACGGTAACAATGAACAAAGAATGCAGTGCCCTCATCAAGAAGGACACAGTCTCTAAGAAAACAGACCCAGGAAGTTTTCATATTCCTTGCATCATAGGAGAAACAAAAATTGACAGAGGATTCTGTGATCTAGGAGCTAGCATAAATGTGATGCCTCTAACTCTTATGAAGAGGCTACAACTGAATGAGGTGAGATCCACTGATGTAATCATACAACTGGCTGACAAAACTCAGAAGCAAGCTGAAGGGGTGGTTGAGAATGTGCTGGTGAAAGTGGGAGATTATTACTTCCCCACAGACTTTGTCATTTTGGACATGGAGGAAAGCTACCTACACCCTATCATTCTGGGAAGACCATTTCTAGCCACTACTAGAGCGCTCATAGATGTAGAACAAGGAGAGCTAATTCTGAGAATACATGATGAACAGCTCATTTTCAAAGTTTTCAAACCTGCATCTGAGCCTGAACCAGAACCTGAAAAGCCTAAGGATGGTAGTAGCCATCTGTGTTTGGAGGAAAGTAATCCAGCAGCTGAAACTCTAAAACAATCCTTGGAAGGCAAACAAGAGTTGCAAGAGTTAAAGCCACAAGAATCAATGGAAACAGATCAGAAGGATCTTCCTAGCATAAGGGTCAATGAAGAAATCCTCAAGAGAAAGGGAAGAATGATAGGGAAATTACCAAGAGGGTGGAGAAACAAGAAAATTCCCACTGAAGGTTTTTCTCCGGGAGATAAAGTGATATCAAGTCATTATCTGCCAATTCCACCTGGCCTCAAAACCATTCCTTCCCAGCTCCCTCAAGTGTTCACAATCAGGAAAGTTCTTTCTATGGAACATTTAGAGGTCATGAAGGAATCAAGTGGGGACGTTTGCATAGTGAGAGGAGAAGACGTCAAGCACTACAATCCACCCTAACAAGGGACAACCGTCAAGCTAGTGACGTTAAAGAAGCGCTTCATGGGAGGCAACCCATGTTTTTAATATCCTTACTCTTTATTGTTTTGTTTTGCATCTAATAAAGCATGGTTTCTTATGCATGAACTTGAATCCTCAGGACAACTGCTGAAAGAGTGCACTAAACATTGCATGTAAAATACAATTTGTCTCTAAGTTTGGTGTGCCTGAAGGCACCCAAATTTTATTCAAAATGCATTCAATTTTTCATGCAAGGTGCACAACCAAACATTAAGTTTGGTGTTCCTCTTTGAACACGGTTCATGAAAAGCAAGAAGTTCCTCTGGATTTCGAAATTCATGACAAGTAGACCATTAGCATGTTTTAATACTTTGGTTTCAATTACTTAGGGTAGTAACTCTGTTTAGAATCAAAGAGCCAAAGTGACTATGATTTATTAGAATTATGCACATTCATTAAGGACAACCAATATGGATTTCATGTCATCAGGAGACTTTACCAAACACTAAGTTTGGTGTCCAATAATAAGTGTGCATACATACAAAAGTCACGGCTATAAGCTCATGGAGTCAATCATTGATTTACATGTGCAAGTACTATTCATCATTCACATGGACCGAAAAATGATAGCAAACTTGTTTGTTTGTGCAGGTACAAAAGAAAAGACAAAAATGGAGGAAAAAGACAAAGGGAGGTACGGTGCTTGGTCAAAAAGAAAGTTCACAAGTCTTTGAAGCTAACACATGGGAAGAGGAAGTTCTGCAAGAAAAGATTGCTACATGTACAACCTAATGCACCCAGAATACTTCCAAGAAAATGAAAAGCAATTCGTCCTTCTCCCTAATTCATATATTTACCATCAAGCCACCCTTCACAAACCACCCTAGCCGTCCATTTTTCACTTAAGGGCCCTATAAAGAACCACTTGGGGAACGAGTTCAACACCACCAAATCTCCTTCATGCACATTTTCTTCATCATAGCATAAACTATCTCTTGCCGAAAACAACCTCCCACATTTCCAACGACACTTCTTGCTTCACCTTGTCAACTTTAGCTTGTCACTTACCCCAAAACTAAAGAACCAATGGCAGCTTCATCTAGCCACAAAAGAAGAAAAGACAAGCAACCAATGGAGGAGAACAGGGAATTCGATGCAAGGAGATACAAATCAGTTTTCCATGAGATTCAAGCCGAATGGATGAGACCTAAAAGGGTACTAGCTGAGGTTCCCTTTGACCTTGAAAAGGATGAGTTCCCAGGTGTTTGGGAGAAGATCAAAAAGAGGAAGTGGGAGCTCCTGACTAAGCCAATCACTAAAATCAACATCAACTTGGTGAAGGAGTTCTATGCAAATGCAGTGAGGGAAGACTCAACCAAGAAACCCACATACAAAAGCTATGTGAGAGGGGTGGAAGTTGACTTCAGCCCCAAGGCAATCATGAAAACTCTTGGCCTGAAAAACATACATTTCAGCCAAGCAAGTTATGAGGAAAGGATGATAGGAGAACCTGACTACACGACTATTGCTGAAGATCTTTGTGCCATCAGAGCTGAATGGGTGAGAAAAATAAGAGGGGCTCCAAGAGTCTTGAGAAGGGGAGACCTAACACCTGAAGCTAAAGGGTGGTATGCAATAGTTAGGAGATCCAACCTACCCACTGCAAACTCTTCAGAAATAGTCCCTAAAAGAGCCATCTTGCTACATTGCATTATGGTGGGAGGGGAGATCAAAGTTCATAAACTCATTGCTGAACAGATACAAGAGTTTAGTGAGAAAAGTGACCCTGAATCCTGGCTCCACTTCCCTAGCACTATCATTAGACTATGCATCGATGCCCAAGTACCACTTGAAGATGAAAGACCTAATTGGCTATATCCTGGATTGGCCATAACTGCGTACAGAATGACTCTTGGCCCAACTGCTCCAAGACATACAAGAAGAAGAAATGAAGAAGGGCAACAAGCGGAAGCCGAGCAAGAAGCAGAACAAGAAGGACAGGAAGGAGAAGACAGAGAAGAAGAGCAAGAAGAGCAAGCAATTCCAGAAAGAAGACAACGAATTCCCAGAGACCCCATGGATATGAGCAGAATGCAGGAAATCATGGAAGGAATGTCTCAACAATACATGAGGTCTCAGGAGAGACAAGAGGACTTTCACCTAAAAATGATGGATATGCAAAGGAACTTTGAATCAAGATTCTTAGATCTGCAAAGGGAACAGAATTTGCACTTACAGGAATCCTTCAGCCACATATGCCAACACCAAGATGCCAATGTCTTGGCAATCAAGGAAGCCACCACTTTACAGAATGCAAGATACTCAGTCCAAGCTGATTACAACATCAGTTCGCAAATCAAGCTTAACTACATAGGGGAACATCTACACAAGATGGACCCAGCATTCCCAGCTTTTGATGAGTATTTCAAAGGGAGGAAAGAAGGAGAAATAAACAAGGCAATGATCCTTGAAAAAGGAGTGGAAGAAACGATGAAAAAGGCTGGATTCTGGAAAAAGCTCATAAGAAAAGACAAAGGAAGCACAAGTGGTCAAAAAGAGGCAGGAAGCAAGAAGAAGCAGGATCCCAAGAATTAAGAAGAACCAAGCAATAAATAAGAGGTGGTCTCGTTCCTTAATAATCAAATGATAATTGGTGAATTGTCTTTATGAGCTTTCTTTCATCATAAGTCATTTAAGTGTCATGTGGAGTTTTTTTTTTAGTATGAGTGTCTGTTTATTGCTTTGAATAAAGTGAATGCCTAGATGTTTGGATATAACTTCACCTTCTTAAACAAGTGCTTGCCATGCTTGTTCTGTTTCCAAAAATAAAAGAAAAGTTTGAACAAAAGTAACTTGGCTAAATTAGTGACAAATCAAGTAGAATTAAGTGGTGGTATGCATGCTTGATTGTTCAGTCAGATCACTGGAAATAGAGTGTAGAATTATCATTTTTTAGTGGAAATTAGGATGCTGTCTATGGATCTTGATGAATAAATGTCTTTGGCCATGAAAAAGAAAGAAAAAGAAGAAGAAAAAGCCACTGAAAAAGGGCAACCAAAAAGAAAAAAATTTGAGAAAATAAGCTAGGCACCAATGGTTTGAACTTCTGAGACAAATGCCTGTGGTGTTCATGTATTAAGGATATGCTTGGATGAATAGGTTCTGAGGAGTGTTTCAACACTTGGTAACTTGGGTTAACTAACCCGGGATTATCAACCAAAAGTCCATTATCAAGAGCAACCTAAATACAAAACATTTAGTCACACAAAGAGGTGCTGGGCACCAATGTCTCAAGAAGAAATGTGAACTAAAATGCCTGAAGTGGATATGTGTAGTGCACTGATAAGAAAAAGAAAATGCCAAAGGCTTGTGCAACACATGACACCAAGCAAACAAGGAGCAAAGGAGCTCTAAGAAAAAGAAAAGAAAAACAAAGAAGAGAAAAGTGCCAAGGACATAAGAATAACAAGAGGCCATAGCAGTGTTTGATGGATGCAATGAAAAAGTGATGATCTTACTTGATAAGTATGGAAAAGTGATGCTGCAACTTTCTGCATAAAACCCTTCTGATGAACTTCAAATGCTTGCTAATATAGCCAATGTAATTGCTTTCTGTTTCATACTTTCTTCTCAAATAACTCAGGACTTGCTTAGGGACAAGCAAGTATTAAGTTTGGTGTTGTGATGCCAAGGCATCTTAGGCTAGTTTCACTAGCATTTTTTTGATAGTTTTAGATGTTTTATGCATTTTCTTGAGCTTAAAGTAACCAAGAATGGTTAAAAGAAGAACAAAGCAATGAACCATCCAAACAGTATGATTTTGATGCAAATTCCATGAGTTTTTAGTTATATTACTTGAATGCTATGAATGGAAGATTTCTCATGAAATTTTGCAAGACTTTGATGCAATTGTTTGGATGATTTCAGGGAAGAAGAGGCTAGGCAAGGAAGCAACAAAGTCAATAAAGGAAGCTTGAATATCACATGTTGAGTTTAAGTTCCAGTTTAAGCCTAAACTGGAGCTTAAACGCCAGAATCATGAAGGCTAAGAAATGCTGAAACTGAAGTTTAACCTCCAGTTTAACCTTAAACTGGAGGTTAAACGCCAGAATGAAAGTCTCACCAAAGAAGCATTCCACGTTTAACCTCCAGTTTAACCTTAAACTGGAGGTTAAACGCCAGAATGAGAATGCCAATCAGGAAGCATTTCCACGTTTAACCTCCAGTTTAACCTTAAACTGGAGGTTAAACGCCAGAAATGGGAAGTGCACCAGGGAGCCATTTCCACGTTTAAGCTCCAGTTTGACCTTAAACTGGAGCTTAAACGTGTTCGACCAAGTTTTCTCCTCCAGGGTTGCTTTCTCCATTTCCACGTTTAAGCTCCAGTTTAACCTTAAACTGGAGCTTAAACGTGTTCGACACCTCCAGGGCTACCTTTCTCAGCTTCCACGTTTAAGCTCCAGTTTAACCTTAAACTGGAGCTTAAACGTGTTCGAACTCCAGGATGCCTTCTTCCATTTCCACGTTTAAGCTCCAGTTTAACCTTAAACTGGAGCTTAAACGTGTTCGACCTCCAGGGCTGCCTTTTCTATCTCCACGTTTAAGCTTCAGTTTAACCTTAAACTGAAGCTTAAACGTGTTCGACTAAGTTACCCTCCAGGGCTGCCTTCTTCCATTTCCACGTTTAAGCTTTAGTTTAACCTTAAACTGAAGCTTAAACGTGCTTCCACAAAAGGCATCACTGGAAGTGTCTGGCGTTTAAGCTACAGTTTAAGCTTAAACTGCAACTTAAACGCCACTCTTGGAAAAGGTTTCTGGGCCAAAAATATTGCGGTTTAAGTTAGTCTTTGAGCACAAACATTAACTTAAACTTACTCTGGCATGAAACCCAATTGAATATCATGGTTTATGGGATTGGGCCTGAAGGATTGATGAGTTTGAAATTTCAATTTGTTGAGTCATGTATTATTATTTGATTATCACTAAGTTGGCTCAATGAATGTTACAGAATTTGGATCAGCAGCCTCATCAAGATTATGGATCATAAACCCAAAGCAAAAGGAAAGCAGGGAGAGGCCTCAAAGCCCAAGAAACATAACAGAAGCTCAATATAGAAAGTGTATAAATAGGATAGAATTTAAGTTAGGAAGGACTTTTACTTTTTCATTTGGCTAGTTTTCATATCTTTGTAATTGAATTCAGAGCTATGACTCACTAAACCCCCTTTCATTGGGTTAGGGAGCTCTATTGTAATTCAATGAATCAATAATAGTTTATCTTCTTCTTCAATCTTTTCTCTTGAATTTTGTTAGAAAGCTTCTCGATCTAATTCCATTGGGTAGTTGTCTTGGGAAAGAAACTACCCATAATTGGAATCCTTCGGAACCTTGGGAAAGGAATGGAGGATTCATGCTAGAGAAGCTTTCTCACAGTGAATTGGATTGGGGTTTGGATGGATATTGTGACATGTAATCCTACCAAATTGTGGTTCATGAAACTGTGTGGTATAATCAGTGATCGAGCATCATCTCTTCTTATGAACATTTAAACCAAGGGATTGGGAATTTGTTCGTTTTTAGAGAGAATTGGTGAGCCAAGGGATTGGGATCCAATCATATAAGATTGCCAAGCAAAATTCAATGAACGCATTGGTTGAGGAAGAGATAAACATGTTTTGATACGGAGATCTCAATATCTCCTATAACCCAATGAATTCCCCATCTCCGATTTCCACTTTCTCTTTACATTCTGCAATTACATTCATGCAATCACCCCCATTCCCTTTTAATTTCAGCAATTTAGCTTATGCTCTTTAATTAATGCAATTTAAGATTCCGCCATTTCAATTTCTTGTCATTTACTTTTCCCGCCAATTTTACATTCCGCAATTCTCATCTAAATCTTGATTCCGCTCAACTAGAACACACTTCTAATCCGAATTGCTCACTCAACCAATCCTTGTGGGATTCGACCTCACTCTATTGTGAGTTTTTACTTGACGATAACCGGTGCACTTGCCGGAAGGAATTTTGCCGATCGTGCAATTTCCTAAATCGTAGCATAACTAGTTTATGCGCATCAGAAAGCACTGACCAGCTTTTCCCAAGAGTTCAGGCTTTCCTTAGGTTGTGAATCTAACCATGTTCTAGCTCTGTCTCTTACAGCAAAAGGGAAAAGCATAAGCCTGTCGACCTTGGGATCAACTCCATTGGTCTTGACAGTGTCACAGATTTGCAAGAATTCAGCTAAGAACTGATGAGGATCTTCCAATGGAAGTCCATGAAACTTGCAATTCTATTGAATTTAAGAAACTAATTGAGGTTTAAGCTCAAAGTTGTTTGCTCCAATGGCAGGAATTGATATGCTTCTTCCGTAGATGTTAGAAGAGGGTGTAATAAAGTCACCAAGCATCTTCCTTGCATCTCCACCATTGTTATTGGGTTCAACCATGTCTCCTTCTTTTTCGAAAATTTCTGTCAAGTCCTCTCTAGAGGGTTGTGCTTTAACTTCTCTTAGTTTCCTCTTAAGAGTCCTTTCAGGTTCAGGATCAGCTTCAATAAGAATGTCTTTATCCCTGTTCCTGCTCATATGAAAAAGAAGAGAACAGAAAAGAAGAGGAATCCTCTATGTCACAGTATAGAGATTCCTTTATGTGAGTAGAAAAAGAGAAGAACAGAAGAAGGAGAAGAGAAAAATTCGAACACAGAGAAGAAGAGGGGGTTCGAATTATAAGAAGAAGAGAAGAGTGTTAGTAAATAAATAATTAAATAGAAGGAGATGAGAGAGAGAAGAATTCGAATTTAAATTAAAATAAAAGGAAAAATATTTTTGTTTTTATTTTAATTAATAGTTAGTATTCAAAAATTATAAAAAGGAATAAAATAAAATTGAATTTTAAAACAATTAGTTAATTAAAAAGGAATTTTGAAAAAGTGGGGAGGAGTTTTCGAAAATTAGAGAGAGAAAATTAGTTAGGTGGTTTTGAAAAAGATATGATTGAAACAAAAAACTTTTAAAATCAAACAAAAAGTCAAGTAGTTAATTGAAAAAGATTTGAAAATCAATTTTGATAAGATAAGAAGTTAGAAAAGATAAAAATATATGATTGAAATTTATTTTGAAAAAGATTTGAAAAGCAAATTAAAAAGATTTGATTTTTGAAATTAAAGTTGATTACTTGACTAACAAGAAACTAAAAGATATGATTTTAAAATTTAAATATTGAACCTTTCTTAATAGGTAAGTAACAACTTGAAAATTTTTGAATTAAAACATTAAATGTTAGTGAGATTTTCGAAAATATGAAGTAAGAATAAGAAAAAGATTTTGAAAATCAATTTAAAAATTTTGAAAATATGTAAAAATAAATGAAAAAGATTTGATTTTTTGAAAAAGATTTGAAAAGATAGAATTTTGAAATTGAAATTTATGAGTAAAACAAGGAAAGATATATTTTTGACTTTTGGATTTTTAATGAAGAAAGGGAAAAACATAAAAATGATGCAAAATATGAGAATTTAAGATCAAAACATATGATGCATGAAAGAACACTTTGAATGTCAAGATGAACACCAAGAACACTTTGAATGTCAAGATGAGCACCAAGAACTTATTTTGGAAAATTTTTAAGAAAAGACACACATGCAAGACACCAAACTTAGAAATTTTCAATGTTTAGACACTAACGAATTGAAAATGCATATGAAAATTAAGAAAAGACACAAAACATAAAAATGCAAGGATCAAACAAAGAAAATCATCAAGAACAACTTGAAGATTATGAAGAACACATACATGAATTTTCGAAAATTTTCAGGAAATTAAAAAGATGCAATTGACACCAAACTTAAAATTTGACACTAGACTCAAACAAGAAACATAAATTATTTTTTATTTTTATGGTTTTATTAAAAAAAAAATTTTGTATTTTTTTTGTATTTTTCGAAAATTATTTGGGAAAAGAAAAATAAGGATTTCAAATTTTTAATAAGAATTCCAGGAATCATGCAATGTTAGTCTAAAGCTTCGGTCCAAAAATTTAGACATGGCCAATGGCCAGCCAAGCTTTAGCAGATCATTACATACAACAGCAAGATTGATAGAAATCAACAAGCTCTTGTGATGATGAGTTGAAACCTCAGTCCAAAAGATTAGACATGGCTTCACAGCCAGCCAGACTTCAACAGATTATCATGAAACTCTAGAATTCATTCTTAAAAATTCTGAAGTCATATAATAATTTATTTTTTTGAAAATAAAAATAATAAAAACAAAAAGCTTAAAATTAAAATAAAATTACCTAATCTGAGCAACAAGATGAACCGTCAGTTGTCCAAACTCGAACAATCCCCGGCAACGGTGCCAAAAACTTGGTGCACGAAATTGTGATCTCAATGGCGCCAAAAACTTGGTACGCACGTTCATAATCTCAATTCCTTTTCACAACTCCGCACAACTAACCAGCAAGTGCACTGGGTCGCCCAAGTAATAAACCTTACGTGAGTAAGGGTCGATCCCACGGAGATTGTCGGCTTGAAGAAAGCTATGGACATCTTGTAAATCTCAGTCAGGCAGATTCAAATGGTTATGAGGTTTTGATAATTAAAATATAAATAAAATATAAAATAAGATAGAAAAACTTATGTAATTCATTGGTGAGAATTTCAGATAAGCGTATGGAGATGCTTTGCTCCTTCTGAATCTCTGCTTTCCTACTACCTTCATTCAATCATTCATACTCCTTTCCATGGCAAGCTGTATGTTGGGGGATCACCGTTGTCAATGGCTACCGTCCGTCCTCTTAGTGAAAATGGTCCAAGTGCGCTGTCATCGCACGGCTAATCATCTGTCGGTTCTCACTCATGCTGGAATAGGATCCATTGATCCTTTTGCGTCTGTCACTACGCCCAACACTCGCGAGTTTGAAGCTCGTCACAGTCATCCCATCCCAGATCCTACTCGGAATACCACAGACAAGGTTTAGACTTTTCAAATCTCAAGAATGCTGCCAATTGATTCTAGCTTATACCACGAAGACTCCGATCTTTCAGAATGGAGGCTAAGAGATACACACTCAAGCTATTGCAAATAGAATGGAAGTGGTTGTCAGGCACACGTTCATATGTGAGAATGATGATGAGTGTCACGGATCATCACATTCATCAGGTTGAAGTGTGAGTGAATATCTTAGAATAAGAATAAGCTTGAATTGAATAGAAAAATAATAGCACTTTGCATTAATTCATGAGGAACAGCAGAGCTCTACACCTTAATCTATGAGATGTAGAAACTCCACTGTTGAAAATACACAAGTGATGAAGGTCCAGGCATGGCCGTGTGGCCAGCCCCCTAAACGTGATCAAGAGATCAAAAGTGATACAAAGATAGTCTCAACAATGATCAAAAGATGTTCAAAAGATATGAAATAAATCACTAAAAGTAGTTTTTATACTAAAGTAGGAGCTAGGGTTACAAAAAATAAGTAATTAAGTGCAGATAGTGCAGAAATCCACTTCCAGGGCCCACTTGGTATGTGCTTGGGCTGAGCATTGAAGATTTCACATGTAGAGACTTTTCTTGGAGTTAAACGCCAGACTGCAGCTTGTTTGTGGCGTTTAACTCTGGTTTGTAACCTGTTTCTAGCGTTTAACTTTAGAATAGGGCAGGAAGTTGGCGTTTGAATGCCAGTTTGCATCGTCAAAACTTGGGCAAAGCATGGACTATTATATATTGCTGGAAAGCCCAGGATGTCTACTTTCCAACGCATTTGAGAGCGCGCCAATTAGATTTCTGTAGCTCCACAAAATCCATTTCGAGTCCAGGGAGGTCAGAATTCAACAGCATCTGCAGTCCTTTTTCAGCCTCTGAATAAGATTTTTGCTCAGGTCCCTCAATTTCAGCCAGAAAATACCTGAAATCACAGAAAAACACAAACTCATAGTAAAGTTTAAAAATGTGAATTTTGCATAAAAACTAATAAAAACATAGTAAAAACTAACTAAATCATACTAAAAACTACCTAAAAATAATGCCAAAAAGCGTATAAATTATCCGCTCATCATGTATATCATCTAAGTGTGGGAAAGTTTGGGAACTATGGTTGAGATAAAAGTGGATTTTTGTATTGCTATTGAAAATCTTGGCAATTGGGTACATACTCATGCATCAAATACTTAAACCATATGCATTGACACTCTTGTATATATTTTGTATTAAAAAAAAGAAAAAAAAAGAAAAAAAAAGAAAAAAAGAAGGAAAGCAATAAAAGGGGACAAAATAATCCAAAGTTTGAGAAATAACAATGCATATGAGTTGTCATTAAAAAAAGAAAATGTATGAGTCTGTAAGAAAAGTGAGGAATGGGTAGTTAGGGTTGCTTTGAGTTGTATAAGTTGTTGTGTAGGTTTGGTGAGAGCTTAAGTTAGTCAAAGATTCAAATTTGAAGCTCACTCGACCACATATAACCTTACCTAGACCCTAACCCCATTACAACCTATGGAAAAGCCCTCATGATATTTGTCTACATACATTGATTAAGTGTTGATTGTTAGATGAAAGACAAACTTAGAAAGCATGACTAGAAGAGAAATGAGTGAATTGACCCTGTACACTTGAGTGATTAGAGCGGATACACATTCGGTGAGGATTTGATTGCTCAAACTCTATGTTTCCACCTATGCTTAATTCTTATCTTGCTAGTTTGTAAATGCTTTTTAATAACTCTAATCAATTATGGATTTGACTTGGTTAAGATTGCTTTAGCCCTTATGTTCATATATGTATTCTTGGAAATTGATTTATTTTGACTAAGTAGTTGCATTCATTTAGGTAGATTGCATATAGGTAGTTTCCTTACTTTGAATAAATGTAATACCCCTTGTTTCTTTCTTGATGTATAGCATGATGACATGCTATTGTTTAAGTGTGGGGATGTGATGAATCCACATTTTATGATATTTATTTGCTCTATTTGGGTGGATTTCATCAACTTTTCCTGCACTTATCCATTGAAATAGCATAGTTTCATGATTTCTTCCTAAAATGTACTTGAAAGTGAAAACATGCTCTTTAGGCCTTTTAATTGCTAAATTTTATTCACTTTAATCCCATTTGATGCCTTGATGCTCCCAAGTCTTTTATTTTCCATGATTTCTCCACTTTGCATGCTTTTCTCTTCACTCCTTTGATCCATTCCTAGCCTTTTCAACCTAAAATCACTACTACACACATCAAGGCATCTAGTGGAATCAAAGGTGAATTAAAATTAACCAATTAAGGGCCTAAAAAGCATGTTTTCACTCTTAAGTACAAATTAAGGAGAATTTATAAAACCGTGCTATTTCATTGAATAAGTGTAAGAAAAGGGTGATAAAATCCCCTAAATTCTACATAGAATGCACCACCAAATAGTGGTGCATCATAGGGATGATGAAAAGAACTACAAGCTGGTGTTGCCCGACCCTGAGGAGAGAGTTAGTTTCCCTCCTTTAAGTCGGATAGAGCGTCCTTTTTTCTATGCCTATGACTATTTCTTTACCCAACTAGGTATTACCCTTCCTTTTACTGCATTTGAGAATGAAGTTTTGTTGAACTGTAATGTGACCCTGTCGCAGCTTCACCCGAACTCTTGGGACTTTATGAAGATTTTTCAGTTGTTATGCCAAGAGCTGGGTATCCGACCTACCTTGTCCCATTTCCTTTTCTTGTTTGTGCTGACCAAACCGAGGGTGGCCAAGAAGAAGGCTTCTTGGATCTCCTTTCGGGCTACCCAGGGGAGAAAAGTTTTTTTCATGTTTGATCACTCTTTTCGGTATTTTAAAATTTTTTATTTTAAAGTCTGGGCTGTTGAGGATGTTCGCCCCTTCTTTCTGGACGAAAATGATGAGCCGACTTTTCCCTTATGGTGGCCGAAAGATCCTGTAGTTCTTTAGTATCCCTGGAAGAGTTTAGATGAAGTAGAGAGGGCCTTTGTGGGTGTTTTAGGGGATCCCGCTCTTCTCCATTTTGAGCTAGGTAGTGTCCAACCTCTTCTTTCATAGAAAGTTTTCTTCTATTGATTGTGATCTTGTCATTATCTACTGTGTGACTTTTTTGCTGGCTTCATTTCAGAGATGGTGTCATCATCGGATTCAATGAAGATGTTCTGCAAGGCAAAAAAGGCGGTAGCTGCCCAAATTTTGTCGAGGAAGACGTTGGGGGAGAGCTCTTCACATGAATCTGATCCCCAGGTGTAACACCCCAATTAGCCTAAGCTTTACCTCGCGTCGTAAAGCAAAGATTAATCAAATATTTCGACAGTTCTAAGCTCATAGATATGATATATAGAAGGAATAATATTTTCTAGAAGCCTGATGAGGGATATAGTTCAAAAACATGATTTAAAATCGCAAAGCAAACTAATGAAAGAGTCTAACTTAAAGCACAAGCAATAGATGTGATATAAACAAAAATAATAGTATAATAGTATAATATCAGAAGAAACTAGCCATGGCTCACGGAGTTTAAGCCGGCTAGTCCAATATACAAACAAAAAGAGACTGAAGTTTAAAAGGGCTTATACAAGTTTTGTTCTCTCTTAAATACAAGCCTCTAGGCCAAAACAAAATACAGAAGTGAGATATATATATATATATATATATATATATATATATATATATATATATATATATATATATAAACCAAAAGGACTCCAAAAGGAACCAAGATCCTCCGCTTCTGTCACCATCCAAAGTAACTCACCGAGGTGGGTTGCGACGTGCATCTGAAAAACACAACAAAAATAGTGTATGAGAACCGGAGGTTCTTAGTATGGTAACAGTGCCCAGTGATGTAGGATATAAGACCCCGGGATGCCGAAGGGGATTACTAACTAAACTATTCACCGCTGTCCCATAGCCTTCACCATCCTATCCTCCGTACGATCACATCGCCACCGCCTACCTAACCTCCTCAAAGTCCATACAAACACAGATAATACAAGCAAGTAAAACACAGGTAATATTCAAATATATAACAGGTAATTCAAGAAGCAAGTAAGCATATTATACATTTAGGCAAACTCAAGTAATCAAAGCAAACAAGCACATAAGAGATGCATATGATGAATGTCTATCCTATTGGCTCGTGATATCACTTGTCGGTTTGTAAATGCCAACCCGACACATCCTCCTGGATGTATCCTTTTCTGCCACGCCAGGGGTATAGTGCCCTGCACACTCATGGAGCAGCTCTTCTGCTACGCCAGAGATATAGTGCCCTGCACACTCATGTAGTAGGGAGTCTATTACGCCGGGGATATAGGCCCTGCACACTTCCTGCAGCAGAGAAGGAACCAACCACAACAAATCATGCAGCAGAACAATCTACTACACCGGGGATATAGGCCCCGCACACTCTCAACATCCAACAAATCATACGGCAAAAACATCTGCCACGCTGGAGATATAGGCTATGCACACTCTCAACAACAACTAGTCATGCAGCAGAACAATCTGCTATGCCAGAGATATAGGCTCCGCACACTCCCATATAATCCAATCATCTCCTCATCATCAAATCATCACCAGACATTACCATTCCTCATTTCAAATCACTCTCAGTTATCAATTCTCAAAATTCATCAATATCATCATTTCTCTTCGAGTCCTCGACTCATTCCAACCATCCTCACTTCATGATTTCCATTCCGAACTCATAGTTCCTCATTTCTCATCTCATATACCAATTCTTCTTTAATCTCCACTCAACCCATTCTCAGTACACCAGAAACCTAAATCTCCATTTTCTAATTTATCATAAAATCATCTACTATAACCCTTAGATTATATCCCATGTTCTAATACTCAAAAGTAGGCCCAAAAGTCTTAAAATGGTGTTATAGAAGCTTACAACCTTGTTGGGGAGGTAGAATAGTTGAAAAACAAGTAAAATTTGCGAAACAGGGCGTGTGCGGGCGCACGCCCAGGAGGTTTTAAAATGTGTGCGTACGCACAGGGGTGTGCGTACGCACAGGTAGCAAAACTTACAGAATCTGTTCACTCGCACAACCTGTGCCAGTGCCCCTAACAGATTGGCCTTCCTAACGTGTGCGTCCGGACAGACCTGTGCGTCCGCACAGGTTGAAATTCTTCCCTAGATATGCACACGCACAAGCTGTGCTAGCACTGCAAAAAGAACGCATCTCCCTGCCTGTGCATGCGCACAGGTCAAAATTTTTGCAGGGTGTTCGTCCGCACGAGGGTGTGCGCTCGCACATATCAGAAATCATGAAATTCTGCAACTTAGCGGAATTTCAGATTTTAACACCAAGTTTGAATGATCATAACATCCTCTACAAAATTCTAATTTTCACAAACTTTATATCGATTTAAAGGGTTTTCAAAGATCTTTAATTCTAAACAAATTTCACCCAAATTTTGAAAACCGAGGCAAAAGTTATGATCAGACAAAGTTCACCAAAAATTAACTTTTACCCAAAATCACAATTTTCACAATTCCTTTATAAAACACAACCAAGACCAAACCAAACCATTCCAAACTTCATTTCTCATCAATATTAACCCTTTATGTCATATAATACCAAGCACACCACAATTTCCTTTACCATTCATCATCCTCAACTTCCACATCAATAAATCACATTATAATCAATCCTCATTAATACTTTTCCAACTACCTTACCAAATCATCAACATTATCATCATATATACTAACACAATCCACTTCTCAAATTCACAATTCATTCATCCTTATCATATCATTATCAATCATCATAGTCAAACTCAACAACCATCAACTCGTCATAAATCAACATATAACAACACTCAATACTCATCAACCATATCAACAACCATAAATCACATAACCAACATCAAACATCATATCCTTAAATACCAACAATCATTATCAAATTCACATATTCCTCATTTCAAAACTCCATATCATTATCATCTCCATACAAGATATCCTCACACATCACAAACACATACAACCATTATAATTCATTCCTATCCTATAGGTCACTAGCCTAAGTGTCCATGAATATTATATACTACATAGAGGAAACCGAAACCATACCTTGGCCGATTCCCAAATTGTCCTTAACCCACAACGAGCACCATAAAGATCACTAACAAGCTTCAAACTCACAACAACCAAGCTATATACACACCAAACATCACTAATCAAGCTAGGGCACAACATAAACATAATCTCACCAAGGTTTCAAGAGCTCTTACCTTGTCCAACAGTTTTGGAAGCCAAAACCACCAACAATCAAGTGCTAGAGTGTACCTAAAACACCCAAGACACAAGATTTCACTCAAAACCCAACCCTAAAACTCGAAATTCTTAAAGGCACGAAAACTGAGCAGGGAAACTCGAGGAACTTACCACAATTCTTAGATAGAAAGGATGGTCTCGGCGAGAGCTTCGCGTAGCCGCTGACGGCACGTGAATCAGAGCACCATAGCTCAAGATATTACGGATTGAATGGAGAAGTGAACATTGCTCTTCTCTCTTCTCTTCTCCTCCTTGAAGCTGGTGTATGTGTGTGTTTATGGGTGAAGGGTTCACTAATGAATCCTTATATATGTTGGACTTGGGCCCAACTTGGGCCCGGTCCAACCCGTTAGCGTTTTTAGCCCGTTTGCCCCAACTTCGGGCCAAACTTTTAAAATTAATGCCCGATTTTCAACTTCTAATATTTTTCTAAGATTTTTGATGGTTTTCACTTTTTCTCATGTGGTACTGGGAAGACTTGAACCGGTTCAACCGGTTTAACTGTCGGTTCGTGGTTTTTTACAATTTTTCGCAGAAAACACATTTTTTGACTCAAAAAGACCTACTGAGTCCAAAAATCATATTTAAATACCCAAATTCTCATTCTAACTTTCCGGAATCTAATTTGGGCATTTAAATAATTTTATTCATGAAAAACCCAGTTCTTACACCAGGGGCCGCGGAAAGTCATCCTGACCCCTCGAGTTCGGACGGTTTCTACTGATCCGCCCTTGGCGACCTCTGGTGCTTCCTCCTCTCCTACTTCAGCTGGTCCTCCTCCCAAGAAGCCAAGGACTGTCGGCCCTTATAACCTGGATGAAAAGGGTTTTGATGGTGTGGCTTTTGCCACGGAGTTGATTGCCCCTTATGGTAAGGTTCCTCTTGATGACGTATCGATCCTCCACCATCTTGATTTTATATCAAGTAATAGTGTCTGGATGGCCAATCTTAGTGCCGCCTTGTCCCGGGTTGTTAGAGAGTCTCCGATTCATGCTACTAAGGCCTTTTTGGAGGAGGCCAAGGCTGATTATGACAAGTTGAAGGTTTTGAAGGACGAGTATGAGGCCAAGGCTGTTGGATTAGAGCTTTCGGTGGAGAAAGAGAAGGCCCGAGCAACTATGGCAGAGGCAGCTGCTAATCTGGCTGAGGAGCTGGCCAAGAAGGCCATGGAGAGCTATACTCGGGCCTATGGCGAGCTGTTAGAAACTAGGGAGAGGCTTCAGCCAGCTCAGGATAATTATGCCGAACTTCAGGGTCATGTGGTGGATGGTATGACTGCGCTATATGAAAACTTGAAGGCCAGGTCCGAGTTCTTGCTCCCAATACTGACCTCTCCTTGTTTAGTATGGATAATATTGTGGAGGATGGCAAGATTGTACTTGCCCCTGATAATGATGATGAGTTCCCTCCTACTGCATCGACAGTTAAGGTTTCTACAGCTCCTGTTGTTGAATCGTCCGCAGCTCCTTCTGCCGAGGTGATCCGTTCCGACGAGAATAAATTTTTCATTAAAAATCATTTTTAATCCGTTCTTCGAACGGCGTAAACTTCACAGACCCAATTTTCATTCAAGGCAAGTTTAGAAAATTTTAAGGATCCGGACCAAGTTATGCCACATCGAAGTTTGGTCAAAAATCAATTTTTCTCACAAATCACAAACCTCATTTTTACCCATTTCCCAACTCAATACTAACATTCCAAACTCTAAACAGCACCAAAACAAACCAAACTACTATCTTAACACTTCTCATTCACTCCACAATGCACCAATGTACAATTTCATCAAGTTCAACCTAACAATCCATATTCAAGCAACATAATTCATCAACATATCAACCATCATAGTTCATATTCATCATCCTCACCACAAACATCAATCATCAATTCATCAATTGTACATTCCAACATATTCTATGGTCATCTAGCCTAAGTTTTCACTTGACATTATATATTATCTACGAGAAACCAAAACCATACCTTGGTTGATTCCTTCCTAAGCTCGAAATATCAAAAGCTCCAAATGTATACCAAATAGAAAATCTAACCACAAAGAATCAAACTCAAGCTTCCAATGTTTACTCCCAAGCCTCCAATTCCATCAATTTGCCTCCACAACACATAATTTAATCTAATACCAGACAAATATTACTAAATCAACATAGAGTTTGCTATACCAATAATTTCATAAGGTTTAGAGGATCTTCACCTTACCACGGACATTTGGGACAAGACCCAACAAGTTCATAAAGCTAATTTAATCTTAAACATCAAAATTTAACAAAATCGTAACAAATTTACTCAAAATTTTTGAAATTGGGGAAGGAAAAATTGGGTATGAAATTGAGATTTTTTTACCAAATTTTTTAGTGGATTTTGTAGAGGACTCTGAGATGAACGCGTGGCCACTGATGGCTCATCAATTGGAGCTCTGGATTGAAAGTTACGGAGGATTGAAGATTGGATTGGAAGTTGGCTTAGGTTTTCATCCCCCCCCCCCCTTTTTCCTCTCTCACCGTGGAACCCTCACTCTTTTTGTGAAAATAAGCTGAAAAGCTCAAGGTTGATGCATATATATGTTGGGCTTTGGGTCTAGTTTGGGCCCGATCTAACCAGTTTGGCCCGTTAGCCCATTTTTGGGCCAAAATCTTTAAAATTAGTGTTAAAATTCATGTTTTAATTATTTATACCCTTTTAACTTATCAAATTTAATATCCTAATTCTTTAAATAAAATTAATTTATTGGTTAACTATTTATCAATTACCCGGAGTTTACACCGACAAATTGCTGAAACAGCACCACTAATGCCAGCACCACCATCATCACAACCGATCTACCGCATTGTCCAGAGGCTCTTCGAGGAGATAGCCTCGATGGAGCATCACAACAAACGATGATATGAGTACTTGAAGAAGTTTTTTAGTTGTAGCAACCCACCAGTTGAGGAACCTGACACCCCAGAGACCCTCTTGAAGGAGGAGCAGGATCCACTAGCTGAAGGTGGAGACGAATAGAGCTCTAGCATTGTCTTAATTGCACGGAAGACCATGCATATTTTTAAGTGTGAGGAGGTCGAGCAACCAAATCGGATGTTGCATGAAAAATTTTCCTTCCAAACACTTATATTTTAATTTTTATTATGCTTTTTGGTTATTTGCTAGTATTTTGATATTTTGGGTACCTTTTAATTTAATGCACTTTTTATTTTGGTTTGCATATAACTTAGATACTTATTCTGGTTTTGCATATTTTTCTTTCTTTAATATGATTTGTATATATCTTTAGCTTTTAGTTGTGATTGGATAATGTGATAATTGGACCTAGTTTACTTTTCTATATGCATATGATAATTTGGATCGATAGAGAATAGGAAAAGAACCTAGAATCTTGATTTTTTATCCAATCGCATCATACATACATATAAGTATAATAAGCTTAGTCAAAATAATTAATTTTCAAGACAATGTTTTGCATATATAGGGCGTCTCATTGATTTGAGTTGAAAATTTTCATTGAACTTGCTTGAAAAAAAACACCTTGTGGAACATAGATGACAGCTATAACACACAACCAAGTGAGATTTGAGCTTTTATATGTAGCTACATTAGATTAACCACTATTTTCATTCTTGTATGTCATTCTCTTTCTATAATTACAATCTTTGACTTGTTTAATTCTTTATGTTCAATATTTTGTGTATGAATGTATTTACATGATTGAGGACTTTATTTTGTTTGAGCTCACTCACCCAAATGGTCTTACTCTTTTATCTACCTTTATTAGCCAATGTTGAGCCTATTTAATCTCCTTCTGTTCTTAATTTTAGCACAATATTATCCCTAAGTGAAAAATAATAAATATCCTTAATATGGATCTTTGATTGGCTTAGCCTAGTGAGAGTGTACATCATCTAAGTGTGGGAAAATTTGGGAACATTAGTAGAGAAAAAATGGGTATTTTACATTTTTTTATTGAAAAATTTTAGAAATTGGATACATACTCATGAATTGAATGTTGAACCATATGACTTAATCTTTTTGTATATATTATGTTATTGAAAAGAAAAAAAAAGAAAAAAAAAGGATAAATAACAAGGGGATAAATAGAAAGAAAAAAGAAATGAAAAAACAATAAAAAGGGGACAAATATTACCCAGAAAAGTTTGAGAAATAAAAGCATATGTGATATGAATTGAAAGAATGCATGAGTATGTGAAAAACCGAATAATGGGTAGTTATATTTTTCATTAGAGTTGAATAGGTTGTCATAGGTTAGGTTGGAGTTTAAGTTAATCAAAGATTCAATTTCAAGTCCACTTAGCCAAATACAATATTACCTTAACACTAACCCCATTACAACTCTTGAAAAGTCCTCATGATACTTGTATGCATGCATTGAATAATTGTTGATTGTTAGATGAAAAATAAATCTTGAAAAGCAAGATTAGGAGAGAATTGAGTGAATCAACCCTAAACACTTGAGCGATTAAAGAGTATACACATCCGGTGAGGGGTTTGACAATTATATGTTTCCACCTTTTATTATCTATTATCTTGCAAGTTATTATATCTTTTGGAACTCAAATTAATTCATGGGATTGCATTGATTGCTATATTGAGTTAGCCCTCTATGCATATACATTTTCTTGGAAATTGAATTGTTTTGACCGAGTAGATATAAATAGAAATAAGTAGATAGATATATAGAATAAATATACATAGTTTACTTTTAATAAATGTGAGATCCCTTGATCTTGTCTTTCTTGATGTTTAGCATGAGAACATGCTATTGTTTAAGTGTGAGAAGGTTGATAAATCCATATTTTATGATGAATTTTTGGTTGAAAAGAGAGAAATTTATCAACTTATCTTGGATTTATTCATAGAAAATGCATAGTTTTGTGAATTTCTCATAATTATGCTTAACTATGAAAAATATGCTTTCTATTCTTGAAAATTATCAAATTTAATTCACTTACATTCCATTCGATTCCTTGATGTGTTTGTTTGAGTGATTTACGGTTTAGAAAGCAAGGATGGCCTGAAGAAATAAAGAAAAAACATGCAAAGGTGGAGAATTCATGAAGAGATGAAGATTGGACATTTTCATGGTTGTGCGTACGCATGCCTTGTGCGTACACCTATCCTTGAATTTGTGTGTACACATGGCTTGTGCGTACGCACGAGTAGTGGCACGTGATTTACTTAAGTAAACACCTGGATCACGATTTCAAGCCCATTTTGGGCTCAATCCAACCCATTTCTGAAGTATTTAAGGCAAGAATACAAGGGAAATCAACCAAGTAGTATAGTAGTAGGGTAGAATCCCGTTTTAGGTCAATTCTAGAAAGAGAAGCTCCTACTTCTCTCTAGAATTTAGGATTTTTAGATTAGCTTCTTCATAGATTTAGGTTTTAATTCTTTTTTTAGTGTAGTTTCCTTTATATCTTCATGTTCTAGAATTTTAATTTGCCCAGTTTTACTTGTTAGTTTCTTTATTTTTGTTAATTTTAGTTTATGAACACTTGTTTGGATTTCATTTTCCTTTGATGTAATTTTATGTTTTCATGTTCATTGTTGCTTGTTTGAATTGTTATTATTGCTTTCTTGTCTTGGTAGTTATAGATTTTATTATTCATACAATATACCATGCTTTTCCTTTTATGCATTCCAAGTGTTTGTTAAAATGTCTTTCTTAGTTTTAGAGTATATTTTTACATTATTGGGTTGGAATTGAGGACTTAGGTGACTTTGAGTTATTGATGTCTAATATTGATTGGTAATTTAGGGTTGTTAGTTGGTTTTGTTTCCACTAACACTAGTCTTTCACTAAGTTTAATTAGTGAGTTGACTAGGTGATAAACCCTAATTTTGTGGTTTATCTTGTGCTTAATTTAGGAGATTTTATCAACTTATCTCACATTTATTCAATGAAATAGCATGGTTTTGTAATTCTCCCTAAATTTGTGCTTAAGAGTAAAAACATGATTTTTAGGCCTTAAAATAGCTAAATTTAATTCACTTTAATTCCATTCGATGCCTTGATATGTTTGTTGAGTGATTTCAGATTCATAAGGCAAGTATTAGATGGAAGAGGTGAAGAGAAAATCATGCAAAGTGGAGAATTCATGAAGAAATGAGCATTTGGAGAATTGAAGGCCACGCACACGCGTCACCCACGCGTATGCGTGAGGAGGAAATTTGCCAGCCAAGCGCATGCGTCGTCCACGCGCACGTGTGACGCTAATCACGTGAGCTCATTAAAGTGAAAATGCTGGGGGCGATTTCTGAGCTTCCCAGATCCAAATCCAACTCATTTGAGGCTATTTGATGCAGAATTCAAGATGGGTCAATGGGGAGCAATTAGTTTAGCTTAGGACCACGCTTTAGTTTGTTTTCTAGAGAGAGAAGCTCCCTCTTCTCTCTAGAATTAAGTTAGAATTAGGGCAATTTCTCTTAGATCTAGGTTTAAATTCTTGTTCTCATCTTGTTTTCTTTACAATTTCTTGTTCTTACATCCTTGTTCTTCTAATTTTTCTTGTTAATTTCCCTTCTTATGCCTCTTTTATGTTGATGAGCACTTTTGTTATTTTGACTTTCATTTAATGCAATTCATGTTTTATGTTCCTCTATTGATTCATTGAGTTGTTATTCTTACCTTTCTTGCATTGGGTAGTCATAGATTTTACTATTTCTTGCCATTTACCATGCTTTACTTTTATGCCTTCCAAGTGTTTGATAAAATGCTTGGTTGGATGTTAAAGTAGCTTTTTGAGCATTCTTGGCTTGGAAAGAGAAATTAAGCAATCTTGAGTCATTAATACCCAATTTAGATTGGTGATATAGAGTTGTTAGTTAATATTGTTTCCATTGACTCTAATCTCATGCGAATCCAATTAGTGAGTTGATTAGGACATTTGGATTGAGATAAACTAGTCTTATTTGACTTTCTCTCAAGTGAAGATAACATTATACATTCTTCCTATGTTGGAGATGACTAAATAGGAATAGCTCTTGATAATTATTGTAATATGATTAGTGACTAGGATAGAAAGCCTAGATTCTCAAGCCTTGCCATGAATATCTCTCTTTAGTATTTGCTTCCTTTAGTTGCTTGCTTTACATTTCTTGTCTTTTTAATTTCTTGCCTTATCAACCCAACCCCCCGTGAAACTCATAACCAATAATTGAGCACTCGATTGATTCCTAGGGAGAACAACCCGGGACTAATACTCTCGGTTATTTTTATTGGGGTTTGTACTTGTGATAACCAAAACTAAACTTTGATGGAGGATTGTCTGTTGGTTGGGAACTATACTATCAATGGAATTATTTTGTGAAATTTCTAACCGACGATAATCTTCACATCAAGTTTTTGGCGCCGTTGTTGGTGATTTGCAATGTGTGCTTGTTATTGGTTATTGTATATATGTTGATAGTGTGAATAGGTTTGCTCTTTGTTTGTTTGCTTGTTTGCTAATTTTAGTTTAGGAGTTTGTTTTCTTTATCTCTTCTTAGTTTTTGTTGATTATTTTTCCTTTTCACTATGAATTCTCATCACTTTGGCTATGAGTTTGGTTTAAATTATGTTGTAGGAAATGAAAATGAGAGCTTCAATGGAGGTTTGCATCAAGGATTTGGAAATCAATGATGGGAGGAGCCTCAAGCATATAGACAACCTTCTTGGCAACAACCTCCTTCGGTTTCTTATGGGTATAGTATAATCCAACTCCTAATGCTTTCCAATCTAATGGATGTGGTGACCCTCATTGTGGTTGTCAACCATAACCACCACATGCATATAATTCTTTCCCTCAACATAGCCCTCAACAACCTTACTCACAAGCTCCATACCACCATTCACCTCCATATGATCCTAACCCATATCTACCATACTATCAACCATATGAGCCATATTTAGAGCCACCACAATTAGAACATCAATATTCTCAAGAACCATCAATTCTATATACCTCACATCCAAACCCTTACCAAGATGAACCACCTTCCAATTATGAACCATTTCTCCCAAATAATGAACCCTCCTTTTCACCATCACCTTCGGTGAATAAAGCTTTCCAACCCTTCATGCAAGAACAATAAGATCTCTACTCTCGCCTTCAAAAGTAAGAAGAGGAGCAAAAGGGGTTAGAGACCATGTTGGCCACCATGACTGAAGCCGCTAACCGCATGGCCTCCTACCTAAGCTCATATATTCAAGACACTCCCATTGATGAATGTGAAGGATCAACTAAGGAGCATAGTGAGGGAATGAATTTGGAACTTCAAGGTGAAAAAGAGGAGTTGAAGCAAGAATTGCAACTAAGGGAGGAAGTTGAGACAATTGAGCCGGAAGGAGTGGTTGAAGAATTAGGAAAGGTTGATCAAGAATTGGACTCAATCATTGATGAGTTCTTATCCTCACTAACAAATCACCTCAATGATCCTATTGAGCCTTCTTCCATTGATCTTGAAAGCAATGTCAAGGAAGGTGCGCAACCTCCGAAGCATATGATGAATGATGAAGAATTGGAAGAAGTAGAGCAAGCAACAAATCTTTCTCTTGATGATAATTTCACCAACACATGATCCTTTGGTATTAGAGGAGTTTTCTTCCATTAAAATTGAGGTTGGTGTTGAGATAAGTTCCATATTACCTCCAAGTTGTGACATGAAGGATGGAGAAGAGCTAGAAGAGGTTGGTGAGGAAGTGATTGAATGTGAAGAACCTTGTCAAGAGGTGAACATGGGAGATACTTGCCAAGAGGTGTAGGTAGTCAAAGAAGAGCACAAGGGAGTGGACCTCACATTGTCAAAGTGTGGGGAGGTCTCTCTTCCCAAGTCACCAGCATCTTTTACACCATTCAAGTGGGTAAAATTCATATCCCTTAGCTTTCTTATTCCACTTGAATATGATTTGCTTGAAACGGATGGTCAACTTAGAGATCTTTGTGGAATGAAAAGCATGAAACAGTTGGTTAGTGGTAGGCACCGCAATTCAAAGTTCATTATGGTTGAATCACCAAAATCTAAGTGCAATGGTTGGTGTAGTGCTAAATTGAATGGATCTAGGAAGGTTTTTGGACGCTCAATTGAGAATTCACAAGCCTTGTCACCCGGCTTTATCTATGGTAGTCAACAAGAAGACGGGTGCATGAACAAGGTTTGGGACCCCAGAATTCATTTCAACAATCAACACTCTTGGGGTCTTGTCACTTGCTCAAGCTTACTTGAAGGCCTTGTACGCCTAATTTGGGATCCCGGTGGACATTGGAGATGCAAGCATTGGTGTGGATTCAAGGATGAGCACAAGCATAAGCCACCATGACAAGAACCCCATCAATGGTACAACTTAAGGACTTAAAATAAAAGTGCTAGGTGGGAGACACCCCACCACGGTAAACTCTTTCCATTCTCTTGTATATATAATCAATGAATGAATTGGATTGCCATTGTTAGGTAGTTTTCTTCCTTTTTATACTCTAGTATATATTGCCTAGTTGCATGTTAAAATAGGTTTGATTTCATGTTTAGTTTATTTAGTAGTCTAGTACGTTAAATAAGGTTTTATGGTGTTTTAGTAGCTATTTGGAGGTTTGAAAAGCTTGCTTTGGTGCAAGAAATTAGAAAATTTTGAAAAACAGAGCATCCAGCCACATGTACGCCTTGTCCACGCATACGCGTGACATCCGAAATTTACAGCCGCAGTACAAAAACCAAAGAGTTGCACACGTAGTGTGTTGAAATTGTGCTTCTAGCACAATTTTGACCCACGTGTATGCATCACTTATCTCTCTCTGCACTCACGCGTACGCGTCGATGATGCATACGCGTCGCACCTCACTTCTGCAGCTCACGCTTGCGCGTGACATGAAGCGTACGCGTGACCCCTGCCCTATTTTACCCACATTCTTTTCTTCTCTTCCTTCCTTCTTCTCTTTTCTCTTCTTTTCTTTCTGATAAATGAAAATTATTATCGGTCTAGAAATTCCTCAATAGAAATAGAATTTCTTCGTTGTAAGCATAGTTCCAAACCAACTAATAACTCTCACATCAAATTTTAATGTTTGGTTGTCACAAGTACAAACCCCAATAAAATAAACCGAAGTATTTAAATCTCGGGTCGTCTCACAAGAAAATGCGATGAAGTGATCAATTATTGGCTATAAAGGGGCAAAGGGGGTTTGATTTGGTAAATGGCAAGAAAAGTAAATAACAAGAAAGTAAATGACAAGAACTAATAAAGAAAGGGAAAGAACTCTTGGCTAGGCATAGAAATTGAGATCACCCATCCTTGTCTACAAACCATGTATTGACAATTATGAGGGACCAACTCATTAAGTCTACTTCTATGCTTGAAGTAAGTCAAATAGGCTTGATCAACATCAATCCATAAGTCCTAACCTAGCTACTAATTGACATAGTAGTAGGCTAGTGTCAATGGTTATCAAATTAACCACTAAGGGCTCTCAAATCACCAATTCAATGAGACCCAATGACTCAAGGTCACTCAATTCCCTTAGCCTAGGCCAAGAGTAAAGAAAACTACTCTAAAACTAGAGAAAACATTTTATCAAACACCTAGAGTACAATAAAAGTAAACATCATAAATTGCAAGAATTAATGAAAGCTATAACTAACAAAAGCAAGAAATCAACAATAGCAAGTGAGATAAACATCAAGAGACATAGAAATATAAAATTGCATTAAAAGGAAATTGGAATCAACAAGAGTGCATAAACATAAACATAAAAGAGAGAAAAATAAGAAATTAACAAGAGAAGTAGATAAACTAAAATGATAGAACAAATAAAAGTAAAGGAAAACTAAAATGAAACAAGATTGACATATAGATCTAAAAGGAAATTGAAATAAGAACCCTAAAATCTAGAGAGAGGAGAGATCCTCTCTCTCTAGAATTCTACCCTAAAACATGATGAAAACTATACTATGGCTCCCCCTATTCCCTTGCAATCCTTGGGTTGAAAAGCATCAGAAGTGAGTTGGATTTGGGCCTCCTTGAGCTCAGAAATCGCCCCCAGCGTATTGCCTTTAGTGAGGTCACGTGCCACTTGTCACGCGTACGTGTGGGTGACGTGTGCGTGTAGCCCTGAGTTCAGCAAACCCTCATTTCTTCATGAATTCTCTATTTTTGCATGCTTTTTCTTCATTCCTTCAACCCAATCTTTGCCTTCTAATCCTGAAATCACTTAACAAACATATCAAGGCATCGAATAAAATTAAAGTGAATTAAATTTATCAATTTTTGGGCCTAAAAAGCATGTTTTTATTCTTAAGCACAAATTAGGAGAAATTCATAAAACCATGCTATTGCATTGAATAAATGTGAGAAAAGTTGATAAAATCCCCTAAATTCAACACAAGATAAACCACAAAATTGGGGTTTATCAAACCTCCCTATACTTAAACTAAGCATGTCCTCATGCTAAACCAAGAAAGACAAGAAAAGGGGTATGAACATTTATTCAATGCAAATAAAGTATATGAACCTACCTATATGAATGCACCTAAATGCACAATGCTTCTACCTACTTAGTTAAATGTGAATCAATCTCCCAAGAACATGTATGAACATGTAGGGATAACGTAGTATGATGATTCATGAATCCTACCAATTCAAATACCAAAATTGAAGTTCAAATAGACTTGCAAGAAGAAAGCTCATGAAAGTTGGGAACAAGGAATTGAGCATTGAACCCTCACCGGAAGTGTATCCGCTCTACTCGCTCAAGTGTATAGGGTTGATTCACTCAATTCTCCTTTAATCATACTTTCCAAGATTTATTTTTTATCTAACAATCAACAATTATTCAATGCATACATACATTTATCCTGAGGACTTATTCATAAGTTGTAATGGGGCTAGGGTAAAGGTAAGGATGCAGATGGTCAAGTGAGCTTGCAATTTGAATCTTTGATTAACATAAGCTCTCACCAAATACATATATAACCTTACCTTTACCCTAGCCCCATTACAACCATGGAAAAGCCCTCATGCTATTTGTATGCATACATTGAATAATTGTTGATTGTTAGATGAAAAACAAATCTTAGAAAGCTTGATTAAAGGAGAAATGAGTGAATTGACCCTATACACTTGAGTGGCTAGAGCGGATACACATCCGGTGAGGGTTCAAATTCTTAATTACATGTTTCCGGTTATTATTATTGCTTATCTTGCAAGTTATTAATTCTTTTCAATAACCTAATCAATTATGGATTTGACTTGGTTAAGATTGCTTTAGCCCTTATGTTCATATATGCTTTCTTGGAAATTGATTTATTTTGACTAAGTAGTTGCATTCATGTAGATAGATTGCATGTAGGTAGTTTACTTGCATTGAATAATACCCCTTGTTTCCTTCTTGAGTATAGCATGAGGACATGCTATTGTTTAAGTGTGGGAATGTGATGAATCCACATTTCATGGTATTTATTTTCTCTAATTGGGTGGATTTCATCAACTTTTCTTGCACTTATCCATTGAAATAGCATAGTTTTATGATTTCTTACTAAATTGTGCTTGAAAGTGAAAATATGCCTTTTAGGCCTTTTAATTGCTAAATTTTATCCACTTTAATCTCATTTGATGCCTTGATATGTTTGCTAAGTGATTTCAGGTTTCCAAGGCAAGTATGGGTTGAAGAAGTGAGAAAAAGAGCATGCAAAAGGGAAGAAACCATGAAGAAATGGAGTTTGGAAGATTCAGCGATCCGTGCGTACGCACAAGCGACGCGTGCATGCGCATAAGTGCGAGCTTGGCGATGCGTACGCATGACCCACGTGTACGCGTGGAAGTAAATTTTGCTTAGTGACGCATACGTGTGACCCACGCGTACTCGTGACCCGAGTCACGTGAGCTCATTAATGTAGATCGCTGGGGGCGAATTTTGGGCCTCCAAAACCCAATCCAACTCATTTCTGAAGCTATTTCAACCCCAATTCAAGTGGAAGCAAGGGGGGCAATTAGGTTTAGCTTTTACATGTTTTTCTCTTAGTTTCTAGAGAGAGAAGCTCCCCCCTCTCTCTAGAATTAGGTTAGGTTTAGTTAATTTCTCTTTAATTTCTGTCTTTAATTCTTCTTTTAATGTAGTTTCCTTTATGTTTCTTTACTTTATTGTCTTAGTTCTCTTAGTTCTTCTTCTTATTTTCTCAACTTTGTCATTTTCATGTTTATGGACACTCTTGTTAATTTTAATTTCAATTAATGCAAATTCATGTTTTATGTTCATTTAATGCTTCTATTAGTTGTTGTTATCATTTTCTTGATTTTGGTAGTTAGATTTTATTTTTAATGCAATTTAATATTATTTTATTTTCATGCACACCAAGTGTTTGATAAAATGCTTGGCTTAGTTTTTACATAGTTTTTCTTCACTCTTGGCTTAGTATTGAGGACTTTGGTGACCTTTGAGTCATTGATGTCCATTCTTGTTAATACATTAGAGTAGTTAGTTGATTTGGTTTCCCTTGACTCTAAGTGACCCATTAATAGTATTGACTAGGACTTAGGGATTGGAATCAACTATGCCTATTTGACTTATCCTCGATGTAAGGTTGACTAAGTAGGATTAACTCTTCATGATCATCATGTGTTTGTGGTCAATGGCTAGGATAGGTAACCTTAGCTCTCAATCCATGCCAAGAGGTTTTATTGCATTTGAATTTCCTTTTCCTTGCATTTAATTGCTTTGACTTTTAAATTCTTGCATGCTTATTTAATTGCTTTCTTTGAATTTCTTTCATGTTAAGTTACTTTCTTGCTATTTACATTTCTTACTTCTCTTGCAATCAATCATAGCCAATAATTTAGCATTTCATTGCAATTCCTAGGGAGAATGACCCGGGAGTTTAAATACTCTTGGTTGTTTGATTTGAATTGTGACTTATCTTTATTTTAAACTTTGATGTTGGTTGATTGAGGGTTTGGGACTATACTTGCAACGCCAATTTTATTTTGAGAAAAATTTCTAACCCATTTTAGGCCATCATCAAGTAACCCTAAGAGTCAATGAGGAAAAGTTCATACTGAATGCTGTCAAGGCTATGCAGCATCCAGACATTCCTAAGGAATGCATGAACATTGACCTCATTGATTCCCTGGTGGAAGAGGTCAACATGGCCGAAAGCTTCAAGGAAGGGCTAGATGATATCTTTGATGATACTCAGCCTGATTCAGAGGAACTTATGGAAACCTCTGAGGAAAAGGAGAAGCCTCCTAAGCTTGAGCTTAAGCCATTACCTTCTTCCCTGAAATATGCATTCCTGGGAGAGAGAGAGATACCTATCCTATGATCATAAGCTCTACACTAGAGCCACAGGAAGAAGAAGTACTAATCCAAGTGCTTAAAACACAAAGGACCGCCCTTGGGTGGACTATAAGTGACCTTAAAGGTATTAGCCCAGCCCGATGCATGCATAGAATCCTGTTGGAGGATAATGCCAAACCAGTGGTACAACCACAGAGGTGATTGAATCCAGCTATGAAGGAAGTAGTGTAGAAGGAAGTCACTAAGCTCTATGAGGATGGGATTATTTATCCCATTTCTAACAGCCCATGGGTGAGCCCAGTCTAGGTTATTCCTAAGAAGAGAGGAATGACAGTGGTTCACAATTTAAAGAATGAGCTGATCCCAAAAAGGACAGTTACAGGGTATCGTATGTGCATTGATTACAAAAGACTCAATGACGCCACCAGGAAAGATCACTTTTCTTTTCCCTTCATTGACCAAATGCTAGAAAGATTAGCAGGTCATGCTTTTTATTGTTTCCTGGATGGATATTCCGGGTACAATCAAATAGCAGTAGATCCACAGGATCAAGAGAAGACAACATTCACATATCCATCTGGCATGTTTGCCTAAAGACGAATGCCATTTGGCCTGTATAATGCGCCTGCCACCTTTCAGAGATGCATGTTATCCATCTTCTCTGATATGGTAGAGAAATTCCTTGTAGTATTCATGGATGACTTCTCTATTTATGGAGACTCATTTGACTCCTGTCTTGATCATCTGACCCCGGTCCTGAAAAGATGCCAAGAGACAAACCTAGTTCTAAACTGGGAGAAATGCTACTTCATGGTAACTAAAGGCATTGTTCTTGGGCATCGGATTTCAAATAAGGAGATAGAGGTGGATCAAGCTAAGGTGGAAGTGATAGAACGCTTGCCTCCACCTACTAGTGTTAAGGCAATCAAAAGCTTCCTAGGACATGCAGAATTTTACAGGTGGTTCATAAAAGATTTTTCTAAAATTGCCAAAACCCTGTGTAATCTCTTGGCCACTGATGTTCCATTCATCTTTAACCAAGAATGCCTGCATGCCTTTGAAACTATGAAAGCCAAGCTTGTCACTACTCATATCATCTCTGCACCCAACTGGGACTTGTCGTTTGAGCTAATGTGTGATGCAAGTGATCATGCAATTGGCGCAGTCCTAGGTCAGAGACATGACAAGCTTCTGCATGTCATTTATTATGCTAGTCGTGTATTAAATGATGCACAAGAAAACTACACTACTACAGAAAAGGAGCTACTTGCAGTGGTTTGTGCCATTGACAAGTTCAGATCCTATTAGTAGGATCTAAGGTCATTATTTATACTGACCATGCTGCTCTAAAGTATCTACTCACTAAGTAGGAGTCTAAACCTAGATTTATAAGATGGGTATTACTCCTGCAAGAGTTTGATATAGAAATTAGAGACAGAAAAGGGACAGAAAATCAGGTGGCTGATCACTTGTCCCGGATTGAGCTAGTAGCAGGGACTTCTTCTTCCTCCACTGACATATCCAAATCCTTTCTAGATGAGTAACTCTATGCCTTATGGGACCACTCCCACCTTCATACTCAAATATCTACATTCTTGTGGCAGTAGATTTCGTGTCTAAATGGGTTGAAGCAATAGCAACACCCACTAACGACACTAGGGTCGTAATTAAGTTCCTCCAGAAGAACATCTTCAACAGGTTTGGTGTCCTTAGGACACTAATTAGTGATGGAGGAACCCATTTCTGCAATAGACAGCTGAATTCTGTCTTGAGCCGATATTGAGTTCGCCATAAAGTAGCAATACCATATCATCCCCAAACAAATGGGCAAGCTGAAGTCTCAAATAGAGAACTAAAGTTAATCCTAGAGAACAGCTTTCAAAACCCCCATTGGAACTTCACCATATCAGTTAGTATATGGGAATTCCTATCATTTTCCAATGGAACTAGAACACAAGGTCTATTGGACTACTAGATTCCTCAACCTTGATGCTAAAGCAGCAGGGGAGAAACGACTGCTCCAATTAAATGATTTGGATGAATTCCTCTTAGATGTATTTGAGAATGCAAAGATCTATAAGGAAAAGGCAAAGATGTGGCATGACAGGAAGATAGCATCCAAAGTCTTTAAACAACGGCAGAAAGTTTTGCTCTTCAACTCAAGGATCAGATTATTCCCTGGGAAACTCCAATCCCGCTGGAAGGGACTGTATGTGATTACAAGAGTATCACCTTATTGATAAGGGAAAAATCGATTCCACACAAACTCACCGGCAAGTGTACCGGGTCGTATCAAGTAGTAAAACTCACTTAGAGTAAGGTCGATCCCACAAGGATTAATGGATCAAGCAACTATAGTGAGGTGATTAGTTTAGTTAAGCTAACAGTGATGAATTGAGTGGAATTTGAGCAGCAGAATGTAAATTACAAGGAATTTAAAGTACAGAATGTAAATGGCAGAAACTTAAATGGCAAGAAAAGTAAATTGCAGCAAATGTAAATGGGCATTGGGTGCTAGGAATTTAAATGAAGCAGTAAATCAGAACTCAGAACAATTGCAGAAGATTAAAATTGCATGAAAGTAATTTGAAAGCAATAGGAACATAAAGGTAAAATTGGCAGAAACGAAAATTGCAGAAGAGTAGAGATACAGGAAATTGAAAGTGCAATAAAAGTGAACTAATTCAATATAGCTGAAATATGAAAAATGCAGAAAAGGAAAAAGTGTATCAGAGAGCCTTCTATTCTACTCCTACTCCTACTCCTACTCCTACTGCTGCCTACTACTAATGCAGCCTACTGTCCGTCTCTACCGTCCAACCCCGCTAATGAAATGAAACTGATGCCTTTTTATAGGTATTCCTAAATTACAAATGAAATTGAAATTAAAAACAAATTACAAATAATTGAAAATTCCTATTCTAACTGTTTCTTGTGCCTTTGAATGATGTCAATGGGCTTTGCTTGCTTTGGAGTTTCAATGGGCTTGGAATTAGATTAATTGAGCAAAAACAGCACTTCCAGGAGAGCATAGCGTTCATTTGGAGAATGGAGCGTTTTTACACCCACGCGTACGCGTCACATACGCTCGCGCGACCTTTTTGCGTTTTGGCTCATCCACGCATACGCGTCACCTACGCGTATGCATGACCTTCAACTTTTGCCCTTCTGACGCGTATGCATGCTATACGCTTGCGCGTCCCTCGTAGCCTTCTCCAAACGAGCGTAGCATTCATGCAAAGAATGCTACCCACGCGTACGCGTTAGCCATGCGTACGCGTGGTTTCTTCATAGATGCTCCATCGACGCGTGCGTGTCATGTACGCGTACGCGTCGATTGCAGAACTTCAATTCCAAATTCAATTTTGCTCGAAAACGCTCATTAAGCCAACGTAGCACTCTCTTTGCAAATGAGCACCAATTACATCCACGCGTACGCGTCATGCACGCGTACGCGTCATGCACGCGTACGCGTGGGTCTTCAAAAATCCTTGCCCAACGCGTAAGCGTCTTGTACGCGTGCGCGTCGCAAGAGAACGTAGCGTTCTCGTGCCAAGAGCACTCTCGTTGTTTAAATCATGGGCCACGCTTTTAAATGCGTGGCCTGAGGCTCCAAAGCGTGGTCAAACTTAAAAAAGGTGTCCAAAATTCTTCCTTTGAGCTTATTTTTTGCTTTCTGCTTCTTTTCCTTCATCTTTTCACCTATTATCAACCAAACAGATACATCAAATCCTTGGCATAATCATCAAATCTTGCATCATTCATATTATCAACTAAATCTTTGCAAGAAATCTAATAAAAATGCACAAAATTACCACTGTTTAATTTAATGAAGACAAGCATGAAATTCTCACTCAAACACTTACTTGTTACCTAAAAATTCATGAAAACCAAGTAAAAACTAATGAAAAAGGCTTGTGAAACTAGCCTAAGATGACTTGTCATCACAACACCAAACTTAAATCTTACTTGTCCCCAAGCAAGCAGTAAGACAGAACGAGAATGAATGAAGACAGAGAAGAGTACAAGTCTTTATTTGGAAAACATTTAAACTGGTTATTGGGGTTTTCATGCATGGTATCTTAGAGAATTTTATTCTGTGGCTAAGACATCAACACTCCTTTGGATCCTTACTTGAATTACACAAAAAAATGAGACTTGTTATTGCTTGGTCCTTAGTTTTTCTTGTTCTCTTTTGATTGAGATTTATTCCTTAGCTGAGGCTTAATGCTATGTTATAAGACAGCTTTTTAGGGTAAGCTTTCAGCCAGCATTCCCGCCCCAGTTGGTTCAAGATGCTAGGTGTTGAAACATCCCTATGGGCTTACTTGATCAAGCCTCTCCTTAGCACACACACATCACAGGCATTTAGCTTGTTTTGTTCTTTGGAGATTGATGCCCAACACCTCTTTGGGTCACTAAATGCTTTGTCTCAAAGTAGCTCTTGATGGTAGACTTTCGGTTGGCAATCCCAGGTTAGTTAACCCAAGTTTCCGGGTGATGAAGCATCCCTTAGAACCTAGTTATCCAAGCTTATCTTTGTACAAGAACATCACAGGCATATATCCAAATCTCAAGCCATTTGTGCCCAGCCTTGTTTATTTCTCTTTTGTTTATTTTTTTTCTTGTATTTTCTTTCTTTTATTATGGACCTCTTTCATTTGTCAAGTCTCATAAAATGTAACTTAAGTTCATATCACAAAGTCATGCCAACGTCTAACCTTATTCATAAATCAACGAATGAACCAGCACATACCACCACATAACCTTATTCTGTCTCACATTAAACCAGACTTTTACTCTTTCTCTATTTCATAGTAATTTTTCTTTTATTCAAGCATGAGGAACAATGCAGACAATTCAAGTAAGATGAAAGTAAATCAAGCACTTAGACTAGCAAGCCACAACAGCATGAAAACAAACAAACAGTAAATAAATCTAATAGGATACTAATCAACAGGGGACATTTGCACTTTTAATTAGCATATTTAAGCTAAAGTCAGTAAGAGAATAATACAACCTCTTGGAGTCCATTTGTTTCCTCTGTGTCATCATCATTGCTGGGTTCCATGTCTTTCCTTTGTCCATCCACATGATGATGTATCTTTTCCTCCAAGAGATTGAATGACTTCCTACAAGAGATATTAAAAGTTTCTTGTTCTCCAAGCACTTGAAAAATAGTTTGCATGCATGTATGCTTGTGATTTTCTGAACCTAAGTTGGTGTGGGAACACCAAACTTAGTTCCTTGCCTACTTCTATATGCAGCAGAATAAATACATGCATGAAACATCAAGTACTTTTTATTAAGAAAGTAAACTATGAACTAGAAAATAAACTCTGAACAAGAAACTAAACAGTAGTCAAGTAGTTTCTCTGATTGTTTGGAGCTGATAACTAGTCATGATGAGGGTGCAATGTGTTTTTGATGAAATTTTTGGTGGAACACCAAACTTAGCATCCAACATTCACCCCTTAATTACTTTGGTGTGTAACACCAAACTTAGCTCCTTGTAATACAGAGAAACCTACTCAACTCCTTTATTGAAATAACTAAGAAAGGAAAAACTACTGATATGTAGCTGATGACTTTCTTCCTCTTCTTCCAGTTTGTCAAGAGGAATGACCTCAAGGGTAAAGAGGAGCCAGTCAGTGTCCCTTTTCTTGGCCTCTTCCCAGCATGCTTCCTTTTGTTAATGGCTTGATTGAGCTTGCTTGCTGGTGGTTTAGGGGTTGGATTGCTTGTGGTTGATCTCTTCCTTTTCCTTGATATGATCAATTGTAGCTCGGTCATAATCCTCTCTTCGGTGTTCTTGTTAGTTGGCTTCACTTCTTGGATTTCAAGGCTTGGTTGCTGTGTGCTTGTTGGAGCTTTATCTTCATCAAAAGCCTTTTGAATTGATGGTTCAATGAGCCCTTCCTCTATGCAGCTCTTTACTTCAATTGAGTGTGAATCTCCTTGATTGGCTTGCTCCCCTTCTTCTGCATGATTTTCCATTGAATCCTTAGGAGGGAATTTTCATGTTCCTCTGTCACCTCAATTAGCTTTTGTGGATATGGATTCACAGGTTCAAATATCTCAATCACCTCATACTCCATTGAAGTTTCACTTGACACAGGGGCTTCTTCTTCCTCTTCCTGCTTTGCACTCAACATCTGGTTTAACAGCACTTCTATGAAAGTGGTTTATTGATCTTCCCAAGATTTCTTCATCTCCTCTTCATATCTTTCAATCACTGACTCAAGCTTTTATGTCGGTTGTGAGTCTTCTTGTTCCTCTGTCACCTCACTTAGCTTCTGTGGATATGAAGTCACAGGTTCAAATATCTCCACAACCTCCTTCTCCATTGAAGTTTCACTTGACACAGAGGCCTCTTCATCTTGATCTTCTACATCCTCCATTATACCCATAGATTGGTCTTCATCTTTCTTGCTTAGCAGTTCTGAGTGTTTCCTTATTTTCTGTAAGTGCTTATCCATCTTTTGGAAGAGGATTTCTTGTTCTCTCCAGGATTGTTCTTGCCTTTCCACAAATTCTCTGGACCATTGAATGTAGTCCTCAGCTACTAGCTCAAAAGATGAAGGTTGAGAGTAGTTTTGTGGACTTGGATGTGTTGTGGTGAAGTTGTTTTGAGGGATATGGAATGAATTTTGTGAATCGTGGAATGAGTTTTGTGGTTGATAAAATGAGTCGTATGGATTTGTGAGGAAGCTTTGTGTTGAGGCATAGTCAAGTGATGAAGAATTTTCAAATGAAAAACTGGGAGGTGAGGTTGGACAATTTTGCATAAATGAATTAAAGGTTTGCTCAAGTAATGATGGCTCTTGATAAGTGGAGTATGAACTGTCAAATGCTTTCTGGTTTTGATCCTCCCATCCACAATGTGAATCATTGTTGAATTTATCAGAGTGTGGATCATTTTGTGGTATTGGGGAGCAATCTTGCATGAATTCATTGAAAGCATAATCAAGAGATGATGTATCTTACTGAATAGAATATGGAGCAGTAAAATCTCTTTGGTTTTGACCCTTCTAGTCACAATATGAGTAGTTGTTAGATTCATCAAAATAGGATTCATTTTGTGTCTCTTAGAGGTGTTCATACTCTATTATTTCTTGTTGATATTTCCATCCACCATTAGCATAATGACATGAATCATTTTATGGTGTTGGGCAATTTCTCATGAAATTGTCTTGCTCATCTTGTGGCTCTGAAGCATATCCCCATTGATCGGATTGCTCATAATCTGTAATTTCTTGGTGATATTCCCAGCCACCATTAGAATAATGACTTGAATAATATTGTGATGGTGGGTAATATCCCATGAAATTCGTTTGATCAAAAGATGAGTTGAACTCCATTTGAATTTTATAAAACACAATCACCAAAGAAAACTGAAATTCATGTCTCAGATGAGATTTGCTTAGTGAGGCAAACACACAAACACCTTAGTATCAGCAGAAAACAGAAAGTTAAAAGGAAAAAACAAAGAAAATGCTTAATCTAGACTTATCATCCACTTAATCATTGTTGATCTAAATCAATTCCCGGCAACGGTGCCAAAAACATGATGAGGGAAAAATTGATTCCACACAAACTCACCAGCAAGTATACCGGGTCGCATCAAGTAGTAAAACTCACTTAGAGTGACGTCAATCCCACAAGGATTGATGGATCAAGCAACTTTAGTGAGGTGATTAGTTTAGTTAAGCTAACAGTGATAAATTGAGTGAAATTTGAGCAGCAGAATGTAAATTGCAAGGAATTTAAAGTGCAGAATATAAATAGCAGAAACTTAAATGGCAAAAAGAGTAAATTGTAGTAAATGTAAAGGGCATTGGGTGTTGGGAATTTAAATGAAGCAGTAAATCAGAACTCAGAACAATTATAGAAGATTAAAATTGCATGAAAGTAATTTGAAAGCAATAGGAACAGAAAGGTAAAACTGGCAGAAATAAAAATTACAGAAGAGTAGAGATGCAGGAAATTGAAAGTGCAATAAAAGTGAACTGAATTCAATATAGCTGAAATATGAAAAATGCAGTAAAGGAAAAGTGTATCAGAGAGCCTTCTATTCTACTCCTACCCCTACTCCTACTGCTGCCTACTACTAATGCAGCCTACTGTCCGACCCTACCGTCCAACCCCGCTAATGAAATGAAACTGATGCCTTTTTATAGGCATTCCTAAATTACAAATGAAATTGAAATTGAAAAAAAATTACAAATAATTGAAAATTCCTATTCTAACTGTTTCTTGTGCCTCTGAGTGATGTCAATGGGCTCTGCTTGCTTTGGAGTTTCAATGGGCTTGGAATTAGATTAATTGAGCAGAAATGGCACTTCCAGGAGAGCGTAGCGTTCATTTGAAGAACGGAGTGTTTTTACACCCACGCGTACGCGTCCCATACGCTCATGCGTCCTTTTTGCGTTTTGGCTCATCCGTCACCTACGCGTACACGTGACCTTCAACTTTTCCCTTCTGACGCGTACGCGTGCTATACGCTTGCGCATCCCTCATAGCGTTCTCCAAACGAGCGTAGCGTTCATGCAAAGAACGCTATACACGCGTACGCGTCCCCTACGCGTACGCGTGGCCCTACGAACATGCCACTCCCACGCGTACGCGTTAGCCATGCGTACGCGTGGTTTCTTCATAGATGCTCCATCGACGTGTGCGTGTCATGTACGCGTGTGCGTCGATTGCAGAATTTCAATTCCAAATTCAATTTTGCTCGAAAACGCTAATTAAGCCAACGTAGCGCTCTCTTTGCAAATGAGCCCCAATTACATCTACGCATACGCGTCATGCACGCGTACGCATAGGTCTTCAAAAATCCTTGCCCAATGCGTAAGCGTGTTGTACACGTGCCCGTCGCAAGAAAATGTAGCGTTCTCGCGCCAAGAGCGCTCTCCTTGTTTAAATCATGGGTCACGCTTTTAAAAGCGTCACCTAAGGCTCCAAAGTGTGCTCAAACTTCAAAAATGTGTCTAGAATTCTTTCTTTGAGCTTATTTTGTGCTTTCTACTTCTTTTCCTTCATCTTTTCACTTATCATCAACCAAACAGATACATCAAAGCCTTGGCATAATCATCAAATCTTGCATCATTCATATTATCAACTAAATCTTTGCAAGAAATCTAATAAAAATGCACAAAATTACCACTGTTTAATTGAATCAAGACAAGCATGAAATTCTCACTGAAACACTTACTTGTTACCTAAAAATGCATGAAAACCAAGTAAAAACTAATTAAAAAGGCTTGTGAAACTAGCCTAAGATGACTTGTCATCACTTACGAACACATAGAACTTCAAGGAAAAGATCTTGAAAACAGGTTCACTGTCAATGGATAGAGAATTAAGCATTATCTTGAAGGAGATATAGAGCCAGGAGGCTCAACATTGTTACTAAATTAAGTACAGTGAAGTCCAGCTAAAGACACTTAAGAAGCGCTTGTTGGGAGGCAACCGAACCTTACTCAACTATATTTATTTTCTTTCGTTTTGTTTTTCTTTCAGTTGTTAGAGTCATGATCATATGCAGCATTCAGTCAAGAGACAGAATTTCACAGTAGTGAAAACTGAACACTCTGGATGGAGTGTCAAAGTTGAACGCCAGCCAAGGTATCCCTACTGGGCGTTCAACGCCCACATGGGCAGCATTGCTGGCGTTGAACTCCAGCCAGGGAGCAGTCCTTGGGCGTTTAAACGCCAGTGCAGAGAAGCAAGGAAATTGGATTTCCCAGCATCTCAGGACCTGTAGGTCCTACAGAAGCTCCACCTACCCCACCTTCTTCTACCCTATTCTTCCTCATTGTTCATATTTGCTCGAGGACGAGCAAAACTCTTAAGTCTGGTTTTGCAAAATTTTTTTTTAACTTCTACCACTCCTAAGTATGGAAGAAGAGGATGGAGCAAACTAGAAATCATGCACATGAGCCTGTGCAGCTGCCTCAACAAAGACAAAGGAGTGACATTGAAGAGATCAAGCACTACATTGGATCCTCAAGGAGGAGCACTAGCCACCATTATTCAGGTGGATTCATTCTCTTTTGTCTCATTTCCTTTTATCATTTTTCTATTTTTCTGTTATGTTTTGTCTGTTCTATTATTCTAGTTGCATGATCATTTGCATTGATGTCTTAAAAGTTGTAAAATGTTCCATATATCTCTCACCATGCCTAAAAGAAAATTTTTAATTGAAAACAATTGAGAGATGCATTAATTTCATGTTTAAAATAATAGTGGTTTAACTATGTTGATGTGGTGTCATTTGCTTTCATTTTTTGAATGTATGATTAAACAGTGCATATTTGAAGTTGGAATTTTAGAATGTTGGCTCTTAAAAGAATAAGAAAAAAGGAAAAATATTATTGATAATCTGAAAAATCTAAAAATTGATTCTTGAAGCAAGAAAAAGTAGCAAAAAGAAAAAGAAAAAGCATGTTGCAAAAGAAAAAAAATTAATTATTATGCATGCAAAAAAGAAAAAAATGGCGAAAAATAAATAAAAAGTAGAAAAATCCATTACTGCCCAAAAATGCAGGAAAAGGAGGGCAGATTGAAAAAGCTAGTAACCCTTTAAACCAAAAGGCAAGGGTAAAAGGACCCAAGGCTTTGAGTATTAATGGATAGGAGGGCCTACAGGAATAAAATCCTGGCCTAAGCGGCTAAACCAAGCTATCCCTAACCATGTGCTTGTGGCGTGAAGGTGACAAGTGAAAAGCTTGAGACTAAGCGGTTAAAGTCGTGGTCCAAAGCAAAAAGAGTGTGCTTAAGAACACTGGACACCTCTATCTGGGGACTCTAGCAAAGCTGAGTCACAATCTGAAAAGGTTTACCCAGTTAAAGTGTCTGTGGCATCGTTGTATTCGGTGGTAATACTGGAAAACAAGGTGCTTAGGGTTACGGCTAAGACTCTAAAAGCTGTGTTCAAGAATAAAAAAGAACTAAGCTAGGAAAGTCAATTATATCATCTGGATTCTAAGTTCCTAAAGATGCCAACCATTCTAAGTTTCAGTGGATAGTGAGATGCTGAAACTATTCAGAAGCAAAAAGTTACTAAGTCCCGCTCATCTAATTGTAACTAAGCTTCATTTGAATCTTAGAAATTTATTGTATCTCAATTTTTTTATCCTACTGTGTTTTTAGTTGCTTGGGGACAAGCAACGGTTTAAGTTTGGTGTTGTGATGAGTGGATATTTTATACACTTTTTGGCATCACTTTCATATCGTTCTTAGTAGTTTTTGTTTATTTTTTATAGGTTTTAGTGTTAAATTCACATTTTTGGATTCTACTATGGGTTTTTGTATTTTTGTACAATTTTAGGTATTTTCTGGCTGAAATTGAGGAGTTGGAGCAGAAGTCTGATTCAGAGACAGAGAAAGCACTACAGATGCTGTCCAGATCTGACCTACCTACACTCGGAAGAGCTTTTCTGGAGCTGCAGACGTCAAAATAGAGCGTTCTCAATGGATATGGAAAGATGACTTCCAGAACTTTCCAGCAATGTATAATAGTCTATACTTTGCTTCGGATTAGAAGGCCCAAAACTGCCGTTCAACGCCAGCCATCTGACCAGTTCTGGCGTCCATCACCAGAAAGAGATTCCAAGCTGGAGTCCAATGCCCAAAAAGGTGCCAGGACTGGAGTTCAACGCCAAAGAAAGCCTAAGCACGTAGATTTCATTAAAGCTCAGCCCAAACACTCACAAAGTAGGCCCCAGAAGTGGATTTTAGCACTAAATAGACTATTTTACCCTTACTAGTCACTAGTTTAATATTTAAAGTAGAAGATTACTCTTTGTTAAGGATATTCAGCCCTATTTTCATTTTCACCATTGTATTTTACTTTCAGTATGAGTTTCTAAACCTCCTAGGTTGAGGGGAGGAGCCCTGCTGAGTCCTATGAATTAATAAAAGTATTAATGTTTCTCTTCGATCCGTGTTTGATTAATTCTCAGATGTATATTTGTTCTTCATCAATATGAATACGTTAAACTGGCATAAGGTTATCACATTCTACATGGGTTTAGTGTGTGTCTTTCATCGGCAATGATGAACCACCAGCTTGAATACACATCTCTCAGACGGCTAATCCACGACTTCATTGGGAACTTCTCGAGACATCAGTTCAGCCGATTTACGGGGAGATTAGGGTCTCTGTGGTAGAGGCTAGAACCTAAGGTGCAACATCCTCCGATCCGGAAGATTCGACCTTGTCTGTGGTGTTTTGAGTAGGATCATCAAGGAGAATGAACTGTAGAAGCTTCACCCTCAATCAGAATGGATCCGCACTAAACCTGGGGTTCAGATCTGGAGGAGTTTTGGCTGCTGCTCAAACCAGTATCAATCACATACAGCTTGCCATTGAAGAAATCACTCACAAGCAAAGAGAGAAGTAGTACTAGAGTTAATTCAAAAAGACAAAGCAACTCTAACTCTCAACTCTATTCCTATCATTTATTCCAATTAAAATAATAAGTACTTATACAAAGTTCCAAACATAAACCTTCTAATTCTTCCTGACTAAGACCTACAAGATAACCATAGCTTTCTTCAAACGACAATCTCCGTGGGATTGACCCTGACTCGCTCAAGTATTACTTGGACGACCTAGTGCACTTGCTGGTACAATAGTACGAAGGTGTGGGATTCGTGCTACCAATTAAATAGGCTCAAAATTGGCTAACAATGGTTGATGAAAGGTAGGCTATTTGGGTAAGTGAGCTAAATGAAATGATGGTCTCAATCATATAAATGCATTCATACACAAAATAATGGATATAAAGAATTAAACAAATCAAAGATTACAATCATAGAAAGAGTAATGCACACAAGAAGGAAAATAAGTGGTTATATGATGTAACCACACAATTGGGCTCAAAACTCACATCCTTATGTGTTCTTAGCTCAAAAACCTTTTCCAAAATTAATTCCTTCAAGTAAGTTCAACATAAAAAATGTTTTTCAAATTGGTAGGGTACCCTAAAACAATTTTCTTGAAAGAGAAATCATCACTTCAACCAAGAAGTCCTAACAAGAAAGAAGTGGTGAAATATATACAAATTATAACTATCATGAAATTTATCATGCAATGCAACGACTAACTAACAAAGATGATTAAGGATTGGTGTTGAAAAAGGAGGTGGTTACCCATAGAGGTCGGTCCTCGACCTCCCCACACTTAGAAATTTGCACCGTCCTCAGTGCATGCAAAGAAGAGCTGGGTGGATGGATTGCTACAACTGATGAGCTCCTTCAAAAGGTTGTTCGAAGGAACTTGTTTGTTGCCCTATTCGAAAGATTTTCCATTTCCCCCTTGGTGGCTAGCCTAAAAAGAGAGAAAAAGAAAGAAATTAAGCCCACACAAAGATATTAAAGCAATTAGAACATAGGCAGGGGCTAATGCCAAACAAGAGTAGGGTTCTCAACTACATGGTAACTACAACATGTAAGTGAGAGAGCGATATAAGCAAAGGGCATATCAACTAATACTTGATGCAAGAGTAAAATCAAAGCATAAGTAAATGCCATAAAAAGCATGTTGAGCATCAAGTTTAAACAAGAAAGAGTGGGTCATGAAAGACATGCAAGTTCATATCAATGCACACAGGATGCAAGAGTCATCAAAGAATAAGCATTGATTTAAAAGTTTCATCACCAAACAATATCAAACAAGTCAAGAAGCACCAAGATAATCCAAGAAATCCTCAACAATTGAGTAGAAGAATTCAACACCAATATTAAAATAATAAAATTAGAAAAAAATAAGAACAAGCTATACAAACAAAATTAAAATGCAATGAATGAAAGTATGCAAATGAAATAAATAAAAGAAAATGAAAGATGAGGAAAATAAGAAGCGAAAACTTAAAATAGGGAGAAAAAGAAATAAAAAGAAGTAAGAAAGAAAAGATGAGAAAGGTGATAAGAGAAGAGAAGAGAAGAAAGGGAAGAAAAAAAATGGAAGAAGGGAAGAGAGAAGAAGAAGAAAGAAAGAAGGAGAGAAGAGAGAAGAAGAAAGGAACAAAAATAGGGCAGCTGAGTGATGAGCGGATAATTTATACCCTTTTTGGCATTGTTTTTACATGATTTTTAATATGTTTTAGTTAATTTTTATTATATTTTTATTAGTTTTTATTTAAAAATTATATTTCTGGACTTTACTATGAGTTTGTGTGTTTTTCTGTGATTTCAGGTATTTTCTGGCTGAAATTAAGGGACCTGAGCAAAAATCTGATTCAGAGGCTGAAAAAGGACTGCAGATGCTGTTGATTATGACCTCCCTGCACTTGAAGTGGATTTTCTGGAGCTACAGAAGCCCAATTGGAGCGCTGTTAATTTCGTTGAAAAGTAGACATCCTGGGCTTTCTAGCAATATATAATAGTCTATACTTTTTTCGAGATTTGATGGCCCAAACCGGCGTTCAATGTCAGCCTAAAATTTCTAGCGTAAAACGCCTAAACTGGGACCAGAAGTGGAGTTAAACGCCCAAACTGGCACAAAAGCTGGCATTTAACTCAAGGAACAGCCTATGCATGAGAAAGCTTCAATGCTCAGCCCAAGCACACACCAAGTGGGCCCTGGAAGTGGATTTCTATATCATTTACTTATTTCTGTAAACCCTAGGCTACTAGTTCATTATAAATAGGACCTTTTACTATTGTATTTTCATCTTCAATCATTTTTGGGACTATCTTTGTATCATTATTGATCTCTTGATCACGTTTAGGGGGCTGGCCATTTGGCCATGCCTAGACCTTGTTCTTATGTATTTTCAACGGTGGAGTTTCTACACCCCATAGATTAAGGTATGGATCTCTGCTGTTCTTCATGAGTTAATGCAATTACTACTGTTCTTCTATTCAATTCAAGCTTATTCTTATTCTAAGATATTCACTCGCACTTCAACCTGATGAATGTGATGATCCATGACACTCATCATCATTCTCACCTATGAACGCGTGCCTAACAACCACTTCTGTTCTATCTGCAATGCTTAAGTGTGTATCTCTCGGCCTCCTAGTTCACGACGCATGATTGCCTCTCCTGACAACAGAGCCTTCCATTCCGTGAGATCAAAGTCTTCGTGGTATAAGCTAGAATTAATTGGCAGCATTCTTGAGATTCAAAAAGTCTAAACCTTATCTGTGGTATTCCGAGTAGGATCTGGGAAGGGATGGCTGTGACGAGCTTCAAACTCATGAGTGTTGGACGCAGTGACAGTGTGCAAAAGGATCAATGAGTCTTATTCCAATACAAGTGAGAACCGACAGATGATTAGCCCTACGTAACCCGTAGCCAGACCATTTTCACTGAGAGGACGGATGGTAGCCATTGACAACGGTGATCCCTCAACATACAGCTTACCATAGAAAGGAGTATGAATGATTGGATGAAGGCAATAGGAAAGTAGAGATTCAGAAGGAACAAAGCATCTTCATACGCTTATCTAAAACTCCTACCAATGAATTACATAAGTACTTCTATCTTTATTTTATGTTTCCTTTATCGTTTAATTATAAAAACTCATGACCATTTGAATTCACCTGACTGTGATTTACAAGAAGACCATAGCTTGCTTCAAGCCGACAATCTCCGTGGGATCGACCCTTACTCACGTAAGGTATTACTTGGACGACCCAGTGCACTTGCTGGTTAGTTGTGCGGAATTGCAAAAGTGTGATTGTAATTTCGTGCACCAAGCTTTTGGCGCCATTGCCGGGGATTGTTCGAATTTGGACAACTGACGGTTCATCTTGTTGCTTAGATTAGGTAATTTTATTTTATTTTTAAAGCTTTTTATTTTTGAAAAAATTTTCAAAAAAATAAATTATTCTATGTCTTCAGAATTTTTAAGAATGAATCCTAGAGTTTCAGATGATGCTTCTATCATCACAGAAGCCCTTTTTATTCCCATCAATTTGGCTATTGCATGTAATGTCCTGCTGAAGCTTGGCTAGCCATGTCTAATCTTTTTTAGACCGAAGCTTTAGACTAACATTGCATGATTCCTGGAATTCTTATTAAAAATTTTGAAATCCTTATTTTTCTCTTTCCAAATAATTTTCGAAAAATACAAAATTTTTTTATAAAATTATAAAAATAAAAAATAATTTATGTTTCTTGTTTGAGTCTAGTGTCACATTTTAAGTTTGGTATTTTGCATATTTTTAATTTTCTTGCATTCTTCTAAAATATATGCATTATGTTCTTCATTGATCTTCAAGTTGTTCTTGATGATTTTATTGGGTCTGATCTTTAAATCCTCTTGTTTTGTGTCTTTTGTTGTTTCTCATGAGCATTCTCAATTTGTTAGTGTCTCTAATATGAAAATTTCTAAGTTTAGTGTCTTGCATGCATTGTTTATTTGATCTTAGTTTTTCATGATTAGTTTCATTTTGTAGTTGTTCTCTCTCATCATCAAAACTTCAAAAAAAATTTTTCAAAACTATATCTTTTCAAGTCAATAATACAGAGAATTGAAGATTCAGAACATACAGCAGAAGAATCACAGAGAAAAAGCTGGGCGTTCAAAACACCCAGTGAGGAAGGAATTCTGGCGTTTAAACGCCAGCCAGGTACCCTGGCTGGGCGTTAAACGCCCAAAAGGGTAGTATTTTGGGCGTTAAACGCCAGAATGGATACCATTCTAGGCGTTTAACGCCAGGACAATACAAGGGAGGTAAGTTAGTTTTTAATTCAAATCTTTTTTCAAATCTTCATAATCTTTCAAAATCATATCTTTTTCAAATCATATCTTTTTCAAAATCAAATCTTTTTCCATTTTTCTCTCTCACTATTTTCGAAAATCATGGCTACCAATTAATGATTTGATTCAAAAATTTCAAGTTTGTTACTTCCTTGTTAAGAAAGGTTCAATATTTGAATTTCGGAATCATATCTTTTAAATTTCTTGTTAGCCAAGTCATTAATTTCTAATTATATCTTCTCAATCATATCATTAATTTAAAAACTTCATTTTAAATTGTTTTTCAATCATATATTCTCAATCATATTCTCTCAACCACATCTTTTTCAAAATAAATTTCAATCATATCTTTTTGATTATTGATTTCAAAATCTTCTTCAAAATCACTTAACCACTTTCTCACTTTTAATTTTCAAAAAAACATCATCCACTTTTTCAAAATTCTTTTTAATTATTTTAAAATTTTTAGTTTCATTTAAAAATTTGTTTTCAAAAATTTTTCCCCCTCCTCACCTTTTTCTATTTAAGGATTAACACTTCTCCTCTAGTAGAAATTTGGACTCTCTCCTTCTTTATATGTTCGAATTCTCTTTATCTACCCCATCCTTCTATTCCTGTTTTCCTCTGACACCTAAAGGAATCTCTATACTATGACATAGAGGATTCCATACTTTCTTGTTCTCTTTTCTTTCTTATGAGTAGGAATAAGGACAAAGGCATTCTTGTTGAAGATGATCTTGAACCTGAAAGGACCTTGAAGAGGAAGCTAAGAGAAGCTAAAGCACAACTTTCTGGAGAGGACCTAACAGAAATTTTTGGAAAGGAAAAAGACATGGCAGCCGAAAATAACAACAATACCAACAATGCAAGGAAGATGCTTGGTGACTTCATTTCACCCTCTTCTGACTTCTGTGGAAGAAGCATCTCAATTCCTGCAATTGGAGCAAACAACTTTGAGCTTAAGCCTCAATTAGTTTCTCTAATGCAGCAGAATTGCAAGTATCATGGACTTCCATTGGAAGATCCTCATCAGTTTTTAGCTGAATTCTTGCAAATTTGTGACACTGTTAAGACCCATGGAGTTGTCCCTGAGGTCTACAGACTTATGCTCTTCCCTTTTGCTGTAAGAGACAGAGCTAGGACATGGTTGGACTCACAACCTAAAGAAAGCCTGAACTCTTGGGAAAAGCTAGTCAATGCCTTCTTGCCAAAGTTCTTTCCACCTCAAAAATTGAGTAAGCTTAGAGTGGAAGTCCAGACCTTCAGACACTTCTAAAAGAAATCCTGTGAATAATGGGACAACTCAGAAGAAAGGAGTTCTGGAAATTGATACTCTGAATGCCATACTGGCTCAGAATAAAATATTGACTCAGCAAGTCAATATGATTTCTCAGAGTCTGTCTGGAATGCAAGCTGCATCAGGCAGTACTAAGGAAGCTTCCTCTGAAGAAGAAGCTTATGATCCTGAGAACCCTGCAATGGAAGAGGTGAATTACATAGGAGAACCCTATGGAAACACCTATAATCCTTCATGGAGAAATCATCTAAATCTCTCATGGAAGGACCAACAGAAGCCTCAACAAAGCTTCAACAACAATAATGGTGGAAGAAATAGGTTTAGTAATAGCAAACCTTTTTCATCATCTTCTCAGCAACAGACAGAGAATTCTGAGCAGAACCATTCTGGCTTAGCAACCATAGTCTCTTATCTATCTAAGACCACACTGAGTTTCATGAATGAAACAAGATCCTCCATTAAAAATTTGGTGGCACAAGTGGGTCAGCTGAGTAAGAAAATTACTGAAACTCCTCCTAGCACTCTCCCAAGCAATACAGAAGAAAATCCCAAGAGAGAGTGCAAGGCCATAACCATGACCAACATGGCCGAACCTAGAGAGAGTAAGGAGGACGTGATTTACAGTGAGAAAAACCTCATGGGATGTCTTCTGAATGAAAAGGAGTTCCCCCTTGAGGAACTAAAGGAATCTGAGGCTCATACAGAGACCATAGAGATTCTATTGAACCTACTTCTGCCATTCATGAGCTCTGATGAGTATTCTTTCTTTGAAGAGGATGAAGATATTACTGAAGAGTAAGTTGCTAAATACCTTGGAGAAATCATGAAGCTGAATACCAAGTTATTTGGTAATGAGACTCGGGAGGATGAACCCCCTTGCTCACCAATGAACTGAATGACTTGATTAGGCAGACATTACCTTAGAAGAAACCAGATCCTAGAAAATTCTTAATACCCTGTACCATAGGCACCATGACCTTTGAGAAGGCTCTCTGTGACCTAGGGTCAAGTATAAACCTCATGCCCCTCTCTGTAATGGAGAAACTAGGGATCCCTGAGGTGCAAGCTGCAAGAATCTCACTAGAGATGGCAGACAATTCAAGAAAACAGGCTTATGGACTTGTAGAGGATGTCTTGGTAAAGGTTGAAGGCCTTTACATCCCTGCTGACTTTATAATCCTGGACACTAAGAAGAATAAGGATGAATCTATCATCCTTGGCAGACCCTTCCTAGCCACAGCAAAAGCTGTGATTGATGTTGATAGAGGAGAGTTGGTCCTTCAAGTGAATGAGGACTACCTTGTATTTAAAGCTAAAGAATCACCTTCTGTACACATGGAGAAGAAGCATGACAAACTTCTCTCAATGCAGAGTCAAACAGAGCCCTCACATTCAAACTCTAAGTTTGGTGTTGAGAGGTCATCATCATGCTCTGAGTATCTGTGAGGCTCCATGAGAGCCCACTGTCAAGCTATTGACATTAAAGAAGCGCTTGTTGGGAGGCAACCCAATTTTTACTTATCTATGTTGAATTTCCATTTTCCATTGTTATTTTATGTTTTCCTTAGGTTGATGATCTTGTGGAGTCACAAAAACAACTGCAAAAATCAAAGCAAAATAAAAAATAGCATTAAAAATAGTACACCCTGGAGGAGGAGCTTACTAGCGTTTAAATGCCAGTAAGGGTAGCAGAATGGGCATTAAACGCCCAGTTTGGAACCATTCTGGGCATTTAATGCTAGAGAAGGGCACCAGACTGGCGTTTAATGCCAGAAAAGGGCACCAAACTAGCGTTTAAATGCCAGAAAGGGAAGAAAAGCTGGCGTTAAATGCCAGAAATGGGCAGCAACCTGGCATTTAACGCCAGGATTGGCACTCCAAGGGGCGTTTACACACCAAAATGGTGTAGGGATGAGAAATCCTTGACACCTCAGGATCTGTGGATCCCATAGGATCCCCACCTACCTCAACTCTCTCTCTCTCTTCTTCACACCTTCTCATAACACCCTTCCTCAAATTCCCCTCTCCAATCACCTACAATTCTCTCCCCCAAAACACCCACCTCACAATTCAAATTCAAATCCTTCCCCTCCCACACCCAACCCCTAATACACGAACCCTACCCCTCTTTCAACTCCTATACAAACCCCTCATCCCTCCTTCATTTTCACACATCATAAACACTTCTCTCCCCCCTTGGCCGAACCACTCACCTCTCCATCTCCTCTATTTTCTTCTTATTCTCCTCTCTTCTTTCTTCTTTTGCTCAAGAACGAGCAAACCTTCTCGGGGAAAATATTTAGATTTCAGTCCAGAAAATGTAAGGTTAGCATTCAACTTGCCAATGATGCAAGGAGATGCACGCCCCTACACTAAAAGGGTCAACTTTGATCAAAGGTTGGACCAAGTCCTCATGGACATATGTGTGGAAGGAGCTCAGTGGAAAAGAGACTCCAAAGGCAAGCCGGTTCAACTAAGAAGGCTTGACCTTAAATCCGTGGCTAGGGGATGGTTGGAGTTCATCCAACGCTCAATCATTCCTACTACCAACTTGTCTGAAGTTACCATAGACCGGGCTATCATGATCCATAGCATCATGATTGGAGAGGAAGTAGAAGTTCATGAGATCATACCTCTAGAACTCTACAAAATGGCTGACAAAACCTCAACTTTGGCAAGGTTAGCCTTCCCTCATCTCATCTGTCACCTATGCAATTTAGCTGGAGTTATCATAGAGGAAGACTGGTGCACGAAATTGTGATGTCCAGGCTCGAACAATCCCTGGTAATGGCTCCAAAGCTTGGTGCTTTGATCTTAATTCATAATTGTCACAACTTCGATACAACTAACCAGCAAGTGCACTGGGTCGTCCAAGTAATACCTTACGTGAGTAAGGGTCGAATCCCACGGAGATTGTTGGTATGAAGCAAGCTATGGTCACCTTGCAAATCTCAGTCAGGCGGATATAAAGTGATAATGGTGTTTTCGAATATTATATAGTAAAATAGGGATAGAGATACTTATGTAAATCATTGGTAGGAATTTCAGATAAGCGAATGGAGATGCTTTTCGTTCCTCTGAACCTCTGCTTTCCTGCTATCTTCATCCAATCAGTCTTACTCCTTTCCATGGCTGGCTTTATGCAAGGGCATCACCGTTGTCAGTGGCTACATCCCCTCCTCTTAGTGAATAATATGCTCACGCACCCTGTCACGGCACGGCTATTCATCTGTCGGTTCTCGATCATGCTGGAATAGGATTCACCCTCCTTTTGCGTCTGTCACTAACGCCCAACAATCGCGAGTTTGAAGCTCGTCACAGTCATTCAATCATTGAATCCTACTCAGAATACCACAGACAAGGTTTAGACCTTCCAGATTCTCTTGAATGCCGCCATCATTCTAGCTTACGCCACGAAGATTCTGGTTAGGAGATCTAAGAGATATTCATTCTAGCTTATTTCATGTAGAACGGAAGTGTTTGTCAGGCACGCATTCATAGGGGAGATGGTGATGAGCGTCACACATAATCATCACCTTCATCACGTTCTTGGGTGCGAATGGATATCTTAGAAGCGAAATAAGATGAATTGAATAGAAAACAGTAGTACTTTGCATTAATCTTTGAGGAACAGCAGAGCTCCACACCTTAATCTATGGAGTGTAGAAACTCTACCGTATGAAAATACATAAGTGAAGGTCCAGGCATGGCCGAGATGGCCAGCCCCCTAAAACATGATCAAAGGATCATAAGGTAATCCAAAGATGTCTAATACAATAGTAAGAGGTCCTATTTATAATAAACTAGCTACTAGGGTTTACATGAGTAAGTATTTGATGTATAAATCCACTTTCGGGGCCAACGTGGTGTGTGTTTGGGCTGAGCTTAAGTGTTGCACATGCAGAGGCCATTTGTGGAGTTGAACGCCAGTTTTTGTGCCAGTTTGGGCGTTCAACTCTGGTTTTGGATCCTTTTCTGGCGCTGGACGCCAGATTTGGGTAGAAAGCTGGCGTTGAACGCCAGTTTACGTCGTCTATTCTTGGCCAACGTATGGACTATTATATATTGCTGGAAAGCCCTGGATGTCTACTTTCCAACGCAATTGGAAGCGCGCCATTTCGAGTTCTGTAGCTCCAGAAAATCCACTTTGAGTGCAGGGAGGTCAGAATCCAACAGCATCAGCAGTCCTTTTTCAACCTCTGAATCTGATTTCTGCTCAAGTCCCTCAATTTCAGCCAGAAAATACCTGAAATCACAGAAAAACACACAAACTCATAGTAAAGTCCAGAAATGTGAATTTAACATAAAAACTAATGAAAACATCCCTAAAAGTAACTAGATCCTACTAAAAACATACTAAAAACAATGCCAAAAAGCGTATAAATTATCCGCTCATCACAACACCAAACTTAAATTGTTGCTTGTCCCCAAGCAACTGAAAATCAAATAGGATAAAAAGAAGAGAATATACTATAAATTCCAAACTATCAATGAAACATAGCTGCAATCATATGAGCGGGACTTATAGCTTTTTGCCTCTTGAATAGTTTTGGCATCTCACTTTATCCATTGAGGTTCAGAATGATTGGCATCTATAGGAACTTCAGATTTCGAATAGTGTTATTGACTCTCCTAGTTCAGTATAATGATTCTTGAACACAGCTTCTTTATGAGTGTTGGCCGTGGCCCTAAGCACTTTGTTTTCCAGTATTACCACCGGATACATAAATGCCACAGACACATAATTGGGTGAACCTTTTCAGATTGTGACTCAGCTTTGCTAAAGTCCCCAATTAGAGGTGTCCAGGGTTCTTAAGCACACTCTTCTTTTGCTTTGGACCTTGACTTTAACCGCTCAGTCTCAAGTTTTCACTTGACACCTACACGCCACAAGCACATGGTTAGGGACAGCTTGGTTTAGCCGCTTAGACCAGGATTTTATTCCTTTAGGCCCTTCTATCCACTGATGCTCAAAGCCTTGGGATCCTTTTTATTTGCCCTTGCCTTTTGGTTTTAAGGGTTATTGGCTTTTTCTGCTTGCTTTTTCTTTTTCTTTCTATTTTTTTTCTATTTTTTTTTTCGCCTCCTTTTTTTTTTCTTTTTTTTTTCTGTAAGCTTTGTTCTTTGCTGCTTTTTCTTGCTTCAAGAATCATTTTTATGATTTTTCAGATTATCAAATAACATGTCTCCTAGTCATCATTCTTTCAAGAGCCAACATATTTAACATTCTTAAACAACAACTTTAAAAGACATATGCACTGTTCAAGCATACATTCAGAAAACAAGAAGCATTGTCACCACATCAATATAATTAAGCTAAGTTCAAGGATAAATTCGAAACTCATGTACTTCTTGTTCTTTTGAATTAAAACATTTTTCATTTAAGAGAGGTGATGGATTCATAGGACATTCATAACTTTAAGACATAGTTACTACTACTAATGATCATGTAATGAAGACACAAACACAGATAAGCACATAACATAGAAAACAAAAAATAGAGAAAGTAAGAACAAGGAATGAGTCCACCTTAGTGATGTCCTTGAGCTCTTCTATGTCTCTTCCTTGCCTTGGCTGCTCCTCCTTCATTGCTTTTAGATCTTCTCTGATTTCATGAAGGATGATGGAGTGCTCTTGATGTTCCACCCTTAGTTGCTTCCAATAATTGTGTGGAAGAAAATGTATCCCCTGAGGTATCTCAGGGATCTCTTGATTTGCAGTCAAATGTTCTACCACTGAGCTATAGACCCTTGATGGAAGCTTTTGTCTTCCCTTTCTTCTTTCTAGAGGTTTCTCTGGCCTTAGGTGCCATCAATGGTTATGGAAAAAAACAAAAAAGCTATGCTTTTACCACACCAAACTTAGAATGTTGCTCGCCCTCGAGCAAAAGAAGAAAGAATAGAAGAATAAGAAGAAGATATGGAGGAGATGGATAGGAGTGTGTATTCAGCCATATGGGTGGGATTGGGTGGGAGAGAGATGTTGAATTTTGAAGGTAGTGGGTGTATGGATGTGAGTGGTAAAGGGTTAAGAGTGTTTGTTGGGAATTGAGGATGATTGAGAAAAGAGAAGAGAGTGAGTGGAGGTAGGTGGGGATCCTGTGAGGTCTACAGATCCTGAGATGATCCTGTGAGGTCCACAGATCTTGAGGTGTCAAGGCATTTACATCCCTGCACCAATTTAGGCATGCAAAATGCCCTTGCACACAACTCTGGGCATTCAGCGCCAGGTTGGTGCCCATTTTGGGCGTTCAACGCCCATTTGCTGCCATTTCTGGCGTTGAACGCCAGAACCATGCTTGTTCTGGGCGTTCAGCGCCAGGATGCTCCCATTCTGGGCGTTCAGCGCCAGAACTATGCTCTGTTCTGGCGTTTGAACGCCAGACAGATGCTCCTCCAGGGTGTGATTTTTCTTCTGCTATTTTTGATTCCGTTTTTGAATTTTTTGTTTATTTTGTGACTCCACATGATCATGAACCTAAGAAAACATGAAAAACAATAAAAATAAGAATTAGATAAACATTGGGTTGCCTCCCAACAAGCGCTTCTTTAATGTCAATAGCTTGACAGTGGGCTCTCATGGAGCCTCACAGATGCGCAGAGCTTTGTTGAGACTCTCCAACACCAAACTTAGAGTTTGGATATGGGAGTTCAACACCAAACTTAGAGTTTGGTTGTGGCCTCCCAACACCAAACTTAGAGTTTGACTGTGGGGGCTCTGGTTGACTCTGCTTTGAGAGAAGCTTTTCCTGCTTCTTCTTCATGGTTGCAGAGGGAGATCCTTGAGTTTTGAATACAAGGGAGTTCTCATTCCATTGAAGGACTATTTCACCTCTGTCAACATCAATCACAGCTCTTGCTGTGGCCAGGAAAGGTCTTCCTAGGATGATGGATTCATCCTCTTCCTTTCCAGTATCCAGGACTATGAAATCAGCAGGGATGTAAAGGCCTTCAACCTTTACTAACACGTCCTCTACTTGTCCATAAGCCTGCTTTCTTGAGCTGTCTGCCATCTCTAGTGAGATTTTAGCAGCTTGTACCCCATAGATTCCCAGTTTCTCTATTACAGAGAGGGGCATGAGGTTTATTCCTGAACCAAGGTCACACAGAGCCTTAAAGATCATGGTGCCTATGGTACAGGGTATTATGAACTTTCCAGGATCCTGTCTCTTCTGAGGCAATGTCAGTTGATCCAGATCACTTAGTTCATTGATGAACAAGGGAGGTTCAACTTCCCAAGCATCAATGCCAAACAATTTGGCATTCAGCTTCATGATTGCACCAAGAAACTTGGCAGTTTGCTCTTCAGTGACATCCTCATTCTCTTCAGAAGAGGAATACTCATCAGAGCTCATGAAGGGCATAAGGAGGTTCAATGGAATCTCTATGGTCTCTAGATGAGCCTCAGAGTCCTTTGGTTCCTCAGAGGGAAGCTCCTTATTGATCATTGGACGTCCCAGGAGGTCCTCCTCCTTGGGATTCACGTCCTCTCCTCTCCTCACAGGTTCGGCCATGGCGCTTATGTCAATGGCCTTGCACTCTCCTTTTGGATTCTCTTCTGTATTGCTTGGGAGAGTACTAGGAGGGATTTCAGTGATCCTTTTACTCAGCTGGCCCACTTGTGCTTCCAGATTTCTAATGGAAGACCTTATTTCATTCATGAAACTTACAGTGGCCTTAGATAGATCAGAGACTAGATTTGCTAAATTAGAAGCATTTTGTTCAGAGTTCTCTGTCTGTTGCTGAGTTGATGATGGAAAAGGCTTGCTATTGCTAAACCTGTTTCTTCCACCATTGTTAAAGCCTTGTTGGGGCTTTTGATCCTTCCATGAGAAATTTGGAAGATTTCTCCATGTTGAGTTATAGGTGTTTCCATAAGGTTCACCTAAATAATTTACCTCTGCTATTGCAGGGTTCTCAGGATCATAAGCTTCTTCTTCATGAGAAGCCTCTTGAGTACTGTTGGATGCAGCTTGCATTCCATTCAGACTCTGAAAAATCATATTGACTTGCTGAGTCAATATTTTATTCTGAGCCAATATGGCATTCAGAGTATCAAATTCAAGAACTCCCTTCTTTATAGGCGTCCCATTACTCATAGGATTCCCCTCAGAAGTGTACATGAACTGGTTATTAGCAACCATGTCAATGAGTTCTTGAGCTTCTGCAGGCGTTTTCTTTAGGTGAATGGATCCACCTGCAGAAGTATCCAGTGACATCTTTGATAGCTCAGATAAACCATCATAGAATATATCCAGGATGGTCCATTCTGAAAGCATGTCAGAAGGACACTTTTTGGTCAACTATTTGTATCTTTCCCAAGCTTCATAGAGGGATTCACCTTCTTTCTATTTGAAAGTTTGAACATCCACTCTAAGCTTGCTCAGCTTTTGAGGAGGAAAGTACTTGGCTAAGAAAGCCGTGACCAGCTTATCCTAAGAGTTCAGGCTGTCTTTGGGTTGAGAATCCAACCATAATCTAGCTCTGTCTCTTATAGCAAAAGGGAAAAGCATGAGCCTGTAGACTTCAGGATCTACTCCATTAGTCTTAACAGTATCACATATCTGCAAGAATTCAGTTAAGAACTAAAAAGGATCTTCATATGGAAGTCCATGAAACTTGCAGTTCTGCTGCATCAGAGAAACTAATTGAGGTTTCAGCTCAAAGTTGTTTGCTCCAATGGCAGGAATGGAGATGCTTCTTCCATGTAAATTGGAATTAGGTGCAGTAAAGTCACCAAGCATCTTCCTTATATTATTATTATTTTCGGCTGCCATCTCCTCTTCCTGTTCAAAAATTTCTGAAAGGTTTTCTCTGGATTGTTGTATTTTAGCTTCTCTTTAATTTTCTCTTCAGAGTCCTTTCAGGTTCTGGATCTGCTTCCACAAGAATATTCTTATCCTTGCTCCTGCTCATAATACAAGGAAGAATGGACAGAAAAATGATAATAATAATAATAGAGATCCTTTATACCACAGTATAGGGATCCCTTATGTGAGTAGAAGAAAAGAGGAAGAAATTCGAACACAGATAGAAGAGGGGGTTCGAATTTGGTGATGATGTAAGGAAGAGATGTTAGTTAATGAATGAATAAATAGAATAGGATGAGAGAGAAGGAGGGAATTTTCGAAAATTATTTTTGAAAAGGGGTTAGTGATTTTTTGAAAATTGGTTTTTGAAAATTTGTTAGTATTTTTCGAAATTTTTTTTTTGAAATAAAAATAAAAATAAAAATAATTAGTTAATTAAAAAGAAATTTTTGAAAAAGGGGGAGATATTTTCGAAAATTAGAGAGAGAGAGTTAGTTAGGTAGTTTTGAAAAAGTTAAGAAACAACCAAAAAGTTAGTTAGTTAGTTAAAACAAATTTTGAAAAGATAAGAAGTTAGGAAGTTAGAAAAGATATTTTGAAAAGATATTTTTGAACAAGATAAGATAAGAAGATATTTTGAAAAGATATGATAGGATTAGTTTTGAAAAAGATTTGATTTTTAAAATCACAATTAATGACTTGATTCATAAGAAATCACAAGATATGATTCTAGAACTTAAAGTTTGAATCTTTCTTAACAAGCAAGTAACAAACTTCAAATTTTTGAATCAAAACATTAATTGATTATGTTATTTTCAAAAATTTGGTATAAAATTAATAAAAAGATTTTTGAAAAATATTTTTGGAATTTTCGAAAATAACCATGAATTTTGAAAAAGATTTTGAAAAAGATAAGATTTTCAAATTGAAAATTTGATTTGACTCATAAGAAACAACTTGATTTTTAAAAATTTTTGAAAAAGTCAACTCAATTTTCGAATTTGATGAGAGAAAAAGGGAAAGATATTTTTTTTTATTTTTGAAATTTTTATGAAAACATGAAAATTATGCAATGCATGAAATTTTTAGATCAAAACAATGAATGCATGCAAGAATGCTATGAATGTCAAGATGAACACCAAGAACACTATGAAGATCATGATGAACATCAAGAGCATATTTTTGAAAAAATTTTTTAATGCAAAGAAAACATGCAAGACACCAAACTTAGAATTCTTTAATGCTTGCGCACTAAGAATTCAAGAATGCATATGATAAATATGAAAAGACACAAAACAAAAAATCATCAAGATCATACAAGAAGACTTACCAAGAACAACTTGAAGATCATGAAGAACACTATGAATGCATGATATTTTCGAAAAAATGCAAGATGCATATGCAAGTGACACCAAACTTATGATATGACTCAAGACTCAAATAAGAAACACAAAATATTTTTGATTTTTTTTTTATTTTCTAATTTTTTTGGATTTTTTCAAAAATTATATGAAAAAAAGGAAAAATAAGGATTCCAAAATTTTTAACATGAATTCCAGGAATCTTGCCATGTTAGTCTAAAGCTTCAGTCCAGGAATTAGACATGGCTCACTAGCCAGCCAAGCTTTCAAAGAAAGCTCCAGTCCAAAACACTAGACATGGCCAATGGCCAGCCAAGCTTCAGCAGGTGATCAGAAACAGTAGCAGGTGGATTAACTCCAACTAGCTTGCTCTTGATAACAAATTGCTGCCTCAGTCCAAATGAATTTAGACATGGCTTTACAGCCAGCCAGGCTGCAACATATAATTACATGGGCTGGAGTGATTAGTTGAATACCAATCCCAAAGTAGTTTGGGTATGGCTTTACAGCCAGATATGATTCAACATATTTCATGAAACACTAGAATTCATTCTTAAAAATTTTGAAGCCATAGAATAATTTATTTTTGAAAACATTTTTATTTTTTTTTCGAAAACAGGTGAGAGATTTTTGAAATTATTTTTGAAAAATTTTTGAAAACAAAACAAAAAGAAAATTACCTAATCTGAGCAACAAGATGAACCGTCAGTTGTCCAAACTCAAACAATCCCCGGCAACGGCGCCAAAAACTTGGTGCTGTTGCCGGATCAGAAGGGAATCTGGCACTGATGTTACCGGACCAAAAGCTTGCCGAAGACTCAAACAACCCCCAGCAACGGTGCCAAAAACTTGGTGCACGAAATTGTGATGTCCAGGCTCGGACAATCCCTGGTAATGGCTCCAAAGCTTGGTGCTTTGATCTTAATTCATAATTGTCACAACTTCGATACAACTAACCAGCAAGTGCACTGGGTCGTCCAAGTAATACCTTACGTGAGTAAGGGTCGAATCCCACGGAGATTGTTGGTATGAAGCAAGCTATGGTCACCTTGCAAATCTCAGTCAGGCGGATATAAAGTGATAATGGTGTTTTTGAATATTATATAGTAAAATAGGGATAGAGATACTTATGTAAATCATTGGTAGGAATTTCAGATAAGCGAATGGAGATGCTTTTCGTTCCTCTGAACCTCTGCTTTCCTGCTATCTTCATCCAATCAGTCTTACTCCTTTCCATGGCTGGCTTTATGCAAGGGCATCACCGTTGTCAGTGGCTACATCCCCTCCTCTCAGTGAATAATATGCTCACGCACCCTGTCACGGCACGGCTATTCATCTGTCGGTTCTCGATCATGCTGGAATAGGATTCACCCTCCTTTTGCGTCTGTCACTAACGCCCAACAATCGCGAGTTTGAAGCTCGTCACAGTCATTCAATCATTGAATCCTACTCAGAATACCACAGACAAGGTTTAGACCTTCCGGATTCTCTTGTATGCCGCCATCATTCTAGCTTACGCCACGAAGATTCTGGTTAGGAGATCTAAGAGATATTCATTCTAGCTTATTTCATGTAGAACGGAAGTGTTTGTCAGGCACGCATTCATAGGGGAGATGGTGATGAGCGTCACACATAATCATCACCTTCATCACGTTCTTGGGTGCGAATGGATATCTTAGAAGCGAAATAAGATGAATTGAATAGAAAACAGTAGTACTTTGCATTAATCTTTGAGGAACAGCAGAGCTCCACACCTTAATCTATGGAGTGTAGAAACTCTACCGTATGAAAATACATAAGTGAAGGTCCAGGCATGGCCGAGATGGCCAGTCCCCTAAAACGTGATCAAAGGATCATAAGGTAATCCAAAGATGTCTAATACAATAGTAAGAGGTCCTATTTATAATAAACTAGCTACTAGGGTTTACATGAGTAAGTATTTGATGTATAAATCCACTTCCGGGGCCCACTTGGTGTGTGTTTGGGTTGAGCTTAAGTGTTGCACGTGCAGAGGCCATTTGTGGAGTTGAACGCCAGTTTTTGTGCCAGTTTGGGCGTTCAACTCTGGTTTTGGATCCTTTTCTGGCGCTGGACGCCAGATTTGGGTAGAAAGCTGGCGTTGAACGCCAGTTTATGTCGTCTATTCTTGGCCAAAGTATGGACTATTATATATTTCTGGAAATCCCTGGATGTCTACTTTCCAACGCAATTGAAAGCGCGCCATTTCGAGTTCTGTAGCTCCAGAAAATCCACTTTGAGTGCAGGGAGGTCAGAATCCAACAGCATCAGCAGTCCTTTTTCAACCTCTGAATCTGATTTCTGCTCAAGTCCCTCAATTTCATCCAGAAAATACCTGAAATCACAGAAAAACACACAAACTCATAGTAAAGTCCAGAAATGTGAATTTAACATAAAAACTAATGAAAACATCCCTAAAAGTAACTAGATCCTACTAAAAACATACTAAAAGCAATGCCAAAAAGCGTATAAATTATCCGCTCATCAAAGACACCCTCAATGAAGAGGACAAGCCCATCACTAAAAAGAGGATGGAGCAAATAAGAGAGCCCACTTATGGACCTCAACAAGAGCATGAGGAAGTCCCTCATCAAGAAATCCCTGAGATGCCTCAAGGCATGCATTTTCCTCAACACAACACCTCTTTAGAAGAACTGAGTTCCAACATGGAACAACTAAGAATGGAGCACCAAGAGCACTCCATTATTCTCCATAAAATTAGAGAGGATCAAATAGCCATGAGAGAAGAGCAACAAAGGCAAGGAAGAGACATAGAGGAGCTCAAGCACTCCATAAGATCTTCAAGAGGAAGAACTAGCCGCCATCACTAAGGTGGACCCGTTCTTTAATTTCCTTGCCCTTATTTTTCTGTTGTTCGAAAATTATGCTTTATATTTTGCCTATGTTTGTGTCTTTATTACATGATCATTAGTGTCTAGTGTCTATGCCTTAAAGCTATGAATGTCCTATGAATCCATCACCTTTCTTAAATGAAAAATATTTTTAATTGCAAAAGAACAAGAAGTACATGATTTTGAATTCTATCTTGAAATTAGTTTAATTATTTTGATGTGGTGACAATACCTTTTGTTTTCTGAATGAATGCTTGAACAGTGCATATTTTTGAATTTGTTATTTATGAAAGTTAAAATTGTTGGCTCTTGAAAGAATAATAAAAAAGGAGAAATGTTATTTGATAATCTAAAAAATCATAAAATTGATTATTGAAGCAAGAAAAAGCAGTAAAAAGCTTGTAGAAAAAAATGGCGAAAAAAAAAGAGAAAAAGAAAAAGCAAGCAGAAAAAGCCAATAGCCTTTTAAACCAAAAGGCAAGGGTAAAATAAAAAGGATCCATGGCTTTGAGCATTAATGGATAGGAGGGCCGAAAGGAATAAAATCCTGGCCTAAGTGGCTAAACCAAGCTGTCCCTAACCATGTGCTTGTGGCGTGAAGGTGTCAAGTGAAAAGCTTGAGACTGAATGGTTAAAGTCGTGGTCCAAAGCAAAAAAGAGTGTGCTTAAGAGCTCTGGACACCTCTAATTGGGGACTTTGACAAAGCTGAGTCACAATCTGAAAAGGTTCACCCAGTTATGTGTTTATGGCATTTATGTATCCGGTGGTAATACTGGAAAATAAAATGCTTAGGGTCACGGCCAAGACTCATAAAGTAGCTGTGTTCAGAAATCAACATACTGAAATAGGGGAATCAATAATACTATCTGAATTCTGAGTTCCTATAGATGCCAATCATTCTGAACTTCAAAGGATAAAGTGAGATGCCAAAACTGTTCAGAAGCAAAAAGGCTACAAGTCCTGCTCATCTAATTGGAACTAAGTTCATTGATAAGTTTGGAATTCATTGTATATTCTCTTCTTTTTATCCTATTTTATTTTTAGTTGCTTGGGGACAAGCAATAATTTAAGTTTGGTGTTGTGATGAGCGGATAATTTATACCCTTTTTGGCATTGTTTTTACATGGTTTTTAATATGTTTTAGTTAATTTTTATTATATTTTTATTAGTTTTTATTTAAAAATCACATTTCTGGACTTTACAATGAGTTTGTGTGTCTTTCTGTGATTTCGGGTATTTTCTGGCTGAAATTGAGGGACGTGAGTAAAAATCTAATTCAGAGGCTGAAAAAGGACTGCAGATGTTGTTGGATTTTGACCTTCCTGCACTTGAAGTGGCTTTTCTGGAGCTATAGAAGCCCAATTGGCACACTCTCAATTGCGTTGAAATCTAGACATCCTGGGCTTTCAGCAATATGTGATAGTCTATACATTTCCCGAGATTTGATGGCCCAAACCAGCATTCAAATTCAGCCTAAAATTTCTGGCGTAAAATGCCCAAACTGGCCCCAGAAGTGGAGTTAAACGCCCAAACTGGCACAAAAGCTGGCGTTTAACTCCAGGAACAGCCTATGCACGTGAAGGCTTCAATGCTCAGCCCAAGCACACATCAAGTGGGCCCCGGAAGTGGATTTCGACATCATTTACTTAATTCTGTAAACCCTAGGCTACTAGTTCATTATAAATAGGACCTTTTACTATTGTATTTTCATCTTCAGATCATTTTTGAGACTATCTTTGTATCACTTTTGATCTCTTGATCACATTTAGGGGGCTGGCCATTTGGCCATGCCTAGACCTTGTTCTTATGTATTTTCAACGGTGGAGTTTCTACACCCCATAGATTAAGGTGTAGAGCTTTGCTGTTCTTCATGAATTAATGCAATTACTACTATTCTTCTATTCAATTCAAGCTTATTCTTATTCTAAGATATTCACTCGCACTTCAACCTGATGAATGTGATGATCCGTGACACTCATCATCATTCTCACCTATGAACGCGTGCCTAACAACCACTTCTGTTCTATCTGCAATAACTTAAGTGTGTATCTCTTGGCCTCCTAGTTCACGACGCATAGTTGCCTCTCCTGACAACAGAGCCATCCATTCCGTGAGATCAGAGTCTTCATGGTATAAGCTAGAATCAATTGGCAGCATTCTTGAGATCCAAAAAATCTAAACCTTGTCTGTGGTATTCCGAGTAGGATCTGGGATGGGATGGCTGTGACGAGCTTCAAACTCGTGAGTGTTGGGCGCAGTGACAGTGTGCAAAAAGATCAATGGATCTTATTCCAACACAAGTGAGAACCAGCAGATGATTAGCCCTACGTAACCCGTAGCCGAACCATTTTTACTGAGAGGACGGACGGTAGCCATTAACAACGGTGATCCCCCAACATACAGCTTGCCATAGAAAGGAGTATGAATGATTGTATGAAGGCAATAGGAAAGCAGAGATTCAGAAGGAATAAAGCATCTTCATATGCTTATCTGAAACTCCTTCCACTGAATTACATAAGTACTTCTATCTTTATTTTATGTTTCTTTTATCTTTTAATTTTAAAAACTCATGACCATTTGAATCCGCCTGACTGAGATTTACAAGATGACTATAGCTTGCTTCAAGCCGACAATCTCCGTGGGATCGACCCTTACTCACGTAAGGTATTACTTGGACGACCCAGTGCACTTGCTGGTTAGTTGTGTAGAATTGCAAAAGTGTGATTGTAATTTCATGCACCACTGAGGCGCGAAGGTGATGCGCGTGCTTCACCCACCCGTACGCGTGAGAAGCAGAGAAAGACGTATGACACGTGCGCGTTGTCCACGCCTACGCGTGGTTAGCATAAAAGAGAAGTGACACGCACGCATCATCCACGCGTACGCGTGGAGTTAAATTGCGCTGCTCGCATAAAAGCAGCACCATTCCAGCACAACTCTCTGGTTTTTCTACCAGGAGTCCCAACATCAGCTTTTCGACGTGTACGAGTCGTTCACGCTCATGCGTGGGTGTGTGACAAAGACTAGTGACGCGTACGCATCGTCCATGCACCTTTTTTTTTAATAGAAGCATAAAACAGAAACAGGGAACTCTCCTAACCTATATACATTCTATAGCAACCAAAATTTAAATTTAACAACATCTTTTTAGTTTTTGAAAAATTTTCAAAGACAAAACAAACAAAGCTTGCATTTCAAGCAAAATGCAATTCAAAACAACCATTCTAATCAAAACATAAATCTAATAAGCAATCTAACAATCAAAGCAATATGTACAGGAGTATAGAAAATAAGGAAAACTACCTACAATGGCAACTCAATTCACTCATTGATTTTATTTACAAGAAAATGGAAAGAGCTTATCATGGTGGGGTGTTTCCCACCTAGCAATTTTAGTTTAAGTCTTTAAGTTGGACAATTGGGAGGCTCCTTGTGATAGCGGCTTATGCTTGAACTCATCTTGAAACTTCCACCAATGCTTGGACTTCAAGTAAACTCCAAATTTCAAAACCAATGGCACCAAGCTTTGATGAAGTTCCACACAAGCTAAGGGCTCCTAAAATTGATCTTCATGTATTCCTGGATCCCAAATCTTGTTTCTACACCCATTTTCAGGTTGATCAAGACAATTCCATTTGGGTGAGAAGCACATAGAATTCTCATTGGAGAACCAAATTCTCCTTCTAAACCCATACAAATTAGTATTCTTCCAACCATGGGACCTATGCCTTGAGGGTTCAACCTTAATGAGTCTAACATCATTATGCCAACCACTACACAATTCTCTCTTACTCTTCAATCCACAAAGAACTCTAAGTTGCCCATTCGTTTCAAGCAAACCATATTTAAGTAGGAAAGTAAAGCTTAGGGATAAGAATTTTACCCACTTGAATATTATGTTGGATGGTGACTTAGGAAGGGATGGTCCCAATGATCTTGCAAATTCCACTCCCTTGTGCTCTTTGTTGAATTCCTCCACTTCTTGGCAAGCATCTTTAATGTCAATTCCTTGTTCACCAACTTCTTCTATACATCCCTTATTGCTCAAACCATGTGTCAGAGCTTGTGCACGGTCCTCCTTGTCATCAATTCCATAATATAATGAGGGAGGTTCATCAATTCCAAAAGACACATTAGTTGGTGTAGAATCATCTTCAATGGTAGAGCTTGCTTGCTCAACTTCTTCCACCTCTTGTTCAACTTTGCCTATGTCTTCAACCACTTCTTCTTCAACAATCTCTCCCTCCTCCACTTGTTGCAAGACATACCCCATCTTCTTATCCTCATGTTGGGATTCTAAAGTCTCTTTTATGCTCCACTGATAAACCACATTTGTAGGGTTTATCTTATGCTTCATTTAAGGGATTTTATCACCTTTTACCCACATTTATTCAATGAAATAGCATGGTTTTGTAAATTCTCATTTAATTGTGCTTAAGAGTGAACACATGCTTTTTAGGACTTAAAATAGCTAAATTTAATTTACCTTGATTCCATTAGATGCCTTGATATGTTTGTTAAGTGATTTCAGATTTAGGAGGCAAACATTGGATCAAGGGAATGAAGGAAAAGCATGTAAAAATGGAGAACTCATGAAGAAATGAAGGAATCGCAAAAGCTGTCAAGCCGACCTCTTCGCACTTAAACGACCATAACTTGAGCTACAAAGGTCCAAATGATGTGATTCTAATTGCGTTGAAAAGCTAACATCCGGGGCTTCAAAATGATATAAGATTTGCCATAGTTGCATTCACGCATAGGGGTGCGCATGCGCACGGTGCGCGGACGCGCCGATGGTGGCACATGCTTCACTTAATGCAACCCATGGCCAGCAATTTTAGAAGCCTTGTGGGCCCAATCCAACTCATTTCTGATGTTATTTAAGCCAATGATTGAAGGGGAATCAACATACTTTATATACTTTCACACATTAGTTTAATTTAGTTTAGTTTTAGAGAGAGAAGCTCTCTCTTCTCTCTAGAATTAGGAGTAGGTTAGATCTAGATTAGGAATTCTTAGATCTAGCTTAATTTCATGCTTTGATTTACTTTTCTCTTTGCAATTCTTCTTCTACCTTTCCTCTTTCTAGTTTTGTATTTAATTCATGTAATTCTCTACTTTTATGTTGATGCACTTTTGTTCTTCTATTTCTCTTTCAATGCAATTTATGATTTATGTTCCTTTATTGTTGATTTGATTTGTTGTTGTTTAATTTCTTGCAATTGAGTAGTGTAGATTTACTTTCCTTGCATTCTTTACTATGCTTTCCTTTTGTGCCTTCCAAGTGTTTGATGAAATGCTTGGTTGGATTTTAGTATAGATTTTGTTTTTCTTGGCCTAGGTGGAGTAATTAGTGACGCTTGAGTTATCTAATTCCTTTGTTGATTGATAATTAGAAGTTGGTAATTGATTTGGATACCACTAAAGCTAGTCTTTCCCTTGGGAGTTAGCTAGGACTTGTGGAATCAAGTTAATTCATCCACTTGACTTTCCTCCATGGTTAGAGGTTAACTAAGTGTTAGCAATGGATAATTTGTGGTCACAATTGAGGAGGATACTAGGATAGGACTTCTAGTTCTCATATCTAGCTAAGAGCTTTGTTAGTTGTTAGTTTATTTTCTTTGCCATTTATATTTCTTGTCCAAAATCTCAAAAACCCCAAACATATTCCACAACCAATAACAAGACACTTTGTTGCAATTCCTAGGGAGAACGACCCGAGGTTCAATACTTCGGTTTATAAATTTAGCGGTTTGTTACTTGTGACAAACAATCTTTTGTATGAAAGGACTATTGTTGGTTTAGAAACTATACTTGCAACGAGATTTCAATTGTGAATTCTAGACCACACAAAAGTCCACTCATCATCCACTCTTCAGTTGATTTCTCACCTTCATTCGTGAAGATGCTTTGTCTATGGTATAAATCCCATGAGTCCAAGTTGGCTTTAATTTTGGCAAGGTTAGACTCGATAGCTTCATTTGTTCTTTGGGCTTCCTCTTGCTCCCTTTGATGGATGATTGCTTGAAGCCGATCTATTACTTCCTTGAAACGATCCCTTGGCTCTTGTTCCACTTGGTTAGCATAAGTAGGATCATGTTGCTCTTGGACCAATGGATATGAATATTCTTCCATGGGGGGTTATGGTGAAAAGAGGAATTCATTATGTGGTTGAAAATTCTCATACATGGGAGGTGGTTCATCTTGATAATGGCATGGAGGTGGTGGTGGAATTAGGGTGGTTCTACATATGGTTCATATGGTTCACAAGGTGGTTGGTATGGTGGATATGGATTGGGGTCATATGGAGGTGTTTGATGGTATAGGGCTTGTGAGTATAATGGTTGAGGGCTATATTGAGGAGGGGGTTCATAGGCATATGGTGGTGGTTGTTGATAATCACAAGGAAGTCCACCATATCCATTGTCTTGGTATGGATCATAGAATGGCTCTTGCTCATAGTGCCTTTGGGAAGGTTGTTGCCAAGAAGGGTGATCAAATCCTTGAGGCTCCTACCATCTTTGATTGTCCCATCCTTGATGCATGTTGTCATTGTAATTTTCATCTCCTACAATGTAACACCCAATTATCCTAAGCCTTACCTCTAGTCGTAAGACAAAGGTTAATCAAAGGTTACGACAATTCTAAAGCTTATACATATTTATATAGAAGGAAATAATATATTCTAGAAGCCTGATGAAGGATTGAGCTCAAAAATAGAATTACAAAAATGCGAAACGTTCACACGAAGCTAATGCATAAGATACAAGATATAGATGCAAAGGAAAGGAATATATATATAGATATAATAGTATAATAATCATAGGGGACTAGTCGCAGCTTTCGGAGTTTAAGCCGACTAGTATATATAGACATATACAGAGTTTTTGGAGTTAAAAATAGCTTATACAACTATTCTCTCAAATAAGCCTCTAAGGCCATAAATATAAATAAACAAAAGATGTGAGAGTAACTATAACAAGGAAAAACAGAAATAAACCATGGAGGAACCATACTCCGCTCTGTCACCATATCCGTAATCCTACCGAGGTGGACTACGTCCTGCATTTGAAAATCAACAACATAGTATGGAATGAGAACCCGAGGTTCTCAGTATGGTAACAGTACCCAATGATGTAAGATGTAAGGCTTCGGGACGCCGAAGGCAATCCTAGGAATTTACATCACATACAGATATTCAAGCTTAGAACAAAATAAAAAAATATATAAAGAACTTAAACCATAAACCAGGTTATCTAAACATAGGGGAATTCTAACTAATACTAATCACACTGCTGTATCCCACAGCCTACGCCACCCTAACCTCCGTGCGATCCCATCGCCACCACCTACCTAACCTCCTCAGCACCAGACAATCACAATTAATGCAAACAAGTAAAACACAGATAATATTCATATACAACAAGTAGTCCAAGAAGCAGGTAGGCATGTTATACAATTAGGCAAACTCAAGTAAACAAAGGAAGCAAGTATATAGAAGATGCATATGATGAATGTCTGCCCTATTGGCTGTGATATCACATGTCGGTTATTGCCAAACCCGACAGAAAATCTGGTCGACAACTCCCGGATTAGTCTCTCTATTGCGCATAAGGAGGAAAATTCCGAGGGATGAGTGCCCTACCACCTTCTCCTTTCAGAGGGAAACATTCTGAGGGACAGTGCCCTACCACATTCCTCTGGCTGTCGCATAATTTCATGGGTTAGTGCCCTACCACCTTACAATCAGAGAGAAATCGCATTTTCAGGAGGAATAGTTCCGAGGGATAAGTGCCCTACCACCTTCTCCTTTCAGAGGGAAATATTCCGAGGGAGCGTGTCCTACCACCTGTCTCTGGTTGTGAGAAATATGAGTGAGAAGCCCAGCTTCAACCCTCACATCCGAACGTAGGCGGGAGACTACCACAGCCCCTACGACGGAGAACAATACATATCATAATCACATAGGTCACTACTCATAGCACACTTTCACTCATACTCATTCCATTAACCATATTCATTTCTTTCCAAGTTCTCATCTCATCACAACGGTCATCAATTCATAACTTTCCATTCTGAACTCACTAGTTCGTCAATCTTTCAATTCATATACCCTCCTTCCTTCTCACTCCACCAAACTATCCTCACTACACCAGAAACCTACGCCTCAGTTCTCTAACTTTCTAAAATACTACCAAATCAAACCTCCTAGGACCTTTTCCATGTTCTAATGCCCAAAAATAAGCCGAAGAGTCTTAAAATAGTGTCACAGAAGCTTACAAGCTTGTTGGGAAGGTAAAATAGTTGAAAACAAGTTTTAAATTTGAGAAACAGGGCATGTGTGTACGCACAGGGGTGTGCGTGCGCACGCCCAGGAAAATAACAACTAATCATGTAATAACAAAAATAGTAGAAAACATGAATATAACATAATAAGAACGGAAAGAAATATAGAATGAAAGGAACTCAACCACCTCAGTTATCCTAGTGGCCGTTTCATTCTTCAGACTGTGCTCCTCCGTAAAAATGATTCATCTCCCTTTGGTGCCATTAGAATAAACAGAAAAGCAACAAACGAAGCGACAACACCAAACTTAAAAGTTTGCTTGTCTTCAAGCAAAGAAAATCTGAAAACAGGGAGGGACATAAAAGGTACACGGAAAAGGAAAAAAAATTAGTGTAAAAAAATAAATTGATAAAAGGACAAGAGGGGTTAAAATAATTAAAATAAATATATATTTTTTTTGTTTTTTTATATATATTTTTGTATTTTTTTTATATATATAAGATTATTTATTTATTGATATATATATATATATATATATATATATATATATATATAAATTCGTATGTAAGAGGGGGGCGTATATAAATAGGGGGGAGAGGGTAATATACATATATATAGAGAGATATATAAAAGGGGGGGAGGGGTATGATATGTATATATGTTATATAAGGGGGATGGGGGAAATTACATACGTATAAAAAAATATATAGTATGGGAGGGGGGCATGATAACGTATAATAGGTATATAAAAGGAAAAAGGGAATCTAATTAGGGGTGGGGACGTGAGCAATTGAAACTTGCGCTGAACTAGGATGTGAAGGTTAGCGAATTAACGCCGAACTTAAGCTTATCAAGTTCAGCGTGGAAACTTTACAAATGTGCACCTTCTTTACGTCGTTCTCCATGCTGAATTTGGGATTTTCCAAGTTCAGTGTGGACTATACAGTGACCAAAGAAAAAATAGTAAAACTCAATAAAAAAATCAAATAAATAATAAAACTACTACTACGAAAAATAGACTAAGAATACGAAATCATCGGGTTGCCTCTCGACAAGTTCAGTGTGGGATGGGCAGGGGCTTCCTTATTAGTCTTCATTGAATCCACGCTGAACTTGGATTAACCCAAGTTCAGCGTGGGATGGTACGTGATCCTCCTTTAGTGCGTGGACTCCACGCTGAACTTGAAAAAGCTCAAGTTCAACGTGGAGGAGGCTGAGAATGTTGTAGAAGAAGTGATGAGTCCAATTCACACCCCATTCAAAAATTGGTGAATTAGTTCCTTTGGCAAGCGCACCAAAATTATCGTCAAGTAATAACTCACAGTGGAGTGGGATCGTATCCACAGAGATTGGCAAATTCGAGCAGTTTTAATTAATTGGTGAATTAGTCAAGTGGATCAAGAAGATTATGAAGTACAGAATTGTAAATGACATAAATGTAAATGACTAGAATATAAAGAAAAGTAATAAAGTGCAGAAATAGAAATGGCATAATGTAAAGTGCAGAATCATAAATGACTTGAATGTAAATGGGAATGCGGAATTGCTGAATGTAAAATTAAGCTATAAAGAAATGGATAGATAAGAATGGGGAATTCATTGAGATTGGGAGATGTTGTCTCTTTGGATCAAATCTAGCTTATATCCCCTTCAATCATGCAACTCATTGACCTCTTGATAATCATGATTGATTAAGCCCCAATCCCTTGGTGACTCAATCTCTTAGATCTTGATCAATAGCCAATTCCTTGGTCTAATTGCTCATGAAGAGAGATATGCTTGGTCCCTGATTATACCACATACCAATATAGGTCCAAGTAGAGGGAGGATTATATGTCACATATCCAAACACCAAAACCCAGATTCTACTCAAGTGTAAGAAGGGATTTCAAGCATGGTTTCATGTTTCCTTTCCCAAGGTTCCCATGAAACCCAATTGCATTCAATCTCTTTTCCAAGATAATTGAACACTAAGCATTAAGAACGAAATTCCTTCTAGCAAATCAAAGAGAAGATGAAGAGAAGAAGAATTTCACTATTATCAATCTATCAAGTACAATAGAGCTCCCTCTCTCAATGAGAGGGAAGTTAGCTACTCATAGCTCAAAAAGTACTCAAAAGTGAAGTGTAAAAGTGGATCTAAAACTAACTGCTTAACCCCCTTTCAGTATTCCTTGGGGGGTATTTATACTACTCCTAGTAAAATAAAAGAATTACAAAAGTGAAAAAGGAAAATTACATTTTGGAGGGAAAAGAAGCTCAATAAGTGTGACCTCCCAACTGGCGTGTGATTGGCGCTCTAGTGGCGTGTCACGTACTCTTTAATTTTTAGCTTGACGTGCCACGCCCACCCCTTCAAGTGGCACGCTCGTCTCTCTAACAACCTTGGCGTGCCACGCCTTCGAGCTCAAGTGGCACGCTCATCTCTCTAACAACCTTGGCGTGCCACGCCTTCGAGCTCAAGTGGCACGCCATAGCCTTTTTCTTTTTCCCTTGTCCTCTGGAAACTTGAACTAGCCTGGCACGCCCATGGTCTGGCGTGCCACGCCCTTGCTCTATGCTTGGCTAAGCTTCTCTGGAAAGTTGCACTAGCGTGGCACGCCCAGGGACTGGCGTGCCACGCCCCTTTGTGAGTGAGTGGTTCCTCTGTTTGGCGTGCCACGCCACGAACTCAAGTGGCATGCCCCAATGCTTCTTTGCTCTCTGAATGACACTGGCGTGCCATGCCTGGGGTTCAAGTGGCATGCCTAAGTGGAGAATAGTGAGTGGCGTGCCACGCCTTCGATACCAAGTGGCACGCCCCATGTAATTGCCCTCCCTTATCCTCTCTGGAAACTTATATCAACGTGCCACGCCTAAAGGCTAGCGTGCCACGCCCATGATCTTATCTTGATTCCAGTATTTGGCGTGCCACGCCTTAGCCTTCAAGTGGCATGCCATGGTGACATGCTTGGCTTGGCGTGCCACGCCTTCGATACCAAGTGGCACGCCTAAGTGAGGTTGAGAGGTTGACGTGCCACGCCTTCGACTTCAAGTGGCACGCCTAGTCTTCAATTGCCTTCAGCCCCTTCTCTGGAATATTGTACCAGCGTGCTATGCCATGCTGTTCAAGTGGCATGCCCATGGATTTGTGAACTCTTTAAGCTTGGCGTGCCACGCCTGGGTTCTCAAGTGGCACGCCTAAGTGACTTCTTGGAGCTGTCGTACCACGCCTTCAATACCAAGTGGCACGCCATAGTGGGGGTTCTTCTTGGAATGGTGGGTTGGCGTGCCACGCCCCTTTGCTCAAGTGGCACGCCCATAGTAGTTGATGGATTTGGCGTGCCACGCCCCTTTTGTGTCCTCCATTGTTGCTCTCTGGAACTTTGTACTAGCGTGCCACACCTAGTCCCTGGCGTGCCACGCCCACATGCATGCTTGGACTTCCCTTCTGGAATTTAGTCCTGGCGTGCCACGCCAGTGCATTTTTGTGGCGCTTGCTCCAAGTAGCACGCCAATTTCACACGCCCAGCTTCTTGTTTGTCTTCTACCCATTTTTGATGCCTTTTTCACCTGAAATTCAGCACAACTTATCTCAAAGTAGTGTACCATAATATTCATCAAATAATGCATGAATTATACTGATCAAATGAGATTTATGCTCTTTTATGGTCTTTTTTATGCAAGAAAGAAGGGTAGATGATGCAAGTCATCACAACACCAAACTTAAGCTTTGTTTGTCCCAAGCAAATCAATGTGAGTAAGCCTTTATAACTTGAGGCCTTGGCTTTGAATGATTGCAACACAACTAAGAGTAAAACTAAGTGTTCAACACATGTATGAATGTTTTAATGTCATGAAAAGCTCTTGGATCCTTGAGGGTTCTTTCAGGTATAGGCTTTAGGGGTCCTTTCTATTTATTGTCACCTTGAAGTAGCAAGGGTTGTTTTGCTTTCTTGACCATGACTCTAAGTGTTTTGTCTCAAGACAACCCTTTAATTAGGTTTTCAATTAGCACTCCCAAACCAGTTGGTTTTAGGGTACTAGGTGTTGAGACACCCCTAAGAATTTACTTGCCCAGGTCTCTTCTTGACACATCTTCATCACAAGCATCTACTAAGATCTTTAGTTCTTTTTGAGCTTTTTGATGTTTCTTTTTCCATCCCAGTAGTTGATGCTCAGAGCCTTGGGCCTCTATTGCTTACTACCTCTTGGTTCTATGGATATTCAAGGAACACCCCTTAACCTTCCTTGTTATACCTTCTAGGACTAGTTGCCCTCCATGACTCGTTTTCTTTTTAGTTCATCCAAGGTTCTACACTTAGTTTCTTACTTCTTAGTTTGTTTGATGATCTCTCTTGGCCTTGGTCTCTCTTATTGTTTTGCACAACTCACAGTAACTCTTATGGAGACAAGCTCTACTTTTATTTATGTTGAAATGAAGACTTGAAATACATGGCATTTTCTTTCTTGTGAAAAAAAAACTCAAAAAGACTTCAAATAGGAATTAAACTAAGCATAAAATATAAACTATCCTAGCATGATTATTTATTCAAAGAGTAAATAAAGCAAAAAGTTAAACAAGATTTCAGAAATTAGAAAGTGTCAACCATGGGACTCAACAACCTTGAGCAGTTTCATCTTTAGCTCATTGACCCCTTCCCTTTGTCCTTCTTCTTGGAAGGGGAGGAGCCACCTTCATCTGGCTTGGAGGAACCTTCTTGTGCTTTGGCATCCTTGGGCTTCCAAAATCCTGCCTCCTCATATAATTCCTTTCATCTTCCTTATGTTTGGCTAGGATTTCCTCTTGTCTTGCACTTAGCTCTTCCATTCCTTGCATGAAGGTTGGGTATCCTGGGTTTAGAGCGGCCACGGTGTTACACAAGTGATTCAGCTTCGCTTGTGTATTAATGTCATACTGCCTCCTGGATATGGTTCTGGCATCATAAAGGTGTCTGAATTCAGCCAAGTTCCTTTGTTGCCACTTGTCTTGCTCTACTATTTTGTCTAGTGCACTTCGCACCTCTCCCTAGTCAAATTGTTCTTGCTGCTCCTTCCTCATATCCTCCCAATTCCCTTGGAGTTGTTGAATATTTTGGTTGACTTGGATCCATTGTTGTTGTTGAGTCTCCTTGAGTTGATTGACATCTTCCCTCAAGTGGTATAGGTCTCCCTTCATTTGGTGTACATCTTCTTGCAATTGTTCTCAGTTGAACCCCTCTGGAAATTGCTGATATTGGTAGTGTGGTGGTGGTGGTTAAAGTGCCAGGAAGTGAGGTTGCTCTTCTGCCTCTTCCTCTTCTTGTTGTTGTTGTGGTCCATGAGCATGAGCTCTTTGTTCTCTGGCTCTTTGAAGTGGATTAACAGCCACCAGCTTGGCCATCTTCTTGGCAGTTATGAATTTGTCTTGCTTCACAAGCACCTCATCAATGATCTTTTCAACTCCAGCCTCATCACATAGCCTCTGTATAATGCTGGGGAATGCCAACCTTGTGTTGTCGCTGGTGCTTTTCAGTACTTTGTTGATGTTGTTGGCAATCATCTCTCCCACATTGATATTCTCTCCTTTCATGATGCTGTAGATGAGTACAGCTCTCTCCTTAGTCACCTCTGAAGTGTTGGATGTGGGGATTAGGGACCTCCTCACAAATTCTAGCCATCCTCTAGCTTGGGGGCTCAAATCTCTTCTCCTCAATTGGTTGGGTATCCCATCCTTATCATTTATCCAACGCACATTCAGTACACAGATTTCGTTCAGGATCTCATCAAATCCAGGGTCTTGCTACTTCATTCTTTCTTCAGAGCTCCGGGTGGAGCTTGTCCTCTTCACCATTAGCATCTTTTTTACTATAGTCAATAGACTTCCCCCTTACATAGCTAATGTAGCCATAGTGTTGTCCTTGTTGAGGCACTACGTTAGCATAGAATTCCCTCACCAAGCTCTCTACCACCTTCCTTAGTGGGTTGCATAGGAGTGACCAACCCCTATTGTTGATTTCAATGTTGATCTCAAGATGCTCATTCCTTCCTAGTTGAAACCTAACTTCTGGAATGATCTCCCTCTCACTCACCCAACCATAGAATTGATTTTGGTTGAAGGCAGAGAGAAACTTGTAGTCATTGAAAGAGTTTGAGGATCCAGAGGTTGGTTCCTTAGTTTTTCTTTTCTTTGAGGCTGAGCTTTTTGGTGGTGCCATTAGGTTGAGAGAGTGTGTTTGAAGTTGAAAAATGTGGGTTGCAAGAAAGAGCAAGCAAAACAAGGTTTTGCTCCAACACCAAACTTAGGGCTTGATTGTCCCAATCAAAAGAAAAAAAGAAAGTAGGGAAAGAGATAGGAAAAGATGAAAAGAGAAAGGAAGATGAGGGGTGTATGCTTTTCGTGTATGATTGGGGATTGTTGAAGTGGGAGAGGAGTTGGAGAGGTGAGGCTTTTATAAGGGTTGAATGGTGTGGTCGAAAGGTGGGAAATAAAAAGGGTTAAATGTTTTCCCACTTGAGGAGTGGCGCCTAGCGTGGGAAGAGGCGCCAACTCTTTTCTCACAGTGTCTTCTGCGATGTGTTGAGTTCCAAAGTGCAAGTACACTTTGACTTCCTTGCCTTGTGAGTCGTTTACCATGTGGGCCCCATTTTCTCTCCTGAAATGAAACTAAACCCATTAGTAATGACAAAAGAACCCCTTCACATTCCTTCCCATCAAGAGTGAATTGGATTGCAACTGATGGATGTCCCTTGGGACACCGAACTTAATTCTTTGGCTTCTTAATATATTGGTTTCATTATTATGTATTTAATCTATTCAAAATAGTGGAATAACACCAATCTTTTCTTTTTCTTTTGATTCCAATTCCTCTGAACTCATTAAACCACGTTCATGTTCTTACCCAAAACATTAAGTGCTTTCAAATTGGGTGACTTGGGCTGCTAGATGATCATTGGTGGTGGCCACACCAAACTTAATCTCTGGGCTTACTCTTCAAAACCAAGCTATTAAATGTTTGTAAGCCTAGATTAAGTGGGTGAGAGGCCACACCAAACTTAGCAATTTGGCTAGTTCTCAGCCCATTCACTCATCATTAGTTATGCCTTCATCAAGTTGCAATTCCAGAATAGAAAGAAATAAAAGATTGTAAAGAAATTCTAGCTACCAAAGCTAATATCAACTTTCTAATCTACAATTGTAAACTAATCCTAATTTGATAATGTAACATCAATGTGAGACTGAAAATTTAACTATCTAAAGCAACAGAATTTAAACTATTTCTAAGAAAAGCAATATCTCAAAAAGGATAAAGTTGTTGGGATGCCTTCCAACTAGCACTTCTTTATTGTCATTAGCTTGACATTTCTTCATCTTTAGCTGAGCTTGTAGCTCACTCTCTGCTCCTCTAAGGAGCCTCCCAAGTAGTGTTTGAGTCTATGGCCATTGACAGTAAAGGTTCTCTGAGTCTTGTCTTCCATGAGCTCCACATGACCATAGGGAAACACCTTGAGTATGGTAAAAGGTCCTGACCATCGAGACTTCAGTTTCCCAGGGAAGAACTTGAGTCTTAAGTTATAGAGTAACACCTTCTATCCTTCAGTGAACTCCCTTCTTGCTATCTTTTGGTCATGCCACCTTTTTGTGTTCTCTTTGTTGATTTTTGTATTCTCGTATGCTTGATTTCTAAACTCCTCCAGCTCATTGAGTTGCATTAATCTCTTTTCTCCAACAGCTTGCTCATCATAGTTTAACATTTTTAGAGCCTAAAATGCTCTATGCTCAAGTTCAACTGGTAAGTGACAAGCCTTGCCATATACCAGTTGGTATGGAGACATCCCAATGGGAGTCTTATAGGCTGTTCTATAGGCCCATAGTGCATCATCCAGCTTCTTAGACCAATCCTTTCTTGAGCTCCCAACAGTTTTTTCAAGGATTCATTTTAGCTCTCTGTTGGAAATTTCAGCTTGCCCGTTGGTCTGTGGGTGGTATGGAGTTGCCACTTTGTGCTTGACTCCATATCTGAGAAGGAGTGTCTCAAGTTGTTTGTTGCAGAAGTGTGTCCCTCCATCACTAATGAGAGCTCTGGGAACTCCAAATCTGATGAAGATGTTCCTTCTCAAGAAGCTTATCACAACTTTGTTGTCATTTGTTGCAGTGGCTATGGCTTCTACCCACATTGAGACATAATCAACAGCCACCAATATGTAGCTATTTGAGTAGGAGGTTGGGAAGGGTCCCATGAAGTCAATCCCCCATACATCAAATAGCTCCAGCTCTAGTATGAATTGCTGTGGCATCTCATTTCTCTTGGTTAGATTACCAGCTCTTTGGCATTTATCACACCTTGACACCATTTCCTTGGCATCCTTAAACATTGTTGCCTGTAAAATCCGGATTGAAGAACTTTTGCTACTGTTCTTTCTCCACTGAAGTGACCTCCATATGCGGATCCATGGCACTGCCATAACACTTTCTGCCCTTCTTCATGGGATATACACCTTCTTAGGATTCCATCAGCACACTTTTTGAACAAATAGGGGTCATCCCAGATGTAGTGTTTGGCATCCTTGATTAGCTTTCTTTTTGGTGTTGTGATGAGCGGATAATTCATACGCTTTTTGGCATTGTTTTTACATAGTTTTTAGTATGATTTAGTTAGTTTTCAGTATATTTTTATTAGTTTTTAATAAAAATCACATTTCTAGACTTTACTATGAGTTTGTGTGTTTTTCTGTGATTTCAGGTATTTTCTGGCTGAAATTGAGGGACTTGAGCAAAAATCAGATTCAGAGGTTGAAGAAGGACTGCAGATGCTGCTGGATTCTGACCTCCCTGCACTCAAAGTGGATTTTCTGGAGCTATAGAACTCCAAATGGTGCACTCTAATTGCATTGGAGACTAGACATCCAGGGCTTTCCAGCAATATATAATAGTTTATACTTTGCCTGAGTTTCGATGATGCAAACTGGCGTTCAACGCCAGTTCCATGCTGCATTCTGGAGTTAAACGCCAGAAACAGGTTGCAAAGTTGAGTTAAACACCAGAAACACGTTACAAACTGGCGTTAAACTCTAAAAGAAGCCTCTACACGTGTAAAGCTCAATGCTCAGCCCAAGCACACAACAAGTGGGCCCTAGAAGTAGATTTCTGCATCATTTACTCATTTTTGTAAACCCTAGTAACTAGTTTAGTATAACTATTGTATTTACATCGGGGATTCATCTTGGATCATCTTTTGTTCATCTTTGGATTATCTTTTGATCCTTGGATCACGTTTGGGGGCTGGCCATTCGGCCATGCCTGAACCTTCATCACTTATGTATTTTCAATGGTAGAGTTTCTACACACCATAGATGAAGGTGTGGAGCTCTGCTGTTCTTCATGAATTAATACAAAGTACTATTATTTTTCTATTCAATTCAAGCTTATTCCGATTCTAATATATTCATTTGCACCTCAATATGAATGTGATGATCGTGACAGTCATCATCATTCCCAACCTATGAACGCGTGCCTGACATCCACTTCTGTTCTACCTTAGATTGAATGAGTATCTCTGGGATTCCTTAATCAGAATCTTCGTGGTATAAGTTAGAATCCATGGATGGCCATTCTTGAGATCCGAAAAGTCTAAACCTTGTCTGTGGTATTCCGAGTAGAATCTAGGAAGGGATGGCTGCGACGAGCTTCAAACTCGCGAGTGCTGGGCGTAGTGACAAACGCAAAAGGATCAATGGATCCTATTCCAGTATGATCGAGAACCGACAGATGATTAGCCATGCAGTGACAGTGCATTGGACCATTTTCACTGAGAGGATAGGATATAGCCATTGACAACGGTGATGCCTGACATACAGCTTGCCATAGAAAGGAGTATGAATGATTGGATGAAGACAACAGGAAAGCAGAGATTCAGGAAGAACGAACGCATCTCTATACGCTTATCTGAAATTCTCACCAATGAATTACATAAGTATCACTATCTTTATTTTATATTTTATTTATCTTTTAATTATTAAATCTCCATAATCAATTGAATTCGCCTGACTGAGATTTGGAAGATGACCATAGCTTGCTTCAAACCGACAATCTCCGTGGGATCGACCCTTACTCACGTAAGGTTTATTACTTGGACGACCCAGTGCACTTGCTGGTTAGTTGTGCGAAGTTGTGACAAAGAACTAAGATTATGAACGTGCGTATTGAGTTTTTAGCGCCGTTACCAAGGAATGGAACAGTCACGATTTCTGCGCACCAAGTTTTTGGCGTCGTTGCCGGGGATTGTTCGAGTTTGGACAACTGACGGTTCATCTTGTTGCTTAGATTAGGTAATTTTATTTTAATTTTAAGCTTTTTATTTCTTATTTTCGAAAAAAAAAATTTCTTATTTTTCATTTTTCCCAATTAATTTTTGAAAAATCAAAAAAAAATTTAATAAAATCGTAAATCCAAAAATATTTTGTGTTTCTTGTTTGAGTCTAGAGTCAAGTTTTTAGTTTGGTGTCAATTGCATTTTTTTTATTTATTTTCTAAAAATTATTTTTGAAAATTTCATGCATTACATTCTTCATGATCTTCAAGTTGTTCTTGGTCAATTTTCTTGTTTGATCTTCATATTTTCTTGTTTTATGTCTTTTCTTGTTTTTCATATGCATTCTTGAATTCTTAATGTTTCAACATTAAAAATTTCTAAGTTTGGTGTCTTGCATGTTTTTCTTTTCTTAAAAATTTTCAAAAATAAGTTCTTGGTGTTCATCTTGACATTCAAAGTGTTCTTGGTGTTCATCTTGACATTCATAGTGTTCTTGCATGCATCATTTGTTTTGATCCAAATTTTTCATGCATTGAGTCTTTTTGATGTTTTTCTCTCTCATCATTAAAATTCAAAATTCAAAAAAATATCTTTTCCTTATTTCACTCATAATTTTCAAAAATTTGATTTGATTTAGTCAAAAGTTTTTAAAATTTAATTGTTTCTTATGAGGCAAATCAAATTTTCAATTTAAAAATTCTATCTTTTTCAAATCTTTTTCAAAAATAAAATCTTTTTCATTTTTTATTTCATATTTTCAAAAATTTCAAATTGATTTTCTAAAATCTTTTTCTTATTTTGTTTCATAATTTCAAAATCTTTACTAACAATTAATGTGATTGATTCAAAAAATTTTTAAGTTTGTTACTTGCCTAGTAAGAAAGGTTCAATCTTTAAATTTTAAAATCATATCTTTTTGTTTCTTGTTAGTCAAGTAATCAACTTTAATTTTCAAAATCAAATCTTTTTAAATTTCTTTTTCAAATCTTTTTCCAAATAAGTTTCAATCACATCTTTTCAAAATCAATTTCAAAATCTTTTCTAACTTCTTTTCTAACCTCTTATCTTTTCAAAAATTGATTTTCAAATCTTTTTCAAACTAATCCTATCTTTTTGTTTGATTCTTATCTTTTTTTCAAAACTACCTAACTAATTCTGTCTCTAATTTTCGAAAATCACCTTCATCTTTTTCAAAATTCCTTTTTAAATTAACTAATTGTTCTAAATTTAATTTAATTTGATTTAATTTCTCCTTTATTAATTTTCGAATTTTTAATTTTAATTCTAATTTAAAAACAAAAATACTTTTATTTTATTTTATCTAATTTTCAAAAATTCTTTTTTCTCACCTCCTTCTATTTATTTATTTATTTACTAACACTCCTCTTCATCTAAGAATTCGAACCTACTCCTCACCCTTGTGTTTGGATTCTCCTTCTTCTATTCATATCTTCTTCTACTCACATAAAGGAATCTCTATACTGTGACATAGAGGATTTCATATTTTCTGTTCTCTTCTTTTTCATATGAGCAGGAACAAGGACAACAACATTCTTGTTGAAGCTGATCCTGAACCTGAAAGAACTCTAAAGAGGAAGCTAAGGGAAGCTAAAGCACAACTCTCTGGAGAAAATCTGACAGAAATTTTCGAAAAAGAAGGAGACATGGCCGAAAATAATAACAATGCAAGGAAGATGCTTGGTGACTTCACTGCACCAAATTCCAATTTACATGGAAGAAGCATCTCAATCCCTACCATTGGAGCAAACAACTTTGAGCTGAAACCTCAATTAGTTTCTCTGATGCAACAGAACTGCAAGTTTTATGGACTTCCATCAGAAGATCATTTTCAGTTCTTAACTGAATTCTTGCAAATCTATGATACTGTTAAGACCAATGGGGTTGATCCCGAGGTCTACAAGCTTATGCTTTTCCCATTTGCTGTAAGAGACAGAGCTAGAATATGGTTGGACTGTCAACCTAAAGACAGCCTGAACTCTTGGGATAAGCTGGTCATGGCTTTTTTAGCCAAGTTCTTCCCTCCTCAAAAGCTTAGCAAGCTTAGAGTAGATGCTCAAACCTTCAGACAAAAGGAAGGTGAATCCCTCTATGAAGCTTGGGAGAGATATAAAGAACTGACCAAAAAGTGTCCTTCTGACATGCTTTCAGAATGGACCATCCTGAATATATTCTATGATGGTCTGTCTGAATTATCAAAGATGTCATTGGACCATTCTGCAGGTGGATCCATTCACCTAAAGAAAACGCCTGCAGAAACCCAAGAACTCATTGACATGGTTGCAAATAACCAGTTCATGTACACTTCTGAAAGGAATCCTGTGAGTAATGGGACGCCTCAGAGGAAGGGAGTTCTTGAAATTGATACTCTGAATGCCATATTGGCTCCGAATAAAATATTGACTCAGCAAGTCAATATGATCTCTCAGAGTCTAAATAGATTGAAGGAATCATCCAACAGTACTAAAGAGGAATCTTCTGAAGAAGAAGCTTATGATCCTGAGAACCCTGCAATAGCAGAGGTGAATTACATGGGGTGAACCCTATGGAAACACCTATAATCCCTCATGGAGAAATCATCCAAGTTTCTCATGGAAGGATAAAAAAAAGTCTCAACAAGGCTTTAATAATGGTGGAAGAAACAGGTTTAGCAATAGCAAACCTTTTCCATCATCCACTCAGCAACAGACAGAGAATTCTGAGCAGAATCCATCTAGCTTAGCAAATATAGTCTCTGATCTATCTAAGGCCACTATGAGTTTCATGAATGAAACAAGGACCTGCATTAGGAATTTGGAGGCACAAGAGGGCCAACTAAGTAAAAGAGTCACTGAAATCCCTCCAAGTACTCTCCCAAGCAATACAGAAGAAAATTCAAAATGAGAGTGCAAGGCCATAGCCTTACATGATGTGGCCGAACCCAAAGAGGAGGAGGAGAACGTGAATCCTAGTGAGGAAGACCTCCTGGGACGTTCAATGACCAATAAGGAGTATCCCTTTGAGGAACCAAAGGAATCTGAGGCTCATCTAGAGACCATAGAGATTCCATTGAACTTCCTTTTGCCCTTCATGAGCTCTGATGAGTATTCTTTCTCTGAAGAGGATGAAGACATTACTGAAGAGCAAGTTGCTAAATACCTTGGTGCAATCATGAAGCTAAATGCCAAATTATTTGGTAATGAGACTTGGGAAGATGAACCTCCCTTGCTCACCAATGAACTAAATGCATTGGATAGGCAGAAATTACCTCAAAAGAAACAGGATCCTAGTAAATTCCTAATTCCCTGTAACATAGGCACCATGACCTTTGAGAAAGCTCTATGTGACCTGGGGTCAGGAATAAACTTAATGCCACTCTCTGTAATGGAGAAACTAGGGATCTTTGAGGTGCAAGCTGCTAGAATCTCATTAGAGATGGTAGACAACTCAAGAAAACAGGCTTATGGACAAGTAGAGGACGTGTTAGTAAAGGTTGAAGGCCTTTACATCCCTGCTGATTTCATAATCCTAGACACTAGGAAGGAAGAGGATGAATCCATCATCCTTGGAAGACCCTTCCTAGCCACAGCAAGAGCTGTGATTGATGTGGACAGAGGAGAGTTGGTCCTTCAACTGAATGAGGACAACCTTATGTTTAAGACTCAAGGATCTCCTTTTGTAACCATGGAGAGGAAGCATGAAAAGCTTCTCTCACTGCAGAGTCAACCAAAGCCCCCACAATCAAACTCTAAGTTTGGTGTTGGGAGGCCACAACCAAACTCTAAGTTTGGTGTTGAACCCCCACATTCAAACTCTAAGTTTGGTGTTGGGAGGTTCCAGCAATGCTCTGAACATCTGTGAGGCTCCAGGAGAGCTCACTGTCAAGCTATTGACATTAAAGAAGTGCTTGTTGGGAGGCAACCCAATGTTATTTAATCATATCTATTTTATTTTCCTTTTTTTATTTCATATTTTATTAGGTTGATGATCATGTGAAGTCACAAAAACTACTGAAAAATCAAAAATAGAATGAAAAATAGCTTTAAAAATAGCACACCCTGAAGGAGAGCAGTTTGGCGTTTAACACCAGAAATAAGCATCTGTCTGGCGTTTAATGCCAGAAACAGGCACCAAGCTGGCGTTTAACGCCAGAAACAAGCATCTATCTGGCGTTAAATGCCAGAAACAAGCTGCATTTGGGTGTTTAACGCTAGAAACAGGCAGCACTCTGGCGTTAAACGCCAAGATTGCACAGCAAGGGCATTTTACACGCCTAATTGGAGCAGGGATGTTAAGTCCTTAACCGCACTTGATCTGTGACCCCACAGGATCTGTGGACCCCAGAGGATCCCCACATTTTCTTCTCTCCTCTTCACACCTTTTCATAACTCTCTTCCCTAAATACCCTTCACCAATCACCTCAATCACTCTTTCCCATCACCTCTTCACCACTCACATCCATCCTCTCTTCCCCATAAACCCCACCTACCTTCAAAATTCAAACTAATTTCCCTCCCAAACCCAACCCTAATGGCCGAACCCTACACCCCCCTCACCCCTATATAAACCCCTCACTCCTTCTTCATTTTCACACAACACAACCCTCTCTTCTTCTCCTTGGCCGAATACATCTTCTTCCCCCATCTCCTCTATTTTCTTCTTTTTCTACTACTTTCATTCTTCTTTTGCTCGGGGACGAGCAAACATTTTAAGTTTGGCGTGGTAAAAGCATAGCTTTTTGTTTTTCCATAACCATTTATGGCACCTAAGGCCAGAGAAACCTCTAGAAAGGGGAAAGGGAAGGCAATTGCTTCCACCTCTGAGTCATGGGAGATGGAGAGATTCATCTCAAAGGTCCATCAAGACCACTTCTATGAAGTTGTGGCCAAGAAGAAAGTAATCCCTGATGTTCCTTTCAAGCTCAAAAAGAATGAGTATCTGGAGATCCGACTTGAGATCCAAAGAAAAGGTTGGGAAGTTCTCACCAACCCCATTCAACAAGTCGGGATCTTAATGGTTCAAGAGTTCTATGAAAACGCATGGGTCACTAGGAACCATGATCAAAGTCTGAACCCGAATCCAAAGCATTGACTTACCATGGTTTGGGGGAAATACTTAGATTTCAGTCCAGAAAATGTAAGGCTGGCGTTCAACATGCCAATGATGGAAGAGAACGCACGCCCCTACACAAGAAGGGTCAACTTTGATCAAAGGTTGGACCAAGTCCTCATAGACATATGTGAGGAAGGAGCTTAATGGAAAATTGACTCAAGAGGCAAGCCGGTTCAGCTAAGAAGGCATGACCTCAAACCAGTGGCTAGGGGATGGCTAGAGTTCATTCAACGCTCAATCATTCCTACTAGTAACCGGTCTGAAGTTACTACAGACCGGGCCATCATGATCCATAGTATCATGATTGGAGAGGAGGTGGAAGTTCATGAGATTATACCTCAAGAAATTTACAAGGTGGCTGACAAGTCCTCCACTTGGGCAAGGTTAGCCTTTCCTCACCTCATAGGCAACCTCTGTAATTTGGCTAGAATTGACATAGAGGGAGACATCCTCATTGAAGAGGACATGCCCATCACTAAGAAAAGGATGGAGCGAATAAGAGATCATGGACCTCAACAAGAGCATGACGAAATTCCCCACCATGCAAATCAACACCTCCCTAGGAGAATTAAGTTCCAATATGGGACAACTAAGGGTGGAACACCAAGAGCACTCCATCATCCTCCATGAGATTAGAAAAGATCAAAGAGCCATGAGGGAGGAGCAAAAAAGGCAAGGAAGAGACATAGAGGAGCTCAAAAGCACCATTGGTTCTTCAAGAAGAGGAAGACGCCACCCTCACTAAGGTGGATCCGTTCCTTAATCTCCTTGTTCTTATTTTCCTATTTTTCGTTTACTATGCTTTATGTTTATGTTTGTGTCTTATTACATAATCATTAGTATTTAAGTGTCTATGCCTTAAAGTTATGAATGTCCTATAAATCCATCACCTCTCTTAAAATGAAAAATGTTCTAAAAACAAAAGAACAAGAAGTACATGGTTTCGAATTCATCCTTGAAACTAGTTTAATTATTTTGATGTGGTGACAATACTTTTTGTTTTCTAAATGAATGCTTGAACAGTGCATATGTCTTTTGAAATTGTTGTTTATGAATGTTCAATATGTTGGCTCTTGAAGAATAAGGAAAAGGAGACATGTTATTTGATAAAATTAAAAATCATAAAAATGATTCTTGAAGCAAAAAAAAGCAGTGAATACAAAAGCTTGTAGAAAAAAAAGAGAAAAGAAAAATGGCAAAAAAAAAAGAAATAAAAAGAAAAAGCAAGCAGAAAAAGCCAATAGCCCTTAAAACCAAAAGGCAAGGGTAAATAAAAAGGATCCAAGGCTTTGAGCATCAGTGGATAGGAGGGCCTAAAGGAATAAAATCCTGGCCTAAGCGGCTAAACCAAGCTGTCCCTAACCATGTGCTTGTGGCATGAAGGTGTCAAGTGAAAGTTTGAGACTGAGCGGTTAAAGTCAAGGTCCAAAGAAAAAAAAGAGTGTGCTTAAGAACCCTGGACACTTCTAATTGGGGACCTTAGCAAAGCTGAGTCACAATCTGAAAAGGTTCACCCAGTTATGTGTCTGTGGCATTTATGTATCCGATGGTAATACTGGAAAATAAAGTGCTTAGGGCCACGGCCAAGACTCATAAAGTAGCTGTGTTCAAGAATCAACATACTGAACTAGGAGAATCAATAACACTATCTGAACTCTGAGTTCCTATAGATGCCAATTATTCTGAACTTCAATGGATAAAGTGAGATGCCAAAACTATTCAAGAGGCAAAAAGCTAAAAGTCCCGCTCATCTGATTGGAGCTAAGTTTCATTGATATTTTGGAATTTATAGTATATTCTCTTCTTTTTATCTTATTTGATTTTTAGTTGCTTGGGAACAAGCAATAATTTAAGTTTGGTGTTGTGATGAGCGGATAATTTATACGCTTTTTGGCATTGTTTTTACATAGCTTTTAGTATGATTTAGTTAGTTTTCAGTATATTTTTATTAGTTTTTAATAAAAATCACATTTCCGGACTTTACTATGAGTTTTGTGTTTTTCTGTGATTTCAGGTATTTTTTGGCTGAAATTGAGGGACTTGAGCAAAAATCAGATTCAGAGGTTGAAGAAGGACTGCAGATTCTGCTGGATTCTGACCTCCCTGCACTCAAAGTGGATTTTCTGGAGCTACAAAACTCCAAATGGTACGCTCTCAATTGCGTTGGAAAGTAGACATCTAGGGCTTTCCAGCAATATATAATAGTTCATACTTTGTCCGAGTTTAGACGACGCAAACTGGCGTTCAACGCCAAGTCCATGCTGCATTCTGGAGTTAAACGCCAGAAACAGGTTGCAAAGTGGAGTTAAACGCCAGAAACAGGTTACAAACTGGCGTTCAACTCCAAAAGAAGCCTCTACATGTGTAAAGCTCAATGCTCAGCCCAAGCACACACCAAGTGGGCCCCAGAAGTGGATTTCTGCATCATTTACTCATTTCTGTAAACCCTAGTAACTAGTTTAGTATAAATACGAATTTTTACTATTTTATTTACATCGGGGATTCATCTTGGATCATCTATTGTTCATCTTTGGATTATCTTTTGATCCTTGGATCACGTTTGGGGGCTGGCCATTCGGCCATGCCTGAACCTTCATCACTTATGTATTTTCAACGGTAGAGTTTCTATACACCATAGATGAATATGTGGAGCTCTTCTGTTCCTCATGAATTAGTACAAAGTACTATTGTTTTTCTATTCAATTCAAGCTTATTCCAATTCTAATATATTCATTCGCACCTCAATATGAATGTGATGATCATGACAGTCATCATCATTCCCAACCTATGAACGCGTGCCTGATAACCACTTCCGTTCTACCTTAGATTGAATGAGTATCTCTGGGATTCCTTAATCAGAATCTTCGTGGTATAAGTTAGAATCCATGGACGGCCATTCTTGAGATCCGGAAAGTCTAAACCTTGTCTGTGGTATTCCGAGTAGGATCTGGGAAGGGATGGCTGCGACGAGCTTCAAACTCGCGAGTGCTGGGCGTAGTGACAGACGCAAAAGGATCAATGGATCCTATTCCAGTATGATCGAGAACCGACAGATGATTAGCCATGCAGTGACAGCGCATTGGACCATTTTCACTGAGAGGACAGGATGTAGCCATTGACAACGGTGATGCCTGACATACAGCTTGCCATAGAAAGGAGTATGAATGATTGGATGAAGACAACATGAAAGTAGATATTCAGGAGGAATGAACGCATCTCTATACGCTTATCTGAAATTCTCACCAATGAATTACATAAGTATCACTATCTTTATTTTATATTTTATTTATCTTTTAATTATTAAATCTCCATAATCAATTGAATCTACCTGACTGAGATTTGGAAGATGACCATAGCTTGCTTCAAACTGACAATCTCCGTGGGATCGACCCTTACTCACGTAAGGTTTATTAATTGGACGACCTAGTGCACTTGCTGGTTAGTTGTGCGAAGTTGTGACAAAGAACTAAGATTATGAACGTGCGTATTAAGTTTTTAGCGCCGTTACCAAGGAATGGAACAGTCACGATTTCTGTGCACCAAGGACCTTGCTAGCATAGTAAATAACATGTACTAGCTTGTCTTTCCTCTGTCCTAGAACAGCACCAATAGCAAAATCAGATGCGTCACACATTAGTTAAAAGGGAAGATCCCAACTTGGTGGTGCTATAATAGGTTCAGAGGAGAGTTTTTTCTTAAGTTCATCAAAGGCTACCATGCACTCTCTATCAAAAACAAAGGGAGTATTAGAGACAAGTAGGTTGCTAAGGGGTTTTGCAATCTTAGAAAAGTCTTTGATAAACCTCCTATAGAACCCAGCGTGTCCCAAAAAACTTCTGATTACTTTGACATTGCAAGGTGGAGGTAATTTTTCAATTATTTCCACTTTTGCCTTGTCCACTTCTATGCCATCTTTTGAAATCTTGTGACCAAGAACCACCCCTTCAGTCACCATAAAATGGCATTTCTCCTAGTTTAAAACCAGGTTGGTTTCTTGACACCTTTTTAGCACAAGAGCAAGATGGCATAGGCAATCATCATATGAGTTCCCAAACATAGAAAAGTCGTCCATGAATACTTCTTTGAACTTCTCAATCATGTCTGAAAAAATGGAGAGCATGCACCTTTGGAATGTTGTAGGTGCATTGCACAATGCAAAGGGTATTCTCCTATAAGCAAAGACACCATATGGACAAGTAAATGAAGTTTTTTCCTAATCCTTGGAGTCTACAACAATTTGATTGTAGCCCGAATACCCATCCAGGAAGCAATAATACTCATGTCCTGCTAATCTTTCAAGCATCTGGTCCATGAAAGGTAGGGGGAAGTGATCCTTCCAGGTGACTTCATTAAGTTTCCGGTAGTCAATGCACATACGCCATCTGGTCACTATCTTTCTGGGTATCAATTCATTCTTCTCATTTGTCACAACAGTGATCCTTCCCTTCTTAGGGACTACTTGCACCGGGCTTACCCAAGGGCTGTCTGAGATGGGGTAGATCACCCCTGCTTGCCACAATTTCAATACTTCTTTCTGAACCACTTCATTCATAGTTGGGTTCAGCCTCCTTTATTGTTGCCTTGAAGGTTTGGCATCTTCTTCAAGCAGGATTTTATGCATACACATTGAAGGACTGATCCCTTTTAAATCTGCAAGTATCCAGCCTATGGCATCCTTGTGTTGTCTTAGCACTTGAATAAGCTCCTCTTCTTGTTCCTTACTCAGACTTGAATTTATGATCACTGGGTGAGTGTTGTTGGCACCCAAATATGCATATTTCAAGCTGGGTGGTAAGGTTTTCAACTCTATTTTTGGTGACTCTGCATCTTTGTTGTCCGTAGTAGTTGGCATGATTGAGTTTCTCATGGTTGCTTGTGGTGGTTCTCCATCTGATGCTTGTTCCAGCTCATTGGTTCCTCCACATTGTTCTTCTTCCAAGACTTCTTGAACTATCTGTTCCATGGTGTCTACCAGCATGTATTCTCCTATGGATTCCTTGGGGTAACTCATTGCTCTAAAGACATTGAAGACCATTTTCTCTTCATGTAATCTCAAGACTAGTTCCCCTTTCTACACATTAATGATGGCTCCAGCAGTAGCTAGAAATGGTCTTCCTAGGATAATTGACGTGTTGGCCTCTTTTTCCATGTCCAGTACAATGAAGTCAGCAGGAAAAATGAATTCTCCTACTTTCACTAGTAAGTCTTCCACCACACCATGTGGAAACTTAAATGTTCTGTCAGCCAATTAGAGTGCCATTCTTGTAGGCTTGGCTTCCTCAATCTTTATTCTTCTCATCATGGTTAGGGACATAAGATTTATGCTAGCTCCTAAATCACACAAAGCTTTCTCAATAGTGATATCCCCTATGATGCAGGGGATTCGAAAACTCCCTGGGTCTTTCTGCTTTTGAGTCAGCTTCTTTTGTATGATGGCGCTGTATTCCTTAGTCAATACTATAGTTTCTTTTGCCTCCCAGTTCTTCTTTTCGGTTATAAGCTCCTTCAAAAAATTTGGCATAGAGTGGCATTTGTTCTAATGCCTCAGTAAATGGTATGTTGATTTGGAGCTTCTTGAAGATCTCTAGGAACTTAGAGAACTGGCCATCCTTCCAACCTTTTCCCAGTCTTTGCGGGTATGGTACTTTTGGCACATAAGGCTTCAAGACTGGTTTTGGTTGAGGTGGAGTAGGGATCTCTCCTTCATCCTTGTTTCCATGCTTTGCTGCAACTTCTTCATGATTGTCTTTGCTTGGGGTTCCTTCCTCCACAACCTTCCCACTTCTTAGGGTGATAGCCTTGCATTCCCTTCTTGGGTTAGCCATGGTATCACTGGGAAATGTGTGTGTGGGAAGTGGGATTTGCTTGGATAAAATCCCCACTTGTGCTTCCAACTTTGAGATTGCTACGCCTTGATTTTTCATATTTGACCTGTATTTCTCTTGATTAGCGTCTATCCTTCTTTCAGTTTGTGCTTATCTGTCCATGAGGGTGGAGACTGCCCCTGTAATCTGTGATGACAGTTGTGCTATTGCAGCCTCCATTCTCTCAAAGTTGCTTTTGATTTCACATGGTTGCATAGTTGAGGATGGTGCATCTTGATTGAGGTTGTTGTGTATGGGTTGGTTGCTATGGTATGATGTGTTTTGTGAGTTATGGTAGGGTCTATGGTTCCCTGTTTGATTGTTGGGGTTGTGGTTGAAATGCTAATTTGATGAATAAGACTTGTTGTGGTCCTGGTTGTGGTTTTGTTGATTTTCCCACCCAAAATTTGGATGGTTCTTCCAACCTAGGTTGTATGTCTTAAAGTATGGGTCATATGGTGGTCTGGATGAGTTGTTCACATAATTAGCTTGTTCCCAGTCACCTTCAGATTCTGGTGCATTCCCTTCTTGTTGAGGAGTTTGGTCTTGAATGACTGAGGCTTGATTGGCCTCCATCCTCTTGGTTAAGGCTACTATTTGTGCTGCAATTGCCTTGTTCTGAGCTAACAAAGCATCTACAGAGTTAAGTTCTAACACTCCTTTCTTCTGAGTCCTTTCTGAAGCATAGAAATACTCATTTTCAGCTACAGTCTCAATGACATCTATAGCTTATTCAATGGTTTTCTTCTTGTTGAGTGAGCCTTCTGAAGAATGATCCACAGCCTTCTTTGCTTCATAGGATAGCCCCTCATAAAAGATGTGTAGTTGTACCCACTCATTGAACATTTCGGGTGGGCACCTTCTTGTCAGATCTTTGAATCTCTCCCATGCCTCATAGAGTGTTTCTCCGTCTTGTTGTCTGAAGGTTTGCACCTCAGCTCTCAGCCTGTTGATTCTTTGTGGAGGGTAAAATCTGATACGCACGGAAACTTATCTCTCAACAATTTTCCTTCGGCAAGTGTACCGAATTTGTCGTCAAGTAAAAACTTACAATAGAGTGAGGTCGAATCCCACAGAGATTGAATGATCAAGCAACTTTAATTAGAGGAATGTTCTAGTTGAGCGAACCAGAAATTGATTTGAGATTTGCAGAAAATTAAATGGTGGGAAAGTAAATAGCAGAAAAAGTAAATGCTAGAAATAAAGAGCTGAATGTAAATGGCGGAAAGTAAATTGCAGAATCTTAAATGGGAATGGGGTAATTGCTCATAAAAGTAAATGGCAGAAATTAAAGAGAATGAGTAAGATCAGAAATGGGAGTTCATTGAGCTCAGGAGATGTAGCATTCTCCGGATCAAGTTCATTTTCATCTCTTCCTCAATCAATGCATTCATTGATCTCCTTGGCAATCTTAAGTGATCGAATTCCAATTTCTTGGTAATTCAATCTCTCAAATCTTGATCAATAGCCAATTCCTTGGTCAATTGCTCATGAGAAGAGATGAAGTATGGTCACTGATTATACCACATGCATTTCCCAAATCAGATGTTGGTGGGATTATAGTCACATATCCATCCAAACCCAATTTGGTCCAGCATGAGAAAGCATTTCTAGCATGATCTCTTCATTCCTCTTTCAAGGTTAGGAAGAGATCCAAGTATGAATAGCTTCTTTTCTAAGATAACTACCCAATTGGATGAAGATCGAAAGCTTTCAAGTAAAATCAAGAGAAAAGATAGAAGAAGGAGAATGAAAACTAATATTGATCCATCAAATTACAACAGAGCTCCCTAACCCAATGAAAGGGGTTTAGTTGTTCATAGCTCTAGAAGATGAAAACAAAGGTGGAGAATACATGATGAAAGTAAAACTAGAAGTGCAGGGAAAGTAAAATACAGAGAGTAGCTCTATGCCAAAGGCTCCCTAAAGTTTCCAACTCCCCAAACTAATTCAAAGCTACTCCTATATATATTACTCTTCCGATCTTCTAGTTGGCTCTTCAAGTCTTGGGTATGGGCCTCTGAATCTTGAGTTTGAAGCAGTTATCCTTTTCATTGGGCTTAGCTTTGCTTGCAGAGAGAAAAGGTGAAGTAGACAGGGACTTTGACTCAGGACGTTGGTGGTGTCAACGTTAAGTGAAAGTGTGGGTTCGAGAACGTTAGTGACAATCACCTTTTTCACTAACGTTCCTAACCCAAATATGATCACGTTGACTTCAACGTTAGTGGCACTAACGTGACCACTAACTTTGCCTCTTGGTCCTTCGCACACGTTATTGGGACTTACCTTTCCCAATAACGTGGAGAGTCCTCCCTTGTCCCTACGTTAGCGTCCACGTTAACTAGGTTAACGTGGCTTCTAACGTAGTAATGCCAATCCTTCGAGAAAGTTAGTGACATTTTCCTTTGTCACTAACATTCCAATGCGCCCCTATTTCCCACGTTAGAGTCCACGTTAACTAAGTTAACGTGGCTTCTAACGTAGTCATGCTAGCCATCTCTAACGTTAGTGAAAAATGTGAGTGTCACTAACGTTAGCTCATCATCTCTTTATCCACGTTAGCCTCCACGTTAATTAAGTTAACGTGGGAGTTAATGTTGCTCACGGTGGCTCTTGGTGGTTCACCCCAACGTTAGTGACAAAGGTAAGTGTCACTAACGTTGGCTATCAATTGCTCTCTCCACGTTAGCTTCCACGTTAACTAAGTTAACGTGGGAGTTAACGTGGCTTATGGAGGCTTGGCCAACGTTAGTGACAAAGGTAAGTGTCACTAACGTTGGCTATCAATTTCTCTCCCCACGTTAGCTTCCACGTTAACTAAGTTAACGTGGGAGTTAACGTGGCTTATGGAGGCTTGGCCAACGTTAGTGACAAAGGTGAATGTCACTAACATTGGCTTCTCTTTTGCTTCTTAACATTAGAGTCCACGTTAACTAAGTTAACGTGACTCTTAACGTGGCCACTTATGAGCTTGGTCCAACGTTAGTGACAAAGGTAAGTGTCACTAACGTTGGCTCCATTTTCTTTCTTCCACGTTAGAGTTCACGTTAACTAAGTTAACGTGACTCTTAACGTGGCCATTACTTTTCTCATTAACGTTGCAAGCTAGCTCCCATTCCCCGTTAGTGGTCACGTTAGTTAGACTAACGTGGCTGCTAACGTGGTTCTTCCTTGCTTCCTTTGTCCTGAAATCATGCAATAAAGTGCATCAAAGTTCTAATCCAAATCATGAGACATGCATCCTCTAATTTGTCATATAATTCATGCAAAATTCTCATGAAATCATGTAAAGTGCACAATGTATGCTTGAATCAAGATGTAAGTGAATATCTACCTAAAACTAGCTTATTTTCTAAGAAAATGCATGAAACTACCTTAAAAATAGTAAAGAAAAGGTCAGTGAAACTGGCCAAAATGTCCTGGCATCACAACACCAAACTTAAAGCTTGCTTGTCCCTAAGCAAGTACTGGAACAAGAGAATGATGAATGAAATGCCAAGAGAAAACGAGTCATTCTTGTGGAAGTCATGTCCCTGGTTTTATGGTGGTTTCATGCATAGCAACTTAGGTTCATTCCTTCACTGGCTTTCAGACCTTTATCATGTCTTAGAATACTCACTTTGCTTGCATCCTGATGAGCGGATATTTTATACGCTTTTTGGGGTTGATTTCATATAGTTTTTAGTATATTCTATTTAGTTTTTAGTTTATTTCCATTAGATTTTACGAAAAATTCATATTTCTGGACTTTACTATGAGTTGTGTGTTTTTCTGTAATTTCAGGTATTTTTCTGGCTGAAATTGAGGGAGCTGAGCGAAAATCTGATTCAGGCTGAAAAAGGACTGTTGATGCTGTTGGATTCTGACCTCCCTGCACTCAAAGTGGATTTTCTGGAGCTACAAAACTCGAAATGGCGCGCTTCTAATTTCGTTGGAAAGTAGACATCCAGGGCTTTCCAGGAATATATAATAGTCCATACTTTGCTCAAGGATAGACGATGTAAACTGGCGTTCAACGCCAATTCTCTGCCCAATTCTGGCGTACAGCGCCAGAAAAGGATTAAAAGTTGGAGTTCAACGCCAGAAATGGATCCAAACCTGGCGTTGAACGCCCAAAACAGCCTTATGCACGTGAATTGTTTAAGTCTCAGCCCCAGCACACACCAAGTGGGCCCCAGAAGTGGATCTCTGCACCATCTGTTATAGTCTACTCACTTTTTGTAAACCTAGGCTACTAGTTTAGTATTTAAACAACTTTTAGAAACTTATTTAGTATCTCATGACATTTTTAGACCTGAACTTTGTACTCTTTGATGGAATGAGTCTCTAAACTCCATTGTTGGGGGTGAGGAGCTCTGCTGTGTCTCAATGAATTAATGCAAGTATTTCTGTTTTCTATTCAAACATGCGTGTTCCTATCTAAGATATCCATTCGCGCCTAACTATGGAGAAGGTGATGATCATTGACACTCATCACCTTTCTCAATCCACGAACGTGTGTCTGACAATCACCTCCGTTCTACATTAAATTGAATGAATATCTCTTAGATTCCTTAATCAGAATCTCTGAGATATAAGCTAGATTGATGGCGTTATTCATGAGAATCCGGAAAGTCTAAACCTTGTCTGTGGTATTCCGAGTAGGATTCAGGGATTGAATGACTGTGACGAGCTTCAAACTCGCGAGTGCTGGGCGTAGTGACAGACGCAAAAGGAGGGTGAATCCTATTCCAGCATGATCGGGAACCTCAGATGATTAGCCGTGCTGTGACAGAGCATTTGGACCATTTTCACAAGAGGAGGGGATGTAACCATTGACAACGGTGATGCCCCAACACACAGCTTGCCATAGAAGGACGTGCGTGCGTGAATCAGAGGACAGAGGAAAGCAGAGATTTAGAAGACAAAGCATCTCCAAAACTCCAACATATTCTCCATTATTGCATAACAAGTAACCTTTAACCCATGCTCTCACATAAGGTATTACTTGGACGACCCAGTGCACTTGCTGGTTAGTGGTACGAGTTGTGAAAAGTGTGATTCACAATTTGTGCACCAAGTTTTTGGCGCCGTTGCCGGGGATTGTTCGTGTTTGGACAACTAACGGTTTATTTTGTTGCTTACATTAGGAAAAATTTCTCCTTTTAGTTTAGAGTCTCTTATTGTTGTCGTGTTAGAATTTTAGAATCCTTATTTTCCTTTTTTTAAAATCTTTTTCAAAAAAAAAAAAAAGAAAATAGTTTTTCTATTAAATCCTGTGCCAAACTTTAAGTTTGGTATTTTCTTGTTGATTTTTCTGTGTTTTTCGAAAATTTTAGTTTGATTTTCTAAAAATTTTAAGTTTGGTGTCCTTCCTTCATGTTCTTGTGTTCTTGTGAGTCTTCAAATTGTTCTTGAGTTTTCCTTGTGTCTTGATCTTAAAATTTTTAAGTTTGGTATTCCTTGGTGTTTTTCCCTCCAAAAATTTTCGAAAACAAGGAGCATTAGATCTAAAAATTTTAAATCTTGTGCTATCTTATTGTTCTTCTCTCTCTTCTTAAAATTCAAAAATATCTTTTCTCTCTATTTTAAAGCATCTTTTTTTGAAATCTATTTCTAAAATTCAGATTTTTATTTCAAAATTTAAAACTCTTCTTTTTAAAATCATCATATCCTTTTCAAAATCTCCTAATCACTTTCTCTCTCCTCACTTTTTCGAAAATCTTTCACTCATTTTTATTTATTTTATTTTGATTTATTTTGTTTTCGAAATAAATAAATAAATAAATAAATAAAAATATTTTTTCTATTTTACACCATCTCCCTTTCTCCATCATGGACCTAAGTGGAAATGAACAGTCCAGGAGGACTCTGGGATCATATTCTAACCCCTCTACGGCTTCATATGGGAGTAGTATCTGCATACCCTCCATTGGAGTCAGTAGCTTTGAGTTGAATCCTCAGCTCATTATCATGGTGCAGCAAAGTTGCCAGTATTCCGGTCTTCCACAGGAAGAACCTACAGAGTTTCTGGCACAGTTTTTACAAATTGCTGACACAGTGCATAATAAAGAAATAGATCAGGATGTCTACAGATTATTACTGTTTCCATTTGTAGTAAAAGATCAAGCTAAGAGGTGGTTGAATAACCAACCTAAAGCTAGCATAAGGACATGGAAACAGCTGACAAAAAAATTCCTGAATCAATACTTTCCCCCAAAACGGATGACACAGCTAAGGCTGGACATCCAAAGCTTTAAACAAGGAGATAATGAATCTCTTTATGAAGCCTAGGAGAGATACAGAGAGATACTACGAAAATGCCCCTCTGAAATGTTTTCAGAGTGGGTTCAGTTAGACATCTTCTACTATGGGCTTGCAGAAGGAGCTCAGATGTCTCTAGATTACTCAGCTGGTGGATCTATCCACATGAGAAAGACAATTGAAGAAGCTCAAGAGCTCATTGATACAGTTGCCAGGAATCAGCATCTGTACCTAAGCAGTGACCCTTCCATGAAAGAAGAGGTTAAGACAGTAACTGCTGAACTCAGTCCTGTAAAACAAGCTGCTGAATTCAATCAGCAATTGGACTTTCTAACAAAGCAGTTAGCCGAATTCAAAGATAGACTACAAGAGACAAGGATGGCTAATATACATATGGAAGAACAGTTTAAGCAAACAAAGCAGCAGCTGTCAAGGCAAATAACAGAAGAATGCCAAGCAGTTCAATTAAGAAGTGGGAAAACATTAAATACCCCACCTCAAGACAGCAAAAAGCTAAGAAATGAGAAAACCACCCAAAATTCACCTGAGGACAGTCAGAGCCCATGGAAAAGTAATTCTGGAACTAAAACGCCAGAAATTTGGTGGAAGGCTAGCGCTGAACGCCTAGACTATGCTCAGGACTGGCGTTCAACGCCAGAAACAAGGCAGGACTGGCGTTCAACGCCAGAAATAGGCAAGGATCTGGCGTTGAACGCCCAAAATGGGCAAGATCTGGCGCTGAACGCCCAAAATGGGCAAAGTTCTGGCGTTCAGACGCCAAGAACAGACAAGGAGCTGGCGTCCAATTTCACTTCAGCTTCTAACCCTGGCACTCAATTGCCAGTGAGGGATCAGACACACACAAATGCTGATAACAACCCCTCTAAAAAGGTTTCTTCAACCACTTCTGTAGGCAATAAACCTGCAGCAACTAAGGTTGAGGAATATAAAGCCAAGATACCTTATCCTCAAAAACTCCGGAAAGAGGAGCAGGATAAGCAATTTGCTCGCTTTGCAGATTACCTCAGGACTCTTGAAATAAAGATTCCATTCGCAGAAGAACTTGAGCAGATACCTTCTTATGCCAAGTTCATGAAAGAGATCTTGAGTCATAAAAAGGATTGGAGAGAAACAGAAAGAGTTCTCCTCACTGAAGAATGCAGTGCAGTCATTCTGAAGAGCTTTCCTGAAAAGCTTAAAGACCCTGGGAGTTTTCTGATACCATGCATGTTAGAAGGTAATTGCACCAAGACAGCTTTATGCGATCTTGGGGCAAGCATCAACCTAATACCTGCATCCACTATCAGAAAGCTTGGTTTAACTGAAGAATTTAAACCAACCCGGATATGTCTCCAACTTGCTGATGGCTCCACTAAATACCCATCAGGCGTGATTGAAGACATGATTGTCAGAGTTGGGCCATTCACCTTTCCCACTGACTTCGTGGTGCTAGAAATGGAGGAGCACAAGAGTGCTACTCTCATTCTAGGAAGACCCTTCCTAGCAACTGGACGATCCCTCATTGACGTCCAACAGGGGAAAATAACCCTGAAAGTCAATGATGATGAGTTTAAGTTAAACGCTGTCAAAGCCATGCAGCATCCAGACACATCAACAGACTGCATGAAAGTTTATCTTATTGACTCCTTGGTAGAAGAGATCAACATGGCTGAGAGTCTCGAATCGGAGTTGGAAGACATCTTTAAAGATGTTCAGCCTGATTTGGAGGATTCAGAGGACATAAAAGAGCCTCTGAAATCTCTTCTGGAAGGGGAAAAACCTCCTAAACCCGAGCTCAAGCCATTACCACCATCCTTGAAATATGCATTTCTGGGAGAAGGTGACACTTTTCCAGTGATCATAAGCTCTGCTTTAAATTCACAGGAAGAGGAAGCACTTATTCAAGTGCTAAGGACACACAAGATAGCTCTTGGGTGGTCCATAGGTGACCTTAAGGGCATAAGCCCAGCTAGATGCATGCACAAAATCTTATTGGAGGATAATGCTAAACCAGTGGTTCAACCACAGAGGCGGCTAAATCCAGCCATGAAGGAAGTGGTGCAGAAAGAGGTCACCAAATTACTAGAGGCTGGGATTATTTATCCTATTTCTGATAGCCCCTGGATGAGCCCTGTCCAAGTCGTCCCAAAAAAGGGAGGCATGACAGTGATTCATAATGAAAAAAATGAACTGGTTCCTACAAGAATAGTTACAGGATGGCGCATGTGTATTGACTACAGAAGGCTCAATACAGCCACCAGAAAGGATCATTTTCCTTTACCATTCATAGACCAGATGCTAGAAAGACTGGCAGGTCATGATTATTACTGCTTTCTGGATGGCTACTCAGGCTATAACCAGATTGCAGTAGATCCCCAGGATCAAGAGAAAACAGCATTCACATGTCCATCTGGAGTGTTTGCTTATAGAAGGATGCCATTTGGGCTGTGTAATGCGCCCGCAACCTTCCAGAGATGCATGCTCTCTATCTTCTCTGATATGGTGGAAATATTTCTGGAAGTCTTCATGGATGACTTCTCAGTATATGGAGACTCATTCAGCTCCTGTCTTGATCACCTGAAACTTATTTTGAAGAGATGCCAAGAGACCAACCTAGTTTTAAACTGGGAAAAATGTCACTTCATGGTGACTGAAGGAATTGTCCTTGGGCATAAAATCTCAAACAAGGGAATAGAGGTGGATCAAGAAAAAATAGAGGTAATTGAAAAATTACCACCACCTGCCAATGTTAAGGCAATCAGAAGCTTTCTGGGGCATGCAGGATTCTATAGGAGGTTTATAAAGGATTTTTCAAAAATCGCAAAACCTCTAAGCAATCTGCTAGCTGCTGACACGCCATTTGTGTTTGACACAGAGTGCCTGCAGGCGTTTGAAACACTGAAAGCTAAGCTGGTCACAGCACCAGTTATTTCTGCACCAGACTGGACATTACCATTTGAGCTAATGTGTAATGCCAGTGATCACGCCATTGGTGCAGTGTTGGGACAGAGGCATGACAAGCTTCTGCACGTCATTTATTACGCTAGTCACGTTCTAAATGATGCCCAAAAAAATTACACAACCACAGAAAAAGAATTACTTGCAGTGGTTTACGCCATTGACAAGTTCAGATCATACTTAGTAGGATCAAAAGTGATTGTGTATACTGATCATGCTGCTCTTAAATATCTACTCACAAAGCAGGATTCAAAACCCAGGCTCATCAAATGGGTGTTGCTTCTGCAAGAGTTTGATATAGAAATAAGAGACAGAAAAGGGACAGAGAACCAAGTGGCTGATCATCTGTCCCGGATAGAGCCAGTAGAGGGGACGCCCCCCCCTCTCTTGAGATCTCTGAGACTTTTCCGGATGAGCATTTATTTTCCATTCAGGAAACATCATGGTTTGCCGATATTGCAAACTATAAAGCTGCAAGGTTCATACCCAAGGAGTACAACAGGATACAAAAGAAGAAATTAATTACTGATGCAAAGTACTACTTGTGGGATGAACCCTATCTCTTTAAGAGATGTGCAGACGGAATAATCCGTAGGTGTGTGCCTAGAGAAGAAGCACAGAGGATCTTGTGGCATTGCCATGGATCTCAATATGGAGGCCATTTCGGAGGTGAGCGAACAGCCACCAAGGTCCTCCAATGTGACTTCTATTGGCCCACACTCTATAAAGATTCCCGAGAGTTTGTACGTAACTGTGACAGTTGCCAAAGAGCTGGTAATCTGCCTCATGGTTACGCCATGCCTCAACAAGGAATCTTGGAAATTGAGTTGTTTGATGTATGGGGAATTGACTTCATGGGACCCTTCGCACCATCATACTCAAACACTTATATTCTGGTGGCAGTTGACTATGTATCAAAATGGGTTGAGGCCATTGCCACACCCACCAATGATACTAAAACAGTGCTAAAGTTCCTCCAGAAACATATCTTTAGCAGGTTTGGTGTCCCTAGAGTACTCATCAGTGATGGGGGTACTCACTTCTACAATAAACAGCTTTACTCTGCCATGGTTCGGTATGGAATTCGCCATAAGGTGGCTACTCCATATCATCCACAAACTAATGGGCAAGCTGAAGTCTCTAACAGAGAATTAAAGAGAATCCTAGAACGGACAGTAAGTACCCGTAGAAAGGATTGGGCACGGAGCTTGGATGATGCTCTGTGGGCTTACAGAATAGCATTCAAGACCCCTATAGGGACCTCTCCATACCAACTTGTGTATGATAAGGCATGTCACCTGCCCGTGGAACTGGAACATAAAGCCTACTGGGCAACCAGATTCCTAAACTTTGATGCCAAATTAGCAGGAGAAAAAAAGATTGCTCCAGCTAAATGAGCTAGAGGAATTTAGATTCACAGCTTTCGAAAATGCCAAGCTTTATAAAGAGAAATAAAAAAAGTGGCATGACAGAAAGCTGTCATCTAGAATCTTTGAGCCAGGACAGAAGGTTCTCCTGTTCAACTCTAGACTCAGGCTATTCCCCGGGAAATTGAAATCCCGGTGGAGGGGACCATACGTGATTACAAGTGTATCACCATATGGTTATGTGGAGCTTCAAGATATTGATTCTGATAAGAGGTTCATTGTCAATGGACAGAGAATCAAGCACTATCTTGAAGGCAACGTTGAGCAAGAGTGCTCAAGGCTGAAGCTAGACTAAAAGCTCAGCAAGGTCCAGCTAAAGACAATAAAGAAGCGCTTGCTGGGAGGCAACCCAGCCATGGGGCATCAATCCTCTAAGCATTTTGCCCTATTTCTATTTTTATTTTTATTTGTTTATATAAAGTTCACTGACACTAAGGTAAAGAATCAATTGCATAAGTTCACAGGGTTACAGAAGAAATCTGCACACAAAACAGAGAAAAAGAGCTCACTGGCAAGAAAATGCCAGTAAGAGCCTATTTTGGGCGTTCAGCGCCCAAAAGGGGCAGCCAGTGGGCGCTGAACGCCAGTAAGGATAGCAATCTGGCGTTCAACGCCAGAAAAGGGCAACAACTGGGCGTTGAACGCCCAGGAGAGCAGCATTTGGGCGTTGAACGCCCAAAACAGGCAGTGTTTGGGCGTTCAAACGCCAGGATAGTGGGGAGGAGGTAAAAATCATTCTTCTTCATATTTTTTCATTCTAATTTTAAAATTCCATGTTTTTAATTCATGATTTCTTGCATAAACATGTTAAGAACCTTGATTTCGAAAATCCCTCTTTAAAAAAAATATCAAATGTATCTTAATCCATAAGCACCAAGCCTCTTTGCAAATTCAATCCAACTCTTTTCAAATCCTATTTTCAAAACAAATCTAATTTTTTTTCCAACTAATATCTTTTTCAAATCTCCACATTATCTTTTTCAAAATCTAGATTTATCTTTTTCAAAAATTTTTCATATTTTTTCAATTTTAAACTATATCCTCTCTTATCATATCTTCTATCTTATCTTTTCCAAATCAATCTTTTTATCATATCTTTATCTCTTTTTTCGAAAACCCACCCTCCCTCCCTTTAAATTTGGGTTCGGCCTCCCTCGCTTTCCATCAACAATTGCACCTAGCTCTCCTTCTATCCCTCTCCTTTTTTTTCTTTTGCTTGAGGACAAGCAAACCTCTAAGTTTGGTGTGTTTATCCGCGATCACTAAGATCATGGCTCCTAAAGGAAAACAACCCACTCCAAGAGGCAAGAAAGAGAGCATTCCAAAACCACTTTGGAATCAAGGGAAGTTCTTATCTAAAGAACATTCAGACCATCATAACAAAATAATGGGTCTGAGATCAGTGATCCCGGAAGTTAGATTCGATCTGAAAGAAGATGAATATCCGAAGATCCAGGAGCAAATTCGAATCAGGAACTGGGAAGTCCTAGCTAATCCTGAAACGAAAGTAGGGAGGAACATGGTTCAGGAGTTCTATGCTAATATGTGGCAAACTAACAAGCAGAAACTATCTGGGAATGCTTTCTATGACTATCGAACCGTGGTCAGAGGAAAGATTGTTCATACCCACCCTGATAGGATCAGGGAGATCTTAAAGCTACCTCAGCTGAAAGATGATCCAGACTCCTTCAACAGGAGAATGATGAGAACAGACAAGGGCCTGGATAAGATTCTAGAGGACATATGTATCCCTGGAGCCAGGTGGACCACCAACACAAAGGGTGTCCCAAATCAACTCAAGAGAGAAGATCTCAAACCAGTCGCCAGAGGATGGCTGGACTTCATTGGGCATTCTTTGTTGCCCACTAGCAACCATTCTGAAGTCACCATTAAAAGAGCAGTGATGATCAATTGCATCATGATGGGAAAAGAAGTGGAAGTTCATCAGCTAATCTCAGCTGAACTCTACAAAATTGCTAACAAAAATTCTAAAGAGGCCAGGTTGACTTATCCAAGCGTGATTTCTCTGCTCTGCAAGGACGCCGGAGTAAAGATGGGAATAACTGAGTATATCTCAGTTGAGAAACCAATCACCAAAGCATCAATAGAAAAACAACAAGCACAGGATGACCCCACCAAGAAGAAAACACAGGAATTTCTCCCAGAAATCCCTCAATCTGAATACTGGGAGTATCTTGAGACGTCTGTTACCAAGATACGGGAAGCTATGGAACAAATAATAAAAGAACATAAGGAACACAGTCAAATTCTTACCTATATGTTTAAAGAACAAGAGGAGCAAGGGCGTGACTTAAGGGAATTGAAGCGCCAGAAGTTATCTCTTAAAGGACCAAGCACCCCACGGATCAGAGGAACATCCACTTCCCAGAACAAAGGTTGTTAAATTCCAATTTCTGCTTTAACTTTGTGATAGTGTCATTATAGAAGTTCACCTTAGGAGTCATATAGTAGTAATTAGTATCTATTTTAATTTTATATCCAATTAAGCCATAGTTTATTTTTCTCATCATCAGCAAACATGAATAAAATAGTAGATCTTTAAAATAAGAGGCAATAAAATTTTGAGTTTTTAAAGAGAAATTCTAATTAGTTACATGTGGTGGCAATACTTTCTGTCTTCTGAATGAATGCTTGAACAGTGCATATGTCTTTTGAATTTGTTGTTCAAGACTGTTAAATATGTTGGCTCTTGAAAGAATGATGAACATGAGACATGTTATTGATAATCTGAAAAATCATAAAAATGATTCTTGAAGCAAGAAAAAGCAGCAAAAAAAAAAAGCCAATAACCCTTAAAACCAAAAGGCAAGGGTAATAAAAAGGATCCCAAGGCTTTGAGCATCAGTGGATAGGAGGGCCTAAGGGAATAGAATCTTGGCCTAAGCGGCTAAACCAAGCTGTCCCTAACCATGTGCTTGTGGCGTGAAGGTGTCAAGTAAAAACTTGAGACTGAGTGGTTAAAGTCAAGGTCCAAAGCAGAAAGAAGAGTGTGCTTAAGAACTCTAGACACCTCTAATTGGGGACTTTAGCAAAGCTGAGTCACAATCTAAAAGGTTCACCCAATTATGTGTCTGTGGCATTTATGTATCCGGTGGTAATACTGGAAAACAAAGTGCTTAGGGCCACGGCCAAGACTCATGAAATAGCTGTGTTCAAGAATCATCATACTGAAATAGGAGAATCAATAACACTATCTGAATTCTAAGTTCCTATAGATGGCAATCACTCTGAGCTTCAATGGATAAAGTGAGATGCCAAAACTGTTCGGAAGCAAAAAGCTACTAGTCCCGCTCATCTAATTAGAATCTGAGCTTCACTCAAAACTCTGAGATATTATTGCTTCTCAACCTATTAGTCTTCTATTTTATTTGTCTAGTTGCTTGAGGACAAGCAACAGTTTAAGTTTGGTGTTGTGATGAGCGGATATTTTATACGCTTTTTGGGGTTAATTTCATATAGTTTTTAGTATATTCTAGTTAGTTTTTAGTTTATTTCCATTAGATTTTAGGAAAAATTCATATTTCTGGACTTTACTATGAGTTGTGTATTTTTCTGTAATTTCAGGTATTTTTCTGGCTGAAATTGAGGGAGTTGAGCAAAAATCTGATTCAGGCTGAAAAAGGACTGCTGATGCTGTTGGATTCTGACCTCCCTGCATTCAAAGTGAATTTTCTGGAGCTACAGAACTTGAAATGGCGCGCTTCCAATTTCGTTGGAAAGTAGACATCCAGGGCTTTCCAGCAATATATAATAGTTCATACTTTGCTCAAAGATAGACGACGTAAACTGGCGTTCAACGCCAGTTCTCTGCCCAATTCTGGCGTCCAGCGCCAGAAAAGGATTAAAAGTTGGAGTTCAACGCCAGAAATAGATCCAAACCTGGCGTTGAACGCCCAAAACAGCCTTATGCACGTGAATTGTTTAAGTCTCAGCCCCAGCACACACCAAGTGGGCCCCAGAAGTGGATCTCTGCACCATCTGTCATAGTCTACTCACTTTTTGTAAACCTAGGCTACTAGTTTAGTATTTAAACAACTTTTAGAAACTTATTTAGTATCTCATGACATTTTTAGACCTGAACTTTGTACTCTTTGACGGCATGAGTCTCTAAACTCCATTGTTGGGGGTGAGGAGCTTTGCTGTGTCTCAATGAATTAATGCAAGTATTTCTGTTTTCTATTCAAACATGCGTGTTCCTATCTAAGATATCCATTCGCGCCTAACTATGGAGAAGGTGATGATCATTGACACTCATCACCTTTCTCAATCCACGAACGTGTGTCTGACAATCACCTCCGTTCTACATCAGATTGAATGAATATCTCTTAGATTCCTTAATCAGAATCCTTGTGGTATAAGCTAGATTGATGGCGGCATTCATGAGAATCCGGAAAGTCTAAACCTTGTCTGTGGTATTCCGAGTAGGATTCAGGGATTGAATGACTGTGACGAGCTTCAAACTCGCGAGTGCTGGGCGTAGTGACAGACGCAAAAGGAAGGTGAATCCTATTCCAGCATGATCGGGAACCTCAGATGATTAGCCGTGCTGTGACAGAGCATTTGGACCATTTTCACAAGAGGAGGGGATGTAACCATTGACAACGGTGATGCCCCAACACACAGCTTGCCATAGAAGGACGTGCGTGCGTGAATCAGAGGACAGAGGAAAGCAGAGATTCAGAAGTCAAAGCATCTCCAAAACTCCAACATATTCTCCATTACTGCATAACAAGTAACCTTTAACCCATGCTCTCTTGTTTATTCGCAATTCAACTGATAAATACAATTGACTTCCTGAATAAGAATTGCAAGATAACCATAGATTGCTTCAAACCAACAATCTCTGTGGGATTCGACCCTTACTCATGTAAGGTATTACTTGGACGACCCAGTGCACTTGCTGGTTAGTGGTACAAGTTGTGAAAAGTGTGATTCACAATTTGTGCACCACATCCCATGAGACTTTTATTCATTGATCCCTTTTGTTTCTTGTCAATTCAGGGCTTATTTGTGTTCTTAGGCTAAGTGCTCTGTAAGAGGGCAACTCTTTAAAATAAGCTTTCAGCCAACACTCCCGAACCAGTTGGTTCAAGGTGCTAGCTGTTGAAACACCCCTAAGGACTTACTTCCTCAAGTCTCTCCCCCATACATACACACCACAGGCACATGGTTTATTTATTTTCTTTCCTTGAGGTCTTGGTGTCCAGCACGTCTTTGGGCTACTAAATGTTCTGTAGCAAAGATTGCTCTTGATAGTGGACTTTCAGCTGATAATCCTGGGTTAGTTAACCCAAGTTACCAGGTGATAAAGCACCCCTGAGAGCTTAGTAATCCAAGCAGATCCTTGGTACAAGAACACCACAGACACATCCCTCAAAACTCAAACCTTTGGTGCCCAGCCTCTTTTCTTGCTATTTTTCTTTTATTCTTCACTTTAATTGTTTCTTTCCCTTTTTCTTATTAGGATCTTGTTATTTAGCTAGTCTCATGGGGTGTGTTCAAAGCATATGATTTAGGACAGATAGTTGTCTTCTCACCTTGTTGGTGAACCAACTTAGCTAACTTATGACTTCACCACAAACTTAGGAACTTACTCCATACTATGAACTCCCCTCTGGTATTTTATAAAACACTCATTCTCCTTTCATTTGATTCAAAAGGACAAGCATACAAGTAAGTAAGGAAATGATGCAGTAATGACATTCAGACTAGCAAACACAGCCCTAATCAACAAAAAGTTTAAAAGACAGAATTGAAAAAGGTTCAAACTAACATGGAAGCATGTTCTATTTCATACAAGATCTTCCTTATTTAAAGCTTGAAAAAGATGGAACAAAGAAGGAACTCCACCACCTTTTACTCATGAGGTTGCCCATGCTCTCCCTCTTGCTCGTCCTCTTTGTGTTTACTTGTTGCGCTTGAGCTCCCACCTCCTTTGCCTTTTCCAATCAACTTCTTCCAGAAGCCAGCATCTTCCATCTTCTTTTTAAATGTTTCCTTCTGTTGTTTCACCTTCCTTTCTTCTTGTTCTACAAAATCTTTTTGGACCTCATCATATTTAGGGATGGCGTAGTGTAGATGATGCATATGACATGTAGTTCAACTTGGCTTGAGTGTTTACGTTGAACTCCTCCCTATGTAGTTACCGTCCTTCATTAAGTACACTGAACTCGTTGAATGCTTTCATCTGAGCTAGCTGCCACTGGTTGAGTTCTTGCAAGTGCTTATCTTGACGCTCTTGCCTTTCATTCACTTGGTTGATGGCTTGAGTGAGCTGGGAGTAGTGTTCCTGTTGCTGCTCCATTGTTGTTTCTGCCACTCTTCTTGTTGGCTCATCCAGTTGGACTGAAGGTTTAGTATTTGCTCTTGTCCTTCCATATGTCTCATCCCCAAGTCTTCAATGGCTCTTAGAAGATGATTCAAATTCAAGTTGGTTGGGTCATGCTGTTCTTCTTGTTGATATTCTTCCTGATGAGACTCTTCTTGATGGGCTCCTTCTTTTGGTTTTCGCTTTCCTATTTGAGGTCTTCTTTGTTATTGGGCGGGCGTAGTATAGATCAGACGCTGGAGTGTAACTAGCCTCCCAGGGTTCACCCAGTCTGGATTGCTATCATCGAAGACTACCTTGGCTTTTGTGCACAATCTGAGAATGGTGCTGGGGTACCAAAGCCTGGCACCCGAATCAACCTTCTCAGCTGACTCTTGAATGCCCTCAGCTATGAGCTCATGCACATTGATTTCTCCACCCTGTACTAGGCAATGTACCATGGTCGCTCGATTAATATTGACCTCTGAATTATTTGCAGCTGGGAGGATAGACCTCCTCACCAGTTCAAACCATCCCTTGGCTTCTGGGCTAAGGTCTCCCCTCTTGATGAACCGGGGTCTCTTATCTGTATACCTTTCTCAGTCTGCTCCTATGACACATATGTCAGTCACTATTTCATCGAGTTCATCATTGTCAGGGCTCTTACTTATCCTTGCATGATAACTAAGCTCATAAAAATGTGGTGATTTCAACTGAAGGGCTCTTGTTATAGCATTTGGACTGAAGTCCACCTCTTTTCCTCTTACATAGCTTTTGAAGGTTGGGGCTTTGGTTTTATCTTCTCTAACCACGTTTGCATAGAACTCTTTGATGAGGTTTGCATTGATCTTCCCTTCTGGGTTCGTGAGCCTTTGCCACCCTCTTTGTTCAATTTTCTCTCGAATCTGTGGGCACTCATCCTTGTCAATTTGGAATGTTAACTCAGGCAGTATCTTCTTGAGCTTTATCCGTTCAAATTCGAGCTCATGGAACGCAGTTTTAAATCTCTTCTCATCAATAGGGATGCTCTCCATTGGTTCCTTCCTCTTTTGCCTCTTGGAGCTTGATGCTGCCATGAATTTGAGTTGCTGTGTGAAGAGAGTGGAAGTTACGGATAGATGAGGAATTTGGTTGGTTAGGACAAGGTGTGATGAAGGAATTTGGATGCCAAAGGTGTGAAGTGTGAGAAATAGCACTTTGGGTGTGAAGGGGAAGTACGGACTTGGATTCACTTATATAGGGAAGTGAGGAGGAGATGAAAGGTGTGGATTGATGGGGTTGGTGTATGATGAACGGATGGGGTTTTGTATGGAATAAGCACAAGGATTACCAACTTTATGATGGGGTTGGTTCAGTTTCCAAGTTTGTTCTTCTTCCAATGTTGCATGGCAACCATTCCCAATGCATTCCCTCTTGAGACACGTGTGAAATATTCTCCTTTTGTGTTATCCGAACCTTCCTCATTTAATTGTCCAATCAATCCCCTTCAATGCTCCTTTCCCTTTTCCTATAAAATAAGAAAAATTAATATCATTGAGAAATTATACTTTATGGCTAGAATAATAAAGAAAAAGAACTAGATTGTTTATTCATGAACACCAACTAACTAACTAACTGTGTATTCTTATATGCACATTGGTGGCACCTTGGGTGATACCAAACTTAGTTTGTAGTACTGTGATGAAAAAGTTTTGTTCAAGGCTCCAAGACTAGCATGCTCTGAATTGCATTCATGCTCTCTTGGAATGCTCTGAACACCAAACTTATTCTTCACTATATACTGCATAATAAGGATTTTACCAAGTGTTTGTCAAGTTTGGGTTGGAATTCATGAATATTAACTTATTCACTATTTTATAAAAGCATATAAAACATGGGTTGCCTCCCATGAAGCGCTTCTTTAGCATCACTAGCTTGACGTTTCTCCTTCATCAGGGAAGTTGATAATGCTTCAAGTCCTCCCTCCTTGCTGTGGACCTATATCCATTGGTTGTATCAATGATCTCTACATGTTCCAAGGAGAGAATTCTGTTGATAGTAAAGACCTTAGGTAACTGAGATGGTACAGTGGGGAGATCAGGGGGGATATCTGGGAAGTAAGCTGAGATCACTTTATCCCCTTGAGAGAAGTCCTCGGTAGGGATCTTCTTGTTCCTCCACCTCCTTGGTACCTTCTTCTTTGTTCCTCGTGATGTTGTCTTACTCTTTGTGACCTCCTCCTCTAAGGAAATGTGGTTACTGGTCTCATATGATTCTGGTGGTTTAGGTTCCTCCTAATTTTCTTTGAGCTGTGGCAGTTGCTGTTTGCCTTATTCATCAATCAAGGGAGTTCCCAGATGTGCTAGTTGTGTTTCAGTGCTTGTTTCTTCCTTCAGTATCTCACTGTGATCCTTCCTTGGTTCCTTGTTCTCTTGATCTGTTTCTTGTGAGTGTTTGAAAACAGTGAAGGTGAGCTGTTCATCATGGATCCTCAAGATTAGCTCCCCTCGCTCCACATCTATGAGTGCTCTGACTGTAGCTAGGAATGGTCTTCCCAATATGATTGGGTGAGTGTGACTCTCTTCCATGACCAATATGACAAAGTCTGTGGGAAGAAAGTATTTCCCAACCTTTATCAACACGTTTTCCACCACTCCTATTGCTTGTTTTTGAGTTTTGTCAGCCGGCCTGATGACTACATCTATGGGCATTATCTCATTGATCTGCAGCCTCTTCATAAGGGATAAGGGCATTAAGTTGATGCTTGCTCCCAAATCGCAGAGTGCTTTATCAAACATTATTTCTCCTATGGCACATGGGATGTGAAAGCTCCCTGGGTCCTTTCTTTTTGTAGGCAACTCTGGTTGAATGAGGGCGCTGCACTCCTTGTTCATCACTATAGTTTGGCCTCCTTTGAGTGAGCTTTTCTTGGGAAGCAGTTCCTTCATATACTTGATGTATGGTATGTTTACATGCAGAGATGCAAACAAGTCAAGAAATCTTGAGTATATTCTCTTCTCCATAGCACCATTGAGTAGTTGGGGAAAGGGTGCATAGAGTCTCAGCAGCTCCTGTTGTGAGATTTTTGGTTCTTGGTGATCTTTTTTCCTTCTTCTCTGCTGAGGTATCTCCAGGTTGTTCTGGCGGCCTGTTTGGCTTGTCCTCAGTCTCCTTATCACTTGTAGTGACCATCTTGCAATCTTCCCATCTTACTTTCTTTGTTTCACCTCTCGGATTTTTCTCTGTGTCACTTGGGAATCCATCTGTAGGTTTGGGAATCTGCTCAGAGAGATACCCCACTTGAGATTCCAACCTCTTGATAGTGTCTCCCTGGTTCTTAAAATTGGCTCGCACTTCCTCCTTGAACACCTTGTTGTCTTGAATCTCTTTGCATATGCCTTCAAGTAGGTTTTCAATCTTCGAGAGTCTGTCATCAGATGATGGTGGGTTGGGGTTGGATGGATGAGAAATGTTAGTTTGGCCTTGGTAAAAGTATTAAGAGGGGTGGTTATGTGGGTGCTGATATGGTCTAGGTGTGGCATGTTGGTGAGCTAAGTTGTTAGGATTTGGACGTCTTTGATCTAGGTCTTGGTCTTGTTGATTTCCCCACCCAAAGTTTGGGTGGTTCCTCCATCCAGGGTTGTAGGTTTTGGAGTATGGATCATGGTTTTGCCTAGGTGAATTCCCAATGTAGTTGGCTTGCTCCTGACTACCCTCTGCTTCTTCATTCACTTCTTCTTGGGTCGTTGATGAGGTGGTGATTGCTGTTACTTGGTTCCTCTCCATCTTCTTGGTGAGGTCAGCCAACTGCTTGGTTATGAGCTTGTTTTGGGCCAGCAGTGCATCCACATTGTTTAGCTCCATCACTCCTCTAGTGTTCCCTCTTTCGGAGGCATAGAAGTAGTCATTCTCTGCTACAGTTTCAATGACATCTATGGCCTCCTCAATGGTCTTCTTCTTGTTCAGAGATCCCCCGGATGAGTGGTCTACTGCCTTCTTTGATTCATAGGAAAGGCCTTCATAGAAAATGTGTAGCTGCACCCATTCATTGAACATATCTGGTGGACACCTCCTTGTTAGGTCCTTAAACCTCTCCCATGCTTCATATACAGTCTCACCATCCTGCTGCTTGAATGTTTGCACCTCAGCTCTCAGCCTGTTAATCCGTTGAGGAGGATAGAATCTTGCCAAGAATTTATTCACCACATCTTCCCAAGTTGTCAAACTCTCCTTCGGAAAAGACTCCAGCCATTTAGATGCCTTGTCCTTGAGTGAGAAAGGGAACAGAAGTAGTCTATAGGTGTCAGGATGAACACCATTAGACTTCACAGTATCGCATATCCTCATAAATGTGGTTAGGTGATGATTGGGGTCTTCTTGGACACCTCCTCCGAATGAACAATTATTCTGAACAAGAGTGATGAGTTGTGGCTTTAGTTCAAAGTTGTTGGCATGTATGGTTGGCTTTTGGATGCTACTTCCACAGTTTCCTGGGTTTGGGTTGATGTAAGAACCTAGAACTCTTCTCTCTTGCCCAGCATGATTTGCTAGACCTTCTCTCCCATGGTTGTGAGCCTCTTCTTCATGATGGTTCTCCATATTCTCCTCCATGTTTGGTTCAAAGTACTCTTCTTCTTCCTCAACACCAACTACTCTCTTTCTTCTTGCTTCCCTCCTTAATCTAAGAAAGGTCCTCTCTGGTTCAGAATCAAAGGAAGTTGAAGCCCCGCTTCTCCTCCCTGTCATACAACCAACAAGGTACAAGCAAGGAAATAGATCCAGAAACTATTCTAAAAAAAATGCTGCTAGTGTGAGTGATGCAATATATCAAACAGTTAGTTGGTGAGTGAAACAGAGTGTAAACAACTGAAATAAAGGGGTTAAAGGGATGGGAATACAAAACAACTGAAACCGAAAGTAAAGTTCTCAAACAGAAATTTAAATCAACAGAATAACAAATGCTCAATCTAGTGATCCTCCAACTTAATCATTGTTGATACAAAATCAATCCCCGACAACGGCGCCATAAACTTGATACACACGGAAACTTGTCTCTCAATAATTTTCCTTCGGCAAGTGTACCGAATTTGTCGTCAAGTAAAAACTCACAATAGAGTGAGGTCGAATCCCACAGAGATTGAATGATCAAGCAACTTTAATTAGAGGAATGTTCTAATTGAGCAAACTAGAAATTGATTTGAGATTTGCAGAAAATTAAATGGCGGGAAAGTAAATAGCAGAAAAAGTAAATGCTAGAAATAAAGAGCTGAATGTAAATGGCGGAAAGTAAATTGCAGAATCTTAAATGGGAATGGGGTAATTGCTCATAAAAGTAAATGGCAGAAATTAAAGAGAATGGGTAAGATCAGAAATGGGAGTTCATTGGGTTCAGGAGATGTTGCATTCTCCGGATCAAGTTCATTTTCATCTCTTCCTCAATCAATGCATTCATTGATCTCCTTGGCAATCTTAAGTGATCGAATTCCAATTTCTTGGTAATTCAATCTCTCAAATCTTGATCAATAGCCAATTCCTTGGTCAATTGCTCATGAGAAGAGATGAAGTATGGTCACTGATTATACCACATGCATTTCCCAAATCAGATGTTGGTGGGATTATAGTCACATATCCATCCAAACCCAATTTGGTCCAGCATGAGAAAGCATTTCTAGCATGATCTCTTCATTCCTCTTTCAAGGTTCAGAAGATATCCAAGTATGAATAGCTTCTTTTCCAAGATAACTACCCAATTGGATGAAGATCGAAAGCTTTCAAGTAAAATCAAGAGAAAAGATAGAAGAAGGAGAATGAAAACTAATATTGATCCATCAAATTACAACAGAGCTCCCGAACCCAATGAAAGGGGTTTAGTTGTTCATAGCTCTGAAAGATGAAAACAAAGATGGAGAATACATGATGAAAGTAAAACTAGAAGTGCAGAGAAAGTAAAATACAGAGAGTAGTTCTATGCCAAAGGCTCCCTAAAGTTTCCAACTCCCCAAACTAATTCAAAGCTACTCCTATATATACTACTCTTCCGATCTTCTAGTTGGCTCTTCAAGTCTTGGGTATAGGCCTCTGAATCTTGAGTTTGAAGCAGTTATCCTTTTCATTGGGCTTAGCTTTGCTTGCAGAGAGAAAAGGTGAAGTAGGCAGGGACTTTGACTCAGGATGTTAGTGGTGTCAACGTTAAGTGAAAGTGTGGGTTCGAGAACGTTAGTGACAATCACCTTTTTCACTAACGTTCCTAACCCAAATATGATCACGTTGACTTCAACGTTAGTGGCACTAACGTGACCACTAACTTTGCCTCTTGATCCTTTGCACACGTTATTGGGACTTACCTTTCTCAATAACGTGGAGAGTCCTCCCTTGTCCCTACGTTAGCGTCCACGTTAACTAGGTTAACGTGGCTTCTAACGTAGTAATGCCAATCCTTCGAGAACGTTTGTGACACTTACCTTTGTCACTAACGTTCCAATGTGCCCCTATTTACCACGTTAGAGTCAGTTAACGTGGCTTCTAACGTAGTCATGCTAGCCATCTCCAACGTTAGTGACAAAGGTAAGTGTCACTAACGTTGGCTCATCATCTCTTTATCCACGTTAGCCTCCACGTTAACTAAGTTAACGTGGGAGTTAACGTTGCTCATGGTGGCTCTTGGTGGTTCACCCCAACGTTAGTGACAAAGGTAAGTGTCACTAACGTTGGCTATCAATTGCTCTCTCCACGTTAGCTTCCACGTTAACTAAGTTAACGTGGGAGTTAACATGGCTTATGGAGGCTTGGCCAACGTTAGTGACAAAGGTGAATGTCACTAACGTTGGCTTCTCTTTTGCTTCTTAACGTTAGAGTCCACATTAACTAAGTTAACGTGGCTCTTAACGTGGCCACTTATGAGCTTGGTCCAACGTTAGTGACAAAGGTAAGTGTCACTAACGATGGCTCCATTTTCTTTCTTCCACGTTAGAGTTCACGTTAACTTAGTTAACGTGACTCTTAACGTGGGTTATGATGGCTTCGAGGGCGTCACTAAAACAAATATGGCTTTTAGCAACGCCAAAATTTGCAACGCCTTAAAACCGTTCTCTTAGATAGTTTTAGACAACGGTTTTTGTAGTGTTACTGTTGAATTCAATTTGTCATTATTTTATAGCAACAAATTAAAACCGTTCTCTTTGACTATTTTAAAGAACGGTTTTATAACCGTTACCATGAATTATTTTTAAGCAACGGTTTTTTTTTGTTGTTTAAAGAATTGTACAAAAGAAACGCATTAAAACCGTTGCCGCAATGCTACACTTAAAAACCGTTCTATTAGATGGTCTTAGACAACGATTTTTACAGTGTTGCTGTTGAAGTTTATTTTTTCATTACGCTATAGTAACAAAATATAACCGTTCTCTTTGACTATTTTAAAGAACGGTTTTACAACCATTACAACAATTGTTTATGAAACAACCATTTTCTAATATTATTTAAATAATTATACAAATTAAACAATGTTTTCAAAATATAATATTTTTTATAATTTATAATAATAATATATAATATTTATTATAAATTTATTTTAATTTTATTTGTTTAAAATAATATTTGTTATTTATTTATAACAATACACTACAACATTTTTGGCCTAAGGTAACCCTTATTCGAAGCAACATTTAACAAAAGTTGCCTTAGATTCGATAAAAAAAAATAACATTTTTGACAAGTTACCTTTGAGTAAGGCAAAGATAACAAAATTTTTTGCCACCCACAAAAATAGTTGTCTTTGATATCTAAAACAACACTTATAAAATGTTGCAATATAAAAAATTTAAGACAACATTTTTAAATAAAAATGTAACATTTTATAAGAATTATCAAAAAAATTAAATAAATAACATTTATAAAAAATTACCTAAAATTATTCATAATTAAAAATTAAAAAAAAAAAACTTTTAATCCTATTCTCACCCATTATTTTCCCAATCAATTAACTTAAAAAAAGAAGAAAAAAGAACATATGTGCTTCACAGCTTCAGTTCACTACCCTAAGCCCTAACACTTCAGAAACCAATCTCAAATGGCGACACACCCTAACGGCGACAGCAGCTCTCGATCATGGTGCTCTCCTCCACATACGACGACGGTGCGGTGCCCTTCTCCATGGACGTCGGCGCGGTCAGCTTCTCTACGCTCGCTGCTCCACGGCGACGGCGCGGTGCACTCCTCGTTTTGGCCTGAACCACCACCGTTGAGAAACCCCTGTCCCTTCTCTTCTCCTTCTCCTTCTTCCTCTTCTTCTTCTTCCCCTGTCTCGCCTCCTCCGCTTCGCGAGCTATGACAATACTACATGCAGCTGCAACCCCCCTCCTCCTCCTCTGCGTGTAAGAAGCTTCTGAATTTTACTATGGGAATGGAATTTCTGAATTCATTTATTCTGAATTTTAGTATCTGAATTTTATTATGTGAATGGAATTTCTGAATGCATTGATAATGAATTTTAGTATGGGAATTTTCTGAATTTTAAAGTAATGAAGCATTATATATTATATATTCACTTGCATTATAACTTTTTTTACTCGGAGAGAAAGAGTGAAGTAGTGGCGTACATGATGATGAACGTTGTTTGGTGTATAAATATTTCAGATGTTTTGTGTTTAAAGTTCACTGCATTCTAACTATTAATCTAAACGAGGAGAAAACTTGTGAGGAATCTCAATTGATTTTGAGAAAATGTTCATACATTGTTCTTCAAATTCATTTTTCAACTTGTGAGGCATTTGATTTTGACTACACTTATTTACTAAATCCTGTTTTGATTTCCTGCAGATCATGATGAAAGACCAATTTGCAATTTATATGATCCAGAAGGTTATTAATATATGTTCTAAAAATCAGCGAGCAATCTTGCTTTCTCACATCAGAGTTCATGCTCATGCTTTGAAGAAATACACTTATGGAGAACACATTGTGGCTCGGTTAGAACTAACAATTTGGAGGTGTGCACTACTACTAAAGCATATATGAATTCATATTTATGCAGAATTGGATAGGTAGCATATTCATGGGAAGATCCCTGTTTTATTATATTATATGTTGAGAAATCGTATCATGGTTTTACTAATTTAGATGAGACCTTGTCTTACATTATATGCATTCTTAGTCACCTTTTGATTTGGAACTGTAATTGTCAATCCCCTGAATTGACTGCATAATTTTTGGAGTATAGGAACCTCAGACCTAAAATGCTATATGATTTTTCATCAAACGAATGTTAAGTGTATTTATTGTCCTTATATATCATATTAACTATTAGATGAGTTGAAGATTAATTTCAATAAAGTTTATATGTTAACTGCATAAGTTTTGTTATACTTATATATGATATTAATTTCAATAAAGTTTATATGTTTCAGTAACAAAATGAATTTTAACCTCACATGCATTTTTGATGATTCAGTCTCTCTTACCTGTTAGTTTACATAATGTTGAATTGGAAAATGCTAACAAAAAAGAAAGAAAGAAAAATGGTGGGAAACTAAGCTTAACTTTCATGGATTTAACTGCCAACTTGGCTTTGAGAATGAGATGTTGAATTGTAGTTGAAGCAAAGAAATTTAAGGCCCTTTTTTCTTTTTGGGAAATAGCTATATGGACATCTTGCACAGTGCAATTAAGGGAATCAAAATGATGAAAGAGGGGGGGTGGGGGTGGTGGTTAAGGAGGAAATTCTCCATAGGAATTGTTTAGTTAATATGTTTGAGAAAGATGTGATTGTTGATTAAAACATATGTCCGTGCTCTTTTATTTGCTTCAATGCCGATTGATACATTTCTTAAACTTAACAGTGAACCTGATGGTGAAGAGCAATTGGATGAGAATGAAGGAGATATTATAGAGGAGCAGGACAATGATTATATTAATCCAACTGAGGCTGAGAACATAGACAATACTTTGAAAGGTAAACTTTTTGCAGGTTCTCAATTTTTTTTCGTGTTTACATTTTCTTAGTTTAATTAGTTTGTTCAGTTTTTGTTAAATTAGCCAGTTTAGTTATGCATGCTTAGTGGATTATAGGTGGTTAGGAAGTTATATCTGATTTGTAGTGGATTTAGGTTGAACTTTTTGGTTGCTGCTGATGCCTGGAATGAACGGTTTCAAATTGTATAGTGCTGTTTTATCCTTGTTAATGGCTGATTTCATGCCTTGTTTTGATTGAGCAATGGTGATGATGGCCTTATTATGCAAATTTTTATATTGCTGTTGATTGCCATTCATTCTCCCTCCCATTGCCTTATTATGTCGACATTGCTCTGCCTCCATTCTCCCTCCCCTTGCCATTTTCTGTTTCTACTTCTTCTGCTGGTTCTCAATTCTTTTCCTTAATTATATTTTCTTAGTTTAATTAGTTTGTTCAGTTTTTGTTAAATTACCCAGTTTAGTTATGCATGCTTAGTGGATTATAGGTGGTTAGAAAGTTATATCTGATTTGTAGTGTATTTAGGTTGAACTTTTTGGTTACTGCTGATGCCTGGAATGAATGGTTTTCTGAGCTGTTGTAATTGACAAATGATGGTTGTTGCAGTTTTGTTTCAAGTTGTATGGTGCTGCTTTATCCTTGTTAATGGCTGATGTCATGCCTTGCTTTATCCTTGCTACTGATTGCCATTTTTCGCTTGCTGCCATTTAATTCATATAAATTGATCCTGATTAGTGCTGATTTGATTTTAGTGAGTTCATATGGGTTGATTTTGCTGTTTGTTTAAATTCAGATATGTCCTATTTACTGCCAGAATGCTGCTGAAATTTCTAAAAATTTGTGTTAATTGAATTCCAATTTGTGAATTGAATTTGGTAATTTGTTACTTTAGTTTTGTTTCGTGACCAAATTCAACTCAATAGGTTGCTTTAATTTGTTCTTTTTTTTTTCAATTAAATATCTTATAAATCAATAAGAGGGATGGTATAATTAGTATCTTTGTATAGAGACAACAGTAAAGAAAACATGAGGACCTACACAATGCTTGAAGATTCATGCAAGACAGTTGGAAGATAGAGAAGAAATTACTCTAGATATTGAAGGAGAGGCAATTGGTCCTTCTGATGAAGCTGTAAACAACTTGAGCAAATTTTCGGGCACCGTGGCAAGGAATTCATATTTTTGTCCATTAATTTACACAAATTGGAAGGGGATTAAAGATAAAGAAGCCATTTGGCAATATGTTCAAGTGAGAACTTTAGTCTTGTTTCTTTTAGAAAGTATCTGAAAATGTACACATGTATTTTATTCTTACTAGCAAATAATATTTGTGGACATGATGACTATTTGCTACTTAGCTATTTCAACTCTCTTTTGTTATTATATTTTTTGCAAACTTAGATGATATTGTAGATCTTACAACAATTTTTATAAGTTAAATTTGATGGAAAATGTTCAATTATTTTTCTTTAGTGACTTGATTCAAATAGTTTAGATTATTTATTGACACTAAATAATTAAAAAAAACTGAAATCAAAGATGACTACATAATAAAACTGTTGCCAAAACACGACTTCAACGGTAACGCTTTAAAACCGTTGTCTTAGATGACTATTAAATGGCAATGGTATCAAAACCGTTGCCGAAAAACGACATCAACGGTAATGCTTTAAAACCGTTGTCCTAGATGTCTATAAACTGGCAATGGTTTTAAAACCGTTGCCGAAACCTGGCATCAACGGTAACGGTTTAAAACCGTTGGCTATGTGAATAATAAAACCACAATAGTTTAAAACCGTTGCCTATCCAGTTACGGTATTAAACCGTTGTCATATTAATAGGAACGGTTTGAAACCGTTGCTTATTGAGTAACGGATGAAAACCGTTGTTTAAAATTTTCCGTCAAAACCGTTGTCTATGCCACTAACTGTGGCAACGGTTTTTCTGTTACCATTGCCTTAGGTAAAAAACCGTTGCCTTTGAGCATTAGTAACGGCTGCATATACCACAGGTCAAAAACCGTTGCCAGAGCGTTGCCTAAAGTTTTGGGTACGGTTTTTCAATCTACGGCAACGGTTTTTGACCGTTGCGAAAAGCCTTATTTGTTGTAGTGCGTTATTGGCGATTACTTTTCTCATTAACGTTGCAAGCTAGCTCCCATTCCACGTTAGTGGTCACGTTAGTTAGACTAACGTGGCTGCTAACGTGGTTCTTCCTTGCTTCCTTTGTCCTGAAATCAAGCAATAAAGTGCATCAAAGTTCTAATCCAAATCATGAGACATGCATCCTCTAATTTGTCATATAATTCATGCAAAATTCTCATGAAATCATGTAAAGTGCACAATGTATGCTTGAATCAAGATGTAAGTGAATATCTACCCAAAACTAGCTTATTTTCTAAGAAAATGCATGAAACTACCTTAAAAACAGTAAAGAAAAGGTCAGTAAAACTGGCCAAAATGCCCTGGCATCAAAATCTTGCAAGGAATTTGTTCACGACCTCTTCCCATGTAGTTAGGCTATCCTTGGGGAATGATTCCAACCACTTTGCTGTCTTATCTCTGAGTGAGAAAGGGAACAAAAGTAGTTTGTAGATGTTTGGGTGTACCCCATTGGACTTTACAGTATCACATATCCTCAAGAATGTGTTGAGATGTTGATTAGGGTCTTCTTGGGCACTTCCTCCATATGAGAAATTATTTTGAACAAGTGTGATGAGCTGAGGCTTCAGTTCAAAATTATTGGCATGAATTGTTGGCTTCCGGATGCTACTGCCACAATTCCCTGGGTTTGGGTTGATGTAAGAGCCTAAGACTCTCCTTTCTTGCCCAGCATGATTGCCAACCTCCACTTCAACATGGTCATGTGCTTCTCCTTCCATGGTGCTTTCTAGATTTTCCTCCACTGGTTCCTCTCCAATTATGCCTTTGCCTTTTGCTTCCCTCCTTCGCCTAAGGAGGGTCCTCTCAATTTCACTATTGAGGGGAGATGAAGTCTCTCCTCTTCTACCTGTCATACAATTGGCAAATAACCAGCAGAGAACAACTGTAGTAGGGAAAACCTTGTTGAGATTAGTGGTTAGCTTTGTTGATGCAATTAATCGAACAGTTAGAAGAGTAGGAATATGGATAACGAATAAAAATAATCAAAGAAGAAAGAAATAAAACTCAAAATAAAAATAAACTCTAAATAAAAGAAAATAAAATAGCAAGGAATTTAAATTGCTTAATCTAGCTCTCCAAAATATTTAATCACTGTCAAATTTAAGCCAATCCCCGGCAACGGCGCCATAAAACTTGATGAGTCCAATTCACACCCCCATTCAAAAATTGGTGAATTAGTTCCTTTGGCAAGCGCACCAAAATTATGGTCAAGTAATAATCCACAGAGATTGGCAAATTCGAGCAATTTTAATTAATAGATGAATTAGTCAAGCGGATCAAGAAGATTGTGAAGTGCAGAATTGTAAATGACATAAATGTAAATGACTAGAATATAAAGAAAAGTAATAAAGTGCAAAAATAGAAATGGAAGAATGTAAAGTGCAGAATCATAAATGACTTAAATGTAAATGGGAATGGGGAATTGCTGAATGTAAAATTAAGCTATAAAGAAATGGATAGATAAGAATGGAGAAATTCATTGAGATTGGGAGATGTTGTCTCTTTGGATCAAATCTAGCTTATATCCCCTTCAATCATGCAACGCATTGACCTCTTGGCAATCATGTTTGATTGAGCCCCAATCCGTTGGTGACTCAATCTCTCAGATCTTGATCAATAGCTAATTCCTTGGTCTAATTGCTCATGAAGAGAGATATGCTTGGTCCCTGATTATACCACACACCATTATAGGTCGAAGTAGAGGGAGGATTATATGTCACATATCCAAACACCAAAACCCAGATTCTACTCAAGTGTGAGAAGGGATTTCAAGCATGGTTTCATGTTTCCTTTCCCAAGGTTCCCATGAAACCCAATTGCATTCAATCTCTTTTCCAAGATAATTGAACACTAAGCATTAAGAATGAAATTCCTTCTAGTGAATCAAAGAGAAGATGAAGAGAAGAAGAATTTCACTATTATCAATCCATCAAGTACAACAGAGCTCCCTCTCTAAATGGGAAGGAAGTTAGCTACTCATGGCTCAAAAAGTACTCAAAAGTGAAGTGTAAAAGTGGATCTAAAACTAACTGCTCAACCCCCTTTCAGTACTCCTTGGGGGTATTTATACTACTTCTAGTAAAATAAAAGAATTACAAAAGTGAAAAAGGAAAATTACATTTTGGAGGAAAAAGAAGCTCAATAAGTGTGACCTCCCAGCTGGCGTGATTGGCGCTCTAGTGGCGTGTCACGTGCTCTTTAATTTTCAGCTTGACGTGCCACGCCCACCCCTTCAAGTGGCACGCTCGTCTCTCTAACAACCTTGGTGTGCCATGCCTTCGAGCTCAAGTGGCACGCTCATCTCTCTAACAACCTTGGCGTGCCACGCCTTCGAGCTCAAGTGGCACGCCATAGCCTTTTTCCTTTTCCCTTGGCCTTTGGAAACTTGAACTAGCGTGGCACGCCCAGGGTCTGGCGTGCCATGCCCTTGCTCTATGCTTGGCTAAGCTTCTCTGGAAAGTTGCACTAGCGTGGCACACCCAGGGTCTAGCGTGCCACGCCCCTTTGTGAGTGAGTGGTTCCTCTGTTTTGCATGCCACGCCACAAACTCAAGTGGCACGCCCCAATGCTTCTTTGCTCTCTGAATGACACGGGCATGCCATGCCTGGGGTTCAAGTGGCACACCTAAGTGGAGAATAGTGAGTGGCGTGCCATGCCTTCGATACCCTATGTAATTTCCCTCCTTCATCCTCTCTGGAAACTTATACCAGTGTGCCATGCCTAAAGGCTGGCGTGCCACGCCCATGATCTTATCTTGGTTCCAGTAGTTAGCGTGCCACGCCTCATCCTTCAAGTGGCACGCCATAGTGACATGCTTGGGTTGGCGTGCCACGCCTTCGATACCAAGTGGCACGCCTAAGTGAGGTTGAGAGGTTGGCGTGCCACGCCTTCAACTTCAAGTGGCACGCCCAGTCTTCAATTGCCTTCAGCCCCTTCTCTAGAATATTGTACCAGCATGCCACACCATGCTGTTCAAGTGGCACGCCCATGGATTTGTGAACTCTTCAAACTTGGCATGCCACGCCTGGGTTCTCAAGTGGAACGCCCAAGTCACTTCTTAGAGCTGGCGTGCCACGCCTTCGATAACAAGTGACACGCCATAGTGGGGGTTCTTCTTGGAATGGTGAGTTGGCGTGCCACGTACCTTTGCTCAAGTGGCACACCCATAGTAGTTGATGGATTTGGCGTGCCACACCTAACCTGGCGTGCCACGCCCCTTTTGTGTCCTCTATTGTTGCTCTCTGGAACTTTGTACTAGCGTGCCACGCCCACATGCATGCTTTGACTTCCCTTCTGGAATTTAGTACTGGCGTGCCACGCCAATGCATTTTTGTGGCGCTTACTCCAAGTGGCACGCCAGTTTCACACGTCCAGCTTCTTGTTTGTCTTCTACCCATTTTTGATGCCTTTTTCACCTGAAATTCAATACAACTTATCTCAAAGTAGTGTACCATAATATTCATCAAATAATGCATGAATTGTGCTAATCAAATGAGATTTATGCTCTTTTATGGTCTTCTTTATGCAAGAAAGAAGAGTAGATGGTGCAAGTCATCAAGAAGTATGAACTATTATACACTGTTAGAAAGCTCTGAAAGTTAGCTTTCCAATGCCGCTAGAATCATGAAAATTGGACCTCTGTAGCTCAAGTTATTTCTGTTTGAGTACAAAGAGGTCGGGGTTGACAGCATCATTCGCTTTCTTCCTTTTCTGCTACAAAATTCCATCAAATCCATCCAAATACTACCTGAAATAAACAGAAATTGCAAACAACTCAAAGTAACATTCATAGTGGCTAAAGGTATTTAAATCTTGATTAAACTCAACAATTTGAATGCAAATTCACTAGGAAAAGATAGAGAAGATGCTCACGCCTAAACCGGTTCAACTGCCGGTTCGTGGTTTTTCATGATTTTCGCAGAAAACACATTTTCTGACTCGGAAAGACCTACTGAGTCCAAAAATCATATTTAAATTCCGAAATTCTCATTCTAACTTTCTGAAACTTAATTTGGGCATTTAAATTATTTAATTCGTGAAAACTCCGGTTCTTACATCTTCCCCTCCTTAAAAAGATTTTCACCCTCAAAAATCGTATCACGCGATGTAATATATATATATTCTCCACGAAGCATTATGCTTTCAACGTTATCCACTTGACAAGTTGTCAAAGCATCTCGATCACCATCATCCTACCGTGTCAATGTGCTCTCTTGCCGTCCGCTGCGTCACTCTATTTATTGTCGTTAAGAATTTGAAAATTTTCCTTAAACCAAATACTGATTTTGTAATATTTTTCAAAACCTTTAAAACAAGTTCAATATAAATGAGTCAATTGTTAAAACCTTATCAAAAGAGTCAAAAACCTTGTATATGTAAACCAATCACTTTGAAACACGATTTTTCCTAAACTAATAAGAGTCTTTAAATAAAAAAACTTTTCGATTTAAATCCCTTTTGATAAATCAAATTTGCAAACCAAAATCACAAGTTAACAAAATCTTAGGACTCACTTTCCCTTTTTAAATCATATCATTTGACCAAAAGTTCCAATCCTAGTTTCAAAACCAAATCAATCAAATCAGAGTTCCAAACCAAGTTTAAAAATCAATATAAGCTTTAAAACTTTTTCAACACGATCGACGATAGTCTATACTATGAAGATAAGTTGAGATTTGGTCATCGGCTTCATAATTACCTCAACCCTATTGTTGTGATCTATCCGACCCACGTTTTCCTCGGTGTGGATAATCTCTAACCAAATGTCTTGGTATGCCACATTTGTAACATAGTTTCTTACCCAACTGGCATGTCCTATTTGGATAGTAGTTCCCACACTCCTGACATTTCATATCAGGGGAGTAAGCTCTTGACCGCTCCCCTTCACCATATCTCTTGAAGTTCTGTCCCCTTGACCCAAGGTAATCGTCGTGTTCTCTACTAGTGTTTCCTCCATGAGTGTCCCTTGACGAGGCTACCGTCCTTGCGTATTCTTCAACCACTCTTTCCTTGTTCACCAGATCGGAGAAAATACGAATCTCCATAGGAGCCACAGCAGTCATACTACTATCCTTCAACCCCCTCTGATACTTTATGCATTTCCCACTTTCATAAGCCTCCGGGGAACCCTGACACACCTGAGAAAACCTACAAAGCTCCTCAAACTTACTTGTGTAGTCCACCACTGACAAGGAACATTGCTTCAGCTGCATCAGTTCTATCTCCTTTGCTTCCCTTGCAGACTCAAGAAAGTACTTCTTGTAGAAGGCTGTTTGGAATATATCCCAAGGAACATCGGCGTGCTGAAGCTGTAGTAAGCGGTATTCTGCTTGCCACCAATGCTGCGCCTCTTTTTGAAGTTGATAAGCAGCAAATTCCTGATGGGCAAGGATTTATACCTATTCGGAATTCCACAAAATAATTCCGTTGTTAGTATAGTCCAAACCAATAGTCAATCCTCGAATCAAATTAAATTTGGTTTTGTCACATGTACAAACCCCAATAAAAATTAACCGAAATATTTAGACTCTGGGTCGTCTCACAAGGAATTGCAATGAAGTGGTCAATTATTGGCTCTGAAGAACAAAGGGGGTTTGATTTTATAAAAGAGCAAGAAATTAAATGGGCAAGAATTTAAATGACAAGAAGAGTAAATCAAAAAATTAAAGAAAGCAATCAATAAAAAGAGACATCCATGGCAAGGTTTGAGATCATAGGCTTTCTATCCTAGTCATAAATCATAACAATACTTAACAAGAATTTATCTTATTTCATCATCCCCAATGTTGGAAGAAGGTGTAAGTTATCTTCCATTAGAGAAAGTCAAACAAGACTAGTTAATCTTAAATCAAAAATCCTAATCAACTCACTAATTGAATTAGCAAGAGATTAGAGTCATTGAAAATGATATTAACTAACAACTCTAGATCACCAATCTAAATTGGGTATTAATGACTCAAGATTGCCCAATTACTCTTCCCAAGCCAAGAATGCTCAAAATCTACTCTAAAGCCCAACCAAGCATTTTGTCAAACACTTGGTGGGTGTGTAAGGAAAGCATGGTAAATGTGCAAGAATAATAAATCTACCACCTACCAATTACAAGAAAAGTAAATCAACAACTCAAATCATCAATAAAAGAACATCAAACATTAAATTTCATTAAATGTAAACAAAATCCAACATGAGCATTCATAAACATAAAAGAGACATAAAAGTAAAATTGACAAGAGAACTAAGAAGAATAGAGTAGTAGAAGCATGAAATTGTAAAGAGAACAAGATGAGAACAATAATCAAAACCTAGATCTAAGATGGAATTATACTAAGGAACCCTAATTCTAGAGAGAAGAGGGAGCTTCTCTCTCTAGAAACTAAACTACATGATACTATACTACCAAACAATTGCTCCCCCTTGCCCAAGCTTGAATTTTGCATGAAATAGCATCATAAATGAGTTGGATTGAGCCCAAAATTAGCTACAAATTACTGGCCACGATTTCACTTTAGTGAATCATGCTGCTCCATCGGTGTACACGCATACAGTGCATGTGCGTGCCTCTAAACGCAAAGCAACTATGGCAAATTTTATATCATTTTGAAGCCCCAGATGTTAACTTTCCAACGCAACTGAAACCGCCTCATTTGGACCTCTGTAGCTCAAGTTATGGTCGATTGAGTGCGAAGAGATCAGGCTTGATAGCTTTATGGTTCCTTCATTTCTTCATGAGTTCTCCCACTTTGCATGCTTTTCTCCTCACTTCTTCCATCCAATACTTGCCTTATGAACCTGAAATCACTCAACAAACACATCAAGGCATCGAATGGAACTAAGGTGAGTTAAAATCACCAATTTAAGGGCCTAAAAAGCATATTTTCATATTTAAGCACAAATCAAGGGAGAATTGCAAAACCATGCTATTTCATTGAATAAATTTGAGAAAAGGTGATAAACCCCCAAATTAAGTACAAGATAAACCACAAAATTGGGATTTATCAATTCCACGTATTGGTTTCTAAGGACATGCTGTGCTTGCAGCACGCACTCCATAGCCTGGAACCAGTTATCTGCTTCCGTGGGATTGGTCGATCCTCTGAAACTTGGAGGATGAACCTTGAGAAATGTCACCAAGGTCATCGGAGCACCTCCCATACTATCGTCGTTCCCTTCAGCATTGTCATTTGCATCTCCTTCACCATTTTTGTTTCCATTTCCCGCCGGTTGGCCTAACCTCTGCACAGCTTGCAGAGTCGCAGCAGCATTCGCCTCCATAGTGTTCGCAAGATTTGCCATTGCCGCCATGAACTCGGCATGGTTATCGGCCGGTTGCTCGTTTCTACTCTCTCTTCGTGAACGTGTACGACTTCATCCGTGAGTAGCCATTAGGGTTCCTGTTTACACCAAACAATCGATATCAAAGTGATCAGTCTCAATATCAAAAGCCTAGTGCTTCCATTATCCCAAACAGGCACTCACAAACAAGAATGCTATACAATATCAAGTAGATAATCTAATAGCATCAAAGAAAAAGACACATAGAGTATGCAACGAAGCACAATCGGTCTATCCCTCAGGCTCATGAGGACGAACCACTCTGATACCACTAAATGTAACACCCCAATTATCCTAAGCCTTACTTCTAGCCGTAAGACAAAGGTTAATCAAAGGTTACGACAATTCTAAAGCTTATACATATTTATATAGAAGGAAATAATATATTCTAGAAGCCTGATGAAGGATTGAGCTCAAAAACAGGATTACAAAAATGCGAAACGTTCACACAAAGCTAACGCATAAGATACAAGATATAGATGCAAATAAAAGGAATATATATATAGATATAATAGTATAATAATCATAGGGGACTAGTCGCAGCTTGCGGAGTTTAAGTCGACTAGTATATACAGACATACGAAGTTTTTGGAGTTAAAAACAGCTTATACAACTATTCTCTCAAATAAGCCTCTAAGGCCATAAATATAAATATACAAAAGATGTGAGAGTAACTATGACAAGAAAAAACAGAAATAAACCATGGAGGAACCATACTCCGCTTTGTCACCATATTCGCAATCCCACCGAGGTGGACTACGACTTGCATCTGAAAATCAACAACAAAGTATGGAATGAGAACCGGAGGTTCTCAGTATGGTAACAGTGTCCAATGATGTAAGATGTAAGGCTCCGGGACGCCGAAGGCAATCCTAGGACTTCACATCACATACAGATATTCAAGCTTAGAACAAAATAAACAAATATATAAATAACATAAACCATAAACCAGGTTATCTAAACTTAGGGGAATTCTAACTAATACTAATCACACCGCTATATCCCACAGCCTACACCACCCTAACCTCCGTGCGATCCCATCGCCACCACCTACCTAACCTCCTCAGCACCAGACAATCACAATTAATGCAAACAAGTAAAACACAGATAATATTCATATACAACAAGTAGTCCAAGAAGCAAGTAGGCATGTTATACAATTAAACAAACTCAAGTAAACAAAGCAAGCAAGCATATAGAAGATGCATATGATGAATGTCTGCCCTATTGGCTATGATATCACATGTCCGTTATTGCCAAACCCGACAGAAAATTTGGTCGACAACTCCCGGATTAGTCTCTCTATTGCGCATAAGGAGGAAAATTCTGAGGGATGAGTGCCCTACCACCTTCTCCTTTCAGAGGGAAACATTCTGAGGAAGAGTGTCCTACCACCTTCCTCTGGCTGTCGCATAATTCCGTAGGTTAGTGCTCTACCACCTTGCAATCAGAGAGAAGTCGCATTTTCAGGAGGAATAGTTCCGAGGGATAAGTTCCCTACCACCTTCTCCTTTCAGAGGGAAATATTCTGAGGGAGCGTGCCCTACCACCTTCCTCTGGTTGCGAGAAATATGAGTGAGAAGTCCAGCTTCAACCCTCACATCCGAACGTAGGCAGGAGACTACTACAGCCCCTACGACGGAGAACAATACATATCATAATCACATAGGTCACTGCTCATAGAACACTTCCACTCATACTCATTCCATTAACCATATTCATTTCTTTCCAAGTTCTCATCTCATCAGAACTGTCATCAATTCATAACTTTCCATTCCGAACTCACTAGTTTGTCAATCTCTCAATTCATATACCCTTCTTTCTTCTCACTCCACCAAACTATCCTCACTACACTAGAAACCTAAGCCTTCATTCTCTAACTTTCCAAAATGCTACCAACTCAAACCTCCTAGGACCTTTTCCATGTTCTAATGCCCAAAATAAGCCCAAGAGTCTTAAAATGGTGTCACAGAAGCTTACAAGCTTGTTGGGAAGGTAAAATAGTTGAAAACAAGTTTTAAATTTGAGAAACAAGGCATGTGCATACGCACAGGGGTGTGCGTGCACACGCCCAGGAAAATTTTTAAAGTGTGCGTACGCACAGGGTTGTGCATACACACAGGGATGTGCGTACGCACAGGTATGAAAATTCACAAGTCTGTTCACTCGCACAAGCTGTGCTAGCACCCTCAACAGACTGACCTTCCCAACGTGTGCGTGCGCACAGGGCTGTGCGTACACACAGATGATGGGTGAAAAATTTGATTTCCACACAAAACTCACCAGCAAGTGTACCGGGTCGCATCAAGTAGTAATAACTCACAAGAGTGAGGTCGATCCCAGAGGGATTGATGGATTGAGCAATTTTAGTTAGGTGATGAATTTAGTTAAGCGAATAATTGAAGAATTGAGTGATTTTGATTGACAGAAGCTAAATTACAAGTAAATAAAGGTGCAGAAGGTAAATTGAGCAGAAGAATAAAGTGCAGAAGTGGTAAATTGCAAGTAACTTAAAGAACAAGAAAGTAAAAGAGCTGAAACTTAAATTGCAAGAAAAGTAAATTGCAGAAACTTAAAGTGCAAGAAATGTAAATTGCTGAATCTAAATTGCGGAGAAATGTAAATTGCTTGAAGAGTAAAAGGATTTGGGTGCTGGGATTTAGAATTAAACAAGAAATTGCAAACTAAAGTAAATCAGAAAGCTCTGAGATGCAGGAACTCAGATCTGGATCTCAATAGCAGGAACAGAAATGGAAAATTGCTTCAAGAAACAAAACAACAAGAAAACTTGAGTCAATTATGAAATGCTAAAGAGAAATTGAAGATCGAAGAAGAGCAATGAGATTTGAAAGCAGATCTAAATCTCAATTACTCTCTTGATCAAGCAGAAAATAAATTGCAGAAGAAAATGAAATTTAAAACAGCAAAAAAAACTTGGATCTAATTCTCCAATTCCCAAAACTATATAAAAGAAAAGCAAAGATGATTCTCAGATCCAGATTCAATGGAATTCCTCAATCTCAATTCAAAAACCCAAAACAGAAAAGTAGAAGTTGCAAAAGAAATGAAAATGCAGAAAGAAAAATAAATCCAATTCCCAAATCCCAAATTCAAAACAATTGAAAATTAAAAGTGAAAAGTAAAAATGAGCTAAAGGTCTTTTCTATAAATCAAACTTAATCCTATTTATACACTTTCTATTTTGGTCTTCAAAGCTTGCAGTGGGCTTTTCAAATTTGGCCTTGAATGAAAAATGGATTTGAAGAAGGATGGGTCCGGTTGGCTTTGGCTCAAATTGGTTTGGTGTGTGTGGAACCTTCCATGGGAGCGCTCCGTTTGGTATAGTGAGCGTTACGTTCACTCTTGGTTGGTGAACCTTGGTTGCAATTGGTCCTTGCCTATAGCGTTTACTAAGTAAGCGTTCCGCTCACTCTTTGAGCGCTACATGATGCTGAGCCTTGGGTGAGCTTTGCTTTCCTTGGTTGAGGCACGAAAAAGGTAGCAAAAGGGAGCACTACGCTTGAGTTTTTGAGCGCTACTCCTCTTTGGCCTTTGCTTGGTGTGTGCTCAACTCCCTTGGTGCCCCCCTCTTCGAGCACTGCGTTGCACCTTTGGAGTGCTCCTTTTGTTGCTTGGCCTTGTGTGCCTTGCTTCCTTGCCAAGAAAGCACGAAAAAGTGAGAGAAAGGGAGCGCTACGTTTCTTTGTTTGAGCGCTGGCCCTTGTGAGCCTTGCTTGAGCGCTATGCTTTATTTTCATGGGCCACACTTTTTAAAGCGTGGCCTAAGGTTCAAAGCATGTTCAAACTTCAAAAGTGTGCCAAAATTTCCTCTTTCCACCATTTCTTCACCTACAAGCAACCAAACAACTAATCAAAGTCCCATCAAAATCACAAGATCTTGCATTATTTATAAAATCAATTAATTCTAGCATAAAACCTATGATTTTGTGTAAAATAAATGATATTTGATTGATTCAAGATAATCATGGAAATCCACTCCAATTACTTACTTATGGTGCAAGAAAGTGCATAAAACCTAATGAAACTAATGGAAAATGCTTGTAAAACTAGCATAAGATGACTTGTCATCACAACACCAAACTTAAACCTTGCTTGTTCCCAAGCAAGCATTAAACATTGAGAAGAAATGAAATGAAACAGAGAAGCATACATGTCCTTATTTAGCAGATAATAGAATTTGAACCATGGGGCTTTATGCAGACAAAAATGCAGCTCACTTATTCTTTGCTCATATATAAGAAATGCTTCTTTGAGGATTCACTAGAGTTGCTGTCATAATTCCTTGCTTTTTGATTGATCCCTTTTGGTTTTTCCTTCTTTCTTTTGTTTAGAAAGATTATTTCTTAATGATAACTCAGTGTCAAGTGTTGCAGCAGCCCTTTTGGCTTAATTTTGCTCAACACTTCTTCACTACAGACACTTGGCTCACAAATCCAGGAAATTTCATTTATAAAAGGTTTTATGACAGCATCTAAGTTCACACTACAAAGAACACTCTATTATGCAGCTTTTATTATTGAGCTTTCCATCCAATCAAGCAATTACCACCACAAGTTTCATTCTAATTCCTACCACATTGAACAATCACTTTCTTATTTCATCATTTTCTCTTATTGATGCAAAAAGGGAGACAAAACATGAATTTAAAGCAGATGAGTGATAACAAGCATTTAAACTAGTGCAGACATCAAAATTTGCATTATTTAAACTAAACATCAAGGTAACCAGCAACTTCTCATTCAGAACGTTTCAAAGCAAAGTGAGTTTTGTGACAATACAACCTCTCAGGAGTGTCTTGCAGCTTCCCTTTTGTCATCATTATCTTTTACTTTTGCATTTCCTTTGGTGATGATTATTTGAAGAGGCTGAGTGTCTTTTTCTGCATAATTTTTGAAAGTTGCTTGTTTTTCCAAGCACTCAGGCAAATGGTTAGCATGAACTTGAACTTACTTTGGTGAGGAAACACCAAACTTAGTTCCTTGCTACTGTCTATGATGCATTAGTTACATGAAACCTTGTGCTATTATTGAAAGTAATGAAGCTAAAGACTAGAAAATAGACAGTGGTTTAGTGGTTTTCCTGATTGCTTGGAGCTAGTAACCATTTGTGCAAGGAGTTGAAATGTCTTTCTAAATGAGATTTTTGGTGGAACACCAAACTTAGCATCCTTCATTCTCCCTTAAATTATTTTGGTGCGTAACACCAAACTTAGCTCTTTGCAATACAGATAAAACTACCTAATCCTCTTATTGAAATAGTTAAGAAAAGAAAACTACCTTTGGTTGGGTTGCCTTCCAACAAGCGCTCTTTTAATGTCATTAGCTTGACATCCTTCATTCTTGCTCAGCTTAATTTCTGATTCTCCTTCTCATTGTCCCAATGGCCTCCCAAGTAATGCCTTGCCATGTGCCCATTTGCTGTGAAATTGTTCTTTGTTGCTTCATCTAGCAGTTCAAGGCTTCCATAAGGAAGAACCTTTGTCACCAAGTAGGGACCAGTCCATTTAGACTTGAGCTTGCCAGGGAAAACTTTGAGTCTGGAGTTGTACAAGAGTACTTGCTGTCCTAGTTTGAACTCCTTCTTTGAGATCTTTTTGTCATGCCATCTTTTAGCTTTTTCCTTATATATCTTAGCATTTTCATAGGCTTCCAGTCTAAACTCATCCAACTCATTTAATTACAATAACCTCTTCTCTCCTGCTACTTGAGAATCAAGGTTGAGGAGTTTAGTGGCCTAGAAAGCTTTGTGTTCAAGCTCTACAGGAAGGTGGCAAGACTTGCCATACAACAACTGAAAAGGTGACTTTCCAATAAGAGTTTTGAAGGCTGTCCTATATGCCCAGAGAGCATCTTCTAATTTCCTGGCCCAATCCTTTCTTGTACTCCCCACTATTTTCTCCAAAATCCTCTTCAACTCCCTATTTGCAAGCTCTGCTTGGCCATTGGTTTATGGATGGTATGGTGTAGCTACTTTGTGCATCACCCCATATTTGTGAAGTAATTTCTCCATCTGTTTGTTGCAAAAATGACTACCACCATCACTGACAAGACCCTTAGTCACTCCATATCTAGTAAAAATGTGCTTCTTAAGGAATTGGAGGACAATCTGTGCATCACATGTGGTTGTTGCTATGGCTTTCACCCACTTTGAAACATACTCTACTGCCACAAGTATGTATTTGAAAGAATATGATAGTGGAAAGGGGCCCATAAAATCTATTCCCCAAAGATCAAAGAGTTCTACTTCCAAGATGTAGTTATGAGGCATCTCATTCCTTCTTGTCAATCCTCCAGCTCTTTGGCACTCATTGCATTGATGAACAAACTCTCTAGCATCCTTGAAGATGGTTGGCCAATAAAATCCACTTTGAAGTACTTTGGCTGCTGTTCTTTCTGGTCCAAAATGTCCACCATAAGCTGAACCATGACAATGCCATAATATGCCTCTCATCTCACTCTTAGGAACACATTTCCTAATCATTCCATCTGGACACCTCTTGAATAAGAATGGTTCATCCCATACGAACTTCTTGGCTTCGTTGAGTAGCTTCTTCAATTGTTGCTTGGTGAATTCTTGAGGGATCTTCCTTCCAACCTTGTAATTTGCAATGTCTGCAAACCATGGAGTTTGTTGGATTTGTAAGAGGTGTTCATCTGGAAAGCTTTCATTTACTGAATGTGGAGCTTGAGTAACCTCTTGTGGTAGTCTTGACAAGTGGTCTGCTACTTGGTTCTCATTCCCTTTCCTATCTCTCACTTCGATATCAAATTCTTGTAGCAGTAACACCCACCTAATAAGCCTTGGCTTTGAATCCTGTTTAGACATTAGATACTTGAGAGCAGCATGATCAGTATACACTATAACCTTTGAACCAATCAAGTATTGTCTAAATTTATCAAATGCATATACAATTGTCAAAAGCTCTTTCATTCAACACCTTGCTTGCATAATATATAACATGGTACAACTTGTCTTTCTTTTGCCCCAATACAGCACCAATTGCAAAGTCACTTGCATCACACATAAGTTCAAAAGGTAATTCCCAATCAGAAGGTGTGATGATTGGTGCTGTAATGAGTTTTCTCTTTAAAGTTTCAAAGGCATGCTTGCAATTGTCATCAACGATGAAAGGACTATCAATCATTAGCAAATTGCTCAATGGTTTTGCTATTTTTAAAAAATCTTTGATGAACCTCCTGTAGAAACCAGCATGTCCAATAAAACTCCTTACTACTTTCACATTAACAGGTATAAGAAGCTTTTCAATGATTTCTATTTTAGCTTTGTCAACTTCTATACCTTTGCTTGAAACCTTATGCCCAAGAACTATCCCTTCAGGAACTATGAAATGGCATTTCTCCCAATTCAATACCAGGTTAGTTTCTTGACATCTTTTCAAAATAAGAGTTAAATTATGCAAGCAAGTGTTAAATGAATTGCCAAAGACAGAAAAATCATCCATGAAGACTTCTAAAAATTTTTCCACCATGTCAGAGAATATAGAAAGTATACACCTTTGAAAAGTTGCAGGGGCATTACACAGACCAAAGGGCATCCTTCTGTAAGCAAAAACTCCAAATGGACAGGTGAAGGAAGTCTTTTATTGATCCTTGGGATCCACCACTATTTGATTGTATCCAGAGTACCCATCCAGGAAGCAATAATAGGCATGGCCAGCCAATCTTTCCAGCATCTGGTCAATGAATGGGAGAGGAAAGTGATCTTTCCTTGTAGCATCATTCAGTCTTCTATAATCTATGCACATCCTCCACCCAGTCACTATCCTGGTGGGAATTAACTCATTCTTCTCATTGGAGATGACTGTCATTCCTCCCTTCTTTGGTACAACTTGAACCGGACTCACCCATGAGCTGTCAGAGATTGGAAAGATTATCCCAACATTCCATAGCTTTATCACTTCTTTTTGAACCACCTCCTTCATGGTTAGGTTAAGTCTTCTTTGGGATTGAACTACAGGCTTTGAATCCTCCTCCAATAGAATTTTATGCATACAAATGGCAGGGCTTATGCTTTTGATATCATCAATTGTCCATCCCAAGGCTGTCTTGTGAGCTTTCAACACTTCAATCAGCTTTGCTTTTTCTTCTATGTTCAAGGAGGAGTTTATGATTACTGGCAGGGCCTCTACTTCTCCAAGGAACACATATTTGAGATAAGAGGGGAGAGGATTTAACTCTTATTTTGGTTTCTCCTCTGCCTTGCTTTCAAAGGAGATCTCTATCACTTCCTCTTCTGTGAACTCTTGTTCCACCTCTATTTCCTCTTCTTGTTCCTCCTGGTTGTGCTCACTGCTGTAAGTTGCAATCCATCCATTCTCTTTGACATTGTTTCAATTTGTTGTTGGAGCTGCTGGTGCATGAGTTTGTTTTGAGCCAATATAGTATCAACTCCTTCAAACTCAAATACTCCTTTCTTTGGGGCTGCTTGCCTTTTAAAGGAATAGAAATACTCATTATTGGCCACCATGTCTATGAGATCATATGCCTCTTGAGCAGTTTTCATCATTTGTAAAGATCCTCCTGAGGAATAATCTAAAACTTTCATTGAAGGTAAGGACAAGCCTTTATAGAAGTTCTGAAACTCCACCCATTCACTAAATATTCCCTCTGGACACCTTATGATTAGAGCCTTATACCTCTCCCAAGCTTCATACAATGACTCTCCTTCCTGCTGTCTAAAGGTTTGTACATCAGTCTTTAGCTTGATGACTCTTTGAGGTGGATATAATTTGGCTAGAAACTTGCTAACCAAATCATCCCAGCTGGTAATGCTCTCCTTAGGGAAGGTTTCTAACCAATGTGTGGCTTTGTCTCTAAGTGAAAATGGGAATAAAAGAAGCTTATAGATATCAGAATTGACTCCATTGGTTTTGACAGTGTCACAAATTCTCAAAAATACAGAGAAATGCTGGTTTGGATCCTCAGCAGCACTTCCTCCATATTGACAGTTGTTTTGAACGAGGGTGATCAATTGAGGCTTGAGTTCAAAGTTATTGGCATTGACCTTGGGGGTTAGGATGCTACTCCCACAATTCTTTGGGTTGGGGATGGTGTAGGAGGCTAAGACTCTTCTCTGAGGCTGGCCATTGTTGTTGGCCACACCATCAGTATGATCTGGAATGCTATCATCCATTGCTTGATTTTCCTCCTCCAATTCCTCTTCACCAATAACTCCCTTTCCTCTAGCTTCTCATCTCAATCTTTGGAGGTTTCTCTCGTCACGGTTAAGAGATGTGGATTCACCTCTTCTTCCTCCTGACATAAACACAAAACCAGAAACCAAAATGAAACACTCTACTGCTAGAGTGAGGTTAGTGTTAGCTTAAGCAAAAATTTAAACAGTTAGTATGCTTAGTAAAAAGAAAAAGAAAATGCTTAATCTAGACTATTACCTTACTTAATCATTGTCAATCTAAATCAATCCCCGGCAACGGCGCCAAAAACTTGATGGGTGGAAAATTTGATTTCCACATAAAACTCACTGGCAAGTGTACCGGGTCGCTTCAAGTAGTAATAACTCACAAGAGTGAGGTCGATCCCAGAGGGATTGATGGATTGAGAAATTTTAGTTAGGTGATGAATTTAGTTAAGCGAATAATTGAAGAATTGAGTGATTTTGATTGACAGAAGCTAAATTACAAGTAAATAAAGGTGCAGAAGGTAAATTGAGCAGAAGAATAAAGTGCAGAAGTGGTAAATTGCAAGTAACTTAAAGAACAAGAAAGTAAAAGAGCTGAAACTTAAATTGCAAGAAAAGTTAATTGCAGAAATTTAAAGTGCAAGAAATGTAAATTGCTGAATCTAAATTGCTGAAAAATGAAAATTGCTTGAAGAGTAAAAGGATTTGGGTGCTGGGATTTGGAATTGAACAAGAAATTGCAAACTAAGTAAATCAGAAAGCTATGAGATGTAGAAATTCAGATCTGGATCTCAGTAGCAGGAACAGAAATGGAAAATTGCTTCAAGAAACAAAAGAGCAAGAAAACTTGAGTCAATTATAAAATCCTAAAGAGAAATTTAAGATCGAAGAAGAGCAATGAGATTTGAAAGTAGATCTAAATCTCAATTACTCTCTTAATCAAGCAGAAAATAAATTGCAGAAGAAAATGAAATTTAAAATAGCAAAAGAAACTTAGATCCAATTCTCAAATTCCCAAAACTATATAAAAGAAAAGCAAAGATGATTCTCAGATCCAGATTCAGTGGAATTCCTCAATCTCAATTCAAAAACCCAAAACAGAAAAGTAGAAGTTGCAGAAGAAATGAAAATACAGAAAGAAAACTAAATCCAATTCCCAAATCCCAAATTCAAAACAATTGAAAATTAAAAGTGAAAAGTAAAAATAAGCTAAAGGTCTTTTCTATAAATCAAACTTAATCTTATTTATACACTTTCTATTTTGGTCTTCAAAGCTTGGAGTGGGCTTTTCAAAGTTGGCCTTGAATGAAAAATGGATTTGAAGAAGGATGGGTCCGGTTGGCTTTGGCTCAAATTGGTTTGGTGTGTGTGGAACCTTCCATGGGAGCGCTCCGTTTGGTATAGTGAGCGTTACGTTCACTCTTGGTTGGTGAACCTTGGTTGCAATTGGTCCTTGCCTATAGCGTTTACTAAGTAAGCGTTCCGCTCACTCTTTGAGCGCTACATGATGCTGAGCCTTGGGTGAGCTTTGCTTTCCTTGGTTGAGGCACAAAAAAGGTAGCAAAAGGAAGCACTACGCTTGAGTTTTTGAGCGCTACTCCTCTTTGGACTTTGCTTGGTGCGTGCTTAGCTCCCTTTGTGCCCCCCTCTTCGAGCACTGCGTTGCACCTTTGGAGTGCTCCTTTTGTTGCTTGGCCTTGTGTGCCTTGCTTCCTTGCCAAGAAAGCACGAAAAATTGAGAGAAAGGGAGCGCTACGTTTCTTATTATGAATGATACAAATTCTTATGATTTTGGTGAGACTTTGATGGTGTGTTTGATTAATGGCAGGTAAAAAGATAATGAAGAGAAAAAGCAAAGAAGCAGGGTGCAGGTGAACGCTATGTTCATTTTATGAACGCCACGTTCACCCGTGACGCACACGCGTACTAGGTGCTTATGCGCGGAATAGCATGTTGGAGATCCACGCGTACGCACACATGGTGCGCTCGCGTGCATCGTGGATCAGCGTTCTCCAACAATGAACACTACGTTCATTTCGAGTGAACGCCTGCGATACTTTCAGACTTCGAACTTGAAGAAGGGAATCGACGCGCGCGCGCACCTGTTGCTCCCTCGCTGATAGAATAAAAGTGGTGATGGACGCAGACGCGTACAAGACGCTGGAACGCAGAATTGATATGTTTCTATACACGCGCAAGCGCACAAGGCGCGCATGCGGACATAGCGTTCATGGCGCGAATGGAGCGTTCAGTTAATGAATGCTGCTCAAGGGCGCACTCGCGCACAGTACGTGCCCGTGTCGATAATGTGGAATGCAAGGGATGCGCACGCAGATGGTACGCACACGCGTCGATGGGGAAAAGCGCAAGGGACGCGCATGCACTAAGGATGTGGATGCGTCGGTAAAAGAACGCTACGTTCAGCTTGAGAACGCTACGTTCACCTAATGTTGCATGGAATTACCATTCTGATCCACTCCATACAAGGCCACAAAGCCCACTCCAAGTGCTGAAGGCCTGAAATAGACAGTGTATATATAGATAGGAATTTAATTTCAAAAGGAGAAGAGCTCTCTTTTAGTTTTCATTTTTGTATTTTAGAATTGAGATAGATCTGAATTTCCCCTTCTGTTTTTGTTTTATCTCTGTTGCAACCTTTTATTTTCTGTTTTGGGTCTTGAACTTGGGTTGAAGAATTCTACTGAATTTCTTCATCTGAGAATCATCTTTCACTTTTCCTTTTTTATAGTTCTTAGAATTGAAGATCTGATCATAGTTCACTTCTTGTTTTACTTTTCTTCTGCAATTTCTCGATTCTGTCTTGTTAAGAGAGTATTTGAGATCAAATTTTCATTCTGTTTTCATTATTCTACTGCAATTGTCAATTTTTGTTTACATTCTGTTTTGGTTCTTCTGAAATTTTTCGTTTCTGTTTTAGTACTGAAGTGATCTAATTTCTAAGTTTTGTCATCTGAGAGTTCTTTTATTCACTGCACTTTACATTTTTCCAGTTGTGTTTTGATTCCATTTATCCAAATCCCTTTATTCTTCATGCAATTTAAGTTTCCTGTCAATTTAGATTCAGCAATTTAAATTCCTTGCACTTTAAGTTTCAGTTATTTACCTTTCTTGCAATTTAATTTTCAGAACTTTTAATTTCTTGCACTCTAAGTTTCTGTAATTTATTTCTTTTGCACTTTAAGATTTGGCCAATTTCAATTATGCACCTAAATTTCCTTGCAATTTTACTTCTGTTGATCAAATTTCACCCAAATCATCAAATATTTACTTAACTAAATTTATCACCATACTAAAGTTGCTTAATCCATCAATCCCTGTGGGATCAACCTCACTCTTGTGAGTTATTACTACTTAATGCAACCCGGTACACTTGCCGGTGAGTTTGTGTGAAATCGTTTTTCCCTCATCAACTCCCACCAACACAATTCATCAATATTCATCATCTATCAATACCAAGCATCACACCCAATCTCATTTCATCTCAATCTAATTATTTCACATCATATTTATCATTACAACATCATAATTTATCAATACACTCAAAAATCATCAACCCATCATAATTGATCATAAATCATCATTCAATAACTCAAATTCTCAAATCATTATACATCATCATCATACAATAATTCCAACATCCAAATTAATTCAATCCTATCCTATGGGTCACTAGCCTAAGTGTCCAGAAACATTACATATTACATAAAGAAAACCGAAACCATACCTTGGCTGATTCTCAATATGCTCAAACACCAAACTTGATTCCAATCAAGCTTCCACCAAGCTCCAAACCATCAAAGCCAAACCAAAAGCCACCACCAAATCCAAAAACAAGCTTCATACATACAACATAACCATACATCAACAAATAAAGCTCATACTATACCAAATAACAAGGATAAAGAGGTTTCTTACCTTATCCAATGAGATTACGGGTAAAATCCAACAATTACCCGCTACTAGAGATCACTTAAACAACCAAAACCACAAAATCTACTCAAAACCAAACATAAAAATGCGCAGAATCTAGGACTGGAAATTGGGGATGGAGTTTCGAGTTTTTACCAGAAAAACTTAGATAGAAAGGAAGAGCTCGTCGAGAGCTTTGCGTGGCCACAAACAGCTCGTCAATCAGAGGTTCGTAGCTCAAGTTATGGCTCCCAAAAGTGGAGGATAAATAGTGTCATCCCTCTTCTCCTCTCCTCCCTAAAACCACGGCCCTCTCTCTCTTAGGACTGAAAAATGAGCTCAAAGCTCATTAAATGAGCTTATATATGTTGGACTTTGGGCCCAACTTGGGCCCGGTCCAACCCGTTAGTATTTTTAGCCCGTTTGGCCTAACTTTGGGCCAAACATTTCACACTAACGCCCGGTTTCCCATTTCAAATGTGTTTCTGAGGTTTTCGACTGTTTTCACTTTTTCTCGTATAGAACCGGGCAGACTTAAATCGTTTCGACCGGTTCAATTGCCGGTTTGCAGTTTTTTATAGTTTTTCGCAGAAAACACATTTTCTGACTTGGAAAGACCTACTGAGTCCAAAAATCATATTTAAATCCCCAAATTCTCATTCTAACTTTTTGGAACTTAATTTGGGCATTTAAATTATTTAATTCGTGAAAACTCCGGTTCATACATACAACATAGTTGTAACCACACTCATAGCCAAAAGGGTGAGAATTCATGGTGGCAAATAAAAATAAAAGCTAACAAAAATAAGAAACAAAGTTCTAAACCTAACAAAAACTAACAAACACGCAAAAAGGTAAACATATTCACAATATTCACATATTCACAATAGCTAATAACATAACACCATTGCAATTCCCCAGCAACGGCGCCAAAAGTTTGATAAATGAAAATTATTTTCGGTCTAGAAATTCCTTAATAGAAATAGAATTTCTTCGTTGTAAGCATAGTTCCAAACCAACTAATAACTCTCACATCAAATTTTAATGTTTGGTTGTCACAAGTACAAACCCCAATAAAATAAACCAAAGTATTTAAACCTCGGGTCATCTCACAAGGAATTGCGATGAAGTGATCAATTATTGGCTATAAAGGGGCAAAGGGGATTTGATTTGGTAATTGGCAAGAAAAGTAAATAACAAGAAAGTAAATGACAAGAACTAATAAAGAAAGGGAAAGAACTCTTGGCTAGGCATAGGAATTGAGATCACCCATCCTTGTCTACAAACCATGTATTGACAATTATGAGGGACCAACCCATTAAGTCTACTTCTATGCTTGAAGTAAGTCAAATAGGCTTGATCAATATCAATCCATAAGTCCTAACCTAGCTACTAATTGACTTAGTAGTAGGCTAGTGTCAATGGTTATCAAATTGACCACTAAGGGTTCTCAAATCACCAATTCAATGAGACCCAATGACTCAATGTCACTCAATTCCCTTAGCCTAGGCCAAGAGTAAAGAAAACTACTCTAAAACTAGTGAAAACATTTTATCAAACACCTAGAGTGTAATAAAAGTAAACATCACAAATTGCAAGAATTAAAGAAAGCTATAACTAACAAAAGCAAGAAATCCACAATAGCAAGTGAGATAAACATCAAGAGACATAGAAATATAAAATTGCATTAAAAAGAAATTGGAATCAACAAGAGTGCATAAACATAAATATAAAAGAGAGCAAAATAAGAAATTAACAAGAAAAGTAGATAAACTACAATGCTAGAACAAATAAAAGTAAAGGAAAACTAAAATGAAACAAGATTGAAATATAGATCTAAAGAAAATTGAAATAAGAACCCTAAAATCTAGAGAGAGGAGAGAGCCTCTCTCTCTAGAATTCTACCCTAAAACATGGTGAAAACTATACTATGGCTCCTCCTATTCCCTTGCAATCCTTGGGTTGAAATGCATCAGAAATGAGTTGGATTTGGGCCTCCTTGAGCTCAGAAATTGCCCCCAGCGTATTGCCTTTAGTGAGGTCACGTGCCACTTGTCACGCGTACGCATGGGTCATGCATACGCGTCGCACTGCAACATTCCTCTTCACGCGTATGCGTAGCTGACGCGTGCGCGTGGCCTTGAGTTCAGCAAACCCTCATTTATTCATGAATTCTCCATTTTTGCATGCTTTTTCTTCATTTCTTCAACCCAATCTTTGCCTTCTAATCCTGAAATTACTTAACAAACATATCAAGGCATCGAATGGAATTAAAGTGAATTAAATTTATCAATTTTTGGGCCTAAAAATCATGTTTTTACTCTTAAGCACAAATTAGGAGAAATTCACAAAACCATGCTATTGCATTGAATAAATGTGAGAAAAGTTGATAAAATCCCCTAAATTCAACACAAGATAAACCACAAAATTGGGGTTTATCACCTTCCCTCCCCCAACCATCATCCAACATTACCAATCACCATCTATTACCATCTCTTTTAGCTAGTTAGTTAGTTAGTTAGTTATTTAGTTAGTTTAATTTCCATTTGATTTTTTGTTTTTGGATTATTAATTTTGTTTGCTGATTATTGCTACTGATTACTGTAAGATGTTATTTTAACAACATTGTTGTTAATTTTCACTGTTGGATTTCTTTATTGAGGTTACAAGTTGTTACTTGGTTTTGAATTTTTCATGATTAACATTTGTAAATACCAAGTACATGTGACACTGCCTTTAAAGCATTTTAAGTCTTTTGAATTGCATGCTTTGGCCAGCTGATGATTAGATTTTTGTGTGGTTTAGAATTCACAATAAATTCTCGTTGTAAGTATAGTTTCTAAACCAACAAAGAATCCTTTCATGCAAAAGATTGTTCGTCACAAGTAACAAACCCCTAAAATCTATAAACCAAAGTATTGAACCTCGGGTCGTTCTCCCTAGGAATTACAATAAAGTGTTCTTGTTATTGGTTATGAGATATGTTTTGGGGTTTTTGATAAGAAACAAGAAAAGTAAATGGTAAAGGGAATAAACTAACAACTAGAAAGGTCTTGGCAAGGTTTGGTGGTCAAGGATCTCTATCCTAATTACTAACCACAACATGAGAATTGGCAAGGATCAATCTCACTAAGTCAATCCCTAACTAATAGTAGAGGAAAGTCAAGTGAGCTATATCAATCCAAGTCCATAAGTCCTAGTTCTCCACCAAATCAATTAGTGAGATCTAGAGTAAATGGCTCCCAATCGTCAATCACTTGGACATTAGTAACTCAAGAGTTGCTAAGTTACCTTCCCAAGACAAGAGCACAAAATTCTACTCTAAAATCCAACCAAGCATTCTATCAAACACTTGGAAGGCATAAAAGGAAAGCATAGTAAAATTGGAAGGAAAGTAAATCTACAACTACAAAAGTAAGAGACTAACAATGTAAAGGCAAACAATAGAAAAGTAAACTCATAATTGAAAGAAGCATTTTAACAAACACATAGAAGGCAATAAAAGTAAACAACATGAATTATAAGAATTAAAGAGAGATCTAACTAGAATAGCAAGAGATCAACAATAGAAGAAGAAAACAATTATGAAACAACAAAGAACTAACTAATTGCATTGAAGAAGAAATGTAGATCTACAAAAAAAAGTTCATAAAATACAACTAACAATACAAAGAAATTACAAGAGAAGAAGAATTCTACAACTACAAGAGAACAATTAAGGAAGGAAAAGGAAAATTAGAAGAGAGAAGAAGAGCTAGATCTAGATCTAAAACCTAATCCTAATTCTAGAGAGAAGTGAGAGCTTCTCTCTCTAGAAACTAACTAAAGCATGATAAAACTAAAATAAAACTAAACTAATGACTCAATGTGTGAAAGTATGTAAAGTATGTTGATTCCCCTTCAATCCTTGGCTTAAATAGCATCAGAAATGAGTTGGATTGGGCCCACAAGGCTTTAGAATTTACTGGCCACGTATTGCTTTAGGTGGATCATATGGCAGCAACAATGCGTGCACGTACAGTGCATGTACGCGTCACCATAAGTGTAGAAACTACTGCAAATCTTATATTGTTTTGAAGCCCCAGATGTTAGCTTTTCAAGGCAACTAGAACCGCATCATTTGGATCTCTGTAGCTCAAGTTATGGTCATTTAAGTGCGAAGAGGTCGGCTTGACAGCTTTTGCGATTCCTTCATTTCTTCATGAGTTCTCCATTTTTACATGCTTTTCCTTCATTCTCTTGATCCAATCTTTGCCTCCTAAACCTGAAATAACTTAACAAACATATCAAGGCATCTAATGGAATCAAGGTGAATTAAATTTAGCTATTTTAAGTCCTCAAAGCATGTTTTCACTCTTAAGCACAATTAAAGGAGAAGTTATAAAACCATGCTATTTCATTGGATAAATGTGGGTAAAAGGTTATAAAACCCCCTAAATCAAGCACAAGATAAACCCTAAAAATGGGGTTTATCAACCTCCCCACACTTAAACCAAGCATGTCCTCATGCTTAAACCAAGAGAAAGCGAAGGGTATCAACATTTATTCAATGAAATCTAATCTAAATGCAAACTACCTATATGCAACTATCTAAATGAATGCAATTGCTTGGTCAAAATAAATCAATTCCCAAGAAGCATATATGCACAAGGGCTAAAGGTATTAACAACCATGCCAAACCACAATTGAATTGAGCTATTGAATATTTTTACAAACTTGCATGAAGAATGATGATCATAGGTGAAAACATGTAATTGAGCATCAAACCCTCACCGGATGTGTTTGCACTCTATTCGCTCAAGTGTTTAGGGTTGATTTTCTCAATTCTCCCCTAATCATGCTTTCCAAGATTTTTTTTTCTTCTAACAATTGACATTTATTTCATGCATGCATACACATATCATGAGGTCTTTTCATTGGTTGTAATGGGGCTAGGGTCAAGGTAGGATGCTTATTTGGTCAAGTGAGCTTGAAATTTGAATCTTTGATAAGCTTAAACTTCCCACCTAACCTATGACATCCTATACAATTAAGTTCTAACCTAGCTACCCATTTTTCACTTTTTAACAGACTCATGCATTTTCTTTTCATTTCACAACACATATGCATTGATCTTTATTGAACTTTACCTTGGGGCATTTTGTCCCCCTTTTTATTTCTTTTCTTTTTCTTTTTTTTCCTTTTCTATTTTTTTCTTTTCTTTTCTTTTCCATACTCTTCTCTTTTTTTTTCTTTTTCTTTTGTCTTTCTCATTTTTTTTGCTTTACAATATATATATATAAACATCAATGCATAAGGTTTTACATTTTAATTAACACATGAGCATATACCCAATTCCCAATATTTACAACAAAAATACAAAACTACCCTTTTATTCCCCCAATGTCCCAAGGTTCCCACACTTAAATGACACACACACACTAGCCTAAACTAATCAAAGATCCAAATAGAGGACATTTATTATTTTTTGCTTCAAGGCTTGTAATGTGCTAAAATTAAGAACAAATGGGTTAATCGTAGGCTCAAATTGGCTAACAATGGGAGATAAAAGGTAAGGCTATTTGGGTAAGTGAGCTAAATAAAATAATGGCCTCAATCATATAAATGCATGAATACACTAAATAATGGACATAAAGAATCAAACAAATCAAAGATTACAATCATAGGAAGAGAATAATACACACAAGAAAGAAAAATGCGTGGTTATAAGATGTAACCACACCATTAGGATCAAATCTCACAAGCTTGTGTTCTTAGCTCAAAAATCATGTTCCACAATATATATATATATATATATATATATATATATATATATATATATATAATTCAAGCAAGTTTTATGAAAAGTTTTCACTCAAATCAATTGAGGTGCCCTATAGATAGAAATCTCGAAAAATCTCATTATTTTGATTAAGCTTATTATGTATATATATGCAAAAATAAGAAAATGAAAGTAAAAATCCTAAAAACCTAAAAAAAATGAAATGCAAAAGTGTTGAGATTAGAAACTTATCACCCAAAATCGCCAACCGGTCGGATGACCTCCCCACACTTAAAAGTTTGCACTGTCCTCGGTGCATTCAAAGATGAGTAAGGGGGTACGGCGACTCTCCGGATTGCTACCTTCAGCTGGTAGGTCAACCGGTTGCTGCGTGTTCTTTCTTCCGCTTCCATTTTTGCTTGAGGTGCATCATTCATGAAAAAAAATAAAAATATAACACCATAAGATGAGAAAACAAAAGCAAGGAAGCATACATTGTTGGAATGAGGTACTAATCACTAGAATTAAGTGAGTGAATTAATGTGACATTAGTGACAAATAAGTGTGTGAATTCTAAATTGCGCCCTTTTAGAACACACATTAGCATAAAAACTTATGTCACAAAAGAAGCATGCACTTCACTTATTCTAGTGTGCTTGAGATGCTTGAAGGAAACTTGTAAGGTAAAACAAGCATTAAAGAAGCATGAAGGCATTCAAGCTATAAGCATATGGATGCATATGATCGTGAAATACAATGCATTAAAGTAAATGCACAACATCCAATATCAAGAGTTTGCCTAATCAAAGAATAAGGTTCAAATCACATGGTGGCCAAATCATGCAATTCAAGAAGAGTTACAAGCTCGAAGCCAATTCTCATCACTTGGTATTCTTAAAAGGTAAGCATGAAAGACTAAAAACTAAGTAGCAAAATATAACCTCAACAATAGAATCCAACAAAGATTATAAACATAATGATGTTAAGATAACATCCCTTTTTAATACTCAGCAGTAATTAATGGTAAACAAGAATAACAATCTAACACTTACAATAAAAAAGTGAAAATGAAATGAAAACTAACTAAAACTAACTAATCAACTAACTAATTAACTAATTAGTTAACTAAAATAAATGGTTATCAATGGTGTTTGGGAGTGTTGGATGAGTGGTAGAAGAAGGGAAGAAGAAAGGAGAAGGAAAGAAAGGGAAAGACGAGAAGAAAAGAGATGTGTTGAAGAAAGGACATCGGCGCGTAGGCGCGCATAGCGCGCGCGCGTCGATGGCTTTTTTTTTTTTACATGACGTGATGCCTACGCGTCATGTACGCGTACGCGCGAGTGGTTTTGTGCCAATGGCACAATGCGCGTGTAACATTCGCACAACTCTCGGGTTTTTGGCTTGGGGGTGGAATTTCTCAATCCACGCGTACGCGTACATGGCGCGTGCGCGTGGATTGGCGAAAATGCTTGATGCACGCGTACGCGCGGATGGTGCTCTTTTTTTTTTATGTTTTTGCACCAATCCAAGCATTCTAAACCTCCAAACAACTACCAAAACACCATAAAACCTTATTTAACATAATAAACTACCAAACAAACTCAACAAATCAATCAAAACATGAAATTAAACTAATTTTTTTTACTAATATTTACAAAAGAGAAAATGAAAAAGATATTACCATGGTGGGGTGTCTCCCACCTAGCACTTTTGTTTAGTGTCCTTAAGTTGGACTTATGGGGAGCTCCTCTCAAGGTGGCTTGTGCTTGAAGCTATCTTTGAACATCCACCAATGCTTGAGTCTCCAATAAAATCCATTCTTCAATTTTAATATCTTCAAGCTTTGATGGAGTTCTTCACAAACCATGAGCTCCCGAATTTGATTTTTCTTGTGCGATCCAGGATCTCACACTTTGTTTTGACACCCGTCCTTGAGTTGATTATCATTATTCCACTTGGGTGGCACAATCTTGGAATTCTCATTTAAGCAACCAAACAATATCCTAGACCCAAGCAATCTAGTTCTACACCAACCGTTGCAATTAAGCTTTGAACGTGTAGCCATTATGAACCTAGAATGATATTTCCAACCACTAACCATCTCCCTTTTGCTCTTAAAGCCACAAATATGTCTAAGTTGACCATCCGTCTCAAGTAAACCATATTTAAGGGGAATAATAAAGCTTAAGTATAAGAAATTTACCCACTTAAATGAAAGAATGGATGGTGGTGGCTTGGGGAGAGGTATCTCTAATGTCTTTGCAACCTTTACTCCCTTATGTTCTTCCTTGATTGCCTCCACCTCTTCACAAACTTCTTCAACTTCAATCCTTTGTTCATCAATTTCATCTAACTCTTCTCCATCACTCAAATCATAAATGGGAGGTTGAGAAAAATCTACCTCCACATTGCTTTCCATCTCATTGGGGGAAGGTTCTTCAAATTCAAAGGATTCACCACCAAGAAGGTTGGATGCATGATCTTCATCACCAAGGGAACTCAATTCTTGCTCAACTCCTTCCAAGTCTTCATTCAAAAATTGTTTTGGAGGTTGTGCACTCTCCTCCTCAACATCAAATTCACTCTTCTTGGAGAGGTTCTCTTCAACTCTAGGTTCCCAAGGAGGTTCCGCATCTCCTAAGTCTTCAACCACTTCTTCCTCTTCTTCAATGATCATAGATTCCTCCAATTGCTCTAATACAAAATAACATTCCTCATTTTCCACCGGAGTTTCCAATCTCTCCTTCATGCTATGCTTTTCAATTAACTCTCTATATGTGACCATGGAAGTGCTTTGAGTGCTCAAATATTGGGAAGTTAACATGCTTACTACCTTGATCAAGGTAGCCACAAATTCTAGTGTCTCCCTTTTCATTTCTCCTTGCCCTTGAAGTATAAGGCTAAGGGTTTCTGATAAACCACTATTTTATGGTTTATCTTGTGCTCAATTGAGTGGATTTTATCAACTCTTTACCCACTTATTCATACTATTTGCATGCGTTTACATTCTCCTTCCTGATTTTGTGCTATGATTGAAAACATGCTTCTTCGACCTTATATTTTCTAATATTAATCCTCTCTTATTACCATTAGATGCCTTGATATGTGTGTTAAGTGATTTCAGAGATTACAGGGCAGGAATGGCTCAGAGGATGGAAAGGAAGCATGCAAAAGTGGAAGGAATACAAGAAGTTGGAGAAATTGCTAAGCTGTCCAGCCTGACGTCTTCGCACTCAAATGGCTATAACTTTAGCTACAGAGGTCCAAATGAGATGATTTCAGTTGCGTTGGAAAGCTAAAATTCGGGGCTTCGCAATGATATATAATTTGCCATATCTGCCCCGGAGTTAGGCGATGCGAACGCGTGAATGACGCGCCCGTGTCGCATCTGCAAACTTCAATCCACGCTAACGCGTGGACGACGCCTCCGCGTCGCTCTGCCGCAACCTGAACGTACCAGAAATCGCTGGGAGCGATTTTTGGGCTGTTTTTGACCCAGTTTTCAGCCCAAAACACACATATTAAAAGTGGGGAAATGCATCCATTCATATCATGCTTTCATATTCATAATTTTAGGAGTAGATGTAGTTCTTAGAGAGAGAGAGGTTCTCTCCTCTCTCTTAGGATTTAGGTTTAGGATTTTTCTTGCTTTCAGGATTGTTTCTTTTTATCAGGTTCAATTTTTCTTTTATTTATTTTCTCAATTTAATTTATGAATTCTTCTATGTTTCAGACAATTCCTTTGATTAATGTTATTTGAGGTATTTCAGTTTATGATTGCTTCCTTTTAATTACATTATTGTTATTTCCAATCTGAAGACATTTTTATTCCAGCAGATTTACTTTTTCCCCTTTTGGTCTTGGTTAAGAAATCAGTAACTCAGGAGTTATCAAACTCAACATGACTGATAATTGTTATCTTTGCTAATTGAATTGAACTTCAATAATCCCATTGTTTCCTTAGGGATTAACTAGGATTTGAAGATCAAACTAATTAGTCACTTGACCTTTCTTTGCTCTAAGTAAAGGCTAACTAAGTGGAATTAGGATTCAATCTTCATCATCATTGATAAGGGTAACTAGGATAGGACTTCCAATTTCTCATACCTTGCCAAAAGTTTATTTTACAGTTATTTATTTATTTTACCTGCCATTTAAATTACTTTTTTCTTACTTTCAAAACTCCCAATTTACAAGACTCATAACCAATAATAAGAACACCTCCCTGCAATTCCTTGAGAAGACGACCCGAGGTTTAAATACTCGGTTATCAATTTTAAAAGGGTTTGTTACTTGTGACAACCAAAACGTTTGTACAAAGGGATTTCTGTCGGTTGAGAAACTATATCTACAAAGCGACTGTTTTTATAAAAGTCTTTACCAGCAAAAATCCTAACGTCAGTTTCATCCATTGAGGATTGGGATGGATAAGAGGGTTCATTGTTTTGGAGAAAGGGTGCATGATAGGGAAGTGGTTCTTCTTGGTAAGGGTGTAGTGGTGTATATTGAGGTGGTTCTTGGGAGTAGTGATCTTGGAGTGGTGGTTCCATGTATGGCTCATATGGTTCAAAAGGTGGTTGGTATGGTGGATATGGATTATGGTCATATGGAGGTGCTTGGTGGTAGGGGACTTGTGAGTATGGTTGAGGCTCATGTTGAGGATATGGCTCATAGACATATGGTGGTGGTTCTTGAAAGTCACAAGGATTCTCACCATAGCCATTGGATTGGTATGCATCATAGAATGGCTCTTCTTCATAGTGCATTGGTGGAGGTTGTTGCCATGAAGATTGATCATATGCATATGGCTCCTCCCACCTTCGATTGTCCCATCCTTGATACACATTCTCATTATAGTCCTCATTTCCTACAACATAGTTAGAACCAAACTCATAGCCAAAATGAGAATTCATGATAATAAGAGAAAAGGAAAATAAAATCAAATAAGAAACAAAGAACCAAATCCTAAAACTAGCAAGAGCTAACAAAAAACAAACATATTCACACTATTCACATATATACAATAACCAATAACACAACACCATTGCAATTCCCCGGCAACGGCGCCATTTTGATGATTAGATTTTTGCGTGGTTTAGAATTCACAATAAATTCTCGTTGTAAGTATAGTTTCTAAACCAACAAAGAATCCTTTCATGCAAAAGATTGTTCGTCACAAGTAACAAACCCCTAAAATCTATAAACCGAAGTATTGAACCTCGGGTCGTTCTTGCTAGGAATTACAATAAAGTGTTCTTGTTATTGGTTATGAGGTATGTTTTGGGGTTTTTGATAAGAAACAAGAAAAGTAAATGGTAAAGGGAATAAACTAACAACTAGAAAGATCTTGGCAAGGTTTGGTGGTCAAGGATCTCTATCCTAATTACTAACCACAACATGAGAATTAGCAAGGATCAATCCCATTAAGTCAACCCCTAACTAATAGTAGAGAAAAGTCAAGTGAGCTATATCAATCCAAGTCCATAAGTCCTAGTTTTCCACCAAATCAATTAGTGAGATCTAGAGTTAATGGCTCCCAATCGTCAATCACTTGGACATTAGTAACTCAAGAGTTCCTAAGTTACCTTCCCAAGCCAAGAGCACAAAATTCTACTCTAAAATTCAACTAAGTATTTTATCAAACACTTGGAAGGTATAAAAGGAAAGCATAGTAAAATTGCAAGAAAAGTAAATCTACAACTACAAAAGTAAGAGACTAACAATGTAAAGGCAAACAATAGAAAAGTAAACTCATAATTAAAAGAAGCATTTTAACAAACACATAGAAGGAAATAAAAGTAAACAACATGAATTGTAAGAATTAAAGAGAGATCTAACTAGAATAGCAAGAGATCAACAATAGAAGAAGAAAATAATTATGAAACAACAAAGAACTTACTAATTGCATTGAAGAAGAAATATAGATCTACAAAAAAAAGTTCATAAACTACAACTAACAATACAAAGGAATTACAAGAGAAGAAGAATTCTACAACTACAAGAGAACAATTAAGGAAGGAAAAGGAAAATTAGAAGAGAGAAGAAGAGCTAGATCTAGATCTAAAACCTAATCCTAATTCTAGAGAGAAGTGAGAGCTTCTCTCTCTAGAAACTAACTAAAGCATGATAAAACTAAAATAAAACTAAACTAATGACTCGATGTGTGAAAGTATGTAAAGTATGTTGATTCCACTTAAATCCATGGCTTAAATAGTATCAGAAATGAGTTGGATTGGGCCCACAAGGCTTTAGAATTCGCTGGCCACGTATTGCTTTAAGTGGATCATACGGCAGCAACGACGTGTGTGCATACAGTGCGCATACGTGTCACCATACGTGTAGAAACTATGGCAAATCTTATATTGTTTTGAAGCTCCGGATGTTAGCTTTTCAACGCAACTAGAACCGCATCATTTGGACCTCCGTAGCTCAAGTTATGATCGTTTAAGTGTGAAGAGGTCGGCTTGACAGCTTTTGCGATTCCTTCATTTCTTCATGAGTTCTCCATTTTTACATGCTTTTCCTTCATTCCCTTGATCCAATCTTTGCCTCCTAAACCTAAAATGACTTAACAAACATATCAAGGTATCTAATAGAATCAAGGTGAATTAAATTTAGCTATTTTAAGTCCTCAAAGTATGTTTTCACTCTTAAGCACAATTAAAGGAGAAGTTATAAAACCATGCTATTTCATTGGATAAATGTGGGTAAAAGGTTATAAAACCCCCTAAATCAAGCACAAGATAAACTCTAAAAATGGAGTTTATCCCTAGCATGTAATTTGATTTCATTCACCATGATGAGGCAATTACTTTTCTTCGATGCATTTTTTTTAGGTGATGCTTGTTTATGATTGATCCTTATTTACATCACCTATTTCATGCATTGAGATTGTGGAATTGTAAAATTGGATCAAAAGCTTACCTAGTAACATATTTTTGAGCTTTGTAAAGCTTTGTGGACCATGCTTGCTTTGTGATTGAGTTTAATTTCTATCTTCTTTTTCCTAAGTTCCATAGCACCCATGTCTTCCACTTCTATGTCAATTAGGTATTGCAAATAAAATTCAAAGTGTGATATTAATTGATGTGTAAGTTTTATATTCCATTTTGTTCATTAAAGTTACCTTGTACATCAATCAATGTCTATTCATCATCCAATTCATAATTGCTTGATTTTTGCTTGAATGCTTTTATGCTTATTTATTGCTTGTTCGTTGTCTTAACCTACAAGTTTTCTTTAAAAACATTTCAATCACACCAGAATGAGTGAAGCGTATGCTTTCTCTTGTGTAATTGTGACATAGCTTTTTATGGTAGTGTGTGTGTTCTAAACCGCACGCAAACTTAGAAGTCACACACTACTCTTCCTTAATGTCACACTAATTCACTCACTTCATTTTAGTGATTTACCTCATTCCAACAATTTACGCTTCCTTGCTTTTTCATTTTCTCATCTTACTGTGCTATTTTCTATTTTTAATAGATGATTCATCATAAGCAAAAACGGAAGCAGGAGAAAGAACATGCAGCAACCGGTTGATCCACCAGCTGAAGGTGGCAATTCGAAAAGTCGACGTACCCCCTTGCTCGTCTTTGAATGCACCGAGGACGGTGCAAACTTTTAAGTGTGGGGAGGTCGTCCGACCGATCGGCCATTTTTGGGTGACAAACTTCTAATCCCAACACTTTTGTATTTCATTTTTAGGTCGTTTAGGATTCTTAGTTGCATTTTCTTATTTTGCATATATATATATATATATATATATATATATATATATATATATATATATATATATATATATATATATAATAAGCTTAGCCAAAATAATGAAAATTTTCAAGGATTTTATCTATAGGACATCCCAATTGATTTGAGTAAAAAAAATTTTTTTAGAACTTGCTTGAATTATCCATTGTAGAACATGATTTTTGAGCTAAGAACACATAAGCATGTGAGTTTTGAGCCTAAATTACTTGGTTACATCATATAACCATTATTTTCATTCTTGTGTGCATTATTCTCTTTCTATGATTGCAATCTTTGATTTGTTTGATTCTATATTTCCATTATTTTGTGTATGAATGCATTTAAATGATTGAGGCCATCGTTTTTAATAGCTCACTTACCCAAATAGCCTACCCTTTTATCTTCCATTGTTAGCCAACTTTGAGCCTATGCTAAACCCATTTGTTCTTAATTGTAGCACATTACAAGCCTTAAAGCGAAAAACAATAAATGTCCCTTGTTTGGATCTTTGATTAGCTTAGACTAGTGATAAACCCCGATTTCATGGTTTATCTTGTGCTTATTTTAGGGGATTTTATCACCTTTTCTCACATTTATTCAATGAAATAGCATGGTTTTACAATTCTCTCTTGAATTGTGCTTAGTTGTATAAAACATGCTTTTTAGGCCCTTAAATTGGTGATTCTAACTCACTTTAATTCTATTTGATGCCTTGATGTGTTTGTTGAGTGATTTCAGGTTTATGAGGCAAGTATTGGATGGAAGAAATGAGGAGAAAAGCATACAAAGTGGAGAATGCATGAGAAAACAAGAATTGGGAATGCATCGATGGGCGCGCACGCGTAACAGGCGCGCGCGTGCAGAAGTGACTCCGCATAGAGATGCGTACGCGTACATGATGTGTACGCGCGGATGAAGAAACAGCCAATCGATGCGCACGGGCACATGGCGTGTACGCGCCGATACTCACACGTGACCCACTTAAAGGCAAAATGCTGGGGTGATTTCTGAGCTGCCCAGGCCCAAGTCCAACTTGTTTCTAAGTGTATTTCATGCAGAATTGAAGTCCAAGCAAAGGGGGAGCAATTAGTTAGTCAACATGAGCCTTTAGTTAGTTTTCTAGAGAGAGAAGCTCCCTTTTCTTTCTAGAATTAGGTTAGGATTAGGTTAATTTGTCTTGGATCTTGAATTAATTACTTGATTTCATCTTGTTTCTTTTACAATTTCTCATTTTTACATCTTGATTTTCTTAGTTGTAATGTTAATTTCTCATTTTGCTCTCTTGCTTGTTGATGAACATTGTTGGATCTAATCTCCTTTTAATGCAATTTCATGTTTCTATATTTCTTTTATGTTGATCTAGCTTACTATTATTGATTTCTCACTTATGATAGTTGTGGGTTTTCTTAATTTTAGCATTTTGTGATGTTTACTTTTATTGCATATTAGGTGTTTGATATAATGCTTCCTATAGTTTTTGAGTAGTTCTCTTGACCCTTGGCCTAGGCTAAAGGGGATTGAGTGATCTTAAGTCCTTGGGCTTCATTGAATTAGTAATAACAAAACCCTTGGGGATCAAATTGATAACCATTGACTCTAATTCAGAATCCGACAAGTTTTAATGGTATTTTATTATATTTTTGTTGTTTAAATTTCAATTGTAGGAATAAATTGAACTACTTATGACTCAAAATGAGAAAGATAAATCTGGACCATCCACAAATGATGCTATTGGCAAAGTGTTTGTGGAGGAGCATTCTGGTAGGGTGCGATGCTTGGGAATGGGAGCTACACCTACTAATACTTTCAGAGGTGCCAATCATCCTGGCCAGTTTGCTAATTCTTCAATTTCAATGTCTTCTACCAATTATTCCCAAGCTGATTTTAAACGTTTAGAGTCTAAATTTGATGGGACATTGACTACACCAAAGGCTTATTTTCTTTCTAAAGAAGGAAGAATTCCTGCTGAACTTACTAGTATATTTGACCACGGAGCTCAGGTAAATTGCCTTCTCTTGTGGCATTTATGTTGCACTAATCATGTTGAAAATTATGATGAATCATAACTGTTACATTAATCTAATGTTCTAGCATTGTTAGTCTCGTATATTCTAACCTCACACTTCTACTCTTTTTAATTTGTTGTTCAAATTTTTGACATTTGAAAAGGTTAATGCTTTTTTTACACTTTGATTTTTTTTTCTTTTAAATTGTTGTTATAGTTCTATAAATGTTGGTAAATTTTAGGTTGACAATTTTGTTTTAATTTATTTTAGGCTAATGATGTTGAGAATGAAACTGTAACACCAGCAACAGGAAGAACATCATCATCAGGTGGAAGCAATGAAAATCGTGAAGACATTGTTTAGTGTTATTTGAAAGACTGATTAGTTGTGAATTATTTTTCTTTTTTTAGGATATTATGTTAGATTTTATTTACTAAACAAACTTATTCAAATAGTGAACTTATTAGTGGTAGTTGTGAATTTATTGAATTTTAACATTTTTCATTTTTAGGAATTGATATATGAAGACAATGTTAATTAAGATATTATTCATTTTATTATAATATAAAAATGTTATTATTCATTACAATGACTTATGAATTACATTTATATTTTATATGAATTTATTAGTATTAAAATTTTCCATATTTATTAATATCTTATAAAATAAAAAACTATATATATGCATAATAAAAATATTATGGTAGTTTTATTTGTGTAGTGATTTTTAAATTGAGCTAGATTATAATTCCCAGAAATATGAAAAATAGATTTTAGTCTTTTAATTTTGTAGCGGTTAAGAACCCCCACAACGTCAATCAAGACCGTCGCAGAATAGGGTAACTGGATGCCTTCGAAAACTGATGCAATATACTGAAAACCCCCACAATTTGCGGAGGGCAAAAAACCCCCGCAATTTGAATTTGACATAGCGTCGATTTTTTAAAATCCCCCATAACTAAACCGCAGGACACCTAACTCTGTCAGTTTTTGAAACCACCGTTACACAACTTGCGAGGGTTTTTAACCCCCGCAAAACCCAAAAAAAAAAAACCCCGCAAATTAGCGCCTTTTTTGTAGTGAAGCTTGGCAAGAGGAGGAACTTGAAAAACCTTACCAAGTGATGGTAGCCTCTAGAAGAGGATGGATGGGAGTGGAGCGTGCTTTATCAAGATCATTGGGAACTCTTCCACCTAGGTTGTCATCCAATCCTTCATCTGAGTAGGTAAAACTTCTAACTCTCTGCTTTATTATTCCACTTGAATTTGGTCGGCTTGAGACGGATGGCCAACTTAGGGCGCTTTGTGGAATTAAGCGAAAGAGGAGGATGTTTAGTAGTTGGCGTTGTAAATCTAGACTCATTATAGTTGGAAGCTCAAAATTGAAGAGCATGGATTGGTGTAGTGCTCAATTAAATGGGTCTAGGAGGGTAGTTTGGTGCTTTCATGAGAATTCGGCTTTCTTGTCACCCGGATAGAATCAAGGCGATCGACTAGAAGATGGGTGCGAAGATAAGATATGGACCCTGGATCACAACATGAAAACCAATTTTGGGAGCTCATATCTTGGAAAGAACCTCACCCAAGCTCGGTGAAGATGGTTGGAACTTCTGACGACCGATTGAAGGACAAGCACTCTTGGAGGTTCAAGGATGGATACAAACATAAACCACCTTGAAAGGAGCCTCCCAAATGTCCAACTTAAGGACTTAAACTAAAAGTGCTTGGTGGGAGACACCCCACCATGGTAAACTCTTTCCATTCTCTTGTAGATATAATGAATGAATGAATTGAGTTCCATTGTATATAGCTTCCTTACCCCCTTTAGTATATTTTGCCTTACTTGCTAAGTTGTTGATACACTCTATGCCTTAATTAGGGATGATTCTTTGTTTGCTTGGATTGCAAGTTTCCTGAAATTGCTTGAAAAATTCCCAAAATTCAAAAATATGTTTGATTTTGCATTTTATCTGGTTTTAGAGAGGTTGGGAAGATTATGAGCTCTTCTTGGTGCTTAAAAAAAAAGGCAAGCACGTGCAAGCGCACAGTACGCGCACGCGCCGGCTGTGCATTTCGCACTTTCAGGGCCAAGGACCAGAGAGTTGTGCCACTTTTGGGCCAACTCTGGGCCTTAAGCCACGCGGATGCGTACGTGACGCGTCCGCGCCCCTTGCGTTTCCCTACCTGTGTGTAGGCCCAGCTGGTGCCTCTGCGTCCCATCATCGATCAACTCATCCACGCGGACGCGCAGAGTGCGCGCATGCGTCGGTGCATTTTTGCATCACCCAGGCCAAAGACCCGAGAGTTATTCAAACTCTGGGCCACTTTTGTGCCTCTGGCCCAGCTCACCCACGCGGACACGCACCGTACGCGTCCACCCCGATTCCCACATCTTCTATCCATGCGCAGGCGCGTGTGACGCTCCCGCGCCACTTCCTTATTCTCCCACCCATGTAGACGCGCACGGTGCGCGGACGCGTGGATTCAAATTTTTACTTACCCCAGGGACGCAAAAGCCCTAGCATTCGCATACCCTCACCCTTTCCCCCAACGTCCCTCCCTCCATAACCTTCATCCTTCATTTTCTCTGCAACCATCACCGAGCACCTCCGGTGATGCCATCGCCGCCGCCATCAATCGCTGCGTAACCTACTCTCCCTTCCCTCCCTCCTTCTTTCTCTCTTCCTCTATTTCTTACTCTCTCTCTCTCTCTCCACTTCTGCGCTGTCCCGGTGCCATCTCAGCACCGCTGCAAGCCCCACCGTCGGCCGCCATCACTGGCAGCAGAAAACGGACGCCCCATTCACTTTCCCTTTTTCATCTGTTGGTTCATTTTTTCTGCCCAGCTTTCAAGGTCCTACTACCCTATTTTTACTCTGTTTTATTAGTCTTGTTTAATGATTAGAGTGGATTAATTGATTAGTTATCTTTGCATGTTAGGTTAGATAGAATTGCATGCTGTTAGGTAGTTTGGATGTGGTTAGAAGATTCTAGGCCTGATAAGTGCGCCATTTGTGTTTACTTGTTCAAATGTTACATGCTGAATGATGAGAGACATGCTCTGTTTATATGATTCTGTTCTGCTGTTGTGTTGATCTTGACTGCTGCTTGCTGAAATTCATTATCTGACTGTGTTTGGTACTGCCTTACTATGTGTGATCCATGCTCATGTCATACTTGTGCATTTTTTTGGAATCATATATTTGTTTTTGCTGCTTTGTACTATCCGGAAACATCCGATTTACTGCCGGAATGCTGCCTGAATTTTTAAAATTGCTATATGCTTTAACGTGCAACCTAAAAATTGAACTTAGCATTTTTCGAATTGAGTCTCACTCAACTTCAACAAGTTCAATTCCTAGGTTGCTATGGTTGGCATTTCTGTGCTTACTTGTATTTCCCACGATATGCACTGGATTGGTTAGTTCAAGGAGTTGCTTGTTGGATTTCTGTGACAAACAATCCCTTACCTAACTCATCAACTTGAACCTTTTATGTCTTCACCCTCCAAGTTAAGTCAATTGCCTTTTCAATCGTACTGAACTTCCAACTTGACTTTAACTTGTGATTTTCCTCAATAAGGTTCATTTAATTGCAATAATTGGTGGATCTCACTAGTATAACCCTTCTTGCTTCAAACTGTTTTTAAGTGCTTTTGTTTACATTAGTGCATACTTCACTTTTTCAGTACCAACTATTGTAAAACTCTTGTGACCATGACATTGACTGATGATTTGCTTCCCATATACATGCTTTTGTGTAAAATTTTCATATTTCATCATCAATGACTAAATGTCCCTCATGATTTTGAGTATGCTTACCTTCCATACTCTGTGCACTTCTTTTAATTGAGCCAGTGACCGCCATATCACTCACTTTTAAACCAATTTCTAACTCTAACTTGATTAACCAACTGATCTCTTCCTTTTGTTTTGAACATAACCCCTTTAATCATTCTTTTGAATATGGCGTTTCTTAGGCTTAATGAACAAGCATTGTGCAAGTGTAGTTTGAATTCTTGGTTTGTGACTTTATTTGAATTCTGAATTTTGTTACTTGCATTCCAAGAATTCTCTTTTCTTCACTCACTTCATGAGTATGTCTTACCTTGAGTGCTATACATCTACTTGGCTAGTTGCTAATATCATATCACATCTGTTTTCAGGATGTCAGATAAAGGAAAAGCCATAGCTACTACCTCAAAGAAGAGGAAGCGCTCCAAAGCATCTACCCCTTTCCCTTATGCCAACTATGCTAAGAATCTGCTGAATGACGTGGAAAAAGAGAATCAATTGTTACCATCCACCGACCCAACCAAGTTTCCCAATCTCTACTGTGAACTTTGCTTCCCCAAATATCGTAAGACAAATCTGAACATTGAAAAGAAACTGCTCCTTCCCAATGACGTGAGACGCCCCATCAATGCCCGTATTTTGGAATTGGGCTTGGATTTTGTTGATAGAGATTTAGGAAGGATAAACACTTCGTGGGTGAAGAAATTCTACTGCAACTTCTTTCGTGCCACTCTTGATTCAGTCCACCTACGGGGTAGGGAGATCTTGATTACTGAGGCAGCTATTGGGGAGGCATTGCTTTGCCGACCTCGTACAGATGACACATGCGCCTATCAGTAGGCAGAAATAGTTATCCACTGTATGACCTTTGATTATGAGGCGCTGAAGCGCGTGATTTCCACATCGGATGCCCCTTGGGTGATGGATTCTGGCAACAAGAAGCCCAAGGGGATGCAATTCACTTATCTGTTGAGAGAGGCTAAGACTTGGCAGCATATATTCGCCCGTTATGTCCTGCCCACCACTCACTTTTCAGAGATTCTGATGGATATGCTAGTTCTGAATGGCTGTGTCATGGAGGGGAAGGAGGTAGACTTCCCCTGGTTGATCAGGCAAAGCATGTGGCGCACACACATTCGTGGCCTACTGCCATTTCCTACATTGGTCACCAGCATGATTGAGCTAGCCGATGTCCCATGGGAGGACAATGACGTGACACCACCACCCCAGATGACGACGACAAGGAGGTTACTATTCTATGGGGTGGGTGGGTGCACGAGAAGCCTCCACCCAGACGCCGTTCTCGAGCTAGAGTAGTGGTGGAGGCAGCTCAGCCTTCATCTTCCGCAGCAGCAGCAGGACCCTCCTCTGCTTCAGCAGCCGCAACAACCTTGCCGCCACCACCAGCACCTGAACCGACATACCTGTTAGTGCAGCACCTGTTTTGCTTCATGGAGCGCAGCGAGCATCGTATTATGCGACATCTCAATCGCATAGACCAGGTGTTTGTATCACAGGGTGTTGAGCTACCTCCGCTCCAACACTCTCCCGTCTCCGATGAGCAAGATCAGGAGGAGGAGCATGTTGAGGAGCCGACTCAGCAGGAGGCACCCCCAAAGACACAGGCCAGCACAGAGGTTCAGCAGCTCCCTGAGGACTTACAGCCAGTACCACAGCCATAGCCACAGCAACAGCCTGAGCCTGAGCCACAGCCCGGCGCCACTATTGACCCCCCAGCCCATGCTTCAGCAGTAGCATCGAGGACAATGCTTCATCCTAAAGTGTGGGGAGGTCACGGTTCGTGACAGGTGGATAGCATATGTGTGGTGAACTTTCAGACATTTATCCTCTAGCTTCTGCTACTTTATTTTTCACTTTAACTTTGAGACTATTGTATATATTTGTTATCTTGGGATTACTTTATCTTAGTTGTCACATTTTGCACCTTAGATGGTATACATTCCATATTTTGGTTGGATTTTTATCATATAGTTGTTTTAGTGTTTTTGGTTGTGAATTGGAAAAACATTGTGCATTGTTGAAACCTAGTTGATCCCCTTTGCGTATGAAATTTGCTTTGATTGGAAAAAGGGGTAAACTAAGAATTTTTTTTAGTTTTCCGAATCACAGCATTGCATTAGAATAAGCTTAATTAATATGATGAAAATTTTCAAGAAACCCATTTCTAGGGCACCACCCCATTTCAAGAAACCCATTTCTTGTATATATTTTAGTTTGAAAAAAATAGAAAAAGAATTACAATAAAAAGGGAACAAAAATACCCCAAGGTGAAGTTCAATAATGATCAATGCACATGTGTGGTGATCAAGAGAGAATACATGAGTGTGTAGAAAAGTGAAGAATGGATAGCTAGGTTGTTTAGAATTGTATAAGTTGTCATAGGTTAGGTGAGAAGTTTAAGTTAATCAAAGATCCAATTCTCAAACTCACTTGACCATATGCATCCTACCTTGACCCTAGCCCCATTACAACCTATGGAAAAGTCCTCTTGATATTTGTATGCATGCATAGAGTAATTATTGATTGTTAGATGAGAAACAAATCTTGGAAAGCATGATTAGGGGAGAATTGAGTAAATCAACACCATTGATGAGCGGATAATTTATACGCTTTTTGACATTGTTTTTAGTATGTTTTTAGTAGGATCTAGTTACTTTTAGGGATGTTTTCATTAGTTTTTATGTTAAATTCATATTTCTGGACTTTACTATGAGTTTGTGTGTTTTTCTGTGATTTCAGGTATTTTCTGGCTGAAATTGAGGGACTTGAGCAAAAATCAGATTCAGAGGTTGAAGAAGGACTACTGATGCTGTTGGATTCTGACCTCCCTGCACTCAAAGTGGATTTTCTGGAGCTACAGAACTCGAAATGGCATGCTTCCAATTGCGTTAGAAAGTAGACATCCAGATCTTTCCAGCAAAGTATAATAGTTTATACTTTGCCCAAGTTTAGATGACGTAAACTCGCGTTCAACGCTAGCTCTCTGCCCAATTCTGGCGTCCAGCGCCAGAAACAAGTTGCAAAGTGGAGTTCAACGCCCAAACTGGCACCAAAACTGGCGTTCAACTCCAGGAATGACCTCTACACGTGTAACACTCAAGCTCAGCCCAAGCACACACCAAGTGGGCCCCGGAAGTGGATTTATGCATCAATTACTTACTTCTGTAAACCCTAGTAGCTAGTTTATTATAAATAGGACCTTTTACTATTGTATTAGATATCTTTGGACACCTGGTTCTTAGATCAGAGGGGCTGGCCATTCGGCCATGCCTGGACCTTTCACTTATGTATTTTTAACGGTAGAGTTTCTACACTCCATAGATTAAGGTGTGGAGCTCTGCTGTTCCTCAAAGATTAATGCAAAGTACTACTGTTTTCTATTCAATTCATCTTATTTCGCTTCTAAGATATTCATTCGCACTTCAACCTGAATGTGATGAACGTGACAATCATCATCATTCTCTATGAACGCGTGCCTGAAAACCACCTCCGTTCTACATTAGAATTGAATGAGTATCTCTTAGATCTCTTAATCAGAATCTTCGTGGTGTAAGCTAGAATGATGGCGGCATTCAAGAGAATCCGGAAGGTCTAAACCTTGTCTGTGGTATTCTGAGTAGGATTCAATGATTGGATAACTGTGACGAGCTTCAAACTCGCGAGTGCTGGGCGTTAGTGACAGACGCAAAAAGATAGTAAATCCTATTCCAGCATGATCGAGAACCGACAGATGAGTAGCCGTGCCGTGACAGGGTGCGTTGATCATTTTCACTGAGAGGATAAGGTGAAACCATTGGTAAGGGTGATGCCTCCAGACAATTAGCCGTGCCGTGACAGGGCATTTGGATCATTTTCCCGAGAGAAGACCGAAAGTAGCCATTGACAATGGTGATGTATCACATAAAGCCAGCCATGGAAAGGAGTAAGACTGATTGGATGAAGGCAGCAGGAAAGCAAAGGTTCAGAGGAACGAAAAGCATCTCTATTCGCTTATCTGAAATTCTCACCAATGAATTACATAAGTATTTCTATCCTTTATTATTTATCTTTTAATTATCTAATCCAATCACATTTAACCCTACCTGACTGAGATTTGCAAGGTGACCATAGCTTGCTTCATACCAACAATCTCCGTGGGATTCGACCCTTACTCATGTAAGGTATTACTTGGACGACCCAGTACACTTGCTGGTTAGTTGTGCGAAGTTGTGAACCATGGTATTGGCATCATGTTTTTAGCGCCATTACCAGGGAAAGAAAGAGCGATGAATTTTACCTAATCAAAGTGTAATCACAATTTCTGCGCACCAAGTTTTTGGCGCCGTTGCCGGGGATTGTTCGAGTTTGGACAACTAACGGTTCATCTTGTTGCTCAGATTAGGTAATTTTCTTTTTATTTTATTTTCAAAAAAAATTTTTCAAAAAAATCTTTCAAAAATTTTCTCATCTGTTTTCGAAAAAAATAAAAATGTTTTCAAAAATTTTATTCAAAATTTTTAAGAATGAATTCTAGTGTCTCATGAAGCATGTGAAGCCTGGCTGGCTGTAAAGCCATGTCTAAATTTATTTGGACTGAGGCTTGCAATTTGTTATCAAGAGCAAGCTAGTTGTTGCTAATCCACCTGCTGCTGTTCCTGATTTACATGCTGAAGCTTGGCTGGCCATTGGCCATGTCTAGTGTTTTGGACTGGAGCTTTCTTTGAAAGCTTGGCTGGCTAGTGAGCCATGTCTAATTCCTGGACTGAAGCTTTAGACTAAGAATGCAAGATTCCTGGAATTCATATTAAAAATTTTTGAATCCTTATTTTTATTTTTAACAAAAATTTTCGAAAAAAAATACAAAAAAATTTAGAAAATCATAAAAATCAAAAATATTTTTGTGTTTCTTGTTTGAGTCTTGAGTCATGTTATAAGTTCGGTGTCAATTGCATGTGCATCTTGCATTTTTCGAAAATTCATGCATTCATAGTGTTCTTTATGATCTTCAAGTTGTTCTTGGTAAGTCTTCTTTATGTCTAAGCATTAAAGAATTCTAAGTTTGGTGTCTTGCATGTTTTCTTTGCAAAAAAAAAAATTTTTCAAAAATATGTTCTTGATGTTCATCATGATCTTCATAGTGTTCTTGGTGTTCATCTTGACATTCATGGCATTCTTGCATGCATCACATGTTTTGATCTAAAAATTTCATGCATTGCATCTTTTTAGTGTTTTTCTCTCTCATCATAAAAATTCAAAAATAAAAAAAAAACTATCTTTCCCTCTTTTCTCTCATAATTTCGAAAATTAGATTTGACTTTTTCAAAAAGTTTTAAAATCTAGTTGTTTTTATGAGTCAAATCAAATTTTCAATTTAAAAATCTTATCTTTTTCAAAATCTTTTTCAAAAATCAAATCTTTCTCATTTTTCTTAGTTATTTTCGAAAATTATAAAAATATTTTTCAAAAATCTTTTTCTTATCTTTATCACATAATTTTCGAAAATAACATCACCAATTAATGTTTGATTCAAAAAAATTTCAAGTTTGTTACTTACTTGTTAAGAAAGATTCAAACTTTGAGTTCTAGAATCATATATTGTGATTTCTTGTGAATCAAGTCATTAATTGTGATTTCAAAAATCAAATCTTTTTCAAAACTAATTTCAATCATATCTTTTCAAAAATATCTTCCTATCTTATTTTTTTCAAAAAAATTGATTTCAAAATATCTTCTCTAACTTCCTATCTTCTTATCTCTTCAAAATTGATTTTCAAAATTTGTTTCAACTAACTAACTAACTTTTTGTTTGCTTCTCATCTTTTTCAAAACTATCTAACTAACTCTCTCTCTCTCTAATTTTCGAAAATATCCTCCCTTTTTTTTTCAAAAATTTCTTTTTAATTAACTAATTATTTTATTTTTTATTTTCGAAAAACTACTAACCTTTTTCAAAAACTTTTTTTTCAAAAATCACTAACTCTTTTTCAAAAATTATTTTTTGAAAATTCTTCTCCCTCATCCCCTTCTATTTATTTATTCATCTACTAACACCTCTCTTCATCTAACATCACTGCTCCTATCCTTACCTTTGTGTTTGGATTCTTCATTCTTCTTCACCCCTATTATTTTTCTTCTTCTACTAACAATAAGGAACCTCTTTACTGTGACATAGAGGATTCCTCTTCTTTTCTTTTTCTCTTCTCTTTCTTATGAGCAGGGACAGAGAAAAAGGCATTCTTGTTGAAGCTGATCCAGAACCTGAAAAGACTCTGAAGAGAAAATTAAGAGAAGCTAAATTACAACAATCAAGAGACAACTTGATTGAAAATTTCGAACAAGTAAAGGAGATGGCAGCCGAACCCAACAACAGTGCAAGGAGAATGCTTGGTGACTTTACTGTACCAAATTCCAATTTACATGGAAGAAGCATCTCCATTCCTGCCATTGGAGCAAACAACTTTGAGCTGAAACCTCAATTAGTTTCTCTGATGCAGCAGAACTGCAAGTTTCATGGACTTCCATCTGAAGATCCTTTTCAGTTCTTAACTAAATTCTTGCAGATATGTGATACTGTTAAGACTAATAGAGTTGACCCTGAAGTCTACAGGCTCATGCTTTTCCCTTTTGCTGTAAGAGACAGAGCTAGAGTATGGTTGGACTCTCAACCTAAGGATAGCCTGAACTCTTGGGATAAGCTGGTCAAGGCTTTCCTAGCTAAGTTCTTTCCTCCTCAAAAGCTGAGCAAGCTTAGAGTGGATGTTCAAACCTTTAGACAGAAAGAAGGTGAATCCCTCTATGAAGCTTGGGAGAGATACAAAGGACTGACCAAAAAGTGTCCTTCTGACATGCTTTCAGAATGGACCATCTTGGATATATTCTATGATGGTCTGTCTGAGTTATCTAAGATGTCATTGGATACCTCTGCAGGTGGATCCATTCACCTAAAGAAAATGCCTGCAGAAGCTCAAGAACTCATTGACATGGTTGCAAATAACCAGTTCATGTACACTTCTGAAAGGAATCCTGTGAATAGTGGGACGCCTATGAAGAAGGGAGTTCTTGAAATTGATACTCTGAATGCCATATTGGCTCAGAATAAAATATTGACTCAGCAAGTCAATATGATCTCTCAGAGTCTGAATGGAGTGCAAGCTGCATCCAACAGTACTCAAGAGGCTTCTTATGAAGAAGAAGCTTATGATCCTGAGAACTGGTGCGCAGAAATTGTGATTACACTTTAATTATGTAAAATTCATCGCTCTTTCTTTCCCTGGTAATGGCGCCAAAAACATGATCCCAATACCATGGTTCACAACTTCGCACAACTAACCAGCAAGTGCACTGGGTCGTCCAAGTAATACCTTACGTGAGTAAGGGTCGAATCCCACAGAGATTGTTGGTATGAAGCAAGCTATGGTCACCTTGTAAATCTCAGTCAGGCGGATATCAAATGGTTATGAAGTTTTCGAAAATAATATAATAAAATAGGGATAGAAATACTTATGTAATTCATTGGTGAGAATTTCAGATAAGCGAATGGAGATGCTTTCGTTCCTCTGAACCTCTGCTTTCCTGCTATCTTCATCTAATCAGTCTTACTCCTTTCCATGGCTGGCTTTATGTGATACATCACCACTGTCAATGGCTACTTTCGGTCATCTCTCGGGAAAATGATCCAATGCCCTGTCACGGCACGGCTAATCGTCTGGAGGCATCACCCTTGTCAATGGCTTCATCTTATCCTCTCAGTGAAAATGGTCAACACACCCTGTCACGGCACGGCTATTCATCTGTCGGTTCTCGATCATGTTGGAATAGGATTTACTATCCTTTTGCGTCTGTCACTAACGCCCTGCAATCACAAGTTTGGAGCTCGTCACAGTCATTCAATCATTGAATCCTACTCGGAATACCACAGACAAGGTTTAGACCTTCCGGATTCTCTTGAATGCCGCCATCATTCTAGCTTACACCACGAAGATTCTGATTAAGAGATCTAAGAGATACTCATTCAATTCTAATGTAGAACGGAAGTGGTTGTCAGGCACGCGTTCATAGGGAATGATGATGATTGTCACATTCATCACATTCAGATTGAAGTACGAATGAATATCTTAGTAGCGAAATAGGATGAATTGAATAGAAAACAGTAGTACTTTGCATTAATCTTTGAGGAACAGCAGAGCTCCACACCTTAATCTATGGAGTGTAGAAACTCTACCGTTAAAAATACATAAGTGAAGGTCCAGGCATGGCCGAATGGCCAGCCCCTCTGATCTAAGAACCAGGCGTCCAAAGATGGTCAAAAAGACCCTAAGATGATCAAAAGATGTCAAATACAATAGTGAAATATCCTATTTATAATAAACTAGCTACTAAGGTTTACAGAAGTAAGTAATTGATGCATAAATCCACTTCCGGGGCCCACTTGGTGTGTGCTTGGGGTGAGCTTTGAGTGTTGCACGTGTAGAGGTCCTTCTTGGAGTTGAACGCCAGTATTTGTGCCAGTTTGGGCGTTCAACTCTGGTTTTGGCTCCTTTTCTGGCGCTGGACGCCAGATTTGGGCAGAAAGCTGGCGTTGAACGCCAGTTTACATCGTCTATTATTGGCCAAAGCATGGACTATTATATATTGCTGGAAAGCCCTGGATGTCTACTTTCCAACGCAATTAGAAGCGCGCCATTTCGAGTTATGTAGCTCCAGAAAATCCACTTTGAGTGTAGGGAGGTTAGAATCCAACAGCATCAGCAGTCCTTCTTCAACCTCTGAATCTGATTTTTGCTCAAATCCCTCAATTTCAGCCAGAAAATACCTGAAATCACAGAAAAACACACAAACTCATAGTAATGTCCAAAAATGTGAATTTAACATAAAAACTAATGAAAACATCCCTAAAAGTAACTAGATCCTACTAAAAACATACTAAAAACAATGTCAAAAAGCGTATAAATTATCCGCTCATCACAACACCAAACTTAAATTGTTGCTTGTCCCCAAGCAACTGAAAATCAATTAGGATAAAAATAAGAGAATATACTATAAATTCCAAACTATCAATGAAACATAGCTTCAATCATATGAGCGGGACTTATAGCTTTTTGCCTCTTGAATAGTTTTGGCATCTCACTCTATCCATTGAGGTTCAGAATGATTGGCATCTATAGGAACTCAGGGTTCAGATAGTGTTATTGATTCTCCTAGTTCAGTATGATGATTCTTGAACAAAACTTCTTTATGAGTCTTCGTCGTGGCCCTAAGCACTTTGTTTTCCAGTATTACCACCGGATACATAAATGCCACAGACACATAATTGGGTGAACCTTTTCAGATTTTGACTCAGCTTTGCTAAAGTCCCCAATTAGAGGGGTCCAGGGTTCTTAAGCACACTCTTCTTTTGCTTTGGACCTTGACTTTAACCGCTCAGTCTCAAGTTTTCACTTGACACCTACACGCCACAAGCACATGGTTAGGGACAGCTTGGTTTAGCCGCTTAGACCAGGATTTTATTCCGTTAGGCCCTCCTATCCACTGATGCTCAAAGCCTTGGGATCCTTTTTATTTGCCTTTGCCTTTTGGTTTTAAGGGTTATTGGATTTTTGCTCTTGCCTTTTGGTTTTAAGAGCTTTTGGCTTTTTCTGCTTGCTTTTTCTTTTTCTTTCTATTTTTTTTTCGCCTAATTTTTTTTTCTGCAAGCTTTGTTCTTTGCTGCTTTTTCTTGCATCAAGAGTCATTTTTATGATTTTTCAGATTATCAAATAACATGTCTCCTAGTCATCATTCTTTCAAGAGCCAACATATTTAACATTCTTAAACAACAACTTCAAAAGACATATGCACTGTTCAAGCATACATTCAGAAAACAAGAAGCATTGTCACCACATCAATATAATTAAACTAAGTTCAAGGATAAATTCGAAACTCATGTACTTCTTGTTCTTTTGAATTAAAACATTTTTTCATTTAAGAGAGGTGATGGATTCATAGGACATTTATAACTTTAAGACACAGTTACTAACTACTAATGATCATGTAATGAAGACACAAACACAGATAAGCACATAACATAGAAACGAAAAACAGAAGAAATAAGAACAAGGAATGAATCCACCTTAGTGATGGTGGCGTTTCCTTCTTGAGGAACCAATGATGTCCTTGAGCTCTTCTATGTCTCTTCCTTGTCTTTGTTGCTCCTCCCTCATTGCTTTTTGATCTTCTCTTATTTCATGAAGCATGATGGAGTGCTCTTGATGTTCCACCCTTAGTTGTCCCATATTGGAACTCAATTCTCCTAGGGAGGTGTTGATTTACTCCCAATAATTTTGTGGAGGAAAGTGTATTTGAGGCATCTCCGGGATCTCATGGTAATGAGCTTCTTGCGCCTCTTGAGCTCCATGACTGGGCTCTCTTACTTGCTCCATCTTTTTCTTAGTGATGGGTTTGTCCTCTATAATTAGGATATCTTCCTCTATGTCAATCCCAGCTGAATTGCATAGGTGGCAAATGAGGTGAGGAAAGGCTAACCTTGCCATAGTGGAGGACTTGTCAGCCACCTTGTAGAGTTCTTGAGGTATAATCTCATGAACTTCCACCTCTTCTCCAATCATGATGCTATGGATCATGATGGCCCGGTCTATAGTAACTTCAGACCGGTTGCTAGTGGAAATGATTAAGCATTGAATGAACTCCAACCATCCTCTAGCTACAGGCTTGAGGTCCAATCTTCTTAGTTGAACCGGCTTGCCTTTGGAGTCAATCTTCCACTGAGCTCCTTCCACGCATATGTCCATAAGGACTTGGTCCAACCTTTGATTAAAGTTGACCCTTCTAGTGTAGGGGCGTTCATCTCCTTGCATCATGGGCAAGTTAAACGCCAACCTCACATTCTTCGGACTAAAATCTAAGTATTTCCCCCGAACCATTGTAACATAGTTCTTTGGATCCGGGTTCTTACTTTGATCATGATTCTTGGTGATCCATGCATTAGCATAGAACTCTTGAACCATTAGGATGCCGACTTGTTGGATGGGATTTGTTAGAACTTCCCAACCTCTTCTTTGAATTTCATGTCGGATCTCCGGATACTCAGTTCTTTTGAGTTTGAAAGGGACCTCAGGGATCACCTTCTTCTTGGCCACAACATCATAGAAGTAGTCTTGATGGGCTTTGGAGATGAACCTTTCCATCTCCCATGACTCGGAGGTGGAAGCTTTTGTCTTCCCCTTCCCCTTTCTAGAGGATTCTCTGGTCTTAGGTGCCATCAATGGTAATGGAAAAACAAAAAGCTTATGCTTTTACCACACTAAACTTAGAATTTTGCTCGCCCTCGAGCAAGAGAAGAAAGAATAGATGAAGAAGAAGAAGAAATGGAGGAGAGGGAGAAGGTGATGTGGTTCGGCCAAGAAGGGTATAGAGGGGTTGTCTTGTGTGAATTTGAAGAAGAATGTAGGGCTTTATATAGGGAAGGGAGGGGGGAAAGGTTTCGGCCATACGGGTGGGTTTGGGTGGAAAATTGGTTTTGAATTTTGAAGGTAGGTGGGGTTTATGAGGTAGGTTTATGGGGAAGAGTGGATGGATGTGAGTGGTGAAGAGGTGATGGGGAAGAGAGATTGAGGTGATTGGTGAAGGGTTTTTGGGGAAGAGTGTTTATGGGGTTGTGTGAAAGAGAGTGGTGAGAAGAAGTGAGTGGAGGTAGGTAGGGATTCTGTGGGGTCCACAGATCCTGAGGTGTTCAAGGATTTACATCCCTGCACCCATTAGGCATGTAAAAATGCCTTTGCACATAACTCTGGGCGTTCAGCGCCAGGTTGGTGGTCATTTTGGGCGTTCAACGCCCATTTGTGTGCCATTTCTGGCGTTCAGCGCCCAGAAGCTGCCCATTTTGGGTGTTCAGCTCCAGAACCATGCTCTGTTCTGGCGCTGAACGCCAGACAGATGCTCCTCCAGGGTGTGATTTTTCTTCTGCTGTTTTTGATTCCGTTTTCAATTTTTATATTTATTTTGTGACTCCACATGATCATGAACCTATAAAGAGATATAATTAAGAAAAATATAGTTAGATAAATAAAAATTGGGTTGCCTCCCAACAAGCGCTTCTTTAATGTCAATAGCTTGACAGTGGGCTCTCATGGAGCCTCACAGATGTTCAGAGCATTGTTGAAACTCTCCAACACCAAACTTAGAGTTTGGATATGGGAGTTCAACACCAAACTTAGAGTTTGGTTGTGGCCTCCCAACACCAAACTTAGAGTTTGACTGTGGGGGCTTGGGTTGACTCTGCTTTGAGAGAAGCTTTTCATGCTTCCTCTCCATGGTTGCAGAGGGAGATCCTTGAGTTTTAAACACAAGGGAGTCCTCATTCCATTGAAGGACTAGTTCACCTCTGTCAACATCAATCACAGCTCTTACTGTGGCCAGGAAAGGTCTTCCTAGGATGATGGATTCATCCTCTTCCTTTCCAGTATCCAAGACTATGAAATCAGCAGGGATGTAAAGGCCTTCAACCTTTACTAACACGTCCTCTACTTGTCCATATGCCTGTTTTCTTGAATTGTCTGCCATCTCTAATGAGATTTTAGAAGCTTGCACCCCATAGATTCCCAGTTTCTCTATTACAGAGAGGGGCATGAGGTTTATTCCTGAACCAAGGTCACACAAAGCCTTAAAGATCATAGTGCCTATGGTACAAGGTATTATGAACTTCCCAGGATCCTGTCTCTTCTGAGGCAATGTCAGTTGATCCAGATCACTTAGTTCATTGATGAACAAGGGAGGTTCAACTTCCCAGGTATCAATGCCAAATAATTTGGCATTTAGCTTCATGATTGCACCAAGAAACTTGGCAATTTGCTCTTCAGTAACATCCTCATTCTCTTCAGAAGAGGAATACTCATCAGAGCTCATGAAGGGCATAAGGAAGTTCAATGGAATCTCTATGGTCTCTAGATGAGTCTCAGATTCCTTTGGTTCCTCAGAGGGAAGCTCCTTATTGGTCACTGGACGTCCCAAGAGGTCTTCCTCCTCGGGATTCACGTCCTCCTCTCCCTCATTGGGTTCGGCCATTTTGCTTATGTCAATGGCCTTGCACTCTCCTTTTGGATTCTCTTCTGTATTGCATGGGAGAGTACTGGGAGGGATTTCAGTGATCCTTTTACTCAGCTGGCCCACTTGTGCTTCCAAATTTCTAATGGAAGACCTTGTTTCATTCATGAAACTCACAGTGGCCTTGGACAGATCAGAGACTAAGTTTGTTAAATTAGAAGTATTTTGTTCAGAGTTCTCTGTCTGTTGCTGAGTGAATGATGGATAAGGTTTATTATTGTTGAACCTGTTTCTTCCACCATTATTAAAGCCTTGTTGAGGCTTTTGATCCTTCCATGAGAAATTTGGATGATTTCTCCATGATGAGTTATAGGTGTTTCCATAAGGTTCACCTAAGTAATTCACCTCTGCTATTGCAGGGTTCTCAGGATTATAAGCTTCTTCTTCATAAGAAGCCTCTTGAGTACTATTGGATGCAGCTTGCATTCCATTCAGACTCTGAGAGATCATATTGACTTGCTGAGTCAATATTTTGTTCTGAGCCAATATGGCATTCAGAGTATCAACTTCAAGAACTCCCTTCTTCATAGGCGTCCCATTATTCACAGGATTCCTTTTAGAAGTGTACATGAACTGGTTATTAGCAACCATGTCAATGAGTTCTTGCGCTTCTGCAGGTGTTTTCTTTAGGTGAATGGATCCACCTGCAGAGGTATCCAATGACATCTTTGATAACTCAGATAAACCATCATAGAATATATCCAGGATGGTCCATTCTGAAAGCATGTCAGAAGGACACTTTTTGGTCAACTGTTTGTATCTTTCCCAAGCTTCATAGAGGGATTCACCTTCTTTCTGTCTGAAGGTTTGAGGAGGAAAGTACTTGGCTAAGAAAGCCGTGACCAGCTTATCCCAAGAGTTCAGGCTGTCTTTGGGTTGAGAATCCAACCATAATCTAGCTCTGTCTCTTACAGAAAAAGGGAAAAGCATGAGCCTGTAGACTTCAGGATCTACTCCATTAGTCTTAACAGTATCACATATCTGCAAGAATTCAGTTAAGAACTGAAAAGGATCTTCAGATGGAAGTCCATGAAACTTGCGGTTCTGCTGCATCAGAGAAACTAATTGAGGTTTCAGCTCAAAGTTGTTTGCTCCAATGGCAGGAATGGAGATGCTTCTTCCATGTAAATTGGAATTAGGTGCAGTAAAGTCACCAAGCATCTTCCTTACATTATTATTATTTTCGGCTGCCATCTCCTCTTCCTGTTCGAAAATTTCTGAAAGGTTATTTCTGGATTGTTGTAATTTAGCTTCTCTTAATTTTCTCTTCAGAGTCCTTTCAGGTTCCGGATCTGCTTCAACAAGAATATTCTTGTCCTTGCTCCTGCTCATATGACAAAGAAGAGGGCACAGAAAAAATAATAATAATAGAGATCCTTTATACCACAGTATAGGGATCCCTTTGTGAGTGGAAGAAAAGAGGGGGAGACAAAGAATGTAATGTAATGGAAGAAACACAACTATGAGGAGGGTGTAGATGTGAGATAAGATGTTAGTAAATGAATAAATAAATAGAATAAGATGGGAGAGGGAGAATTTTCGAAAAATATTTTTGAAAAAGAGTTAGTGATTTTCGAAAATGGTTTTTGAAAAATGTTAGTATTTTTCGAAAATTTTTAAAATCAAAAATAAAAATAAGAATAATTAGTTAATTAAAAAGAAATTTTTGAAAAAGAGGGAAGATATTTTCGAAAATTAGAGAGAGAGAGTTAGTTAGGTAGTTTTGAAAAAGTTAAGAAACAAACAAAAAGTTAGTTAGTTAGTTGAAACAAATTACCTAATCTGAGCAACAAGATGAACCGTCAGTTGTCCAAACTCGAACAATCCCCGGCAACGGCGCCAAAAACTTGGTGCGCAGAAATTGTGATTACACTTTAATTATGTAAAATTCATCGCTCTTTCTTTCCCTGGTAATGGCGCCAAAAACATGATGCCAATACCATGGTTCACAACTTCGCACAACTAACCAGCAAATGCACTGGGTCATCCAAGTAATACCTTACGTGAGTAAGGGTCGAATCCCACGGAGATTGTTGGTATGAAGCAAGCTATGGTCACCTTGTAAATCTCAGTCAGGCGGATATCAAATGGTTATGAAGTTTTCGAAAATAATATAATAAAATAGGGATAGAAATACTTATGTAATTCATTGGTGAGAATTTCAGATAAGCGAATGGAGATGCTTTCGTTCCTCTGAACCTCTGCTTTCCTGCTATCTTCATCCAATCAGTCTTACTCCTTTCCATGGCTGGCTTTATGTGATACATCACCACTGTCAATGGCTACTTTCGGTCATCTCTCGGGAAAATGATCCAATGCCCTGTCACGGCACGGCTAATCGTCTGGAGGCATCACCCTTGTCAATGGCTTCATCTTATCCTCTCAGGGAAAATGGTCAACGCACCCTGTCACGGCACAGCTATTCATCTGTCGGTTCTCGATCATGCTGGAAAAGGATTTACTATCCTTTTGCGTCTGTCACTAATGCCCTGCAATCGCGAGTTTGGAGCTCGTCACAGTCATTCAATCATTGAATCCTACTCGGAATACCACAGACAAGGTTTAGACCTTCCGGATTCTCTTGAATGCCGCCATCATTCTAGCTTACACCACGAAGATTCCGATTAAGAGATCTAAGAGATACTCATTCAATTCTAATGTAGAACGGAAGTGGTTGTCAAGCACGCGTTCATAGGGAATGATGATGATTGTCATGTTCATCACATTCAGATTGAAGTACGAATGAATATCTTAGAAGCGAAATAGGATGAATTGAATAGAAAACAGTAGTACTTTGCATTAATCTTTGAGGAACAGCAGAGCTCCACATCTTAATCTATAGAGTGTAGAAACTTTACCGTTAAAAATATATAAGTGAAGGTCCAGGCATGGCCAAATGGCCAGCCCCTCTGATCTAAGAACCAGGCATCCAAAGATGGTCAAAAAGACACTAAGATGATCAAAAGATGTCAAATACAATAGTGAAATGTCCTATTTATAATAAACTAGCTACTAGGGTTTACAGAAGTAAGTAATTGATGCATAAATCCACTTCCGGGGCCCACTTGGTGTGTGCTTGGGCTGAGCTTTGAGTGTTGCACGTGTAGAGGTCCTTCTTGGAGTTGAACGCCAGTATTTGTGCCAGTTTGGGCGTTCAACTCTGGTTTTGGCTCCTTTTCTGGCGCTGGACGCCAGATTTGGGCAGAAAGCTGGCGTTGAATGCCAGTTTATGTCATCTATTCTTGGCCAAAGTATGAACGATTATATATTCCTGAAAAGCCCTGGATGTCTACTTTCCAACGCAATTGGAAGCGCACCATTTCAAGTTCTGTAGCTCCAGAAAATCCACTTTGAGTGCAGGGAGGTCAGAATCCAACAGCATCAGTAATCCTTCTTCAACCTCTGAATCTGATTTCTGCTCAAGTCCCTCAATTTCAGCCAGAAAATACCTGAAATCACAAAAAAACACATAAACTCATAGTAAAGTCCAGAAATGTGAATTTAACATAAAAACTAATGAAAACATCCCTAAAAGTAACTAGATCCTACTAAAAACATACTAAAAACAATGTCAAAAAGCATATAAATTATCCCCTCATGAAGAACCCTGCAATAGCAGAGGTGAATTACTTAGGTGAACCTTATGGAAACACCTATAACTCATCATGGAGAAATCATCCAAATTTCTCATGAAAGGATCAAAAGCCTCAACAAGGCTTTAATAATGGTGGAAGAAACAGGTTTAGCAATAGCAAGCCTTTTCCATCATCCACTCAGCAACAGACAGAGAATTCTGAGCAGAATCCATCTAGGTTAGAAAATTTAGTCTCTAATCTATCCAAGGCCACTGTAACTTTCATGAATGAAATAAGGTCTTCCATTAGAAATTTGGAAGCACAAGTGGGCCAGCTGAGTAAAAGGATCACTGAAAACCCTCCTAGCACTCTCCCAAGCAATACAGAAGAAAATCCAAAAGGAGAGTGCAAGGCCATTGACATAACCAAAATGGCCGAACCCAATGAGGGAGAGGAGGACGTGAATCCCAAGGAGAAAGACCTCTTGGGACGTCCAGTGATCAATAAGGAGCTTCCCTCTGAGGAACCAAAGGACTCTGAGGCTCATCTAGAGACCATAGAGATCCCATTAAACCTCCTTATGCCATTCGTGAGCTCTGATGAGTATTCCTCTTCTGAAGAGAATGAGGATGTTACTGAAGAGCAAATAGCCAAGTTTCTTGGTGCAATCATGAAGCTGAATGCCAAATTATTTGGCATTGATACTTGGGAAGTTGAACCTCCCTTGTTCATCAATGAACTAAGTGATCTGGATCAACTGACATTGCCTCAAAAGAGACAGGATCCTGGAAAGTTCATAATACCTTGTACTATAGGAACCATGATTTTTAAGGCTCTGTGTGACCTTGGTTCAGGGATAAACCTCATGCCCCTCTCTGTAATAGAGAAACTGGGAATCTATAGGGTGCAAGCTGCTAAAATCTCATTAGAGATGGCAGACAATTCAAGAAAACAGGCTTATGGACAAGTAGAGGACGTGTTAGTAAAGGTTGAAGGCCTTTACATCCCTACTGATTTCATAGTCCTGGATACTGGAAAGGAAGAGGATGAATCCATCATCCTAGGAAGACCTTTCCTAGCCACAGCAAGAGCTGTGATTGATGTGGACAGGGGAGAATTAATCCTTCAATTGAATGAGGACAACCTTGTGTTTACAACTCAAGGATCTCTCTCTGCATCCATGGAGAGGAAGCATAAAAAGCTTCTCTCAAAGCAGAGTCAAACAAAGACCCCACAGTCAAACTCTAAGTTTGGTGTTGGAGAGTCTCAACAAAGCTCTGAACATCTGTGAGGCTCCATGAGAGCCCACTGTCAAGCTATTGACATTAAAGAAGCGCTTGTTGGGAGGAAACCCAATTTCTATTTATCTAACTCTATTTTTTTTTCTTAGTTATATGTCTTTGTAGGTCCATGATCATGTGGAGTCACAAAATAAATAAAAAAACTTGAAAACGTAATCAAAAACAGCAGAAGAAAAATCACACCCTGGAGGAAGCACCTGTCTGGCATTCAATGCCAGAACAAAGCATGGTTCTGGCACTGAACGCCCAAAATGGGCAGCATCCTGGCGCTGAACGCTCAGAACAAGCATGGTTCTGGCGTTCAACGCCAGAAATGGCTAGTAAATGGGTGTTGAACGCCCAAAATGGGCACCAACCTGGCGCTGAACGCCCAGAGTTGTGTGCAAGGGCATTTTTGCATGCCTAAATTGGTGCAGGGATGTAAATGCCTTGACACCTCAAAGATCTGTGGGCCCTACAGGATCATCTCAGGATCTGTGGACCCCACAGGATCATCTCAGGATCTGTGGACCCCACAGGATCCCCACCTACCTCCACTCACATCTTCTCACCCCTCTTTCACAAAATCCCATAAACACTCTTCCTTAAAAACCCTTCACCAATCACCTCAATCTCTCTTCCCCATCACCTCTTCACCACTCACATCCATCCACTCTTCCCCATAAACCTACCTCATAAACTCCACCTACCTTCAAAATTCAAAACCAATTTCCCACCCAAACCCACCCTAAATGGCCGAACCTTAACCCCTCTCCCTCCCCTATATATAGCCCTCCATTCTTCCTCATTTTCACACAACACAACCCTCTCCTCTCTACTTAGCCGAAACACACTTCACCCCCTCTTCTCCATATTTTCTTCTTCTTCTTCCTCTATTCTTTCTTTTATTGCTCGAGGGCGAGCAATATTCTATGTTTGGTGTGGTAAAAGCATAAGCTTTTTGTTTTTCCATTACCATTGATAGCACCTAAGACCGGAGAATCCTCTAGAAAGGGGAAAGGGAAGATAAAAGCTTCCACCTCTAAGTCATGGGAGATGGAAAGGTTCATCTCCAAAGCCCATCAAGACCACTTCTATGATGTTGTGGCCAAGAAGAAGGTGATCCCCGAGGTCCCTTTCAAACTCAAAAGAAATGAGTATCCGGAGATCCGACATGAAATTCAAAGAAGAGGTTAGGAAGTTCTAACAAATCCCATCCAACAAGTTAGCATCCTAATGGTTCAAGAGTTCTATGCCAATGCATGGATCACCAAGAACCATGATCAAAGTAAGAACCCGGATCCAAAGAACTACGTTACAATGGTTCGGGGGAAATACTTAGATTTTAGTCCGGAGAATGTGAGGTTGGCGTTTAACTTGCCCATGATGCAAGGAGATGAACGCCCCTACACTAGAAGGGTCAACTTTAATCAAAGGTTGGACCAAGTCCTTATGGACATATGTGTGGAAGGAGCTCAATGGAAGATTGACTCCAAAGGCAAGCCGGTTCAACTAAGAAGATTGGACCTCAAGCCTGTGGCTAGAGGATGGTTGGAGTTCATTCAATGCTCAATCATTTCCACTAGCAACCGGTCTGAAGTTACTGTGGATCGGGCCATCATGATTCATAGCATCATGATTGGAGAGGAAATAGAAGTTCATGAAGTCATCTCTAATGAACTCTACAAAATAGCCGAAAAGTCATCCCCCATGGCAAGGCTAGCTTTTCCTCATCTTATCTGCCATCTATGTTACTCAGCTGGAGCTTTCATAGAAGGAGACATTCCTATTAAGGAAGAGAAGCCCATCACTAAGAAAAAGATGGAGCAAGAAAGAGAGCCCATTCATGGAGCTTAAGAGGCGCAAGAAGCTCATCACCATGAGATCCCGGAGATGCCTCAAATGCAATTTCCTCCACAAAACTATTGGGAGCAAATCAACACCTCCCTAGGAGAATTAAGTGCCAACATGGGACAATTAAGGGTGGAACATCAAGAGCACTCCATCATGCTCCATGAAATAAGAGAAGATCAAAAAGCAATGAGGGAGGAGCAACAAAGACAAGGAAAAGACATAGAAGAGCTCAAGGACATCATTGGTTCCTCAAGGAGGAAACGCCACCATCACTAAGGTGGACTCATTCCTTGTTCTTACTTTCTCTGTTTTTCATTTTCTATGTTATGTGCTTATCTATGTTTGTGTCTTCATTACATGATCATTAGTAGTTAGTAACTATGTCTTAAAGTTATGAATGTCCTATGAATCCATCACCTCTCTTAAATGAAAAATGTTTTAATTCAAAAGAACAAGAAGTACATGAGTTTCGAATTTATCCTTGAACTTAGCTTAATTATATTGATGTGGTGACATTGCTTCTTGTTTTCTGAATGTATGCTTGAACAGTGCATATGTCTTTTGAAGTTGTTGTTTAAGAATGTTAAATATGTTGGCTCTTGAAAGAATGATGACAAGGAGACATGTTATTTGATAATCTGAAAAATCATAAAAATGATTCTTGAAGCAAGAAAAAGCAGCAAAGAACAAAGCTTGCAGAGAAAAAAAAAATAGGCGAAAAAAAAAAGAAGAGCAAAAGCAAGCAGAAAAAGCCAAAAGCTCTTAAAACCAAGAGGCAAGAGTAAAAAGCCAATAACCCTTAAAACCAAAAGGCAAGGGCAAATAAAAAGGATCCCAAGGCTTTGAGCATCAGTGGATAGGAGGGCCTAAAGGAATAAAATCCAGGTCTAAGCGGCTAAACCAAGCTGTCCCTAACCATGTGCTTGTGGCGTGTAGGTGTCAAGTGAAAACTTGAGACTGAGAGGTTAAAGTCAAGGTCCAAAGCAAAAAAAAGAGTGTGCTTAAGAACCCTAGACACCTCTAATTGGGGACTTTAGCAAAGCTGAGTCACAATCTGAAAAGGTTCACCCAATTATGTGTCTGTGGCATTTATGTATCCGGTGGTAATACTGGAAAATAAAGTGCTTAGGGCCACGGCCAAGACTCATAAAGAAGCTGTGTTCAAGAATCATCATACTGAACTAGGAGAGTCAATAACACTATCTAAACTCTGAGTTCCTATAGATGCCAATCATTCTAAACTTCAATGGATAAAGTGAGATGCCAAAACTATTCAAGAGGCAAAAAGCTATAAGTCCCGCTCATATGATTGAAGCTATGTTTCATTGATAGTTTGGAATTAATAGTATATTCTCTTCTTTTTATCCTATTTGATTTTTAGTTGCTTGGGGACAAGCAACAATTTAAGTTTGGTGTTGTGATGAGCGGATAATTTATACGCTTTTTGACATTGTTTTTAGTATGTTTTTAGTAGGATCTAGTTACTTTTAGGGATGTTTTCATTAGTTTTTATGTTAAATTCACATTTCTGGAATTTACTATGAGTTTGTGTGTTTTTCTATGATTTCAGGTATTTTCTGGCTGAAATTGAGGTACTTGAGCAAAAATCAGATTCAGAGGTTGAAGAAGGACTACTGATGCTATTGGATTCTGACCTCCCTGCACTCAAAGTGGATTTTCTGGAGCTACAGAACTCGAAATGGCGCGCTTCTAATTGCGTTGGAAAGTAGACATTCAGAGCTTTCCAGCAATGTATAATAGTCTATACTTTTCCCAAGTTTAGATAACGTAAACTGGCGTTCAACGCCAGCTCTCTGCCCAATTCTAGCGTCCAGCGCCAGAAACAAGTTGCAAAGTGGAGTTCAATGCCCAAACTGGCACCAAAACTGGTGTTCAACTCCATGAATGACCTCTACACGTGTAACACTCAAGCTCAGCCCAAGCACACACCAAGTGGGCCCCGGAAGTGGATTTATGCATCAATTACTTACTTCTGTAAACCCTAGTAGCTAGTTTATTATAAATAGGACCTTTTACTATTGTATTAGATATCTTTGGACAACTGGTTCTTAGATCAGAGGGGCTGGCCATTCGGCCATGCCTGGACCTTTCACTTATGTATTTTTAACGGTAGAGTTTCTACACTCCATAGATTAAGGTGTGGAGCTCTGCTGTTCCTCAAAGATTAATGCAAAGTACTACTATTTTCTATTCAATTCATCTTATTTCCCTTCTAAGATATTCATTCGCACTTCAACCTGAGTGTGATGAACGTGACAGTCATCATCATTCCCTATGAATGCGTGCCTGACAACCACCTCCGTTCTACATTAGAATTGAATGAGTATCTTTTAGATCTCTTAATCAGAATCTTCGTGGTGTAAGCTAGAATGATGGCGGCATTCAAGAGAATCCGGAAGGTCTAAACCTTGTCTGTGGTATTTCGAGTAGGATTCAATGATTGGATAACTGTGACGAGCTTCAAACTCGCGAGTGCTGGGCGTTAGTGACAGACGCAAAAGGATAGTAAATCCTATTCCAGCATGATTGAGAACCGACAGATGAATAGCCGTGCCGTGACAGGGTGCGTTGATCATTTTCACTGAGAGGATAAGGTGAAACCATTGACAAGGGTGATGCCTCCAGACGATTAGCCGTGCCGTGACAGGGCATTTGGATCATTTTTCTGAGAGAAGACCGAAAGTAGCCATTGACAATGGTGATGTATCACATAAAGCCAGCCATGAAAAGGAGTAAGACTGATTGGATGAAGGCAACAGGAAAGCAAAGGTTCAGAGGAACGAAAAGCATCTCTATTCGCTTATCTGAAATTCTCACCAATGAATTACATAAGTATTTCTATCCTTTATTATTTATCTTTTAATTATCTAATCCAATCACATTTAACCCTACCTGACTGAGATTTGCAAGGTGACCATAGCTTGCTTCATACCAACAATCTCCGTGGGATTCGACCCTTACTCACGTAAGGTATTACTTGGACGACCCAGTGCACTTGCTGGTTAGTTGTGCGAAGTTGTGAACCATGGTATTGGCATCATGTTTTTGGCGCCATTACCAGGGAAAGAAAGATCGATGAATTTTACATAATCAAAGTGTAATCACAATTTCTGTGCACCACCCATACAATTGAGTGCCTAGAGTGGATACACATCCGGCGAGGGGTTCGATCGCTCAATTACATGTTTTCACCCATGATCATCTTTTCTTGCAAGTTTGTAAAATCTTTCAATGATTCAATCCAATTGTGGTTTGCTTTGATTGCTATTGATTTATTCCTTGTGCTTACATGTGTATTCTTGGAGATTGATTTATTTTGACTGAGCCATTGCATTCATATAAATAGGTTGCATATAGATAGATTGTATTTGGTTAGCTTGCATTAAATAAATGTTGATACCCCTTTGCTTCTTTCTTGATTTTAGCATGAGGACATGCTTAGTTTAAGTGTGGAGAGATTTGATAAACCCCAATTTTGTGGTTTATCTTGTGCTTATTTTAGGGTATTTTATCACCTTTTCCCACATTTATTCAATGAAATAGCATGGTTTTGCAATTCTCCCTTGAATTGTGCTTAGTTGTAAAAAACATGATTTTTAGGCCCTTAAATTGGTGATTCTAACTCACTTTAATTCCATTCGATGCCTTGATGTGTTTGTTGAGTGATTTCAGGTTTATGAGGCAAGTATTGGATGGAAGAAATGAGGAGAAAAGCATACAAAGTGGAGAATGCATGAGGAAAAAAGAATTGGGAATGCATCGATGGGCACGCACGCGTACTAGGCACGCGCGCGCAGAAGTGGCTTCGCATAGAGACGCGCACGCGTACATGACGCATACGCACAGATGAAGAAATAGCCAATCGACACACACGCGCACATGGCGCGTACGCGCCGATACTCACACGTGACCCACTTAAAGGCAAAACGCTGGGGGCGATTTCTGACCTGCCCAGGCCCAAGTCCAACTTGTTTCTGAGTGTATTTCATGCAAAATTGAAGTCCAAGCAAAGGGGGAGCAATTAGTTAGTCAACATGAGCCTTTAATTAGTTTTCTAGAGAGAGACACCCTCTTCTCTCTAGAATTAGGTTAGGATTAGGTTAATTTGTCTTGGATCTTGAATTAATTACTTGATTTCATCTTGTTTCTTTTACAATTTCTCATTTCTACATCTTGATTTTCTTAGTTGTAATGTTAATTTCTCATTTTGCTCTCTTGCTTGTTGATGAACATTGTTGGATCTAATCTCCTTTTAATACAATTTCATGTTTCTATGTTTCTTTTATGTTGATCTTGCTTAGTATTATTGATTTCTCACTTATGATAGTTGTGGGTTTCCTTATTTTTAGCATTTTGTGATGTTTACTTTTATTGCACATTAGGTGTTTGATATAATGCTTCCTATAGTTTTTGAGTAGTTCTCTTGACCCTTGGTCTAGGCTAAAGGGGATTGAGTGATCTTGAGTCCTTGGGCTTCATTGAATTGGTAATTCCAGAACCCTTGGGGATCAAATTGATAACCATTGACTCTACCCTACTACTAAGTTGATTAGTAGCTAGATTCGAACTTATGGATTGATGTTGATCAAGCCATTTGACGTGCTCCAAGCCTAGGAGTAGTCATTACATACTTAAGGCTTTAGTGAGTAGACTTAATGAACTCAGTTCCTCTTAATTATGAATATTTGAATTGTTGACAAGGATAGTGATCTCAATTACCTAAGTCTTAGCCAAGAGTTCTTTATCTTGCTTTCTTTAATTACTTGCTTAATTTACTCTTTTTTGTTCCTCTTATAACCCAAAACCCCCATGCCCCTTTATAGCCAATAATTGACCACTTCATTGCGATCCCTTGTGAGACGACCCGGAGTCTAAATACTTTGGTTAATTCTTATTGGGGTTTGTACTTGTGATAAAACCATATTTTAATTTGATCCGAGGATTGACTATTGGTTTGGACTATACTAACAACGGAATTTTTGTGGAATTCCGAGCCGGCATAAATCCTTGGCTTATCAACTAGTGAGAGTGTTTATCATTTAATTGTGGGAAAGTTGAGAACATTGGTTGGGATAAAAGAGTGTTTTTGTATTTTTATTAAAAATATTAAATTTTGGGTACATACTCATGCATTGAATGTTAAACCATATGCATTGATACTCTTGTATATATTTTAGTTAAAAAAATGAGAAAAATAATAAAAAAGAAAAATAAAAAGAGAAAAAATAGAAAAAAAAAGAAAGAAAAAGAAAAGCAATAAAAAGGGGACAAAATGCCCCAAAGTGAAGTTAAAAAATAATCAATGCATATGTGTGGTGATCAAAAGAGAATGCATGAGTGTGTAAAAAAGTGAATAATGGGTAGTTAGGTTTGCTTAGAATTGTATGGGTTGTTATATAGGTTAGGTGGGAAGTTTAAGTTAATCAAAGATTCAAATTTCAAGCTCACTTGACTATATACATCCTACCTTTACCCTAACCCTATTACAACCTTATGAAAAGTCCTCATGAAAAGGTGAGCATTTGGAGAATTGAAGGCAAAATGGAGAATTCATGAAAAAAATGAGCATTTGGAGAATTGAAGGCCAAGCGCACGCGTCACCCACGCGTACCTGTGAGTAGAAGATCTGCAAGCCATGCACACGCGTCACCCACATGCACGTGTGACGCTGATCACGTGACCTCATTAAAGTAAAAATGCTGGGGGCTATTTTTGAGCTTCTCAGGCCCAAATCAAACTCATTTTTGACGCTATTTGATGCAGAACTCAAGATGGGTCAAGGGGGAGCAATTAGTTTAGCTTAGGACCATGCTTTAGTTAGTTTTCTAGAGAGAGAAGCTCCCTCTTCTCTCTAGAATTAGGTTAGAATTAGGGTAATTTCTCTTAGATCTAGGTTTAAATTCTTGTTTTCATCTTATTTTCTTTATAATTTCTTGTTCTTACATCCTTGTTCTTCTTAGTTTTCTTGTTAATTTCCCTTTTTATGCCTCTTTTATATTTATGAGCACTTTTGTTATTTTTACTTTCATTTAATGCAATTCATGTTTTATGTTCCTCTATTATGTAATTGAGTTGTTGTTCTTACTTTTTTTGCATTGGGTAGTTGTAGATTTTACTATTTCTTGCCATTTACCATGCTTTCCTTTTATGCCTTCTGATGAGCGGATAATTTATACGCTTTTTGGCATTGTTTTTAATAAAATCTAGTTACTTTTAGAGATGTTTTCATTAGTTTTTATGTTAAATTCACATTTCTGGACTTCACTATGAGTTTGTGTGTTTTTCTGTGATTTCAGGTATTTTCTGGCTGAAATTGAGGGACTTGAGCAAAAATCATATTCTGAGGTTGAAGAAGGACTGCTGATGCTATTGGATTCTGACCTCCCTGCACTTAAAGTGGATTTTCTAGAGCTATAGAACTCAAAATGGCGCACTTCCAATTGCGTTGGAAAGTAGACATCCCGGGCTTTCCAGCAATGTATAATAGTCCATACTTTGGCCGCGTTTAGACGATGTAAAAGGGCATTGAACGCCAGTTCTACGCTGCTGTCTGGAGTTAAACGCCAGAAACAAGTCACAAACCAGAGTTGAACGCCAGAAATACGTTATAACCTGGCGTTTAACTCCAAAAAGAGCCTCTGCACGTGTAACATTCAAGCTCAGCCCAAGCACACACTAAGTGGGCCCCAAAAGTGGATTTATGCATCAATTACTTACTTCTGTAAACCCTAGTAGCTAGTTTATTATAAATAGGACCTTTTACTATTGTATTAGACATCTTTGAACATCTTTGAACACCTTTTGATCATCTTTGGATGCTTAGTTCTTAGATCATGGGGGCTGGCCATTCGGCCATGCCTGGACCTTTCACTTATGTATTTTCAACGGTAGAGTTTCTGCACTCCATAGATTAAGGTGTGGAGCTCTGCTGTTCCTCAAAGATTAATGCAAAGTACTACTATTTTTCTATTCAATTCAACTTATTCCGCTTCTAAGATATTCATTCGCACTTCAACCTGAATGTGATGAACGTGACAATCATCATCATTCCTTATGAACGCGTGCCTGACAACCACTTCCGTTCTACCTTAGATTGAATGAGTATCTCTTGGGTTTCTTAATCAGAATCTTCGTGGTATAAGCTAGATTGATGGCGGCATTCATGAGAGTCCGGAAAGTCTTAACCTTGTCTATGGTATTCCGACTAGGACTCTGGGATTGAATGACTGTGACGAGCTTCAAACTCGCGAGTGCTGGGCGTAGTGACAAACGCAAAAGGAGGGTGAATCCTATTCCAGTATGATCGAGAACCTCAGATGATTAGCCGTGCTGTGACAGAGCATTTGGACCATTTTCACAAGAGGATGGGATGCAGCCATTGACAAGGGTGATGCCTCCAGACGATTAGCCATGTAGTGACAGCGCATCGGACCATTTTTCAGAGAGGATCAAAAGTAGCCATTGCCAATTGTGATGTCCTTACATAAAGCCAGCCATGGAAAGGAGTAGGATTGATTGGATGAAGATAGCAGGAAAGCAGAGGTTCAGAAGAACGAAAGCATCTCTATGCGCTTATCTGAAATTCTCACCAATGAATTACATAAGTGTTTCTATCCTTATCTTCTATCCTTATTTTAGTATATGTTTTCGAAAACTCCATAACTATTTTATATCTGCCTGACTGAGATTTACAAGATGACTATAGCTTGCTTCATACCAACAATCTCCGTGGGATCGACCCTTACTCGCGTAAGGTTTATTACTTCGACGACCCAGTGCACTTGCTGGTTAGTTGTGCGAAGTTGTGATAAAAAGTTGAGATTACAATTGAGCGTACCATGTTGATGGCGCCATTGATGATCACAATTTTGTGCACCAAGTTTTTGGCGCCGTTGTCGGGGATTGTTCGAGTTTGGACAACTGACGGTTCATCTTGTTGCTCAGATTGGGTAACTTTCTTTTCGTTTTCTTTTCAAAAAGTTTTCAAAAATTTTTCAAAAAATCTTTCAAAAATTTCTCCTTTGTTTTCGAAAAAAAAATTTTAAAATAAAAATGTTTTCAAAAATATATTTTTCTTCAGAATTTTTAAGAATGAATTCTAGAGTTTCATGAAGCATGTTGAAGTATGCTGGCTATAAAACCATGTCTAAATTCCTTTGGACAGAGGTTTTGGCTTAAAATTGAATGAATTACTCCCATATTCATGCTAAAGCTTGACTGGCTATTAAGCCATGTCTAACCCTTAGATTGGAGCTTTAGATTAAGATTGTAAGATTCCTGGAATTCATATTAAAAATTTTGGAATCCTTATTTTTCTTTTTCAAAATGATTTTCGAAAAAAATTAAAAGAAAATACAAAAAAATCATAAAATCATAAAAATAAAAAATATTTCATGTTTCTTGTTTGAGTCTTGAGTCAAGTTGAAATTTTGGTGTCAATTGCATATTCATCTTGCATTTTTCGAAAACTTCATGCATTTATGGTGTTCTTCATGATCTTCAAGTTGTTCTTGGTAAGTCTTCTTGTTTGATCTTGATGTTTTCTTGTTTTTCATCTTTTCTTGTTTTTCATGTGCATTTTTGCATTCATAGTGTCTAAACATGAAAGATTTCTAAGTTTGGTGTCTTGCATGTTTTCTTTGCATATAAAAATTTTCAAAAATAAGTCTTGATGTTCATCATGACATTCAAAGTGTTCTTGGTGTTCATCTTGACATTCATAGTGTTCTTGCATTCATCACATACTTTGATCCATAACTTTCATGCATTGCATAATTTTTCATGTTTTTCTCTCTCATCATTAAAAATTCAAAAATAAAAAAAAAATAAAAAAATATCTTTCCCACTTTTCTCTCATAAATTCGAAAATTTGAGTTGACTTTTTCAAAACTTTTTAAAATCTAGTTGCTTTTATGAGTCAAATCAAATTTTCAATTTAAAAATCCTATCTTTTTCAAAATCTTTTTCAAAAATCAAATCTTTTTCATTTTTCTTAGTTATTTTCGAAAATTACAAAAATATTTTTCAAAAATCTTTTCTTAATTTTATCTTATAATTTTCGAAAATAACATCATCAATTAATGTTTTGATTCAAAAATTTCAAGTTTGTTACTTGCTTATTAAGAAAGATTCAAACTTTGAGTTTTAGAATCATATCTTGTGATTTCTTGTGAATCAAGTCATTAATTGTAATTTTAAAAATCAAATCTTTTTCAAAACTAATTTCAATCATATCTTTTCAAAAATATCTTCTTATCTTATCTTTTTCAAAAATTTGATTTCATAATATCTTTTCTAACTTCCTAACTTCTTATCTTTTCAAAATTTGTTTCAACTAACTAACTAACTTTTTGTTTGTTTCTTATCTTTTTCAAAACTACCTAACTAACTCTCTCTCTCTAATTTTCGAAAATATCTTCCCTCTTTTTCAAAATTTCTTTTTAATTAACTAATTATTTTAATTTTTTATTTTAATTTTCGAAAAATTACTAACCTTTTTCAAAAACTATTTTCGAAAATCACTAACTCTTTTTCAAAAATAATTTTCAAAAATCCTTCTCCCTCATCTCCTTTTAATTATTTATTCATCTACTAACACTTCTCTTCATCTCACATCACTGCTCCTATCCTTACCCTTGTGTTTGGATTCTTCATTCTTCTTCACCCCTATTCCTTTTCTTCTTCTACTAATAATAAGGAACCTCTTTACTGTGACATAGAGGATTCCTCTTCTTTTCTTGTTCTCTTCTCTTTCTTATGAGCAGGAACAAGGAAAAAGGCATTCTTGTTGAAGCTGATCCAGAACCTGAAAGGACTCTGAAGAGGAAACTAAGAGAAGCTAAATTACAACAATCCAGAGACAACCTTATTGAAAATTTCGAACAAGTAAAGGAGATGGCAGCCGAACCCAACAACAATAATGCAAGGAGGATGCTTGGTGACTTTACTGCACCTAATTCCAATTTACATGGAAGAAGCATCTCCATTCCTGCCATTGGAGCAAACAATTTTGAGATGAAACCTCAATTAGTTTCTCTGATGCAACAGAACTGCAAGTTTCATGGACTTCCATCTGAAGATCCTTTTCAGTTATTAACCGAATTCTTGCAGATATGTGATACTGTTAAGACTAATGGAGTAGATCCTGAAGTCTACAGGCTCATGCTTTTCCCTTTTGCTGTAAGAGACAGAGCTAGAATATGGTTGGACTCTCAACCTAAGGATAGCCTGAACTCTTGGGATAAGCTGGTCAAGGCTTTCTTAGCCAAGTTCTTTCCTCCTCAAAAGCTGAGCAAGCTTAGAGTGGATGTTCAAACCTTCAGACAGAAAGAAGGTGAATCCCTCTATGAAACTTGGGAAAGATACAAGCAACCGACCAAAAAGTGTCCTTCTGACATGCTTTCAGAATGGACCATCCTGGACATATTCTATGATGGTCTGTCTGAGTTAGCTAAAATGTCATTGGACACCTCTGTAGGTGGATCCATTCACCTAAAGAAAACGCCTGCAGAAGCTCAAGAACTCATTGACATGGTTGCTAATAACCAGTTCATGTACACTTCTGAGAGGAATCCTGTGAGTAATGGGACGCCTATGAAGAAGGGAGTTCTTGAAATTGATACTCTGAATGCCATATTGGCTCAGAAAAAAATATTAACTCAGCAAGTCAATATGATTTCTCAGAGTCTGAATGGAATGCAAGCTGCATCCAACAGTACTCAAGAGGCATCTTCTGAAGAAAAAGCTTATGATCCTCAAAACCCTGCAATAGCAGAGGTAAATTACATGGGTGAACCTTATGGAAACACCTATAACTCATCATGGAGAAATCATCCAAATTTCTCATGGAAGGATCAACAAAAGCCTCAACAAGGCTTTAATAATGGTGGAAGAAATAGGTTTAACAATAGTAAACATTTTCCATCATCCACTCAGCAACAGACAGAGAACTCTGAACAAAATACCTCTAATTTAGCAAACTTAGCCTCTGATCTATCTAAGGCCACTGTGAGTTTCATGAATGAAACAAGGTCATCCATTAGAAATTTAGAGGCACAAGTGGGCCAGCTGAGTAAAAGGATCACTGAAATCCCTCCTAGTACTCTCCCAAGCAATACAGAAGAAAATCCAAAAGGAGAGTGCAAGGCCATTGAATTAATTACCATGGCCGAACCTGTGAAGGAAGGAGAGTACGTGAATCCCAAGGAGAAAGACCTCCTGGGACGTCCAGTGATCAATAATGAGCTTCCCTTTGAGGAACCAAAGGAATCTGAGACTCATCTAGAGACCATAGAGATTCCATTAAACCTCCTTATGCCATTCATGAGCTCTGATGAGTATTCCTCTTCTGAAGAGAATGAGGATGTTATTGAAGAGCAAGTTACCAAGTACCTTGGTGCAATCATGAAGCTGAATGCCAAATTATTTGGTATTGAAACTTGGGAAGATGAACCTCCCTTGTTCACCAATGAACTAAGTGATCTGGATCAACTGACATTGCCTCAGAAGAAACAGGATCCTGGAAAGTTCGTAATACCTTGTACCATAGGCAACATGATCTTTGAAAAGGCTCTGTGTGACCTTGGTTCAGGGATAAACCTCATGCCCCTCTCTGTAATAGAGAAATTGGGAATCTATGGGGTACAAGCCACTAAAATCTCATTAGAGATGGCAGACAATTCAAGAAAACAGGCTTATGGACAAGTAGAGGACGTGTTAGTAAAGGTTGAAGGCCTTTACATCCCTGCTGATTTCATAGTCCTAGACACTGGGAAGGATGAGGATGAATTCATCATCCTTGGAAGACCCTTCCTAGCCACAGCAAGAGCTATGATTGATGTGGACAGAGGAGAAGTAATCCTTCAATTAAATGAGGACAACCTTATGTTTAAAACTCAAGGATCTCTCTCTGTACCCATGGAGAGGAAGCACAGTAAGCTTCTTTCATTGTAGAGTCAACCAGAGCCCCCACAGTCAAAATCTAAGTTTGGTGTTGGGAGGCCACAACCAAACTCTAAGTTTGGTGTTGAACTCCAATATCCAAACTCTAAGTTTGGTGTTGGAGAGTCTCAACAATGCTCTGAACACCTGTGAGGCTCCATGAGAGCCCACTGTCAAGCTATTGACATTAAAGAAGCGCTTGTTGGGACGCAACCCAATTTTTATCTAATTTCTATTTTTAATGTTTTTCATGTTTTATTAGGTTCATGATCATGTGGAGTCACAAAATAAATATAAAAATTGAAAACGGAATCAAAAACAGCAGAAGAAAAATCACACCCTGGAGGAAGACCTTACTGGCATTTAAACGCCAGTAAGAAGCATCTGGCTGGCGTTCAACGCCAGAACAGAACATGGTTCTGGCGCTGAACGTCCAAAATGGGCAGCATCTGGGCGTTTGAACGCCAGAATTGCACGCTGGAGAAGAGCTGGCGCTAAACGTCCAGAACAAGCATGGTTTTGGCGTTCAACGCCAGAAATGGGCAACAAATGGGCGTTCAACGCCCAGAACAAGCACCAATCTGGCGCTGAACGCCCAGAGTTGTGCGCAAGGGCATTTTGCATGCCCAATTTGGTGCAAGGTTGTAAATCCTTGAACACCTCAGGATCTGTGGACCCCACAGGATCACCTCAGGATCTGTGGACCCCACAGGATCCCCACCAACCTCCACTTCACCACTCACATCCATCCACTCTTCCCTATAAACCTACCTCATAAACACCACCTACCTTCAAAATTTAAAAACAATTTCCCACCCAAACCCACCCTATATGGCCGAAACCTTACCTTCCTCCCTTCCCTATATATAGCCCTCCATTCTTCCTCATTTTCACACAACACAACCCTCTCTTTTCTTCTTGGCCGAATACACTACTCCCCCCTTTCCTCCATATTTTCTTCTTCTTCTTCATCTATTCTTTCTTTTCTTGCTCGAGGGCGAGCAAAATTCTAAGTTTGGTGTGGTAAAAGCATAAGATTTTTGTTTTTCCATTACCATTGATGGCACCTAAGACCGGAGAATCCTCTAGAAAAGGGAAAGGGAAGACAAAAGCTTCCACCTCCGAGTCATGGGAGATGGAAAGATTCATCTCCAAAGCTCATCAAGACCACTTTTTTGATGTTGTGGCCAAGAAGAAGGTGATCCCTGAGGTCCCTTTCAAGCTCAAGAAGAATGAGTATCCGGAGATCCGACATGAAACCCAAAGAAGTGGTTGGGAAGTTCTAACAAAACCCATCCAACAAGTCGGCATCCTAATGGTTCAAGAGTTCTATGCCAATGCATGGATCACTAGGAACCATGATCAAAGTAAGAACCCGGACCCAAAGAATTATCTCACCATGGTTCGGGGGAAATACTTAGATTTTAGTCCGGAAAATGTGAGGTTGGCGTTTAACTTGCCTATGATGCAAGGAGATGCACGCCCCTACACTAGAAGGGTCAACTTTAATCAAAGGTTGGACCAAGTCCTCATGGACATATGTGTGGAAGGAGCTCAATGGAAGATTGACTCCAAAGGCAAGCCGGTTCAACTAAGAAAACTGGACCTCAAGCCTGTAGCTAGAGGATGGTTAGAATTCATACAACGCTCCATCATCCCCACTAGCAACCGATCCGAAGTTACTGTGGATCGGGCCATCATGATTCATAGCATCATGATTGGAGAGGAAGTAGAAGTTCATGAAGTCATCTCCCTTGAACTCTACAAAATAGCCGAAAAGTCCTCCCAAAAACTTGGTGCACGAAATAGTGATCATCAATGGCGCCATCAACATGGTACGCTCAATTGTAATCTCAACTTTTTATCACAACTTCGCACAACTAACCAGCAAGTGCACTGGGTCGTCCAAGTAATAAACCTTACGCGAGTAAGGGTCGATCCCACGGAGATTGTTGGTATGAAGCAAGCTATGGTCATCTTGTAAATCTCAGTCAGTCGGATATAAAATAGTTATGGAGTTTTCGAAAACATATACTAAAATAAGGATAGAAGATAAGGATAGAAACACTTATGTAATTCATTGGTGAGAATTTCAGATAAGCGCATAGAGATGCTTTCGTTCCTCTGAACCTCTGCTTTCCTGCTGTCTTCATCCAATCAATCCTACTCCTTTCCATGGCTGGCTTTATGTAAGGACATCATAATTTGCAATGGCTACTTTTGATCCTCTCTGGAAAATGGTCCGATGCGCTGTCACTGCATGGCTAATCATCTGGAGGCATCACCCTTGTCAATGGCTGCATCCCATCCTCTTGTGAAAATGGTCCAAATGCTCTGTCACAGCACGGCTAATCATCTGAGGTTCTCGATCATACTGGAATAGGATTCACCCTCTTTTTGCGTCTGTCACTACGCCCAGCACTCGCGAGTTTGAAGCTCGTCACAGTCATTCAATCCCAGAGTCCTACTCGGAATACCACAGACAAGGTTTAGACTTTTTGGACTCTCATGAATGCCGCCATCAATCTAGCTTATACCACGAAGATTCTGATTAAGAGATCCAAGAGATACTCATTCAATCTAAGGTAGAACGGAAGTGGTTGTCAGGCACGCGTTCATAAGGAATGATGATGATTGTCACGTTCATCACATTCAGGTTGAAGTGCGAATGAATATCTTAGAAGTGGAATAAGTTGAATTGAATAGAAAAACAGTAGTACTTTGCATTAATCTTTGAGGAACAGCAGAGCTCCACACCTTAATCTATGGAGTGCAGAAACTCTACCGTTGAAAATACATAAGTGAAAGGTCCAGGCATGGCCGAATGGCCAGCCCCCATGATCTAAGAACTAGGCGTCCAAAGATGATCAAAAGATGTTCAAAGATGTTCAAAGATGTTCAAAGATGTCTAATACAATAGTAAAAGGTCCTATTTATAATAAACTAGCTACTAGGATTTACAGAAGTAAGTAATTGATGCATAAATCCACTTCCGGGGCCCACTTAGTGTGTGCTTGGGCTGAGCTTGAATGTTACACGTGCAGAGGCTCTTTCTGGAGTTGAACGCCAGGTTATAACGTATTTCTGGCGTTCAACTCTGGTTTGTGACTTGTTTCTGGCGTTTAACTCCAGACAGCAGCGTAGAACTGGCGTTCAATGCCCTTTTACGTCGTCTAAACTCGACCAAAGTATAAACTATTATACATTTCTGGAAAGCCCTGGATGTCTACTTTTCAACGCAATTGGAAGCGCGCCATTTTGAGTTCTGTAGCTCCAGAAAATCCACTTTGAGTGCAGGGAGGTCAGAATCTAACAGCATCGGCAGTCCTTCTTCAACCTCTGAATCTGATTTTTGCTCAAGTCCCTCAATTTCAGCCAGAAAATATCTGAAATCACAGAAAAACACACAAACTCATAGTGAAGTCCAGAAATGTGAATTTAACATAAAAACTAATGAAAACATCCCTAAAAGTAACTAGATTCTACTAAAAACATACTAAAAACAATGCCAAAAAGCGTATAAATTATCCGCTCATCACCTTCCAAGTGTTTGATAAAATGCTTGGTTGGATGTTAGAGAAGCTTTTTGAGCATTCTTGGCTTGGAAAGAGAAATTAGGCAATCTTGAGTCATTAATACCCATTTTAGATTGGTGATCTAGAGTTGTTAGTTAATATTGTTTCCATTGACTCTAATCTCTTGCTAATTCAATTAGTGAATTGATTAGGACTTTTGGATTGAGATTAACTAGTCTTATTTGACTTTTTTCTCAAGTGAAGATAACATTATACCTTCTTCTTATGTTGGAAATGACTAAATAGGATTAACTCTTGATAATTATTGTAATATGATTAGTGACTAGGATAGAAAGCCTAGATTCTCAAGCCTTGCCATGAATATCTCTCTTTAGTATTTGCTTCCTTTAGTTGCTTGCTTTACATTTCTTGTCTTTTTAATTTCTTGCCTGATCAACCCAATCCCCGTGAAACTCATAACCAATAATTGAGCACTCGATTGTGATTCCTAGGGAGAACGACCCGGGACTAATACTCTCGGTTATTTTTATTGGGGTTTGTACTTGTGACAACCAAAACTAAACTTTGATGGAGGATTATCTGTTAGTTGGGAACTATACTATCAACAGAATTATTTTGTGAAATTTCTAACCGATGACAATCTTCATATCACTAGGACTTTTGGATTAAGATCAATTATGTCCATTTGACTTTTTTCTGATGTTAGGGGATGATGAAGTGGGATTAACTCTTCTTAATTGTCGTGTTTGTGGTTAATGACTTGGATAGGAAACCTTAATTCTCAATCCTTGCCAAGATGCTTTTTAGCACTAAAATTTCTTTGTTTGCTTTTTACTTGTCATTTAATTTTTTGTCTTTTGCATTTCCCCTTTTTCTCATAACTAATGATCTGTACACCTCACTGTAATTCCTTTGAGAGATGACTCGAGATTTGAAACTCCCAGATTTTATTGATTTGAATTTGTGACAAACAAACTAAACTCTAATACGGGTCATTTGTTGGTTTAGAACTATACTTGCAAGGAGATTATTTTTGAGAAATTCTGAACTGACGTTTGGCGCGCATCAGTTAGCATTCCTGGACGAGATAAAAAATTATGAGTTTACTATCTTACTTTAAATATCTTAATGAGTTTAATAGTGATATAATGACTAATAAGTGATAAGTTGTTAATAATTGTCAATTGATGAGATTAAATGTTATTAATGGTGCTATATATGATGCTGATTTTTTTATTCTGAACTCGGGCAGAATAATATTGTTGCTGGTTCTGTTGTTAAGTTTTTTGTTTTTTATGAAACTAGAATAACTATTGATGATTGATTTTAATCCTTCTAAAATAATTTTGTCGATGGTGCTTTACTGTTTTGTTAAATTTTGATTGTGTGCTGCTTTAGAACTTTTTCTTTTCAGGTTTGGATTTTCATTATGATAACCATTGTAATGTTCTTATCTAGTGTTTTGACATTAATCTCAATATGAAACTTTGTGAGTGTAAAAACATAAAAAAAATTCAAAGTATATTTGTTATGAGGATTTTGGTAGAATGTTTGTGTTTTATAGTGACTGTTTGACAATTGATACTTATACAAATTTAATGAATTTGTTCGCTAAGTTGTGATTGAATTATGATTAAGTAATCCGAGTTTATATATTGAAGTGTTAGTTTTTGAAAATTTGCATCCTTGATTAGTTGGTTTTGAACTTTGAGAATAGATTCTCAAAGAATTAGTTAATTTTAACTGGTAGGTTCTAACTTAATTTTTACTCTGATAAAGATAGTGTTATGTGTTTTTTTTTTAATTTTGGTTTTTATTGTACATATTTGCAGGGGTACAAAATTGATGGCAACATGTTAGACTTTATATTGAATGAAACATGCTAAAAGATTCAAAGATTATAAATCCTACATATGATAGAAAATTTATGTTAAGAAAAAGTTGTGCTTAGTTGAATTTGTAAAATTTATTTAATTGTAAAAGAATCTTAATTACATGTAAGATATTTTAATTATCTATATAATTATATATTATATAAAAGTTGAGTTAGCGTATTTAGAAAATTAATTGATATATCAATTATTTAATTAAATGTTGCAAAGTGAAATTTCTATTATTGTAACTAAAAGAATAAAAAATATTACAAAAATAAATAATATTTTGTAACAAAATATTATTACACAAAAATCTAAATTATTACAAAAAAAAGAGTTTATTTGTCAAATTTGTTAGCATTCTTGTAAAAAATTTTAGTTTTTATATTAAAAAATATTGTTCCAAAATATTACTTTGTATTATAACAATTTCATTTTTTGTTATAAAAACTTTTTGTAATATGACATATATGGTAACAACTCTGTAATAATTTTTTTTGTTGTTACAAAATTCTATCGTAACAAATTTGATATTTTTATAACAAATATTTTTCTTTTACAAATACTACTTTTTCTTATAGTGAGAGGCTGGTTAAAAAGATTGAATGTGAGGCAGATAAACTTTTGGTGCCATTATTTATAAAATATTGTGCTAATTAAATACATTATAAAAAGAGCACAGTTGACGCAAGAGAAAAAAGAAGAATAAAAGGTAAAAAGAAGGGTAAGACTCTGGATTTTAGAAATTTAAACTATGAGTTAATTGAAATTATCGATATTTATGTATGATTCATATTTTCAGAAAATTATCTTATAAAAATGTAATTAAACTTAAGTTATGAGGTTTTTAGTTTTAAATCAGTTAGCGCTCATATAATTTTCATCATAATCAGAAATTTTCTTATTTAAAATTTAAAGCTTTAGCAATTGAAAAATAATGAGTATTTTATATGCTTTAATTTTAGTATCTAGATTTTGAATTTTATTTTATGAAAAAAAGAAAATTAATTTCATTATTTCTAATTCTTGAATTAGAGTGTTTATTTGAGAATAAATTATAGTTTGATGAATAAATAATATTTTTATACATAATTATCGTTGGATTAAAAATTGGTTTTCAATTATTATATTTTTCCTATTTTATTTGAAATTACCAACCTATCCTTCTTCTTTTTTCTTAAATTAAAACCCTAACCCTAACTAACACTCAACCCCTCAATCTCTTCTACTCACCACCGTCGCCCTCATCACACACACACACACACACACACATAGCTTTTTTCCCTCATCCATGAAACAAAGAGAGAACGAAGAGTGTAGAAGAAGGCAAAAGGGAGATTGGGAAGATAGAGGGAGACTGTGTCTGTTGTCGCCGTTGAGCTGCTGCCTGCTGGTTGCCGCTGTTGATGCGCCGTCACCGTCGTGGGAGGAAGCCCATGTCACCGTCGTCTCCAAACTGCATACCATCGTCATTGACAAAGGGAGAGAGAGAGCTCGCGAGGCAGGAGAAGAAGGAGAAGCCACCATCGCACGTTGTTGATGCCGGTTTCATCATGCCATCTCGCCGTCGGTACCACTACCATCGTCACTATTGAAGCCGCGTCGTTCGTCGCTAGTTGCGCTGCCACCATGCTTCCATCGTCGTTGAACACTCCGATTGACGCTGCTGCTTATGTGAGAGAGAAACGCGTGAAGTATGCCGTAGAGAGGGTTGTTTCTGTCACCGCTACTGCATCACCACCATCGCACCAGTTGTCGATGCTGCCTGAGATCCCGTTACCATGCCTAGCTACCAGGAACAGTGCTGCGGTCATTGGAACCACCACGGGAGTTACTGCTACTCCATTTTCATGCGTTCCCTTTTGTTATAGTAAGTGTATTTTGTTTTGGAACCCTTGAAATTAGTATTGTTACATTTGGTTAAAGATTCTGAAGTTTTGGTAATATAGGGTCGAGTTTTGGTTATTGCATGCACATTTGGAGTTGCTCCTTGACGGAGAAAAATTGTCGGTTCGGAATTTTCACAAAATAATTCCGTTGAAGTATAGATCCAAACAAACAGATAACTCTCAATCAAAGTTTAATTTGTTTGTCATAATGCAAACTAATAAAAAAAACCAAGAGTATTTATACCTTGGGTCATCCCTCAAAGGAATTGCAGGGAAGTATGCATATTATTGGTTATGAGAATTTTGGGAGTTTTTAGTATGATGAACAAGAAAGTAAAGCTACAACTAAGGAACTATAAATGCTAAAAGACACTCATGGTAAGGATTAAGAGTCAATGTTTCCTATCCTAGATCATTGACCACAACATGGTAATTACAAAGAGTCAATTCCACTTAGTTATCCTCTAACATCAGAGGGTGAAGTCAAGTAGACATAATTGATCTTAAAACCAACTAACAACCATAAATTACCAATCACACTGGACATCAATGACATCAAGGAACCTAAGTCCTTAATCTCAAGCCAAGAGTGCTAAAATCTACTCTAAAACCAAACCAAGCATTTTATCAAACACTTGGAAGACATAAAATGAAAGCATGATAAAATTGCAATAATAATAAAATCTAAAGTTACCAAATGCTAGATAACAATAATAGCAATCAATTAAGCAACAATAAACATAGAAAAATCAAATTTTATTAATAGAAATCAAAATCAACAAGAGTTCATAAGATCAAAAACAACAAAATAAAGGAAACAACAAGTAAAACTAAGAGAGCAAGGATGTAGTAACAAGAAATTGCAAGGAAAACTAAATCAAGAAAAGATCAAAACCTAAATCCAAAAGGTAATTAAGCTAATCTACCCTAATTCTAGAGAGAAGAGAAAGATTCTCTCTCTAGAAAATAACCTAAAATATGATTTTAAATTAAACCTAATTGCTCTCCCCTTTGTTTTTCCTTAAATTTGGCCTCAAATACTTCAGAAATGAGCTTTGAAAGGCTGGAAATCGTGACCCACGTATTGCAATTATTGAAGTCACGTGCCTCATGTCATGCATACACGCAAGGCATGCGTACGCGTAACATGGCCAATTCCCAAAGCACATGTACGCACAAGGAATGCGTACGCGTGACCATGAATTACTCCAAATCCTCATTTCTTCATGAATTCTCCACTTTGCATGTTTTTTCTTCACTTCTTCAATCCAATCTTTTCCTTCTAAGCCTAAAATCACTAAATTAAAGTAAATTAAATTTGGCAAATAAAGGGCCTAAAAAGCATGTTTTTACTCTTAAGCACAATTTAGGGAGAATTCACAAAACTATGCTATTTTATTGATTAAATGTAGGAAAAGTTGATAAAATCCATCAAATTTGATACAAGATAAATTATAAAATTATGGTTTATCAATCTCCCCACACTTAAACAATAGCATGTCTTCATGCTAAACCCAAGAAAGATACAAGAAAGGGGTATTAACATTTATTCAAAGAAAACTTCCTATATGCAATCCATCTACATGCATACAACTACTTGGTCAAAATAAATCAATTTTCAAGAATACATATATGAACTTAAGGGCTAAAGCAATCACAACCAAGTCAAATCTAGAAATTGATTAGAGTTCTAGAAAAGAATTTACAAACTTGCAAGATAAGAAATAATAATAGGTGAAGACATAGAATTGAGCAATCGAACCCTCACCAGATGTGTATACACTCCAATCGCTCAAGTGTTTAGGGTTGATTCACTCAATTCTCTTCTAATCTTTCTTTCCAAGATTTGTTTTTCATCTAAAAATCAATAATTATTCAATGCATGCATACAAATATCATGAGGACTTTCCAAAGGTTTTAATGGGGCTAGAATCAAGGTAAAATTGTATTTGGTCAAGTGGACAAGAATTTGAATCTTTGATTAACTTAAACTTCCCAGCTAGCTTATGACAACCTATTTAACTCTAGTGCAAAACTAGCTACCCATTATTCACTTTTTTCACATACTAATGCATTCCTTTTTTAATCACAACACATATGCATTGTTATTATTACTTTACTTTGGGGGCATTTTGTCCCCTTTTTATTGCTTTTTTTTCTTTTTCTTTTCCTTCTTTTTATTTTTTGTTTTTTTTTTTCAAAATATATATATATAAAAGTATCAATGCATATGTTTTAAATATTTAATGCATGAGTATGTACTCAATTCCCAAGATCTTCAACAAAAATACAAAAAATACACTTTTACCTCAACTAATATTCCCAGACTTCTCCACACTTGAATGATACACACTCTCACTAGCCTAAGCTAATCAAAGATCCAAATTAAGGACATTTATTATTTTTCACTTAGGGTTAGTGATGGGCTAACATTAAGAACAAAAGGGATTAAATAGGCTCAAAATTTGTTAACAATGGTTGATAAAAGGATTGGCTATTTGGGTAGGTGAGTTAATTGAAATGAATGCCTCAATCATATAAATGCATATATACATCAAATAATGGACATAAAGAATCAAACAAATCGAATATTGTAATCATAGAAAGAGAATAACACACAAGAAGGAAAATAGTAGTTATATGATGCAACCACACAATTAGGCTCAAAACTCACATAGTTGTGTGTTCTTAACTCAAAAACCATGTTCCACAATGTATAATTCAAGCAAGTTTAATGAAAAATATTTTAACTCAAATCAATTTTGGAATGCCCTATAAAGAAATGGTCTTGGAATTTTCATTATTTTGACTATGCTTATTATATATATATATATATATATATGTGTGTGTGTGTGTGTGTGTGTGTGTGTGTGTGTGTGTGTGTGTGTGTATGAAAACACATGCAATATACTAAAAAAATGCAACTAAGAATTCTAAAAGACCTAGTAATAGAAGAAAAATAAATAAAATGTGAAAGTGTTTATATTAGAATTTTTTCACCCAAAAATCGGCCGATTGGTCGGACAACCTCCCCACACTTAAAAGTTTGCACGGTCTTCCTTGCATTCAAAAATGAGCAAGGGGGTATGGCGACTACACGGATCGCTACCATCAGCTAGTAGGTCATTCGGCTACTGCATGTTCTTTCTTCTGCTTCCCTTGTTTGCTAATGATGACTTCCTGAAGAATATAAAACAAAATATAGTAAGATGAGTAAATTTGAAAATAAGAAAGCATATATTATTGAAATGAGGTAAGAATCGCTAAAATGAAGTGAGTGGATGAGTGTGTGACATGGATGAAAACAAGTGTGTATTTTGGTTCACGTGGTTTAGAACACACACATTAGCATTGAACGCAATGTCATAATTATAAAAAAGAAGTATGCACTTTACTCATTCTAGTGTGCTTAAGATACTTTAAAGAAAACTTGTAGGTTAAGATAAACAAACAAGTAATAAAGAAGCACAAAAGCACTCAAGTAAGAATCAAGCAATTGTGAAATGGATAAAGAATAGAAATTGGTTGATGTGCAAAAGAACTTAATGGACCAAATAAAATACGGAACTCACACATCAAACAATGACACACCTCAAATTTTTGTTCGCATCATCTAATTGACACAAAATAGGAAACATGGTTACTATAAAACTTAGGAAAAGAGAAATATAATATAAGATCAATCACATAGCAAGCATGGTCCACAAAGCTTAATAATTTCAAAAAGATGTCACTAGATGAGCTTACAATGCAATTTCACAAATGAAGCATTATGCGAAAATGAATAGTTTCAAGTATGTGTAGAGCACATAGTTAAACAATTAAGGGTCAACATGTCATTAAGGCATAAGCATAACCTGGTAATCAAAACAATAATCAATAAGGATGCATATGATCAAGCAACACAATGCATTAAGATAAATGCACATCATCAACTATCAAGAAATTTCCTAGTCACAATTAAAGGATTTAAATCACATGGTGGCCAAAACATGTAATTCAAAAGATTTAGAAGCTTTGAAGGCAATTCACATGCACTTGGTACTCACAAATGTTAAGCATGAAAAATTCAATACCAAGCAACAAATTATAACCTCAATTTCAATCCAATAGTGATTATTAACAGCAATGATGCTAAAATAGCATCAAGTCAGTAATCATCAGCAATAAACAACAAATCAGATTAATAATCCAACACTTATCACCAAAATCTAACCTATACTAACAACCTAATCTACTAAAACAAAAATTCACACTAACTAACAAACGGAGATGATGGTAGACGATGAATGGTGGTGATGGATGATGGTTGAAGGAGGAGAAGAAGAGAGAAGAAGAGGAAAAAAGAAAAGTGATGACCGGAATTCACTCCCCATATAAAATGAATCCGTTCTTTGGCAAGTGCACCAAATATCGTCAAGTAATAACCCACTAGGAGTGGGGTCGAATCCCACAGAGATTAACGGATTAAAGCAAATAATAGTTAATTGATTATCCTAGTTAGACTATCATAATTGGAGTGATAATCAAACAAGAAAATGTAAATGTCATGAAAGTAAAGGAAAACAATAAAGTTCAAGAAAGTAAATGGCAAGGAAAGTAAAGTATAAGAAAGTAAAGTGTTGGAAATGTAAAGTGCAGAAAATATAAATAACCATAAAGTAAATAAAAGAAAGAAAGATAAAATAAACATATGGATCAAGAGATATTGCATCCTCTAGATTAATTGACTTCATCTCATCTTCAATCATGCAACTCATTGACCTCTTGGCAATCATGATTGATTGAGCCCCAATTCCTTGGTGACTCAGTCTCTCAAATCTTGATCAATAGCCAATTCCTTGGTCTAATTTCTCATGGGAAGAGATGAAAAATGGTCCCTGATTATACCGCACACTTTCCTAGACCCAAATAGTAGGTGGATTATACGTCATCATATCCAATCACTAAAACCCAAATCTATTCAAGTGTGAGAAAGAATTTCAAGCATGGTTTTATATTTCCTCTTCCAATGATCCCATAAAACCCAATTACATTCAATCTCTTTTACAAGATAATTGAATGCTAGAATGAAGAACGAAATTCTTTCTAGTAAATCAAAGAGAGATGAATAGAAGAAGAAGAATAAAAAAAACAACCAATCCATCAAATAGCAATAGAGCTCTCTTTCCCAATGGAAAGAGTTAGTAATTCATAACTAAAATATTTTCAAGTAAGAAAGTGGAAGAGGAGAAGAGAATGGTGGGAAGGAGGGTCCGAAGACTCACTCCTCCAAATGTGTCCAGCCTAGCATGATAGCTCCCTAATTCTATGAAACTAAGGCCTTTATATAGGCTCTCCTAAATTATAAACTTAAATGAAATTAAAAGCAAGTTACAATGAAATAAAAATAAACTATTCTAGATGCTTCTTGTGGCCTTGATTAGTTGACAATTATGGCTTGAATGAGAGTTGGAGTGGGCTTGGTTGAAGGTTGGGGGCTACAATGAGAAGTTGGCGTGTGGTTTCAAGTGCCACTCCCGCTTGAATTTGCTCTTTGGATTGTGACCCACTTTGCAACGTTGAAAGTATGGAGTTCTTTGGGACTTAAATTGAATGTCCACTATAAAGTATTATATATTGTTGAAAAGCCCTGGATGTTAGCTTTTTAACGCTTATTAAATCAACTCATTTAGATCTCTTTTGCTAAAGTTATGCATATTTGAAGGTGGATAGGTCAGTCTATCAAGTAGCCCGGCGTGCCACGCCCACTTCTTGGCGTGTCACGCCCATATGTTATGAAACTGGCGTGCCACGCCCACTCTTTGGCGTGCCACGCCTTCAATGATGCACAAAATCTTCCTCTCTGGCCATTAGAACTGGTGTGCCAGGCCCAGAACCTGGCGTGCCACGTCTTCGATATCAAGTGGCACGCCCAAGTTTTGCAATGCTGAAATAATGGCCTTTTCACCTCGGGTTTTAATGTCCACCCTAAAGTGTTATATATCATTGGAAATCTCTGAATGTCAGCGTTCTAACGCCACCAAAATCATATCATTTGGACCTCTACAACTTAAGTTATGTTCCTTTGAAGATGAAGAGGTCAGGCTGGTAACTCTGCAGTGACGTATTTTTCTCCTTGTGATTTCGGGGTCAATATCTTCCTCAATTCCAGTGTCCATTATAAACTGTTAGATATGGTTGGAAATCTCTAGATGTCTAATTTTGAATGGCACTGAAATCACCCCATTTGGAGTTGTGTAGCTCAAGATATCTTCATTTGAATGAGAAGAGGTCAGGCTGGCATATGCCCCGGCGTGCCACGCCCACTTCTTGGTGTGCCACGCCCATAGTGGGGCTCAAAATTACTCCTTTGGAACTTAAGCCTGGCGTGCCACGTCCATAGCACCAAGTGGCACCCCCTCTTTGAGATTTGGCTTCAAAAGCTTGGCGTGCCACGCCCAGAGCTTCAAGTGGCACGCCCAGCTTCACACTCCCAGCTTTATTTGTTGTTTCCTTCCCCTTTTGTTGCTCTTTTAACCTGAAATTCAAAACAAACCCATTTCAAAGTAATGTACCATAATATATATCATTTGGTTCATGAAATTGCATTGATTCAATGAGATTATGCTCTTTTTATGATCCTTTTATATAAGAAAAAGGGGTCGATAATACAAGTCATCACAACACCAAACTTAAACTTTGCTTGTCCTCAAGAAAATAAAGAATCATGTAATAAAATTTGACAAACCAAGGTGAGAAGAGTAGCAATTTTTATGTTCATGGTTGGCTAGTTTCTTATGCTTGCTACAATCACAAAAGAGATTCAAATGATTGATGCTTCTATCTAGCTCATTTTATGAAATCTTTTTGTTTATGTTCCTCCCTTGAAGCAAGCTTTTAATTCTTTTCTTATCTTAGCTTCTTGGGTGCTTTGCACCATGTGTTGAAAGCTATGACTCTAAATGCTTTATTTTCAAGTATTACCACTTGATACATAAGCACCACAAGCATTTAACTAGATGACTCTTTAAGCTCATTTGTTTCTTTTCATTACTCTCTAATCATTGATGCCCAGAGCCTTGAGCTTTGAGGGAGTGCTTTGCACTTGAGCCTAGCCTTGACTCTAAGTGTTTTGTTTTCAAGTTTTTTGCTTGATACATAAACACCACAAGTACTTAACAAATGAATTGTCATTGGTACTCAGAGCCTTCAGCTTTCTCATTCTTTCCCTTTTTCTTTTTCTTACTGTATTTGCATTTTCTTTTTCAAGGTTTTCAATATTTAAAAAATTTCATAAAATGTCCTAGATAAAAACTTCAATTAAACAAATTCAAATGCAATTGAGCAACAATAGTCATGCTAGCTTCCCAATACTTATAAGATCATGCTAACTTCTTCTTTAATTACCTTGTTTGCTTATGATCATGAAACTAAATTGCTTTGAACTCACAAAATTTAAGATGGTAATTATGATATCATAGAATATGTTACAATTCAACAATCAAGCTATGCTTATTCACAGCACACATGCATACAGAGAAAATAGAAGACAATCATGCAATTTAAAGTGCTGGAAATAAGTAAGAGGAAAAAGGAACGTTACCACCTTGTAGCTCATCTTCATTGTTGTTGTCCTTTTCCTCATATTCTTCCCCTTTCCACACCAAACATAGAATGATTACTTGTCCTCAAGAAACAATTAAAATAGTGATGATGGGGTTTATGATGGGTCATGAATGTCTCAAACAATGAAATGTGAGTAATGCATGTGCTCAAACAAGCAAAATTAAGGATACAATAAAGGCACAAGAAGTAAAAATAGAGACAATGTGATTGCATTAATAAGTGGTGTGCATGGTACATAGCATGAAAGATAAGTGGCAACACCAAACTTAGTGTGAGACTTTCATTTTAGAATGATGCAAGTGTCCAGTGAAGATTGAAAATCAAATTGTTGCAAGGCAACAGCAAACTTAGAATGCAATCATATGCCAAATTATTGAAAATAAACAAAGCTAAAGAAAGAAAATGTTACCTATGGTTAAGTTGCCTCCCAACAAGCGCTCTTTTAATGTCATTAGCTTGACATGTTATTCTCAACTTTCTTCCTCTTCTTCCAATTGATTAATAGAAATGACCTCAGAGGAGCAGAGGAAAAACTTGATGCCCCCTGTTTTGAGTGTCTCCCAGCAAGCTTTCTTTTGTTGTTAGCTTGGGTGAACTTGCTTGTTGGAGTAGGGGTTGGATTGTTCTTTGACCCTCTCTTTTTCATGGATATAGTCATTTGTTTCTTGGTCACAATCCTTATTATAGTGCTTTGGTTGATTGCCTTCACTTCTTTGATTTCCAGACTTGGTTGTTGTGTGCTGATTGGAATGTCCTCTTCATCAAGAGCTTCTTGAATTGGTGGTTCAATGAACTCACCTTTTATACAACTCTCTATTTCATTAGAGTGTGGACTCCCTTGATTAACTTCCTCCCTTTCTTCTATAAGGTCTTGCATTGCATTCTTTGGGAGTGAGTTTGCATATTCCTTTGTCATCCTTAGTAGCCTCTGTGGGTATGGAGCTTTGGGCTTATATACTCTCACAACCTCCTCCTTATTCATAGGAATCTCACTTGGTATGGGTGCCTCTTTTTCTTATTTTTCTAATTCATCTCTTGCACTTATCATTTGGTATAATGCATTCCAATGTTCTTAAGAGAGGTTTCTTGTTCTCTAAAAGAATTCCTAGAACATTGGGTGAACTCCTCTATTTTTTCCATCCTCTTCCCTCCCTCAATAATTCTTTCCATATCCTTCAAAGATTTTTCAACCATAGATACAAGTTTTGAGAGTCCTTGGTCAAATGTTAGCTCAAGAGATGGAGGTTGAGAATGATTTTGTGGATATGTGGGTGCTATGGTGAAGTCATTTTGAGAAGTATGGAAGAAGTTTTATGAGTTGTGAAATGAATTTTGTGGTTAATGAATTGGATTATATGGATTTGGGAAAGAATTTTGTGTTGAGGCATGCTCAAGTGATGAAGAATTTTGATATGAAAAACTGGGAGGTGAGGTTGGATAATTAAGATGTAATGGCTCTTGATGAATGGGCTATGAATAAGTGAAATCTCTTTGATTTTGATCTTCCCAGCCACAACATGAGTAGTGTCTATACTCATCAAAATATGGACAATTTTGTGGCCCTGGGGAGCACCCCATTTCATGTTCTCGATACTCCCACCCACCATGAGTATAATAACGTGGATTACTTTGTGGTGGTGGAAAGCTTCCCATGAAATTTGATTGATCATTTTGTCTCATTCCTTGGTGATATTTCCAGCCACCATTAGGATAATGACTTGAATCATTTTGTGGTGGTGGGTAATATCCCATATGATATGATTGATTGAAATGTGAGGTAAACTCCATTTTTTCTTGCAAAATGCTCTGTCTTAAACAATAATCACCAAAAGAAATTAGAATTCCATTGTCACAAATGAGGGATTCTTAGTGAGGCAATAACACAAACACCTTACTAGCAATAGAACATTAAAAGAAATTAAATGACAAAAACAACAAAAAAAATAAAGGAAAAAATGTCTAATCTAGGTAATCAACCAACCGGTTGTTTGTTAATCACAATTAATCCCCGGCAACGGCGCCATAAAACTTGATGACCGGAATTCACTCCCCATATAAAATGAATCCATTCTATGGCAAGCGCACCAAATACCATCAAGTAATAACCCACTAGGAGTGGGGTCGAATCCTACAGAGATTAACGGATTAAAGCAAACAATAGTTAATTGATTATCCTAGTTAGACTATCATAATTGGAGTGATAATCAAACAAGAAAATGTAAATGACATGAAAGTAAAGGAAAGCAATAAAGTGCAAAAAAGTAAATGGCAAGGAAAGTAAAGTACAAGAAAGTAAAGTGCTGGAAATGTAAAGTGTAGAAAATATAAATAACCATAAAGTAAATAAAAGAAAGAAAGATAAAATAAACATTGGGATCAAGAGATATTGTATCCTCCAGATTAATTGACTTCATGTCATCTTCAATCATGCAACTCATTGACCTCTTGGCAATCATGATTGATTGAGCCCCAATTCCTTGGTGACTCAATCTCTCAAATTTTGATCAATAGCCAATTCCTTGGTCTAATTGCTCATGAGAAGAGATGAAGAATGGTCCCTGATTATACCACACACTTTTCTAGACCCAAATAGTGGGTGAATTATATGTCACCATATCCAATCACCGAAACCCAAATCTATTCAAGTGTGAGAAAGAATTTCAAGCATGGATTTATGTTTCCTCTTCTAAGGATCCCATAAAACCCAATTACATTCAATCTCTTTTCCAAGATAATTGAATGCTAGAATGAAGAACTAAATTCTTTCTAGTAAATCAAAGAGAGATGAATAGAAGAAGAAGAATAAAAAAAACAATCAATCCATCAAATAGCAATAGAGCTCTCTTTCCCAATGGAAAGAGTTAGTAATTCATAACTAAAATATTTACAAGTAAGAAAGTGGAAGAGGAGAAGAGAATGTGGGAAGGAGGGTCCAAAGACTCACTCCTCCAAATGTCTCCAGCCTAGCAGCTCCCTGATTCTATGAAACTAAGGCCTTTATATAGGCTCTCCTAAATTACAAACTTAAATAAAATTAAAAGTAAATTAAAATGAAATGAAAATAAACTATTCTAGATGCTTCTTGTGGCCTTGATTGGTTGAGAATTATGGCTTGAATGAGAGTTAGAGTGGGCTTGGTTGAAGGTTGGGGGTTGCAGTGAGAAGTTGGCGTGTGGTTTCAAGTGCCACTCACGCTTGAATTTGCTCTTTGGATTGTGACCCACTTTGCAACGTTGAAAGTATGGAGTTCTTTGGGCCTCAAATTGAATGTCCATTATATATTATTATATATTTCTGGAAAGCGCTAGATGTAAGCTTTCCAACGCCTTTGGAATCAACTCATTTGGACCTCTGTAGCTCAAGTTATGTCCATTTGAAGGTGGATAGGTCACTCTGTCATTTTGATCTCTACAATTCAAGTTATGTTTCTTTGAAGATGAAGAGGTCAGGCTGGTAACTTTGCAGTGACGTATTTTTCTCCTTTTGATTTCGGGGTCAATATCTTCCTCAATTCCAGTGTCCATCATAAAGTGTTATATATGGTTGGAAAGCTCTGGATGTCTACCTTCTAATGGCACTAGAATCACCCCATGTGGAGTTGTATAGCTCAAGATATCTTCATTTGAATGAGAGGAGGCCAGGCTGACATATGCCCCCGCGTGTCACGCCCACTTCTTGGCGTTCCACGCCCATAATGGGGCTCAAAATTACTCCTTTGGAACTTAAGCCTAGCGTGCCACGCCCAAAACACCAAGTGGCATGCCCTCTTTGAGATTTGGCTTTAAAAGCTTGGCGTGCCACGCCCAGAGCTCAAGTGGCATGCCCAGCTTCACACTCCTAGCTTTATTTGTTGTTTCCTTCCCCTTTTGTTGCTCTTTTTACCTTAAATTCAACACAAACCCATTTCAAAGCAATGTACCATAATATATATCATTTGGTTCATGAAATTGCATTGATTCAATGAGATTATGCTCTTTTTATGATCCTTTTATATAGGAAAAAGAGGTCGATAATGCAAGTCATCAAAAAGAAATGGAGAGAAGAGAAGAAAAGAAAAGAAAGTGAGAACAAGGGAGTCACACATATGCGGAGGGTCATGCTTACGCGTGATTTGGGGAAATGGGAGGTTACGCGTACACGAAAGCCACGCATACGTGCAACTTGGAATTGTGCTTAACGCACAGTTTCCGCACGGCACCAGCACAACAGGCCAAACGCTTTGTCCAGGTGTCACGTGTATGCGCGAGGCAGGCGTACACGTGACCTCTTTTCTTTTTTTTTAAGAAACCTATAGCTAAAAAGAGTTTTTTAACCTATATTTTGGCATTTTAAAAATAAAATCCAACTCAAAATAAGCAAAATAACTAAGAGCCAAACAAAAGCAACAAAATTAGAAAATCAAAGCAAACTCCAAAAAAACAAGATTTTTAACTCCTAGGACTATTTCAACTATTCACACATGCACTTCAAAGTAAAAATCCACCAAAACAAGCTAACATCTAAAAAATATTTACAAGAGTGCTAAAATGAATGAAGTACCTAACAATCGAAATTCTATTTATTCTTTAACTATATAGAAAAGAAAAAGTGAAAAGAGTTTACCATGGTGGGGTGTCTCCTACCTAGCACTTTTGGTTAAAATCCTTAAGTTGACATTTTGTAGAGCTCTCTTCAAGGTGGCATGTGCTTGAATTCATCCTTGAACTTCCACCAATGCTTGGTCTTTAAGTGATTGTCAAAATTTCCAACTAATTTCACCAAGCTCTGATGAAGTTCTTCACAAGCTTGGAGCTCCCAAAATTCATCCTCATCACATATGCCGGGTTCCCAAACTTTGTTCTTACACCCATCTTTAAGTTGGTTCTTGTGATTTCATCCGGGTGATAAGTACTTAGAATTCTCATTCAAATACCCAAACATCCTTTGAAATCCACTCAATTGAGTATTCCACCAACCATGAAACTTAGACCTTGAAGGTGTGATCCTAATGAACCTAGATTTATAATGCCAACCACTGTACAACTCTCCGTTACTCTTCAATCCACAAAGAGTCCTAAGTTGACCATCCATTTCAAATAAACCATATTCAAGTGGGACAATAAAGCTTAAAGATATGAGTTTACCCACTTAAATGATGTGATGGATGGTGGTGACTTAGGAAGGGAGATATCTAATGGCTTTGGCAATGTAAGCTTCACTCCCTTTGAGTCCTCTTTGATTACCTCCACCTCTTGACAAGCTTCCTCAATTTCAATTCGTTGTTCACCAACTTCTTCTATACATTCCTCATTGCCCAAGTTATGCATCGGAGGTTGTGCACGGTCCTCCTTATCATCAATTTCACAACACAATGAGGAAGGATCAACAATTTTGAATGGCACATTGGTTGGTGTGGAATCATCTTCAATGGTGGAGCTTGCTTCTTGCTCAACTTCTTCTAATTCCTCCTCATTGCTTGAATCATATCTCGGAGGTTGCTCGATATCCTCTTCAACATCCATTTCAAACTCAACGAAAGAAGACTCGACAACTTCCACAAAATCATCAACAACATTAATTGGTGTGAAAGTGTCCTCAAGCTTGGAATCCACCTCTTGCTCAACTTTGCCTAAGTCTTCAACTACTTCTTCATCTTTAACGATCTCTATCCCCTCCACTTGTTGCAAAATATACTCCATCTCTTTGTTCTCAAGTTGAGATTCTAAAATCTCCTTCATGCTCTGCTCTTCGATTGATTCTCCACATTCATCCGTGAAAATGCTTTGTTTATGGCATGACTCTTGTGAGTCTAAGTGGCAAGAGCACACTCAAGAAAATAAAGGAGAATATGCTCTGCTCTAATCTTGTTTTCTTCATGTGTTCTTCCTTTTTGTTAGTTTATCCAATTCTAATTTCTTGAGTTTTTGGTTGATGAATTTGATATTTTATGATTTATATATGCTTGATTGAGTTTCTATTATTGATATTGTGCATAGTTTGGTTATAGTTTTCATTATCTTTTACAATTTGCTATGTTTTGCTATATTGCCCACCAAGTGTTTGTGAAAATGCCAATTATGGATTTTGAGTAGAATTTCACTCCTTGGCTTAGGATATGAGTAATTAGGATACTAGAGTCATAATGTTTGACATTTAGTGATAATTCTTGGGTTGTTAGTTGCTCTTGTTTCCACTAACACTAGCTTTTTACTAAGTTAATTAGTAAGTTAGCTAGGACTTATGGATTAAGGTCAATTATGCTTGCTTGACTTACTCCTCGATGTTAGGGGTTGACGAAGTGAGATTAACTCATCATAATTGCCATAGTTGTGGTTATGACAATGATAGGATTCCTTAATTCTCATTCCCAAGTCAAGGTCCTTTTATGCATTTATCACATTTTCCCTAGTTTTGATCTTGTTTCTTCTAATTTGAATTAATTGTCTTTTGATCCATTGCAAGTTCATTTATACTTTAGTTCTTTTTAATTTCCGTTTCCATGCTCGAAAACCCCCCGTATTTCACAACCAAAAAGTGTGACATCAAATCGCATAGTCCGAGGGTTGATGACCCGGGATTTAAAACTCACGGTTTATATTTGTTTTGGATTGTGATAATCTTGAAATTAAACTTTGAAGTGGGGATTTGACTATACTATCAACGAAGAAACATATTTTCTATTGAGAAATTCTAAGCCGGCATAAATTCCTATCATCAAGTTTTTGGTGCTGTTGCCAGAGACTTATGCAATTGCTGTCATATTTTTTGTTGTTGTGAATATGTTAATAATGTGAATAGCTTACTCTTTTTTGGTTGTTTGGTTGTTTTTGTTTGTAATTAGGATTTTTCTTCTCTTGTTTATTGATAACTTTTGTTTTTACTTTCTATTTTTTCTATGAGTTATCACCCCCTTTGCTTGGAGTTAGGTTGTGATTATATTGTAGGGAGTGATGATTTATCCACACCATTACCATCATCCACCTCCATGGAATCCAAATACTTACCTATCTTGTCACCAACTCTATACACTGCCACCTCACTATTTACAAAGCTAAAACCCTTACCCTCATGAGTTTCTTTTTCAGTCTTCATTACTTCAAGCCTCATTTTCACATATGGATCAATCCACACAAGAAGCACTCCAAGTGCTTGTCCAAGAACAAGGGGAAAAAAGCAAGAGCGTGTTATGACTACATTAACCAAAGCCTTAACCCGGCTAGCATCATTAAGTTCATTGCCCTCCCAAAGTGATTCCTTGGATGAATATGAGGGACCAAGCTAAGTGAAGAGTGTGGAGTGAAGGAAAATTCACAAGCTCAAATGGAAGATGAGAAGTTAAGACATGAAGCACGAGAGGAGGTGGGATGGGAGATCGATCTTGGACGAGATCTTCTAGTTTGACTAGAACTGCCATGTCCGACTTGTTGGGATGGGAGGAGCTGCTGGTCCTCGTCATCGGAGGGGGTGGTACCTGCTAGAGACTCCGATGCTTAAGTTAGTACGGGCTTTAGGCAGGTTTTTCGTAGAATTGAAGTATGAGTTATACCTGGGTGCTCCAGGGTATTTATAGTAGTGTGGAGTGACCATCCATGAGATAAGTATGTTATCTTATCTTATCTTTTTGAGGGTGAGATCACCTATCTTTTGGCCAACCGTCTTTTAGTAGGCGGCGACCCTTCTTTCTTGGGCCTTTTTGGGCCTTCGTGGCGATTCGTTCGAGCTCTTTCCGAAGAGGTCGGCAGCAGATCAAGTTTCAAAGAGATCGGTTGCTTCATCCTCGCCCAACCCGGACCTAACAGCTTGGTCCAGGGTATGAACAGTGCCCCTACTTGAGTTCGGACCTTTCCATGAGATCGTGCTTTCTGAGCCTCGATCTCTTCAGGGAAGTCGTGCTCAAGCATCTTTGTTCGGTCTGCCCCTCCGTTCGTGAATTTTGCATTGTTTTTAAATACGGAGCGTTGACGTGACGGAAATTGGCTGATTAAGAAATTAATATAAGAAATACATTGCAAGTACAGTTCTTAACCAGCAAAAATCCGCTTATCAATTTAGAATGGTTGTCACAAATTTAGAATAAAAATACTGGGAGTAGGAATCCCAGGTTGTCTCCCAACGAGTTGACAAAAGAGTGCTATTTTATTAGTCAGGAATTTTCCACAAAATTTTAAGAGTTGAATAACAGAAAATGAAGGATTGAGAATCAAAGCAATGTAAATTAAAAGAGATTTATGAATTCAGAATAAAAATTCTCGACCGGGGGAATGATTAATTGGAGTTCTATCCTTGTTGGATTTTCTCAAGGGTAGTATCAAAAGGTTGTTATTTTTACTTAGTTAACCCTTACTAAATAAAGGAAAGTCAAGTGATTGAGCTAACGCTTATTCGCAAGTCCTAATCCTCTCCCTTGGGAAGGATTAGCGTTAGTAAATAGAGAATTAGCCAACAACTTCCAATTTAACTAATCACTTGAGTATTCCAACTCAAGGGTCTCCTTTTAATCAACCCCCAAGTCAAGTTGGGATTCTACTCCATTGACATAAATATAACGCTCACAAAAATATAAGAAGGAGACATGATAAATTAAATAAAATAGGAACTGAAAATTAATTAAAGGTAAAAATAATTCTTAGCATTAATAAATACCAAAATGCAACATACTTATCTGAACAGGGTTAATAAGTAATAAAAAGTGTAAAGGATTAAGAAAGCAAACTAGAATAATAGAAACTTCAACGGAGGTAATGACTCTTCTCAATATCCAAAGCAAAAGCATAAAACTTGAAATCTATGAATGTAAAGAAAACCTAGAGGAAATAGTAATTTCTCTCTAAGATTCAAAACTAAACAAAAACTATGCGAATGAGAATGTGTGTTGAGTCTTTGCTTGTCCCCTGGCTCTAGTCTGTGTTTCTGGACTGAAAACTGGGTCCAAACTTGGCCCAAAATCGCCCCCAGCGTTTTCTGCGATTTCTACAAGTTGTGCATGTCACGCATACGCGTCAATCACGTGTACGCATCATTTGGCGATTTTCCTTGTCACGCGTACGCGTCAGGCATGCGCACGCGTCGATCCTTGCTGGTCAGCTCCTTAGTTTCTTGTGTTCCTTATATTTTTGCAAGCTTCCTTTTCATCCTCTAAGCCATTCCTGCCCTATAAGGCCTGAAAACACTTAATGCACAGATCACGACATCGAATGGTATAAAGGGGAATTAAAATACACAATTTAAGGGCTTAGGAAGCAAGTTTTCCATTATAGAACAAAACTAGGAAAGAATTATAAAATCATGCAATTTGTATGAATAAGTGTGCAAAGACTTGATAAAAACCACTCAATTGAGCACAAGATAAACCATAAAATAGTGGTTTATCAATCTCCCCACACTTAAACATTAGCATGTCCTCATGCTAATCTCAAGGAGATAAAAGGAATGAATAGGGAAAAGTAAGACTAATGAAATACGACCTATGAATGCAACTATATGCTAAGATGATTCTGTCTACTTGGTTAAAAGTAAATAAGTTTTCCAAGACAAACATAAATCAAATTCCACTAATTCAAATCATATAATAAAAGACAAGTAAACTTGTGAGAAGATAGCTCATAAAAGCAGAGAACATAGAATCAAACATTGAACCCTCACTGGTAGTGTATATGCACTCTAATCACTCAACTGTATAGGGTAATCCACTCTAGTCTTCTCTAGTCATGCTTTCTAAACTTTGTTCTTCACCTAATCAATCAACAAATATTTAATGTACCAATGCAAAAATCATAAGGTCTTTTCAAGGTTGTAATGGGGCTAAGGTAAAGGTGAGGGTATATATATGGCTAAGTGAGCTATAAATTGAATCCTTGACTAACCTAAGCTCTCACCTAAACATACACACACTCTATATACTTCTAAAATAATGCCTAGCTACCCAAAATTCCCATTTTTGCATCTCATACTCATGCATCAACTTTTCTTTAATTTAATCACATATGCATTGATTTTTCATTAACTTAACATTGGGGTAATTTTGTCCCATTATTTATTTAAATATTTTTTTAATATAAAAGTAAAAATAATTTATCAATGCACATGGATTTTTAATTTTTCTGGTTTCACATGAGTAGGTACCCAAATTTTCAATATTTTGTCATTCAAACATTGTACACTTTCATTAACCCAAGTTCCCATAGTTTTCCCACACTTAGTTAACACACTATCTTAAGCTAACCAAAGATTTAAATCAGGTAATTACTTGTTTTTCCGCTTAAGGCTAATGATGTGGTAAAATATAGAACAAAAGGGGATTAAAAGGCTCAAAGTAGCAAACAAAGGTAATTGAAAGGGTGGGCTATTTGGGGTAAGTGAGCTAATAACAAATTATAGCCTCAATCATATGCATGCATGTAAATACACTAAACAATGGACATATAGAATGGAACAAACTATAGATTACAATCATAGAGAAGAAAACACACAAGAATAAAATATTATGGTTAAATAGTGTAACCATGTAATTAAGCTCAAATCTCACAGGTTGTGTGTTCTTTTAGCTATAATTCATGTTCCAATTTACAATCTTTAAGCAAGTTTAACACAAATTTTTTTTTTAATTTAAATTAGTGAAATATTATAAAATAGAGTCTTGAAAAGAAATTTATTACTTTAACCAAGAAAACATACATGAAAACAGTTGTTATCATACAATCTATTCTATCTAAGAAAGGAAAAACTAAAATGTTGGTATTAAGAGAGAGAGATTACCTCTGGAAGTTAGGTTTTGACCGACCTCCCCACACTTAAAGCTTGGCACCGTCCTCGGTGCCATCAATCAGGAACAAAGGGGGGTTGGTAACAGCATCCCACAGTCGGGGTCGTCATGGCTCCCGGTGCTAGTAGGTGAGGTGGACTCCAGAGTGTCTAGTTCTTCCTCAGGTGGGTGGTTGCCAACAATCAACTCCTTGAGGTATGTAAATTGGCGCTTGCTACGGCGCTCCATTCGCTTTGCCTGCCGGTCAAGCCGGTCCAATCTCTGAAGTATCTGAAGGAGCAGCTAATTTGTTGAAGGTCCTTGTGATGTGGAAGGAGAAGGAATATTTCTGGCTGGGTCTGCAGTCCGGCTGGTAGTGGCTGCTTGATGAGCGGATAATTTATGCACTTTTTGGTACTATTTTTAGTATGTTTTTAGTATATTTTAGTTAGTTTTTATTATATTTTTATTAGTTTTTATTTAAAATTCACTTTTCTAGACTTTACTATGAGTTTGTGTGTTTTTCTGTGATTTCAGGTATTTTCTGGCTGAAATTGAGGGACCTGAGCAAAAATCTGATTCAGAGGCTGAAAAAGGACTGCAAATGCTGTTGGATTCTGACCTCCCTGCACTCGAGGTGGATTTTCTGGAGCTACAGAAGCCCAATTGGCGCGCTCTTAATTTTGTTGAAAACTAGACATCCTGGGCTTTTCAGTAATATATAATAGTCCATACTTTGCCCGGGATTTGATGGCCCAAACAGGCGTTCCAAGTCAGCCCAAAGAATTCTGGCGTTTAACGCCGGAACTGGCATAAAAACTGGAGTTAAACGCCCAAACTGGCACAAAAGCTGGTGTTTAACTCCAAGAAAAGTTTCTACACATGAAAGCTTCAATGCTCAGCTCAAGCACACACCAAGTGGGCTCCGGAGGTGGATTTTTACACTAAACACCCTAGCTTACTCATTTTTTGTAACCCTAGGTCACTAGTTTACTATAAAAACTACTTTTAGTGATTCATCTTGTAGCTCATGACACTTTACACGTTTCATTATCATGGTGCAGCAAAATTGCTAGTATTTCGGTCTTCCACATGAAGAACCTTCTGAGTTTCTGGCACAGTTCTTACAAATTGCTGACACAGTACGTGATAAAGAAGTGGATCAGGATGTCTACAGATTATTACTATTTCCATTTGCTGTAAAAGATCAAACTAAGAGGTGGTTAAATAACCAACCCACAGCAAGCATAAAAATATGGAGACATTTATCAGACAAATTCCTGAATCAATTTTACCCTCCAGAAAGGATGACATAGCTAAGGCTGGACATCCAAGGCTTTAAACAAGAGGATCATGAATCTCTTTATAATGCCTGGGAGAGGTACAGAGGGATGCTAAGAAAATGCCCCTCTGAAATGTTTTCAGTGTGGGTACAGTTAGACATCTTCTACTATGGACTTACAGAAAAAACTCAGATGTCTCTAGACCACTCAGCTGGTGGATCTATACACCTGAGAAAAACAATTGAAGAGGCTCAAGAACTCATAGATACATTTGATAGAAATCAACATCTATACTCAAACAGTGAGTCCTCCATAAAAGAAGAGGCTATGGCAGTAACTACCGATCCCAATCCTCAAGAACAGATTGTTGAACTTAATCAGCAATTACTCCTTATGACAAAACAATTAGCAGAATTCAAAGAGATGCTCCAAGACACTAAAAATGCTAACAAGAATATAGAAGCACGATTGAATCAGACAAGACAGCAGCTATCTAAATAGATAACAGAAGAATGCCAAGCTGTCCAACTAAGGAGCGGGAAGACATTGAATAACTCAGCTCAAAGTAGCAAAAAGTCAAGAAAGGAACAAATGATAGAGGATGACCAAACCACTACCCAAGATCCCTCTGAGGACATTAAGAGCCCAGAGAGGAATGACTCTGGCGTTCAAACGCCAGAAAAGGGTGGGAAGCTGGTGTTAAACGCCCATCCAGCACCCAATCCTGGCGTTCAAACGCCAATGAAGAATCAGACACCTGCAAGTGCTGATAGTAACCCCACTAAGAAGGCTTCTCCAACCACTTCTATAGGGAATAAACCTGTAGCAACTAAGGTTGAAGAATATAAAGCCAAGATGCCTTATCCTCAGAAGCTCCGCCAAGCGGAACAGGATAAGCAATTTGCCCGCTTTGCAGACTATCTCAGGACTCTTGAAATAAAGATCCCGTTTGCAGAGGCACTTGAGCAAATACCCTCTTATGCTAAGTTCATGAAAGAGATCTTAAGTCATAAGAAAGATTAGAGAGAAACTAAAAGAGTGTTTCTCACTGAAGAATGCAGTGCAGTCATTCTAAAAAGCTTACCAGAAAAGCTTCAAGATCCAGGAAGCTTTATGATACCATGCACACTAGAGGGTGCTTGCACCAAGACAGCTCTATGTGACCTTGGAGTAAGTATCAACCTAATACCTGCATCCACTATCAGAAAGCTTGGGTTGACTGAAGAAGTCAAACCAACCCGGATATGTCTTCGACTTGCTGATGGCTCCATTAAATATCCATCAGGCATCATTGAGGACATGATTATCAAGGTTGGGCCATTTGCCTTTCCCACTGATTTTGTAGTGCTGGAAATGGAGGAGCACAAGAGTGCAACTCTCATTCTAGGAAGACCTTTCCTAGCAACTGGACGAACTCTTATTGATGTACAAAAAGGGGAAGTGACCCTGAGAGTCAATGAGGATGAGTTCAAGTTGAATGCTGTCAAAGCTATGCAGCATCCAGACACAACAAATGACTGCATGAGCACTGATATTATTGACTCTTTGGTTGAAGAGATCAATATGGCTGAGAGTCTTAAGTCGGATCTAGAGGACATCTTTAAAGATGTTCAGCCTGGTTTGGAGGAACCAGAGAAAATAAAAGAACCTCTAAAAATCCCTCAGGAAGAGGAGAAACCTCCTAAACCAGATCTCAAACCACTACCACCATCCCTGAAATATGTATTTCTGGGAGAGGGTGACACTTTTCCAGTGATCATAAGCTCTGCTTTAAATCCACAGGAAGAGAAAGCACTAATTCAAGTGCTAAGGACACACAAGACAGCTCTTGGGTGGTCCATAAGTGACCTTAAGGGCATTAGCCCAGCAAGATACATGCACAAAATCCTATTGGAGGATGATGCCAAGCCAGTGGTTCAATCACAGAGGCGGCTAAATCCAGCCATGAAGGAAGTGGTGCAGAAAGAGGTCACTAAGTTACTAGAGGCTGGGATTATTTATCCTATTTCTGATAGCCCATGGGTGAGCCCTGTCCAAGTTGTCCCCAAGAAGGGAGGCATGACAGTGGTTCATAATGAAAAGAATGAACTGGTTCCCACAAGAACAGTTACAGGGTGGCGTATGTGTATTGACTACAGAAGGCTCAATATAGCCACCAGAAAGGATCATTTTCCTTTACCATTCATAGACCAGATGCTAGAGAGACTAGCAGGCCATGAATACTACTGCTTTTTGGATGGCTATTCAGGCTACAACCAAATTACAGTGGATCCTCAAGACCAAGAGAAAACAACATTCACATGTCCATCTGGAGTATTTGCTTACAGAAGAATGCCTTTTGGTCCGTGCAATGCACCTGCAACTTTTCAGAGGTGCATGCTCTCTATCTTCTCTGATATGGTATAGAAGTTCCTGGAAGTCTTCATGGATGACTTCTCAGTATTTGGAGACTCGTTCAGCTCCTGTCTTGATCATCTAGCACTTGTTCTGAAAAGGTGCCAAGAGACTAACCTGGTCTTAAACTGGGAAAAATGTCACTTTATGGTGACTGAAGGAATTGTCCTTGGGCAAAAAATTTCAAGCAAGGGAATAGAGGTGGACCAAGCCAAGGTAGAGGTAATTGAGAAATTACCACCACCTGCCAATGTTAAGACAATCAAAAGCTTTCTGGGGCATGCAGGATTCTATAGGAGGTTCATATAGGATTTTTCAAAAATTGCAAAACCTCTAAGCAACCTGCTAGCTGCTGACACGCCATTTGTGTTTGACACAGAGTGTCTGCAGGCGTTTGAGACCCTGAAAGCCAAGTTGGTCATAGCACCAGTCATCTCTGCACCTGACTGGACATTACCATTCGAATTTATGTGTGATGCCAGTGACCATGCCATTGGTGCAGTGTTGGGACAAAGGCATAACAAGCTTCTGCACGTCATTTATTATGCCAGTCATGTTCTAAATGACGCACAGAAGAACTACACAACCACAGAAAAGGAGTTACTTGCAATGGTTTATGCCATTGACAAGTTTAGATCCTATTTAGTAGGTTCAAAAGTGATTGTGTATACTAACCATGCTGCTCTTAAATATCTACTCACAAAGCAGGATTCAAAACCCAGGCTCATAAGATGGGTGTTGCTTCTGCAAGAGTTTGATATAGAAATAAGAGACAGAAAAGGGACAGAGAACTAGGTAGCTGATCACCTGTCCCGGATAGAACCAGTAGCAGGGGCGTCCCTCCCTCCTACTGAGATCTCTAAGACCTTTCTGGATGAGCAGCTTTTTGCCATTCAGGAAGAACCATGGTTTGCAGACATTGCAAATTATAAAACTGTGAGGTTCATAGCCCAGGAGTACAGCAGGTTGCAAAAGAAAAAACTAATTTCTGATGCAAAGTACTACTTATGGGACAAACCATATCTCTTTAAGAGATGCGCAGACGGAATGATCCGCAGATGTGTCCCTAGAGAAGAGGCACAGAAGATCCTGTGGCATTGCCATGGATCACAGTATGGAGGACATTTCGGAAGTGAGTGAACAGCCACTAAAGTCCTCCAATGTGGCTTCTATTGGCCTACTCTCTATAGAGATGCCCGAGAGTTTGTGCGTAACTGTGACAGTTGCCAAAGAGCTGGTAACTTACCTCATGGTTATGCCATGCCTCAACAAGGGATCTTAGAGATTGAGTTGTTTGATGTATGGGGTATTGACTTCATGGGTCCTTTCCCACCATCATACTCAAACACTTACATTCTGGTAGCAGTAGACTACGTATCTAAATGGGTGGAAGCAATTGCCACACCCACTAATGATACCAAGACTGTGCTGAAGTTCCTCTAGAAATATATTTTCAATAGATTTGGTATTCCTAGAGTACTAATTAGTGATGGGGGCACCCATTTCTGCAATAAACAACTTTACTCTGCTATGGTTCGATATGGAATTAGCCACAAAGTAGCAACTCCGTATCATCCACAGACAAATGGGCAGGCTGAAGTCTCTAATAGAGAACTAAAGAGAATCTTGGAACGGACTGTAATTGCCCGTAGAAAGGATTGGGCAAAGAGCTTGGATGATGTTCTGTGGGCATACAGAATAACATTCAAGACTCCTATAGGAACCTCTCCATACCAGCTTGTGTATGGCAAGGCCTGTCATCTGCCCGTGGAACTGGAACATAAAGTCTACTAGGCAACCAGATTCCTAAACATGGATGCTAAGTTAGCTGGTGAGAAAAGATTGCTCCAACTAAATGAGTTAGAGGAGTTCAGACTCAATGCTTTTGAAAATGCAAAAATTCATAAGGAAAAAGCAAAAAAGTGGCATGACAAGAAATTGTCATCCAGAGTCTTTGAGCCAGGACAAAAAGTTCTACTGTTAAACTCTAGGCTCAGATTATTCCCCGGGAAACTAAAATCCCGGTGGAGGGGACCATATGTGATTACAGGAGTGTCACCATATGGATATGTTGAGCTTCAAGATATTGATTCTGACAAAAAGTTCATTGTTAATGGACAGAGAATCAAACATTATCTTGAAAGCAATTTTGACCAAGAATGCTCAAAACGAGGCTTGAATGAAGCTCAATAAAAGTCCATCTAAAGACAATAAAGAAGCACTTGCTGGGAGGCAACCCAGCCATTAGCAAGTTATTTGTTTTAATTAATACTCGTAGAAGTTTGATATACATTTTTCTTCAAAGGTTAATCATCAAAATTGAAGGAATTCACAGAGTTATAGAAGGATTCAGTGCAAAAAGTAGAGAAAAGGAGCTTGCTGGCAAGAAAACGCCAGTAAGGGGCATTTTGGGCGTTAAACGCCAGAAAGGGTACCATTCTGAGTGTTTAACGCCAGTAAAGGTACCATTTTGGGCGTTAAACGCCAGAATGGGTACCATTCTGGGCGTTTAATGCCAGAATTGCAGCATCTTGGGCGTTCAGAAAAACGCCCAGTGATAAAGGGGTTTCTGGCGTTTAACGCCAGCCAGGGTACCTGGCTGGGCGTTAAACGCCCATAATGGCCAACAATTGGGCGTTAAATGCCAGAATGGATACCATTCTGGGCGTTTAACGCCAGAAAGGCAGGGGGAGGAGATTTTTTCTCCAACTTCAAATTTTTTTCAAATTTTCATGTTTTGACTCATAATTTTCTGCATAAACATGTTTCAAACTTTCATCATTCACCCTCAATTTTCCAAAATTCAACAATTTTCTAAATCTTTTTTCAATTTTCTTTCAAATCCTTCCCAAATCTTTTCAAAAACTCAATTATCCTCTTAATTTCTTTCCAAATCTTTTTCAACTCATCATATCATCTCTTATTTCTTAGATGCATAACTAAATTTTCAGATTTAACATCTTTATATCTTTTTCAAGTACAAATCTCATCTTTTTTTTTTCATATCATGATTTTATTTTCTTCCATCAATCATATCTCTATGTCATATCTCTTTCAAATTTTTCGAAATCTCTCCCCTCCTCCTATAAATGTATATTCGGCCACCCCCTCCTCTCCACCATTCGAATTTGCCTCTTCTCCTCTCTCTCCCCTTTCCTTTCTTTTGCTTGAGGGCAAGCAAACCTCTAAGTTTGGTGTGTTCTTTCGTGATCACTGAGCTAAGACTCATCAAGATCATGGCACCTAAGGGAAAACAAACCAAATCAAGAGGCAAGAAAGAGAATACTCCAAAGAGTCTTTGGAATCAAGAGAGGTTCTTAACCAAAGAACATGCAGACCATTACCACAAAATAATCAATATGAAAGAGGATGAATATCCGGAGATCCAAGAGCAAATTCGAAAGAGAGGATGGAAAATTCTAGCCAATCCTGAGACAAAGGTTGGAAGAAACATGGTTCAGGAATTCTACTCAAATCTGTGGCTGACAGATAAGCAGAGAATAACTGGAACCGCCTTTTATACCTACCGAACCATGGTCAGAGGGAGGCCTATTTACTTCCATCTGGATAAAATAAGAGAGATCTTCAAATTGCCTCAACTACAAGATGATCCAGAATCCTTTAATAGGAGAATGGTGAGAGTAGATAAAGGGTTGGATCAAGTTCTAGAGGACATATGCCTCCCTGGAACTAAGTGGATAACCAATTTAAAAGGTGTCCCAAACCAACTCAAGAGGGAAGATCTCAAACCAGTTCCAAGAGGATGGTTGGACTTCATTGGGCGTTCTATATTATCCACTAGCAACCGCTCTGAGGTCACTGTCAAAAGAGCAGTGATGATTCATTGTATTATGCTTGGAAAAGAAGTGGAGATTCATCATCTGATTTCTTGTGAGATTTACACAATTGCAAACAAGAACTCCACTGAAGCCAAATTGGCCTACCCAAGCTTAATTTCTCTGCTATGTAAAGATGCTGGGTGAGGATGGGAGTAGATGAATTCATCCCAATCGAACACCAAATCACCAAGAAGTCAATGGAAGGACAAGTGCAAGACAACTCCATCAAAAGGAGGGCGCAGGAGTTCCTCCCAGAAATTCCTGAAATTGAGTACTGGACCCGCCTAGAAGCATCTGTTACCAAGCTGCAAGAAGCTATGGAACAACTTAAGGAAGAACAGCAGAATCAAAACTACATGCTCTGCAAACTGCTGAAGAAACAGGAGAAGCAGGGGCGTGAGCTAAAGGAGCTGAAGCGCCAAAAGCTCTCCCTTGAAGGACCAAGCACCCCACAGATTGAGGGAGCATCCACTTCTCAAAATCAAGGTTGTTGAGTCCTAACTCTGTGATAACCTTTATTATTAAGAGTCTATTTTAAGAGTCATTTATTTTTCTGTTTTTATTTTCTGCCTTCTATTATTATTGGTTTGCTCCTATATTTATTTTTGAGTCTTATTGTCATTCCATGATTAATAAAATTTAAAGTTTATGTCCCATGAATCCATCACCTCTCTTAAAAGAAAAGTATTTTTAATTGAAAAAGAAAAAGAAGTACATGAATTTCGAATTTTAAAACAGTTTAATGTGGTGGCAATACTATTGTTTTTCTGAATGAATGCTTGAACAGTGCATGTTTTTGAATTTGATTGTTTGTGAATGTTAAAATTGTTGGCTCTTGAAAGAATGATGGGAAAAGGAGAAATGTTATCTGATGATCTGAAAAATCATAAAATTGATTCTTGAAGCAAGAAAAAGCAGTGAATAGAAAGCTTGTAGAAAAAAAAAGGCGAAAAAAGAAAAAGAAAGAAAAAGAAAAAGTAAGCAGAAAAAGCTAATAGCCTTTTAAACCAAAAGGCAATGGTAAAATAAAAAAGGATCCAAGGCTTTGAGCATCAGTGGATAGGAGGGCCCACAGGAATAAAATCCTGGCCTAAGCGGCTAAACGAAGCTGTCCCTAACCATGTGCTTGTGGCGTGAAGGTGTCAAGTGAAAACTTGAGACTGAGCGGTTAAATTCGTGGTCCAAAGCAAAAAGAGTGTGCTTAAGAGCTCTGGACACCTCTAATTGGGGGCTCTAGCAAAGCTGAGTCACAATCTGAAAGGGTTCACCCAGTTATGTGTCTGTGGCATTTATGTATCCGGTGGTAATACTGGAAAACAAAATGCTTTGGGTCACGGCCAAGACTCATAAATTAGCTGTGTTCAAGAATCAACATACTTAACTAGGAGAATCAATAACACTATCTGGGTTCTGAGTTCCTATAGAAGCCAATCATTCTGAACTTCAAAGGATAAAGTGAGATGCCAAAACTGTTCAGAAGCAAAAAGCTAAAAACCCCGCTCATCTAATTAATACTGATCTTCATAGATGTTCTTGGAATTCATTGTATATTCTCTTCTTTTTATCCTATTTGATTTTCAGTTGCTTGGGGACAAGCAACAATTTAAGTTGGTGTTGTGATGAGCGGTTAATTTATACGCTTTTTGGCACTATTTTTAGTATATTTTAGTTAGTTTTTATTATATTTTTATTAGTTTTTATTTAAAATTTACTTTTCTGGACTTTACTATGAGTTTGTGTGTTTTTCTGTGATTTCAGATATTTTCTGGCTGAAATTGAGGGACCTGAGCAAAAATCTGATTCAGAGGCTGAAAAAGGACTGCAGATGTTGTTGGATTCTGACCTCCCTGCACTCGAAGTGGTTTTCTGGAGCTACAGAAGCCCAATTGGCGCGCTCTCAATTTTGTTGGAAAGTAGACATCCTGGGCTTTCCAGCAATATATAACAGTCCATACTTTGCTCGAGATTTGATGGCCCAAACAGGCGTTCCAAGTCAGCCCAAAGAATTCTGGCGTTTAACACCGGAACTAGCATAAAAACTGGAGTTAAACGCCCAAACTGGCACAAAAGCTGGCATTTAACTCCAAGAAAAGTTTCTACACATGAAAGCTTCAATGCTCAGCCCAAGCACACACCAAGTGGGCCCCAGAGGTGGATTTTTACACTAAACACCCTAGCTTACTCATTTTCTATAACCCTAGGTCACTAGTTTACTATAAAAACTACTTTTAGTGATTCATTTTGTACCTCATGACACTTTACACATTTCATATTGTATTCTCTATGGCATGAGTCTCTAAACCCCATTGTTGGGGTTGAGGAGCTCTGCTGTTCTTCATGAATTAATATAATTACTACTGTTTTCCATTCTATCACGCTTGCTTCTATTCTAAGATATTCATTCGCACTTCAACCTGATGAATGTGATGATCCGTGACAATCATTATCATTCTCACCTATGAACGCGTGCCTGACAACCACCTCCGTTCTACATGCAATCAAGCTTGAACGTGTATCTCTTGGGTTTCTAATCTAAGATTGGAACCTTCGTGGTATAAGCTAGAATTATTGGCGGCCATTCCTGAGATCTGGAACGTCTAAACCTTGTCTGTGGTATTCTGAGTAGGATCTGGGAAGGGATGACTGTGACGAGCTTCAAACTCGTGAGTGTTGGGCGTAGTGACAGACGCAAAAGGATCAATGGATCCTATTCCGACATGATCGAGAACCAACAGATGATTAGCCGTGCGGTGACAGCACATTTAGAACATTTTCACTGAGAGGACGGGAAGTAGCCGTTGACAACGGTGATGCCCAACATAAAGCTTGCCATGGAAGGAGCCTTGCGTGCATGAAGAAGAAGATAGTAGGAAAGCAGAGATTCAGAAGACAAAGCATCTCCAAAGCCTCAACCTGTTCTTCATTACTGCATAAGAAGTATTTATTTCATGTTCTTTTACTTTTTACAATTAAATCTGAGAATTATTGATATCCTGACTAAGAGTTACAAGATAACCATAGCTTGCTTCAAGCCGACAATCTCCGTGGGATCGACCCTTACTCACGTAAGGTATTACTTGGACGACCCAGTGCACTTGCTGGTTAGTTATGCGGAGTTGCAAAAGTGTGATTGTAATTTCGTGCACCACTGCTGGGGTCTGATGTACTTCCCGTTGGGGACATACTGATCATCCCGCGAAATTATGGTCTTGGTGTCTCCAGCTCTGTAGGAGACTCCGGCTGCCAAGACTAGATCTGAAACCAAGGTGGAAAAGGGTAGGTTGCCCATAATCTGTACGTGTCCCATGGCGTGCTGGAGGTGTCTTGGTAAGTTGAGAGGCTGGTCTGTAAGGATACACCAGATGAGAACAACCATGTCTGCAGTGAAGGAGGACTCGTGATTGCTCGAAAAGACGTAGTGGGACATAATCTGTGCCCACACTCGAGCCTCCAAGGTAAGTACTGAAGCCAATATGCCCTTAGGTCGGGATCGATGGTATCCATCGATCCATCTGCTGCCAGGTTGTGCTATAATTCTGAGGACGTTGTCCCAGTCAAATTGGTATGTCTGGCGCTTGACAGAGGCTTCTTGGTCTGTGATAAACCCATAATTTATGATTCATCTTGTGCTCAATTTGAGTGTTTTTATCAATTCTTCATCCACTTATTCATATGAATTGCATGGTTTTACTTTTCCTTCCTTATTATGTGATAAGTGTGAAAACATGTTTCCTATGCTTTAAAGTATTAATTTTAATTATCCTTTAGTACCATTTGATGCCGTGATTTGTGTGTTAAGTATTTTCAGGCTTCATAGGGTAGGAATGGCTTAGAAGACAGAAAGAAAACATACAAAATGGAAGGAAAGCACAAAAATGGAGTTTTGAAGAAAAGGCAGCGACGTGAACGCATGGATGATGCGGACACGTGCCTAGCGCGAAATGGCACTGACGCAAACGCGTGACTAATGCGGACGCGTGCCTTGTGCAGAACGCAAATGATGCGAACGCGTGATTGACGCGTACGAGTGACAAGGAAAAACTCCAGACCACGCGAACGCGTGACCCACGCGCTCGCGTGACAGACGTCACGTATAGGAATCTGCAGAAAATTCCCCCAACGATTCTGGACCATTTTTCGGCCCAATTCCAAATCCAGAAACACAGAATATAAGCCAGAGAATGGGGGAATCAAACAAGAACGCGCAGGATGTTTTTACAACATTCAATATACATAATTTTAGGTTTTAGATGTAGTTTTCAGAGAGAGAGAGGCTCTCTCCTGTCTCTCAAGTTTTAGGATTAGGATTCTCTTTGTTTTATTTTATGATTACTACTTCAATGCCAGGTTCAATGTTCCTTTAATTTATTTTCTATTTTTATTTATTTATTCTATTACTTTAGTTGTTATTTATGTTTTCAATTTGGCTTATGAACCTTTCCATGTTAGGATTTGAATTTATGTTTAAATGCAATTCGAGGTATTTCAGATTTATGATTGTTTTATTCTATTTATAATTGCTTTCAATTTAATTTAGATTTTCCTCCTTTTGGATTTGGTTAAGTAATTGGTAACACTTGAGTTGTCAAACTCAGCAGTAGATTGAGATTTGGGAATTGCTGATTGATTTGGATCCCTCTAAAGCTAGTCTTTCCACAGGAGTTCACTAGGACTTGAAGAATCAAGTTAATTAGTCCACTTGACTTTCCTTTATTTAGTAAGGGTTAACTAAGTGGGAGCGATAAACAATTCTCATCACACCTGATAAGGATAACTAGGATGGGATTTCCAGTTCTTATACCTTGCCAAGAGTTTTCTTTATAATTATTAATTTATTTTTCCTGCCATTTAAATTACTTGTTCTGTATTTCAAAAACCCAAAAACACGCCTTATTCCATAATCAATAATAAATCACACCTCCCTGCAATTCTTTGAGAAGACGACCCGAGGTTTGAATACTTCGGTTATAAATTTTATTGGGTTTGTTACTTGTGACAACCAAACCCAATAAAATTATACTTACAACGCGAAAGGATTCCTTGTTGGTTTAGAAACTATACTTACAACGCGATTATATTTTTATAAAAATTTCTTTACCGACAGAAAATCCAGATCGTTCAAAATGGCGCCGTTGCCAGGGAATTGCAAACGTGTGCCTTATTATTGGTTATTGTAAATATTTTATTTTGCTTGTTTATATTTTTGTTTTTAATTTTTATTAGTTACTATGAGTTCTCATCCCCATCGCTTTGAGTTTGGTTCTAATATTGTTGAAAGGAATGTAAGCTATAACAGGAACACGCATTAAGGTCAAAACAATCAGAGATGGATGGAGCCACGAGGATCTGATTAACCCTTTAGGCAACAACACCTTCCAACGTACCATGGACGACGACCATTCAACAATGCATGTCGAGACAATAGTTATGGTGGACCCTTTCGTGACAACCAACACCCACCAAATTACTATGGTCAAGAGCCACTCTGAGGTGTATACCAAGATAATAGATACGGTGGACCCCCTCGTAGTTACCAACAAGCACCATCATATGCCTATGAACCACCTCCTCAACATAGCTTTGAACCACCACACTCACAAGCCCCCTACCACCATTCACCTCCGTATGACCCTAACCCATACCCACCCCAATTCCAATCCAATTACTCCCAAGAACCACCACGTCCTTATGCACCATGTCCATATCTGTCAACCCAAGAAACAAGGGAGCAACTCAAGGAAACAGTGGAAAAATTTCATGTAACCCTTCACCAACTGGAGCAAGCGATTAATCGAATACCTTCCCGACGTTCGGACACTCAAGGAACCCCCATGGCTTCATGTGGACAATCTAATGAAGAACGTAGCATGAAGGAGATACTAGAAACTCCAATGGACAGTAAGGAGCATGATTTCGTACTGGAACAAGTGGAGGAAGCTGAAATTATCGAAGAAGAAGAATTGGTTGAAGATTTAGGAGATGATGAACCTCCATGGGAATCCAGAATTGTGGAGAATTCTGTCAAGAAATTTGTAATTGATGCTAAGGAGGATAGTGCACAGCCCCCAAACAGATATCTTCTGAAAAACTGGACGGAACAACTCAAGAAGCGCGTTTCCTTGATAATGATAATCACGAGTCAAGTTCTCCTAGTAATGAACTTACATTCGCAAGTAAATTCTCTGAGATTGTAGAATCTTCCCCAAGTGAATATGAAAATGATACGGAGGTAGACTTTTCTCAACCCCCAAATTATGACTTGAGTGATGAGGAAGATGTCGAAGACTTGGATCAAGACGTGGTTGCAGTTGAAGAAGTTTGCAAGGAAGTGGAGGAATTCACAGAAGAACACAAGGGAGTAGAGCTTGCAAAACCACTGGAAACACCTTTCCAAGGCCATTACCATCCAATACAAATTTCAAGTGGGTAAAATCCATAGCCTTTATCTTTACATTTCCACTTGAATATTGTTTGCTTGAAACAGATGGCCAGCTTAGAGCTCTTTGCGGCTTTAAGAGTAAAAGGGAAATGGTTCGTGCTCAAGGCTGGTATGCAAGATTCAACAAAGTTCCACGCTTCACTTTGAAGTGTAGGGATTGGTTTCGAGTTCGACTGAATGGGTCTTGGAAAACGTTTGGTTATCTTGGTAAGAATACAACTTCCAAACCGCCCGGCTGGAAAAATATAGATCGAGACAAAGGCGGATATAAAAGCAAGGTTTGGGATCTTGGAATCTATTCTAATATTCAGCACCCCGGGAGCCTGAAAACCTGTTTGAATTTGCTCAAGGGTTTTACATGCCTAGTTTGGGACCCCGGAGGTTGTTGGCATTCTAAACAGTGGTGGAGATTTTTGGATGAATTCAAGCACAAGCCACCATAGCAGGAAGCTCATCGAATGTCCAACTTAAGGACTTTAACTAAAAGTGCTAGGTGGGAGACAACCCACCATGGTATGATCGTTCCATTTTCAATTTTGATCTTATTTCATTTTGTTTGTTTTTGAGTTTTATTTTATTCTATTTTCATTGAACCTGGAATTATTCATGGCACCCACATTAGCATTACATTTTGGATCCTGCATATTGTTATAAAAAAAAAGAGAGACCCCACGCGTGCACATGGGCCACGCATGGGCGTCGGCGCAAAATCGACGTCAAACATCCAACGCCCAGAAAGTTGGGCTGGAATCGTGCGGCTGTGGTGCATTAGGTACAATTTGGGCCACGTGATCGCGTTGGTGATGCGAACGCGTCACCTTCATTATATCTCACCCACACTATCGCGTCAGTGACGCGAACGCGTCACTTTCACTTCACACACACCATGCGACAGCGTGGGCGATGCGTACACATCGCATGGAAATCATTTCCCGCTGATTGGAAACAGAGAGTTGCGCCAAAACGATGCTGGAATTGTGCGTTTACCACAATTCCAAGCGACGCATCCGCGTGCCTCACGCGTACGCGTCACTTTCATTATCCATCAATCACGCGATCGCGTCATTCACTTTTTGCCATAAAACACACGATCGCGTGCCCCACGCGTTCGCGTGGATTCAAATACCCTAACCCCAAACCCCCTCTGCACTCTCTCCTCTCTTTCCCCCCAACCACCATATCACCACCACCACCTCCCACCGAGCTGCCCCACCGTCACCGACCACCCCTCCGCGCCGCCCTCGCCGAAACCACTCCCCCTTCCCTTATTCTTCCCCCCTTCTCCCCTCCACGACACCCCCGCCCCATAGCCAAACCGCCATCACCGTTGCCACCCTGAACCGCCAGCCACCACGCTCCCAACTCTCCCCTCCTCACCTCTTCTTCTCCTTCCTAACCCCCTTCAACCTACACCCACCACACAGCCACCACTGCCATCACCGAACCGCTGCCGTGCCACCTCCCAGCGCCGCCACGTCCCTGCCGCCACCATCACGATCTCTCTGTGCCCTAATTCTATTCCTCTACCCACCAGGTTCCGCCGAACACTGAATCTTTTTTTCGTTGATTAGTTAGTTAGTTTTTCGAATTATGTTCAAATTAGGATAGTTAGAGATGCATGATCGTAGTGAATTTTAGGTGGTTAGGTAGCTAGGATGTGGTTAGTAGATTTAGGCCTGATAATTGCGCCGTTCTTGTTAACTGTTTTAAATCTGTTTCACAATTTGAATATTGTTGTGATGTTACTGCTGTTCTTATGCTGCTTTGATGTAGATTGAGTTATTTATTTTGAATTCCTGTGAATTAATAATTGTTACTCATTTTTGCACTATTTTATTATCATATAAACTATTTTTGCTGTTGTTTATTACCCGGGAATGTCCAATTTTTAGACGAAATGCTGCCCAATTTTTTTCAGCATACTATTTCACTCCACTACCATTCATGAATTAGTTTTGGAACTTTCTAATTTTGCAATAAATGGGTTTAACCAAAGCAATTCATGAATGCGCGGGCCAGCTTTCTCATTCTTTCTGATTCCCTTATTTGATTAAATCAAATTATTGATGATTTCACCTTGAATCTGAAATTCTTTTCCATGATTAATCATCAATAATCTGCAAATTTTTACTTGAAATTGAGTTACTTGTTTTCAAATTTGTGCAATTTTAGTTATGGGGAACCACAACACCATGCCACTGACTTTGACTTCATTTTTAACTTTTAACCACTTTTAACTTTCTAACTTTTTAATTTTCAACTAACTACTTTCCAAACCATTTCAAGGCATGTTTGGTGTTGTTCCTAATTACAAACAATTCTGCACATCAAAGATTTTGGATTGTGATTTTTCTTCTCCAACTTTTAACTTGCCTACAATCCAAAATTTTACATCAAATTAACTCAATTCATGCTTACATTGCCACTTTATTCATCTTTTGCCAATCTATGCTTCTATTGATATATTCCTATTTGCTTACCTGTTTTCATGCTTTAATTCTTGAACTGTCTTATGGAAATTCTGCTTTTCAGGATGTCTAACCCTAAAAGTAAAGGAAAGGGTAAAGCAACCACTGGCAAAAGGAAAAGAGGAGAATCCTCTACCTCTATATTGGATATCCTCCACGACGATTCCTGGCGGGAGAAGAACTTTACCCCGCAGGAAAAGGCCGACCAGCTACTACCTGCCACAGACCCTTTCAAGTTCACCAACAGATACTGTGAGCTGAAGTATCCAGTTTTTGCCACTTCCAGAAACCTATACCTGGAAAGGACCCTCAAAATTCCAGAAGAACTCAAACAATACACTTCAGAACAAATTAAATAGAGAGACTGGTTCTTTGACACGTGCCCCAAGGGTGTATTGGTAAAGAGTTTTTTCCAATAAGGTCGCGTTGCAAGTATAGCTCTACCAACAACAATCCTTGGGGGGTCAAATTTAGAAGAGAGATCTGGTTGTCACAAGTTCAACCCCAATAGAAATAACCGAAGTATTCAAACCTCGGGTCGTTTCACAAGGAATGGGCAAACATGTACTTCAACATTGGTTAGAAATCCGGGGTTGTGAGTTATGAGCATGAAAATAAATGGGAATCTTAACAAGCAAGTAATCTTAAAATGCAACAACTAGTTCAATTAATTAAGCAAAACATGAGCAACTTCAATGAACAAACAACATTCCACTTAATTCTATTATAACCCAAACAAGTAACTACAACTAAAGCAATTGGTTGAGAAAATTGATTTTCAAATGTGAATAATAAAAGCAACTCTTGGCTAGGCTTGGGAATTGGGGCCACCATCCTTGTCTAACAACTATATCTTGACAATTATGAGGAGCCAAGCTCATTAAGTCTACTCTCAAAGTCTTAAGTACGTGATATCTACTCCTAGACTTGAAGTACGTCAAATGGCTTTGATCGCATCAACCCATAAGTCCCAACCTACCTACTGATTAGATTAGTAGTGGGTTGGCGTCAATGAGTATCAAATTGACCACCTAGGGCTCCCAAATCATCAAATCCATTAGACCTAATGACTCAAGTTTACCTAATTCCCTTGACCTAGGCCAAGAGTAAAGAAGACTACTCCATAATCAAAGTAAACAATTCATCAAACACTTGGTAAGCATTAACAAAAGACATGTTCAAAATAGCAATTAAATTGAAATCTACAAGTACCCACTAACAATTATCAACATATGATCATCCAAACAACAAAGCTAAACATAGAAATCATCAATGTAACATCAACAAGTCAAGATTCACAACATTCATGAAATGGGTATAAAATGACAATTGACAAGAATTCATAAACTATCACAAGATATAAGCAAAATTGTAACAAGGAATTCAAATTGAACAATTAAAACTAGTAATTAACAAGATCCAAGTCACAAATCAACAAGGAAAGATCAAATTAAAACTAGATCTAGAGAGGAACAAGGGTTTCTCCCTCTAGAATAACAAAAGAACCAAAAACTAACTAAAAATTATGTCCTAGTGTAAAATGAGTGATCCCCCCTTTCCTCCTAGTATCCTTGGGTCTTTTCCATGCAGAAACAGCTTGAAATTGGACCTAATGAGCCTCAGAAATCGCCAGGCACGATTTTCTTTAATGAGGTCACGTGCAGCATTTCACGCGTGCGCGCCATGCGTGCGTGCGCGCCGATTGCTTTTGTGATCCATGCGTGCGCGCCAAGTGCGCGTGCACGTCGATAGAAATTTCTGATCCGCGCGGATGCGTCCATCCTTGTGCGCCGCTTCCAACCAATCCCGTCCACGCGTGCGCGTGGAGTGCGCGAGCGCGCCGATGCTGCTTTTCCCAAGATTTCAATTCTTCATGTTCCTCCCTTTTTGTACATGCTTTCTCCCTCTCTTCTAAGTCACTCCTACCCTATAATTCCTGAAATTACTCAACAAATACATCACGGCATCGAATGGAAATAGAAGAGAATTAAAATATGCCAATTTTAAGGCAAAATAAGCATGTTTTCCATCATCGAGCAATATTGGGAAGTGAACACAAAACCATGCATTTCTTGTGAATAAGTGTGAGAAATGTTGATAAAATCCCCCAAAATAAGCACAAGATAAACCACAAAATCGGGGTTTATCATTCTTCTTGGAAAGGAACTTGACTGAAGTCAACTCATCCTGGGTCAGAGAATTCTATTGCAACTACTTCAAAATAACCCTGGATGCCGTCCAACTCAGAGGGAAGCAAATTCTGATTACTGAAGAAGCCATTGAAGAAATCCTCCAACTTCAGCCTAAGTCAGATAAGCCAGATGGTTACCAAAAGGCTGAGGAGGATGTGAGATTCATGAGATTTGACTGGGAAGCAGTCAAGAGGACCATAGCTCTTGATCCTACTGTCCCATGGATAATGAGCAAGTCCACAGTGGCCCCAAAAGGAATAAAGATTATCTACCTGAACGATGAGGCTCGGCTTTGGCAGCAGATTCTGAGTAACTATGTGATGCCAGGCACTCATGAGACAGAGGTGTCAGCTGCTATGATTACCCTCATCGGGTGTGTGATGGAGGGAAAGGACTTATATCTCCCCCAATTCATCCGGTATTACATGGCAAGAGTCCATGTCAGAGGCACCCTACCATTCCCATACCTGATCACTCAGCTAGGCCGCCGAGCTGAGGTGCCCTGGGAGCTAGCAAATGAGAAGCCAACCGCCACCGACTGCAAGAAGATCATCCCTCACAGCAGGAAGTTTCAGGCTTTGGGCTACCGACCACCATTTCTCACTGCCTCTGCTGAGGCAGCTACATCTTCTGCTGCCCCTTCTGCATCCACTGTCCCACCAACTACCACTGCACCCTCACTTTCTCCCGAGCCTATTTATCACCTCATGCACCGACTCTTTGCACGATTGGATCGTATGAAGAGTCGCAACAAGCGACGCTATGAGCACTTAAAGTTGATGATCCGATCCGGCAGCGACATCCCCTCCGAGCCCGACACCCCATCTGAGCCATTTGATGCAGGGGCGGACGATCATGAAGAGGAGGCACATGCAGAGGCTGAGCAGGCAGGACTTGAGCAGGCTGTGCCACACCATGAGGAGCCCCATCAGATACAGCCGGCTGATCCAGAGATCCTTCTACAGGCAGAGCCTCCACTTCAACAGGCAGACCCTCCGACACTCATCTAGACTGCAGAGCCCCAGACCACCACAGAGACACCTACTGCACATCCTTCCGGAGATGACACTTCTTCACACCCAGCTTGAGTGAGCATCGAGGACGATGCTATTATTTAAGTGTGGGGAGGTCGCCATCTCCGGCGAACTTTATTTTGGTGAACCACTTTTCAGACTCTCTTTTTATCCTATTTTGCTCATTTTTCTGTATTTTTATTTTTATTTTTATTTTTATTTTTTTTATTTTATCTTATCTTATTTATCTTCCAGTACTTGCATATTTTTCTGTATTTTTACTATATTTCTGCATTTTGCACTTTGGTTTATATATTTATCTTAGATATTTAGTTTAGTTGCACTTTTAGCTTATTAAGTTGTGATATAGAATATATGGATTTATTAGTTTAGTTTACCCTTTTAGCATACGATAATTTAGATTAATTGAAAATAAAAAGAGTAAACTAGAAACTTTAGTATAACAGAATCACAACAATCCACACACTGTATATATATAGCAACAAATGTGAGTTAGTTAACAACATTTCTTCAAGGAAGAAGACTAAGTTTTTAAGAGCCATCCTAAGATTCACATTGAGAATAATGGAAACTCTTGATTTCTACTTGCATGACATACATAACTGATATATGATTTTGGAGCCAACGAACACACAACCCGTGAGTTTTTGAGCTTAATTGTATGGTTACATTCAACCATAAATTTCATTCCTGTGTGTTTCGCACTTATTTTCTATGCTTGTAATCTTAACTTTGTTTCAATCTATATGTCCAATATAGAATGTAGATACATACCCACATATGATTGAGGCCATCATTTGAATTTTTCTCACTTATCCCAAATAAGTCTACCTCCTACATCACCTTTGTTAGCCCCCTTGAGCCTTTTAATCCCCTTTTGTTCTATAACCACATTACTAACCTTAAGCAGAAAAATAATATCAAAATCCCAAGTTGAATCCTTGGTTAGCTTAAGATAGAAATTGTGATGCACACTAAGTGTGGGGAAACGTGAGAACATGGGTTGATAGGAAAGGATTAAATTAGTAAAATAAATCAGAAATTTGGGAGCATGCTCATGTGAAACCAATTTAAATTAAAATACCATGTGCATTGAAAATGTTATGTTTATGTTTCAAAAAAAATTTAATTTATTTATTTATTTAAGTAATTAAATAAGGGGACAGATTCGCCCCAATGATAAGTTTAGTAAAAGGAATCAATGCACATGGGGGTAAAAACAAAATAAACTTGGTACATGAGTATGTGACACAAAAGTGGGAAAATTGGGTAAACTAGGATAATTTTAAATTTTTTTATAGAGAATGTATATGTTAGGTGAGATCTTAGACTAATTAAGGATTCAACCTATAGCTCACTTAGCCTTATATATACCCTTACCTTTACCTTGTCCCCATTACAACCTTGAAAAGACCTCATGATGTTTGTATGTATACATTGTATATTTGTTGATTGGTTAGATGAAGAACAAATTTTTAGAAAGCATGAATAGAAAAGAATAGAGTGATTAACCCCAAACACTGAGTGAATAAAGAGTAAACACAAAATCCAGTGAGGGTTCAATAGCTCATCTCCATATATCCAGATTTAATTATTTAATTATCTTGCAAGTTTGTGAAATATTTTAACCCAACTCAATTGTGAAAATGCTTTAACATGATATAGGCTTGGCTATATGATTCCTTAAAATTATGAATCATATTAACCACATGTAAGCTCTATATATATAGGTGGATAGTAATTAGAATTGCATGATTCATTTAGGTAGTTTGCATTTAGAATAGATTGCATTGCATAAGATTCCACCATTCCACCTTTACTCTTTCTCTTGGATTAAGCATGAGGACATGCTATTGTTTAAGTGTGGGGAGGTTGATAAACCCATATTTTATGATTCATCTTGTGCTCAATTTGAGTGTTTTTATCAATTCATCACCCACTTATTCATATGAATTGCATGGTTTTACTTTTCCTTCCTTATTATGTGATAAGTGTGAAAACATGTTTCCAATGCTTTAAAAGTATTAATTTTAATTATCCTTTATTATCATTCGATGCTGTGATTTGTGTGTTAAGTATTTCAAGGCTTCATAGGGCAAGAATGGCTTAGAAGACAGAAAGGAAACATACAAAAATGGAAGAAAAGCACAAAAATGGAGTTTTGAAGAAAAGGCAGCGAAGCGAACGCATGAATGACACGGACGCGTGCCTAGCGCGAAATGGCACTGACACAAACGCGTGACTAACGTGGATGCGTGCCTTGAGCAGAATGCAAATGACGCGAACGCGTGACTGACGCGTATGCGTGACAAGGAAAAACTCCAGACCACGCGAACGCGTGACCCACGCGCTCGCATGACAGACGCCACGTACAGAAATCTGCAGAAAATGCCCCCAGCGATTTCTGGACCCTTTTTCGGCCCAATTCCAAATCTAGAAACACAGAATATAAGCCAGAGAATGGGGGAATCAAACAAGAATGCGCAGGACGTTTTTACAACATTCAATATACACAATTTTAGGTTTTAGATGTAGTTTTTAGAGAGAGAGAGGCTCTCTCCTCTCTCTCAAGTTTTAGGATTAGGATTCCCTTTGTTTTATTTTATGATTACTACTTTAATGCCAGGTTCAATGTTTCTTTAATTTATTTTCTATTTTTATTTATTTATTCTATTACTTTAATTGTTATTTATCTTTTCAATTTGGCTTATGAACCTTTCCATGTTAGGATTTGAATTTATGTTTAAATGCAATTTGAGGTATTTCAGATTTATGATTATTTTATTCTATTTATAATTGCTTTCAATTTAATTTAGTTTTTCCTCCTTTTGGCTTTGGTTAAGTAATTGGTAACACTTGAGTTGTCAAACTCAGCAGTAGATTGAGATTTGGGAATTGCTGATTGATTTGGATCCCTCTAAAGCTAGTCTTTCCACAGGAGTTGACTAGGACTTGAAGAATCAAGTTAATTAGTCCACTTGACTTTCCTTTATTTAGTAAAGGTTAACTAAGTGGGAGCGATAAACAATTCTCATCACACCTGATAAGGATAACTAGGATGGGATTTTCAGTTCTTATACCTTGCCAAGAGTTTTCTTTATAATTATTAATTTATTTTTTCCTTCCATTTAAATTACTTGTTCTCTATTTCAAAACCCCCAAAAACACGCCTTATTCCATAATCAATAATAAATCACACCTCCCTGCAATTTCTTGAAAAGACGACCCAAGGTTTGAATACTTCGGTTATAAATTTTATTGGGTTTGTTACTTGTGACAACCAAACTTTTGTACGAAAGGATTCTCTGTTGGTTTGGAAACTATACTTACAAAGCGATTATATTTATAAAAATTTCTTTACCGACAGAAAATCCAGATCGTTCAGTATACGTCCAATCCTTCTAGAGCAGGGGAGAGATCTAAGGCTCGCTGAATGGCCCCTTCGGATATAAGGACTTGCGTCTGACGGACATAGACAGACTGCAGGGCTGGCATGTGAAAATTGGAGTAGAATTCAATTACCCATGAGAGGTTGACCTGCCGTGGCTGGCTCTGTAAGAATCTCCATTGTCTGTTCTCAATGCGGGGCTCTAAAAAATCAACAATGTGGGTAAGGAGGATGAGTAGGTTCTCATTGTTGTAGTTCCGCTCAGCCAGGATGGGGCTCTAAGGAAGAATGTCGTAAACACATAGTCGCAATTCCATGTAATTAGGACATCAATGGAAATATAGCATGATAAATTAAGACAATTAGATGCAAGATGTTTATTAGCATGCCGGCAAAGGCATGAGTAGCGTAGATCAAGCATTAAGAGCTTAATTTGATTATCCAATGTAACAAACTAATAATCACGTTTGTATTGACAATTATATTTAATCAATAAAAGATTGCAAGGGTTTTATGAAAAACGGGCAGTAGAGTAGAAGAATAGAATAATTAATAACTCACAATGCCATACGGACTTTTCACAAGCAAAATATAGAAGAAAACAATCACCCATTTAAATTTCTAACACCAACATAAAAAAGCATGGAAGAAGAAAGAAAAAGAAACCATAGATAATGAAAATAAAAGAAAAATAAAGAAGAAGGAAACATAAATTAAAGTAATAATGAAAGGGTAAAAGGGGAAGAAGAAAAGAACCTGGATGAAGAAGATGAAGAAGGGAAGAAGAAAGTAATAGAAGGTAAGAAAGAATAAGGAATAAGAAAGAAAGAATGAGGAAATAATTAGGATTAAAATGAATTAGGATTGGGAGAGAATTAGGATTTAGTGGTGCGGTGCAACCGATGCGCATGCGTACTGCGTGCGTCCGCATGGGTTGCGTGAAAGGAGAGGGACGCGGAGGCGTCCCATACGCGTACGTCTGAACGAGGCGGTGCCTCTAGCAAGAATCCAGCGCGAGGCCAGCACAACTTTCAGCCAAAATACTCAAGTACGTCGATTTTCTGAGGCACGCGTACGCGTAGATTGGCAATTGTGCAGGGGACGCGTACGCGCAACGCGCACTTCTGCGTGGGTTGTTTGTGCGCTAAGCCTCCCTCCTGCACGCCTCCAGCCCAACTCTCTGTAACATTTGTGCCCTTTTCGATCCCCCAAGGGACGCGTGTGCGCCATAGACGCGTGAGCGTCGGTGGTTTTTTTTTTATGCAAAATGTAAAATGCAGAATGTAGATGCCGATGGATATGCAAAATTTATGGATGAATGCTAATAAAAAGAAATTAAAATAAAATAAGACTGAGAATAAAAAGGAACAATCATACCATGGTGGGTTGTCTCCCACCTAGCACTTTACTTTTATGTCCTTAAGTTGGACGGTCCACAAGCTCAGTCTGCTTCTGTTGGTGGATCTTCCAAGAGGAAGACCTCTAGCTCTTTATTGTCTTTCATCTCCTCACTATGATATAGCTTTAAGCGATGTCCATTGACCTTGATGAATTTGGAACTTGAAGGATGACTCAGGTGGAAGACTCCGTATGGCTCTGCCTTTTCTATCCTGTAGGGGCCTTTAATAAACCACTATTTCATAGTTTATCTTGTGCTCAATTGAGTGGATTTTATCAACTTTTTACCCACTTATTCATACTATTTGCATGGTTTTACATTTGCCTTCCTAATTATGTGCTTTGATTGAAAACATGCTTCTTTGGACTTATAATTGCTAATATTAATCCTCTCTTATCACCATTAGATGCCTTGATATGTGTGTTAAGTGTTTTCAGAGATTATATGGCAGGAATGGCTTAGAGGATGGAAAGGAAGCATGCAAAATTGGAAGGAATACAAGAAATTGGAGAAATTGCTAAGCTGTCCAGCCTGACCTCTTCGCAGTCAAACGGCTATAACTTTAGCTATAGAGGTCCAAATGACACGGTTTCAGTTGCGTTGGAAAGCTAATGTCTGGGGCTTCGATTGAATATATAATATACTATAGTTGCTCTGACGCTAGGCGAGGCGACCGCGTGCTCCATGCAGCTGCGTCGTAGTGACAGAAATCAGCGTGTTTGACATTCACAATTCTAAGAGTAGAGGAGGCTTTCACATTCACAATTCTAAGAGTAGATGTAGTTTTTAGAGAGAGAGGTTCTCTCCTCTCTCTTAGGATTAGGATTTAGGACTTCTCTTAGTTTTAGGAGTGACTCTCAATCCCAGGTTCAATGTTTTTTTTATTTATTTCTCCAATTTAATTTGTATGTCAGATTTAAGTTCTTTTGTGAATGCAATTTGAGGTATTTTCAGACTTAATTTTGCTTTGCTTTATTTATATGAATGCTTTTAATTTAGATATTTTCCCTTTTGGTCTTGGTTAAGAAATCAGTAACTCAGGAATTATCCAACTCAATAGCATAATTGATAATTGTTATCCTTGCTAATTGAATTGATCTTCAATAATCCCAATCTTTTCTTAGGAATTAACTAGGATTCAAAGATCTGACTAATTAGTCCCTTGACTTTCCTTTGCTTTAGTGAAGGTTAACTAAGTGGAATTAAGATTCAAATTTCATTATTATTGATAAGGATAACTAAGTCTGGACTTCCAATTTCTCATACCTTGCTAAAATTTTATTTTTCAGTTATTTATTTTTATTGCTTTGAAAATATACCTGTGCCCATTGCCCAAACTCCAAATTTCCCCAATTTACAAACTCATAACCAATAATAAGAACATACCTCCCTGCAATTCCTTGAGAAGACAACCCGAGGTTTAAATACTCGGTTATCAATTTTAAAAGGGGTTTGTTACTTGTGACAACCAAAACGTTTGTACGAAGGGATTTCTGTCGGTTTAGAGACTATATCTACAACGCGACTGTTTTTATGAAATTCTTTACTGGCAAAAATCCTAACGTCAAAATGGCGCCGTTGCTGGGGAATTGCAAAAGTGTGCCTTATTATTGGTTATTGTAAATATTTTTTTTTATTTTTGCTTGTTTATTTGTTCTTATTTTTGTTTTTATTTTTGCTTTTTTTATAAATTAAGAGGTTATTGGTTTTTATTTAATTATTAAAAAAAATTTTCAAAATTTTTTTCTTGGTGTTCATCTTGATCTTCAAGTTGTTCTTCGTGTTCATCTTGACCTTCAAGTTGTTCTTAGTTGTTTTCTTCGTTTTGATCTAAAAATTTTAAGTTTGGTGTCATTTTATTGTTTTTCTCTTTCCTTATTAAATTAAAAAAAATTCAAAATTTAAAACTCAAATTTCAAAATTTCAAATTTCAATTTTCAAAATTCAAATTTTAAAAAAAATTTAAAAATTTAATTTTAAAAATTTTTTCAAATTTCAAATCTCAAATTTCAAAATTCAAATTTAAAAAATTTAAAATTCAAATTTCAAAAATTCAAATTTCAAAATTTCAAATTTCAAATTTCAAAAATTTAATTTTTAAATTTCAAAATTTAAATAACCTTTTAATTTAAAATTGCTTTTATTTTTGTTTTTAATTTTTATTTGTTACTATGAACTTTCACCCCTTTGGCTATGAGTCTGGTTACAATAATGTTGCAGGAAGAAGAAATTACAATGAGAACAGGCATCAAGGTTGGAACAATCAAAAATGGGAGGAGCCACAAGGATTTGATCAACCCTCATGGCAACAACCACCTCCAATGGACTATCAACAACCACCACCATATGCCTATGAACCCTTTCCTCAACATGACTTTGGACCATCAAACTCACAAGCCCCTTTACACCATTTTCCTCCATATGACCCTAACCCACATCCACCATACCAACCACCCTATGAACCGAATGAGCCATACATAGATCCACCCCAACCTCTATTGGATAACAATACACTCATCTTTAACATCATTGGTCTCACCTCTACACTCCAAAATCTTATATCCCGCATGAACCAACCCTCTACCTCCAATATTCAACCCTCAAGCTCTAGTGCACTTCCTTTTCAACCACATAATGATCTTTTCATCCCATCACCACCCTCCATGGAAGAGCACCCACATCCATCAATCCAAGAGCAAGATGATCCCAATTATGCTATTGATATGGAACAGGAAAGAAGGAATCATCTTCGCGAATTCATACTTCATAAAGAGCTAGAGGAGGCCCTACGGGTGAAGGTAGGAGAGACCCTTGAAGATGAAAGAGTAGTTGAAAGGAGTTGTCATAAAAAGAAAATCATCGGGGATGAGTACGATTTTATACTTAAACAACTGGACAAAGCAGGAATTATTAAAAAGGAAGAAGTGGTTGCAGACTTAAGGGATGCTGTACCTCCATTGGAAAGTCCAGTCACAGAGCCTCCTTCAATGCCCTTGGTGAGCAATGAAGAAAAGATTGAACTGGAAGAAAGCTACCAAGAGGGAGATGTTAAAATTGAAGAAGCTTGCAAAGAGGTGGAAGTTGTCAAAGAGCACAAGGGAGTGGAGCTTGAAATCACCTTGCCAAAGTTATTGGAGACCCCTCCCCCTAAGTTGCCATCATCCTTCACAACATTCAAGTGGGTAAAATTCATATACCTTAGCTTTCTAATTCCACTTGAATATGGGCTACTGGAGACGGATGGTCAACTTAGAGCTCTTTGTGGCATAAAGAGTAAGAGGAAGATGGTCAGTGGTAAGAATTGTCCTGTAAAGTTCATTATGATTGGAAGCTTTAAGTTTAAACACAAAGGTTGGTGTAGAGCTCAATTGAATGGGTCTAGGAAGCTGTTTGGTAGCTGCAGTGAGAATTCAATTTACTTATCACCCAGTTGGAAAAATACAGATCCCAACAAAGATGGGTGTAAAAGCAAGATTTGAGATCCTGGAATCTACTCTGACACTTGTTACCCCAGGAGCCTAAGAATCTGTTTGAAGCTTCTTAAGGGCTTTACATGCTTAGTTTGGGATCCCGGAGGCTACTGGAATTACAAACATTGGTGGAGATTCCTGGATGAATACAAGCATAAGCCACCATAACAGGGAGCTCACCAAATGTCCAACTTAAGGATTTTAACTAAAAGTGCTAGGTGGGAGACAACCCACCATGGTATAATCGTTCCTTTTTCATTTTTATTCAGTTTTATTTGTTTTCGAGTTTTATTTTTATATTGAACCTGGAGTTTTGCATCACATTCATATTAACACTGCATTCTACATTTTTTTCAGATTATCAAAAAAAAAAAAAGGCACGCACGCGACGCGGCAGCATCGCTGACGCGTCCGCGTCGCCAGTGCATTGGGAAGAAAAATATTGAACAGAGAGTCACGCGAAAGCATGGCTGGAGGCCCGCCTTTAGCATAATTTGACCCCACGCGACCGCGTCGCTGACGCGTCCGCGTCAGGTGGGAACTTTGGCCTCCCACGCGACCGCGTCACCCACGCGGCCGCGTGCCCTAAAAATCGACGTAAAAAGGGTGCATGGCAGAAAGTTGAGCTGGAATTGGGCTGGACTCGTGCTGGAAGCCCAAGCCTCACCACGCGACCGCATCATATCCTCATAATGGCCACTCACGCAATCGCATGCCCCACGCGATCGCGTCACCCTGGATTTTGGCAATACTGAGTTTTGAACAGAGAGTTGTGCGACCGTGAGGCTGCACTCGCGTCACTAGCACAAATCAAGTCACGTGATCGCGTGCCCCACGCGTCCGCGTCACCCAACCTTATCGCACACCACGCGACCGCATCACCCACGCGACCGCGTCGCCAGCGTCGCACAACCTATCCAGATTAGTGCCAATTTTCTTATCTTTTCTTTTCTAATCCTAATTTCTTCCTTCTCTCTCATTTCTCACTTTCTTTTTCTTCTTCTCATCCTTTTTCCCTCTCATTCTATTTTATTTAATTTATTTGCATACTTTCATTCATTGCATTATTTTCATTGGTGTTAGAAATTTATTTGGGTCATTATTTTTATATATTTTTTTTGGATTATTAAAATGGTTTGACAATTATATATTACTTTTTAAAGGGTTGCTTGCATGTTCAATTTAATACATTCAATAACTTATTTACCATGCATGCTATGTATTTGTGAAAAAGTCCGTATGGCATTGAACACTATTTTAAATTATTCTACTATTAATGCCTGTTGTTTTTCACAAAACCCCTTTCATGTTTTATTGATTAAATATAATTGTTATTACAAACATGTTGATAGTTTGAAAGACTTGGTAATCTAATTTGGACATTGAATGCTTGATCTATGCTACTCATGCATTTGCCAGCATTCCAATAAACACCTTGCATTCACTTGACATCATATTCACTAGCTATTTTCCATTGATGACTTTTCACATGTACTCATGAGCGTGTGTTAACATCACTCTTCTTTATTGTGCATTGATTACCACCTTTCCCGCTCTCTTCCTTGATCTAACCCTTAGCTTTAAAAGTCACTTTCTTTTTTCCTTTTCAGGATGGCCACCAAGAAGGGTAAAGAGAAAGCTACTCCCAAACTACCGGCAAGGAAAGGAACAAAAAGAGCCCCAGCTGAGGAACCACAACCCCCGTCCACTTGCAAATCTCAGCATACACCGAGGACGGTGCAATCTTTAAGTGTGGGGAGGTCGATACCGATCTCCATGGGTTAGTACCTTTCTGTTTCAACATCAATGTTTAAATTTTCTCTGTTAAATTAGTTATTGCATTTGCATATTTGTTTGATTTTATGCATTTAGTTACTACTTGGTTAAAGTAATAAAATTCTTTTAAGACCCTATCTTTGAAAAATTTCACTAATTTAAATTGAAAATTTTTTTTTTAAGTTGTATGTGGAACATGGTTTTTGAGCCAAAGAACACACAACCTGTGAGATTTTGAGCTTATTTATATGGTTACATTATTTAACCATAAATATTTTATTCTTGTGTGTTTTCTTCTCTATAATTGCAATCTTAGCTTTGTTCCATTCTATATGTCCAATATTTAGTGTATTTACATGCTTGCATATGATTGAGGCCATTATTTGATTTTAGCTCACTTATCCCAAATAAGCCTACCCTTTAAATCACCCTTGTCAGCCACTTTGAGCCTTTTAATCCCCATTTGTTCTATATTGTACCACATCACTAGCCTTAAGCGGAAAACAAATTAATTATCCCAATTGAATCTTTGGTTAGCTTAAGATAGTGTGTTAATTAAGTGTGGGGAAACTGTGGGAACTTGGGTTAATAAGGGAATGTATCATGTTTCTAATTTTGAATATTGGAAAATTTGGGTACCTACTCATGTAAAACAGAAAATTAAAAATTCCATATGCATTGATATGTTATTCTAGTTTTTATGTCTCTCTAAAAAAAAAGAGAGAGAAAAAAAAGAAAAAAGAAAAAAAATATATATAATATAAATAAATAAATAAGGGGACAAAATTACCCCAATGTTAAGTTAATAAAAGATCAATGCATATGTGATAAAATTAAAGAAAAATTGATACATGAGTATGTAATGCAAAAGTGAATTCTATGGGTAGCTAGGCATGATTTTAGAGTTATATAGAGTATATGTATGTTCGGTGAAAGTTTATATTAATTAAAGATTTAATTCATAAAGCTCACTTAGCCATATACATATACCCTTACTCTTACCTTAGCCCCATTACATCCTTGAAAAGACCTCATGATGTTTGCATTGGTATATTTAATATTGTTGATTGGTTAGGTGAAAAACAAATTTTAGAAAGCATGACTAGAGAAGAGTAGAGTGATTGACCCTATACACTTGAGAGATTAGAGTGATATACACTACTAGTAAGGGTTCAAGGCTTAATTCTATGCTCCCTGCTTTCATGAGCTATCTTCTTACAAGTTTACTTGCTTTTTATTGTATGATTTGGATTAGTGAAATCTGATTTATTTTTTGTCTTGGAGAACTTATTTATTTTTAACCAAGTAGGTAGAAACATTTCTTTGCATGTAGTTGCATTCATATAGATAGGTTGCATTTCATACATTCTACCATTCCTCTTCATCTTTATAGCTTCTCTTGAGCTTAGCATGAGGACATGCTAATGTTTAAGTGTGGGGAGGTTGATAAACCACTATTTCATGGTTTATCTTGTGCTCAATTGAGTGGATTTTATCAACTCTTTACCCACTTATTCATACTATTTGCATGGTTTTACATTTGCCTTCCTAATTATGTGCTTTGATTGAAAACATGCTTCTTTGGACTTATAATTGCTAATATTAATCCTCTCTTATCACCATTAGATGCCTTGATATGTGTGTTAAGTGTTTTCAAAGATTATATGGTAGGAATGGCTTAGAGGATGGAAAGGAAGCATGCAAAATTGGAAGGAATACAAGAAGTTGGAGAAATTGCTAAGCTGTCTAGCCTGACCTCTTTGCACTCAAACGGCCATAACTTTAGCTACAGAGGTCCAAATGATGCGGTTCCAGTTGTGTTGAAAAGCTAACGTCCGGGGCTTCGATTTGATATATAATATACCATAGTTGCTCTGACGCTAGGCGACACGACCGCGTGCTCCATGCGGCCGCGTCGCAGTGACGGAAATCAGCGTGTTTGAATTCTTCTCCAGCGATTTCCGGGCTGTTTTCGACCCAGTTCGCAGCCCAGAAAACACAGATTAGAGGCTATAAAGTGGGGGATTGCATCCATTCATAGAGGAGGCTTTCACATTCACAATTTTAGGAGTAGATGTAGTTTTTAGAGAGAGAGGTTCTCTCCTCTCTCTTAGGATTAGGATTTAGGACTTCTTTTAGTTTTAGGAGTGACTCTCAATCCCAGGTTCAATGTTCTTTTTATTTATATCTCCAATTTAATTTGTATGTCAGATTTAAGTTCTTTTGTGAATGCAATTCGAGGTATTTTCAGACTTAATTTTGCTTTGCTTTATTTATATGAATGCTTTTAATTTAGATATTTTCCCTTTTGGTCTTGGTTAAGAAATCAGTAACTCAGGAATTATCCAACTCAATAGCATAATTGATAATTGTTATCCTTGCTAATTGAATTGATCTTCAATAATCCCAATCTTTTCTTAGGAATTAACTAGGATTCAAAGATCTGACTAATTAGTCCCTTGACTTTCCTTTGCTTTAGTGAAGGTTAACTAAGTGGAATTAAGATTCAAATTTCATTATTATTGATAAGGATAACTAAGTCTAGACTTCCAATTTCTCATAACTTGCTAAAAGTTTATTTTTCAGTTATTTATTTTTATTGCTTTGAAAATATACCTGTGCCCATTGCCCAAACTCCAAATTTCCCCAATTTACAAACTCATAACCAATAATAAGAACATACCTCCCTGCAATTCCTTGAGAAGACGACCCGAGGTTTAAATACTCGGTTATCAATTTTAAAAGGGGTTTGTTACTTGTGACAACCAAAACATTTGTACGAAGGGATTTCTGTCGGTTTAGAGACTATATCTACAACGCGACTGTTTTTATGAAATTCTTTACTGGCAAAAATCCTAACGTCAGCCTTCCCTCAGCTTTCCTGGCATGAGTCACAGCCTGGAGTTGTAAAGGAGAACTAGCTCCCCATGTCTGAATTCTCTCCTCTTGATGTGCTTGTCATGCACGGCCTTTATCTTCTCTTTATATCGCCTGGAGTTGTCATATGCTTTTAGGAAAAGGTTCTCTAATTCTTGTAGTTGCAGCTTCCTTTCAGCTTCGGCCTTCTCAAATCCCATGTTGATTTCTCTTACCGCCCAGAATGCTTTGTGCTCTACCTCTACTGGGAGATGACAAGCTTTTCCATAAACCAGGCGAAAGGGGCTCATCCCGATTGGTGTCTTGTATGTTGTCCGATATGCCCAAAGCACATCTTGTAGCCTGGTACTCCAGTCCTTCCTCTGAGGCTTGATGATCTTCTCCAGGATATGCTTTATCTCTCTGTTAGACACCTCTGCTTACCCATTGGTCTGGGGATAGTAAGTTGTTGCTCTTGTGAATAATTCCATGCTTCTTCAGTAGTCCTGCTAATCTCCTGTTACGAAAGTGAGTACCTTGATCACTCACGATTGCTCGTGGTGATCCAAAGTGACAGATAATATGGTTTCTAACAAAGGAGACAACAGTTTTAGCATCATCAGTACAGGTAGAAATTGCTTCCACCCATTTAGAAACATAATCTACAGCTAACAATATATATAAGTAACCACTAGAGTTTGGAAATGGACCCATGAAGTCAATGCCCCAAACATAAAAAATTTTACAGAATAGCATAACCTGTTGGGGCATCTCATCCCTCTTGGATATATTCCCAAACCTTTGGCATGGGAAACAAGATTTACATAAGGCAGTAGCATCTATAAAAAAAGGAGGCCACCAGAATCCACAGTCTAAGATTTTCCTAGCTGTTCTTTGAGGGCCAAAATGTCCACCACTCTCAGAGAAGTGGCAGGCCTCTAAAATGGACTGGAATTCTGATTGAGGCACACACCTTCTAATTATCTGGTAAGCACAATACCTCCATAAATATGGATCATCCCATATATAATATTTGGACTCGCTTTTCAGCTTGTTCCTTTGATGCTTAGTAAAATTGGGAGGGAAAGTGTGACTAACTAGATAATTAGCTATAGGAGCATACCAAGGGACTACTTCAGATATTGCATGCAAGCTATCAAATGGAAAATCATCATTGATAGGAGTGGAGTCATCCTTGATGTGCCCAAGGCGACTCAAGTGGTCTGCCACTAAATTTTGGAAACCACTCCTATCCTTAATTTCTAAATCAAATTCTTGCAGCAGCAATATCCAGCGTATTAGCCTTGGTTTGGACTCTTTTTTAGCTAATAAATACTTTAGAGCTTCATGGTCTGAGTACACTACCACCTTAGTACCAAGTAAATAGGCTCGGAATTTATCCAGAGCAAAAATAATAGCCAAAAGCTCTTTTTCAGTGGTAGTGTAATTAGACTGAGCAGCGTCTAAGGTCTTAGAAGCATAAGCAATTACGAAAGGATCCTTACCTTCGTGCTAAGCCAGCGCCGCTCCTACTGCATGGTTGGAGGCATCACACATAATCTCAAAGGGCTGGATCCAGTTTGGTCCTCTCATAATCGGAGCTTGAGTCAAGGCGATCTTCAGCTTATCAAATGCTTCTATGCAATCCTCACTTAGCTCGAACTCAACATCTTTCTATAGCAGTCTGGATAAAGGCAGTGCTACCTTACTGAAGTCCTTTATAAATCTCCGGTAGAAACCTGCATGACCAAGGAATGAACGGACTTCCCTCACAAAGGAGGGGTAAGGTAAACTAGAAATGACATCTACCTTTGTTGGATCTACAGAAATACCAGTATTAGAAACAATGTGTCCTAGTACAATACCTTGTTTTACCATAAAGTGACATTTTTCAAAATTTAATACAAGGTTTGAACTAACACACCTGTCTAATACTCTAGCTAAACTATCCAAGCAAAGGCTAAATGAATCACCATAAACACTGAAGTCATCCATGAAAACTTCCATACAGTTCTCAATAAGATCTGAGAAGATACTCATCATGCACCTTTGGAAAGTAGCCGGTGCATTACACAAGCCAAAAGGCATCCTCTTGTATGCATACGTTCCAAAGGAACATGTGAAAGTAGTCTTCTCCTGATCTTCAGGAGCTATATGAATTTGAAAATAGCCTGTATAACCATCTAAAAAGCAGTAATGTGATTTACCTGACAGGCGATCAAGCATCTGATCAATAAATGGCAAGGGGTAATGATCCTTGCGAGTAGCTTGGTTGAGGCGCCTGTAATCAATGCAAACCCTCCAGGAATTCTGCACTCTAGTTGTCATGAGCTCTCCATGCTCATTCTTCACTATTGTGACTCCAGACTTCTTGGGCACCACTTGTACTGGACTAACCCATTCACTATCTAAGATGGGGTAGATGATATCTGCTTCAAGCAGCTTGGTCACTTCTTTCTTGACAACTTCTAAGATGGTGGGGTTCAACCGCCTCTGAGGTTGACGGACAGGCCTTGCTCCTTCTTCTAAGAATATTTTATGCTCACAAACTTGAGGGCTGATGCCTACTATATCTGCCAAGCTCCATCCAATTGCTTTCTTGTGTCTTCTCAGCACACTAAGCAGCTGCTCTTCTTGTTGGGAAGTGAGTTCCCTTGCAATGACAACTAGGAGCTTCTGATTATCCTCAAGGTAAGCATACTTGAGGTGGGGTGGAAGGGGCTTCAACTCCATTTTCTGCTCATGGCTAGGCACTGGATCATCTGGAGCTAGTGATGATGGCAAAGTGTCCTCATTGTGTCCAGGGGGTGTCCCCACACTTGCATCTTGCTCCATGTGCCGCTCTTCTACTTCCTCCTGGTGAACTGCAGCTACAGTCTCATCAATGATGTCGCTCTGGAAGATGGAATGATCTTCAGGGAGATGCTTCATAGCTTCATCCAAAGTGAAGCTCATTGCCCTGCCATCTATCTCAAAATAGTAAGTTCCTGAGAAGGCATCCAGCTTGAACTTTGAAGTCTTCAGGAATGGCCTTCCAAGCAGGATGGATGATGGTCTTCCTAAGTCACTAGGGGGCATCTCCAAAATATAGAAATCAATGGAAAATGTGAGCCCCTTAATGCTTACCAGCACGTCCTCAGCAATTCCAACCACAGAGATAATGCTTTTATTTGGCATAACAAAACCAGCTGCCGACCTCTTTAAGGGAGGGAGCCTCAAAGCTTCATATACAGACAATGGCCTTATACTAACACACGCTCCTAAATCACACATACAGTCAGAAAATTGCACACCATCTATAGTAATAGTAACCATGCATAGACCTGGGTCACTACATTTTTTAGGTATATCACCCACTAAAGCAGAAATGGAACTACCTAGAGGAATAGTTTCTAAATCCTGTAATTTATCTTTATGCATGCATAAATCTTTTAGAAACTTAGCATATTTAAGTACTTGCTGAATGGCATCAAAAAGTGAAATGGTTACCTCAACCTTTTTGAATATTTCTACCATTTTACGGTCTAACTCCATCTGCTTTCTAGGCTTCCTAGCAAGGTGTGGAAATGGAATAGGAATGGCGCCACTTGCTGCTTCTGTGTCTCTTGGTGCTCCATTCCTTGGTTGAGCTGCTTCTTCTTCAACCGAGTCTTGTACTACATCCTCTTCTTCAGTATCCTCTACCTCCACAGTACCTTCAACCGGAGTGTCTTCTTTGAAGCTTGGCTCCACATGACTCCTCCATGGTAGTGTAGTCCTAGACCTCAAAGTAATGGCATTGATTCCTCCTTTAGGGTTGGGTACAAGCTGAGACGAAAGTGTACTAGAGCTTGTAGGTTGAGTGTTGGAGGTATTCGACGATCCCATCTGAAAGACGAGAGCTTGTATAGCAGAGGTCAGACCAGTAAGTATGTTTTCCATGGTCGTCTGTCTTTGTGCAAGAGAGTGAAGCAACTCGTCATTGGGAGAGGAAGATGGGTAAGTAATTTAGGGGACCTGCTGTTGGTTGTTCTGAGGTGCTTGGGACTGCCTTTGGTGAGGTGCTCTGTAAGGATGGTTTTGGTTCTGCTGTCTGTTGTTATTGTTCCACCTTTGATTGCCATTGTTTCTCTGCCTTCTCTGTTGTAGTTGTCCCTCCATCCTTGATTGGAATTATCTCTCCATCCCTGGTTGGAGTTGTCTTGCCAACCTTGGTTGTAGTTTCCACCGTGGTTATAGTTTCCACCTTGGTGATTGTATCCTTGATTCGGGCAGTCATACAAATTATGAGTAGCTGCCAAGGTGTTGTCTTCTTGTTGGAGCTGCAGACACTCATCAGTGTAATGAGTATAATCAGCACATATTCTGCATACTCTTTGAGGAACCAACTGTTGACTTTATTGTGGTGGGGAAGGCTGAGGTTGTTGTTGATTCAGCTGTATCTGCTTCAGTAGGTTGGTCATCTCACATACAGCTTGTGTGAAAGCAGTAGTCTCACTGCTAGAGGAAACTTCTGCAATAGCCTTGGGATGGTTGTTTCTGTGCCTAACATTCCGAGTAGACTCTGCTAGATCAGTGATTAGTTTCCATGCTTCATCCGCGGTCTTGTACTTTTTCAGAGATCCATTACTCGCACCATCCAAAGTAGTCTTATCCTGAGACTACATGCCTTGTGTGAAATAGCTGATCAACACCAACTTGTCGATCATGTGGTGGGGGCATGCGTCCAAAAGATTCCTGAAGCACTTCCAATACTCATAAAGAGTCTCTGATTCGCCTTGAATAATATAGGAGATCTCTTTCCTCAGTCTATCTGTAACTTCAGCTGGAAAGTATTTTTCCAAGAATTCTCTCCTGAGTGTATCCCAGTTGGTAACAACTGCTTCAGGTTGGGAGTAGTACCACTCCCTTTCCTTTTCCTCAAGAGAAAACGGGAAGGCGATTAGCAGAATAGAAGTCTCATCTGTACCATGACGCCTAACAGTAGAACAGGATGTCTAAAAATCCCTGAGGTGCTTGATAGGCTCCTGAGCCGGTAAGCCATGAAACTTAGGTATTAAGTTGATTAGCGCAGTCTTCAGTTCAAAATCTATAGCCAGATTTGGGTGACGTGCTTAATACGGTTGTAGTGTAAAGTCTGGAGCTCCTGCTTCTTGGAGAGTAATCCTCCTAGGCACTGCCATATCATCTGCATGTAAATCATCCGAATTATTAGTAGAAGAGCTTGTTTCTTCCTCATATGGCGGTTCAGATTTGCCCTCAGATAAGACTGGTGAATTGATAGTAACCACTTCACCACCCTCAGAGGCTAATCGACGCCAAGCTTGCCTAATACGTGAAAGAGTTCGTTCAATTTCAGGATCAAATACGGCTATGCTCGGATCAGGCAGTGAACGCGTTATTCAACGAAAGAAACATACATCTCTGATAATAAAATAAAATAAAAAATATGCAAATATGTAAAATAAAAATTATTTACACCAACTAATAATTTAGCACGCTATTGCAACTCCCCGGCAACGGCACCAAAAATTGACGTGACGGAAATTGGCCGATTAAGAAATTAATATAAGAAATACGTTGCAAGTACAGTTCTTAACCAGCAAAAATCCGCTTATCAATTTAGAAGGGTTGTCACAAATTTAGAATAAAAATACTGGGAGTAGGAATCCCAGGTCGTCTCCCAACGAATTGACAAAAGAGTGCTATTTTATTAGTTAGGAATTTTCCATCGAATTTTAAGATTTGAATAACAGAAAAATAAAGGATTGAGAATTAAAGCAATGTAAATTAAAAGAGATTTATGAATTCAGAATAAAAAGCCTCGACCGCGGGAATGATTAATTGGAGTTCTATCCTTGTTGGATTTTCTCAAGGGTAGTATCAAAAGGTTGTTATTTTCACTTAGTTAACCCTTACTAATTAAAGGAAAGTTAAGTGATTGAGCTAACGCTTATTCGCAAGTCCTAATCCTCTCCCTTGGGAAGGATTAGCGTTAGTAAATAGAGAATTAGCCAACAACTTCCAATTTAACTAATCACTTGAGCATTCCAACTCAAGGGTCTCCTTTTAATCAACCCCCAAGTCAAGTTGGGAGTCTACTCCATTGACATAAATATAACGCTCACAAAAATATAAGAAGGAGACATGATAAATTAAATAAAATAGGAACTGAAAATTAATTAAAGGTAAAAATAATTCTTAGCATTAATAAATCCCAAAATGTAACATACTTATCTGAACAGGGTTAATAAGTAATAAAAAGAGTAAAGGAATAAGAAAGCAAACTAGAATAATAGAAACTTCAACGGAGGTAATGACTCTTCTTAATATCCAAAGCAAAAGCATAAAACTAGAAATCTATGAATGTAAAGGAAACCTAGAGGAAGTAGTAATTTCTCTCTAAGATTCAAAACTAAACTAAAACTATGCGAATGAGAATGTGTGTTGAGTCTCTGCTTGTCCCCTGGCTCTAGTCTATGTTTCTGGGCCGAAAACTGGGTCTAAACATGGCCCAAAATCGCCCCAGCATTTTCTGCGATTTCTGCAGGTCGCGCATGTCACGCGAACGCGCCAGTCATGCGTACGCGTCAGGTGCGTGTACGCATCGATCCTCGCTGGTCAACTCTTTAGTTTCTTGTGTTCTTTCCATTTTTGCAAGCTTCCTTTTCATCCTCTAAGCCATTCCTGCCCTATAAGGCCTGAAAACACTTAACGTACAGATCACGACATCGAATGATATAGAGGGGAATTAAAATACACAATTTAAGGGCTTAGGAAGCAAGTTTTCCATTATAGAACAAAACTAGGAAGGAATTATAAAATCATGCAATTTGTATGAATAAGTGTGCAAAGACTTTATAAAAACCACTCAATTGAGCACAAGATAAACCATAAAATAGTGGTTTATCAAGCGTTTTTTTCTTTCGCTCTTTTATTGCTTCGTTTGTTCCTCGAGGGGGTTACCTCCTTAGGAATACGCACGCACTTTTTAATGCCTATTGATTGGGCTTTTAATTCCTTTTGCCGTTCCATTCCCTCGCTTAATTTGAAATTGAAAGGGTTTAGACTTTTTCTTTCAGTTTCTTGCTCTCATCCGTTTCATTTGCTCAGTGAAAAGAAGCTTCCTTTCGTTCATCTTCTAACTGCCCCAACACTCCAAGATTGTTTCTTTCTTAGATATTTAGAGTTTCCATCTCTTAGTGGAGATTGTTCGTGGCTTGCTGCTTGCTCGTTTGTCTTCTTCTGCAGGTTGGTGCTTTTGCTTTATGCCTTTTACGTATTTTATTTGTTGTCCTCCTTTGCGCTTTACTCTTACATGTTTTCTTTTTGTACAAAGTTTTGATCTTTGCTGAGCTTCTTTTTGAAAAAGGTTGAAGCTTTCTGGTGATTTTTGTATTCCTTTGTTTCTTTAAAGTTGCGATCTTTTTATTTCTGTTTGCTTTGGAAATGTAGGCATTTAGGTTTCTGTCACTATCTCCGATGTTTACTTTGTTTGAGAAGTCTAGGGTTTTGGTTTTCTGCGACATTTCTTTTTCTATGTTCTATATTCTTGCCTCCAAAGGGTGCCTCTGGGCTTTTGGTGTTGATTTCTTTGCTTTGTGTGAATCCTGGGGTGCCCTTTTGCTGCCAGACTTGTTGCTTGTTGGTTGTTTCTTCCTTTTCTATTGCTGTCTGAGTTGTTTGGTAGTGACCGTTTATATTTTCTTGCTGTAGGTATAGTTGGTATATGTCTTCTAGTAAGAATATTGTCGAGATGTCCTCAAAGGTCCCTGCTGGTATGGCCGTTTGGTTAGATTCCATAGTCTTGATGTGTGTTACTGTAGCCGACCCAGAATACTGTGAGAAGCTTAGGAGATTTCATAGGGTTTGTGAGTGTAGGGAAGATGAGAAGAACTATGAACTGGTGTCACCTGATCTTGAAGAGAGAGTTAGTTTCCCTCCTTTAGATCGGACAGAGCGTCCTTTCTTTTACGCCTATGACTATTTCTTTAGCCAACTAGGTATTACCCTTCCTTTTATTGCCTTTGAAACCGAGCTCTTGTGGAACTGTAATGTGGCCCCTTCACAGCTTCATCCGAACTCTTGGGCCTTTATAAAGATTTTCCAATTGTTATATCAAGAACTAGGTGTTCATCCTTCCCAGCCCCTTTTCCTCTACCTGTTTGTGCTGACCAAAACCCGGAGTGGCCAAGAAGAAAGCTTCTTGGATCTTCTTCCGGGCTATTCAGGGGAGAAAGTTTTTTTCTATGTATGATGACTCATTTCGTGACTTTAAGAACTTCTATTTTAAAGTCCGAGCTGTTGAGGGTGCTCGCCCATTCTTTCTGGATAAGAATGATGAGCCGACCTTTGCTTTATAGTGGCAAAAAGACCCTGTAGTCCTCAAATATCCTTGGGAAAGTTTAGATGAAGTGGAATAGGCCTTTGTAAATGTTTTAGAGGAGCATTGGGGGGAGCCTCCTCATCTGGACACTAAGAGATTTCTAGGAGATCCTTCCCTCCTCTGCTCTGAACTAAGTAGTCTCCGACTTCTTTTTTCATAGAAGTGGTTTTCTTTTACTATTTGTGGTTATTGTCCTTTTTTCTATCGTGTAATTGATAAACCCCAATTTTGTGGTTTATCTTGTGCTTATTTTGGGGGATTTTATCACCTTTTCCCACATTTATTCAATGAAATAGCATGGTTTTGCAATTCTCCCTTGAATTGTGCTTAAATGTGAAAACATGCTTTTTAGGCCTTAAAATAGCTAAATTCAATTCACTTTAATTTCATTCGATGCCTTGATGTGTTTGTTGAGTGATTTCAGGTTCATAAGGCAAGTATTGGATGGAAGAAGTGAGAAGAAAAGCATGCAAAGTGGGAGAACTCATGAAGAAATGAAGGAACCGTAAATTTGTCAAGCCTGACCTCTTCGCACTTAATCGACCATAACTTGATCTACAGAGATCTAAATCAGACGTTTTCAGTTGCGTTGGAAAGCTAACATCCAGGGCTTCGAAATAATATAAAATTTGCTATATGTTGCTTTGTGTTCAGAGGCGTGCACGCGCCATGTACGCGTGCACGCCGATGCTGCTCGTGGCCCACTAAAGATGAAATCGCTGGGGGCTATTTCTAAAGCACTTTGGGCCCAACCCAACTCATTTCTGATGACATTTCATGCATAATTCAAGCTTGGTCAAGGGGGGAGCAATTGTTTGTAGCATTAGCATTATGTAGGTTAGTTTTTAGAGAGAGAAGCTCCCTCTTCTCTCTAGAATTAGGTTAGGTTAATCCATCTTAGATCTAGGCTTAATTCCAAGTTCTCATCTTATTTTCTTTCCAATTTCTTGTTTCTACTACTCTATGCTTCTTAGTTCTCTTGTCAATTTTACTTTTATGTCTCTTTAGGTTTATGAATATTCATGTTGGATCTTGTTTACATTTGATGAAATTTAATGTTGATGTTCTTTTATTGATGATTTGAGTTGTTGATTTACTTTTCTTACAATTGGTAGTTGGTAGATTTAGTATTCTTGCACATTTATTATGCTTTCCTTTATTACCCACCAAGTGTTTGACAAAATGCTTGGTTTGGCTTTAGAGTAGCTTTTGAGCATTCTTGGCTTGGGAAGAGTAATTGGGCAATCTTGGGTCATTAATACCCAATTTACATTGGTGATCTAGAGTTGTTAGTTAATATCATTTTCAATGACGCTAATCTTTTGTTAATTCAATTAGTGAGTTGATTAGGATTTTTTATTTGAGATTAACTAGTCTTGTTTGACTTTCTCTCATGGAAGATAACTTACACCTTCTTCCAATGTTGGAGATGACGAAATAAGATAAATTCTTGTTAATTATCGTTATGATTAATGGCTAGGATAGAAAGTCTATGATCTCAAACCTTGCCATGAATGTCTCTCTTTATTAATTTCTTTCTTTAATTGCCCTCTTTACTTTTCTTGTCATTTATTTTATTGCCCCTTCTATCAACCAAACCCCATTTGTTCCTTCATAGCCAATAATTGAGCACTTCATTGTAATTCCTTATGAGACGACCCGGAGTCTAAATACTTCGGTTAATTTTCATTGGGGTTTGTACATGTGACAAAACCATATTTTAGTTTGATGTGAGAGTTGTTTGTTGGTTTGGAGTTATGCTTACAACGAAGTAATTCCTTTCTTTAGGAAGAAAATCTAGACCGACGAAATTTTTCAGAGATGGTGAGCTCTTCCGATTCGATGAAAATGTTTCGTAAAGCAAAAAAGGCAGTGGCCATCCAGAACTTATCAAGGAAGACTTCGGGGGAGGGTTCTTCAGAACAGTTGCCTCCAAAGAAGCCGGCAACAGAGTCTCAGGGTCTGAGGAAGATTATCCCGACCCCCGTGAGTTCGAACAGTTCCTTCTGATCTGTCTCAGACGACCTCTGGTGCTGCCTTCTCCCCTACTTCTTCTGGTCCCCCTCCTAAGAAGCAAAAGATTGTTGGGACTTATAATCTAAATAATGAAGAGTTTGATGGTGTGGCCTTTGCCACAGAATTGATTGCTCCTCATGGAAAGGTTCCTCTAGATGACGTGTCGATCCTTCACCATCTTGATTTTATATCAAGTAATAGTGTTCGGATAGCCAATCTCAGTGCGGCTCTTTCCCGGGTTGTCAAGGAATCTCCGGTCCGTGCTACTAAGGCCTTTCTAGAGGATGCCAAGTCTAAGTATGATAGGATTAAGGCTTTGAAGGATGAGTTTGATGCCAAAGTTGCTAAATTGGAGATTGATGTCGATAAGGAGAAGGCTCGGGCTACTGCAACGGAGGCAGCTGCTAACCTGGCCGAGGAGACGGCTAAGAAGTATAAGGAGAGCTATACCCACACCTATGGCGAGCTCTTGGAGACTAAGGAGAGACTTCAGTCTGCCCAAGATGATTATGCCGAGCTTTAAGGCCATATGGTGAGTAGCATGACCGACATGTATGAAAACTTGAAGGCTCAAGTTCGGGTTCTGGCTCTAGAGGCTGACCACTCCTTGTTTAGCCTGGACAATGTTATTGAGGATGGTAAAATTGTGCCCGCTCCAGATGATGTTGATGAGGGTCCTCCTCTTGTGCCGCCGGCTAAGGCTTTATCATCTTCTGCCCCTGCAACTTCTCCGACCGAGGTGGTCCCTTCTGGGCCCGAGCCTGACTAGGAAATTCTGAATGGGCCGGATGGAGTTGTTAGTGCCACTCCAATCTCGACTATCCTACCTCCTCCTCAAGATGTTGCTACTTGGGCGAACTTGGATCCCCTATGATTCCCTTGTTATGTCTTTGTTTTGATTATGTATTGGTATAGTCCGACCTGTGGACTTGTTGAACTTGTTGTTTTCTGTAAGTTTCTGTGGATGACCTTTGTTAATACTTGTGCTAGTTGCTTCTTAGCAACTTTTTTTTTGCTTTTATTTAAAAACACTTTCGACTCTTGGGTTGCTTTTGGGCAGCCCTTGAGCTTTTAATGTTTGTGTTTTGCTGATATGCCAGTTAAACCTTTGGCGAGTTGCTTAATATTTGGAGTTTGTTCGTTTTAACCCTTGTGCTTTTATGGCGAAGTGGTCCCTTTGTGGTTTCCCCTATACCTTAGTACTCCTTGGTTCGTCGCCTTTATCAAGGCAGTACAACCTTTTGTTTCTTAGGTCGCGCCTTGCTGACTTCGACCTTTATGGCTCCATTGTCCGGGCTTTTTAGCCGGTTCCCAACAACTTTTTAGGTAGTGTTCTTACATAAAACCTTTTATTTGTAGTTGTTGGGACGACTTTCTTGCTCCATCTTTGAGATCGTGCTCTTGCTTTAAGGAAAATCCCTTTCAGGGCTTTGTACCTTTTTAGCTGAGCACTTCTTTGGCCTTTGCGAGATGTTTTTATCCCCTTTCAATGATCCTTTCATTGGCCCGACTTCTCTGTCGGTGCCTTCTTAAGTTATTTTTAGTAATCCCATTTCTATTTAGGCCTCGTCAGGTCACTTTATCTGGGTTACTTTTTATAACTCCTTGCATTAACATGAGCTTCAATCGCTTTACCTTACCGAGCTCTCTTAATCGGGCGATGAATTTTGCGTTTTATGAGCGTAAATTAACGCGTCTTGGTAGGAAACTTTTTAGGGAATCGATAACTTTCATTCAAATAATAATAAGATAAGATATAAATAAAAAGTGTGTACATGTGAGTGCTTACCCTTCTAGGTCGGGCAATTTTTTAGATCTCGGCCTGGCACCTCATTAAAAATCCTTTTTAGCAAAAAGAGTGCACCTTGGCCTAAGATCTTTACCTTTTTCTAAATATAGTACCTTCTTAGGTTACAGGCGTGCCATGACCTTGGTAGCTCCCGCCCTTCGAGGCCGGAGACCCTGTAGTAACCTTTCCCTAGTACTTCTGTAACTTGATATGGCCCTTTCCAGTTGGCTGCTTGCTTCCCTTCTCCCGACCGACCTGCTCCGATATTATTTCGGAATAAGATGAGATCGTTGGTGGTGAAGCTTCAATGGATTACGTTCCGATTATACCTTAAAGCCATTCGACGGTTTAGCGCTTCCTCTCTAATCCGAACTCTTTCTCGGACTTCCGGAAGTAGGTCGAGCTCTTTCCTTTGAGCTTGAGGGTTGGTGTCTTCGTTGTAGAGGATCACTCTAGGGGATCCTTCTTTTATTTCTACGGAAATCATTGCCTCCATTCCGTAAGCAAGTCGGAAGGGTGACTCTCCAGTGGTGGAGTGTGGTGTTGTCCGATATGCCCATAGGACTTGCGGGAGCTCTTCGGCCCAAGCCCCCTTAGCATCCTGTAGTCTCCATTTTAGCCCGGCCAGTATGACTTTGTTAGCGGCTTCTGTCTGTCCGTTGGCTTGTGGGTATTCTACAGAGATGAACTGGTTCTTGATTTTCAAATTGGCTACCAGGTTTCTGAAGCCCATGTCGGTGAACTGAGTGCCATTGTTTGTGGTGATGGAACATGGGACCCCAAACCTTGTGACAATATTTCTGTATAGGAACTTCTGACTTCTTTAGGAGGTGGTAGTGGCTAAAGGTTCAGCCTCGATCCACTTTATAAAATAGTCTATTCCTACAATGAGGAACTTGACTTTCCCTGAACCCAGGGGAAATGGTCCGAGGAAGTCGAGCCCCCACTTTGCGAATAGGCAGGGTGAAGTGAGGCAAATGAGTTCTTCGGGCGGAGCTATATGGAAGTTGGCGTGCTTCTGACATGGGGAGCATGTCTTGACGAACTCTGCTGCTTTTTTTTGTAAGGTCGGCCAGTAGAAACCAGCTCGGAGTACCTTTTTAGAAAGAGCTCGTGCACCAAGGTGGTTGCCGCACATGCCAGTGTGGACTTCTTCTAGGACCTCTTTTGTGGTAGAGGTCGGGACGCACTTAAGGAGGGGTGTTGAGACCCCTCTTCTGTATAGGATGTTATCTATCAAGGTGTAGTACTGTGCCTCCTTTATGAGCCTTTTTCGCTTTCTTTTTGTCTGTGAAAAGTATTTCGGATTTGAGGTAGTTGATTATGGGATTTATCCATCCTTGGTCTTGGTCCAATATGGTTAGGACCTTCTTTTCTTCTGAGGTTGATGGATTTTGCAGTGTTTCTTGGATGAAGCTTCTATTATTGCTCCCTGGTTTGGTGCTGGCTAGCTTTGAGAGTGCATCAGCTCGGGCATTTTGTTCCCGAGGTACATGTCGGATCTCATACCCCATGATTTTTCCGAGCTATTCTTTAGTTTTGCTAGGTATTTCTTCATGGTGGGATCCTTGGCCTGATAGCTCCTTCTATTTGTGATGTGACTACTTGTGAGTCGTTGAATATGGTAAGGTTTTGAGCTCCAATTTCCTTAGCCGGTTTCAAACTAGCCAGTAAGGCCTCATACTCTGCTTAGCCATAAGTTTAGTGACAAATTGTATGTTGCATTGCCCATGACTTGGACTAGAACTTTGATGCGCTCTATTGCTTGATTTCAGGACCAAAGGAAGCAAGGAATGAGAGGTAACTTGCAAAGTTAATGAGAAAAGTGATTGCCAATAACGCTCTCAAAGCCATCATTGACCACGTTAAGAGTCACGTTAACTAAGTCAACGTGAACTCTAACGTGGAGAAGGGAAGTTGAGCCAACGTTAGTGACACTTAACATTGTCACTAACGTTGGCAAATGCTCATAAGTGGCCACGTTAGAGTCCATGTTAACTTAGTTAACGTGGCCTCTAACGTTAGAAAGGGGGAGAAACGCCAACGTTAGTGACATTCAACATTGTCACTAACGTTGGCCTAAGGAGAAACATACCACGTTAACTCCCACGTTAACTTGGTTAACGTGGGAGCTAACGTAAGAAGCAAGCATGGTCGACAACGTTAGTGACACCCAACATTGTCACTAACGTTGGAAGCAACAACCCCCCAAGGAGCCACGTTAACTTAGTTAACGTGGAAGCTAACGTTGATGAGTGAAAGAATGGCCAACGTTAGTGACACTCAACATTGTCACTAATGTTGGGGATGGCTAAGCATGGCCACGTTAGAAGCCACGTTAACCTAGTTAACGTGGACTCTAACGTGAGACATAGGGGCACCTTGGAACGTTAGTGACAATGTTGAGTGTCACTAACATTCTCGAAGGATGGCAAGCCCACGTTAAAGAGCCACGTTAACTAAGTTAACGTGGGCTCTAACGTGGGAACAAAGGGGGCTTTTCAAAGTTATTGGAAATGTTAAGTCTCAATAACGTGTGCGAAGGACTTAGAGGCAACGTTAGTTGCAACATTTATGCCACTAACGTTGAAGTTAACGTGGCTTTTACTTAGTAACATTAGTGAGAAAGTTGATTGTCACTAACGTTCTCGAACTTATATTTTCACTAAACGTTAACACCCCTAACGTCCTGAGCTAAAGTCTCTGCCCACTTCACATTTTCTCTCTGCAAGTAAAGCCAAGCCCAAATGAAGAAGAGAACTGCTTCAAACTCAAGATCCAAAGGCCCAAGACTTGAAGAGCCAACTAGAAGCTGAGAGAAGTAGTATATATAGGAGTAGCTTTGAATTGTTAAGGAGTTCTGGAAGTTGGAAAAGAGAACTACTCTCTATTATTTTACTTTCTCTGAATTCTTCTAGTTTTATGATGTATTCTCCATCTTTGTTTTTATTTTCTAGAGCTATGAACAACTAAACCCCTTTCATTGGGTTAGGGAGCTCTGTTGTAATTTGATGGATCAATACTAATTTTCATTATTCTTCTTCTATCTTTTCTCTTGATTTTACTTGAAAGCTTTCGATCTTCATCCAATTGAGTAGTTATCTTGGAAAAGAAGCTATTCAAACTTGGATCTCTTCTGAACCTTGAAAGAGGAATGAAGAGATCAAGCTAGAAATGCTTTCTCATGCTGGACCAAATTGGGTTTGGATGGGTATGTGACTATAACCCTCTCAATACTTGATTTGGGAAATGCATGTGGTATAATCAGTGACCATGTTTCATCTCTTCTCATGAGCAATTGACCAAGGAATTGGCTATTGATCAAGATTTGAGAGATTGAATTGCAAGAAATTGTAATTCAATCAATTAAGATTGCCAAGGAGATCAATGAGTGCATTGATTGAGGAAGAGATAAACTTGATTCGGAGAATTGCTACATCTCCTAAGCCCAATGAACTCCCCATCTCTGATCTTACCCATTCTCTTTAATTTCTGCCATTTACTTTTATGAGCAAATCCCCCATTCCCATTTAAAATTCTGCAATTTACTTTCAGTCATTTACTTCCAGTCCTTTAATTCTAGCACTTACTTTTCTCTTATTTACATTCCCGCCATTTTATTTTCTGCAACTCTCAACCCAAGTTCTGGATTCGCTCAACTAGAACATTCTTCTAATTAAAGTTGCTTTATCAATCAATCCTTGTGGGATTCGACCTCACTCTATTGTGAGTTTTTACTTGACGATAAATTCGGTACACTTGCCGAAGGAAATTTGTTGAGAGACAGTTTCCACCCGCATCAAGTTTATGGCGCCGTTGCCGGGGATTGATTGTGCATCAACAATGATCAAATTGGAAGATCACTAGATTGAGCATTTTTATTTTGTGAATTTCATTTTCAGTTTGAGTGATTCACTTTCTGTTTTAGCTAAACTTCTTCCCTTCCCCGTCTACTCTTTTGTTTTTCTTTGTTATTTTCAATTCTGTTTGCTAACCCACTAACTGTTTGATATATTGCATCACCCACAACTAACAGTAATTCTGACAAAAATACTTTTTGCACCCATCTTTTCTTGCTTGCACTTGATGGTTGTATGACAGGGAGAAGAAGCGGGACTTCAACTTCCTTCGATTCTGAACCTAAGAGGACCTTCCTTAGAATGAGGAGGGAGGCAAGAGGAAAGAAAGTGGTTGGTGCTGAGGAAGAAGAGGAATTCTTTGAACCAAACATGGAAGATAACATGGAAAACCATCATGAAGAAGAGGATCACAACCATGGGGGAGGAGGTGGAGCAAATCATGCTAGGGAGGATAGAAGAGTTTTGGGCTCTTACATCAATCCAAACCCAGGCAATTGTGGAAGTAGCATCCAAAAGCCAACAATCCATGCCAACAACTTTGAACTTAAACCACAGCTCATCACCCTTGTTCAGAACAACTGTTCGTTTGGAGGAGGTGTTCAAGAAGACCCCAATCAACATTTGACCACCTTCCTGAGAATATGTGACACAGTGAAGTCTAATGGTATTCATCCTGACGCCTATAGACTGCTCTTATTTCCATTCTCACTCAGGGGCAAGGCAGCCAAGTGGCTGGAATCTTTCCCAAGGGAAAGCTTGACAACTTGGGAAGACGTGGTAAACAAATTCTTAGCAAGATTTTACCCTCCTCAACGAATCAATAGGCTGAGAGCTGAGGTTCAAACTTTCCGGCAACAAGATGGTGAGACTCTATATGAAGCATGGGAGAGGTTTAAAGACCTAACAAGGAGGTGCCCACCAGATATGTTCAACGAATGGGTGCAGCTGCACATTTTCTATGAAGGGCTCTCTTATGAGTCAAAGAAGGCCGTAGACCATTCATCCGGAGGATCTTTGAACAAGAAGAAGACTATTGAGGAAGCCATAGATGTTATTGAAACAGTAGCAGAGAACGACTACTTCTATGCTTCCGAAAGAGGGAACACAAGAGGAGTAATGGAGCTAAACAATGTAGATGCTCTGTTGGCCCAAAACAAGCTCATTACCCAGCAGCTGGCTGACCTCACCAAGAAGATGGAGAGGAACCAAGTAGCAGCAATCTCAACTTCATCAACAACCCAAGAAGGAGTGAATGAAGAAGCAGAGGGTAGTCAGGAGCAAGTCAACTACATTGGGAATTCACCAAGGAAAAACTATGATCCATACTCCAAGACCTACAACCCTGGGTGGAGAAACCACCCAAATTTTGGGTGGGGAAGTGAGCAAGATCAAAACCAAGATCAGAGACGTTACAACCCCCACAACAACACTTTTCCACACGCCTATCAAAACCAAAACAGCACATCTGCTCCGAATCACCCATCAATTGATGACAAGCTCTCTAAGATCGAAACCTTAATTGAAGGAGTATGCAAAGACATTCGAAACAGTAAAGCATTCAGAGAGGAAGTGCAGTCAAACATGCAGAATCAAAATGCTGCCATCAAGAAACTGGAGACACAAATCAGCTATCTATTTAAGCAGCTTCCTAACCACAACCTTTGCTATGATGCCAATTCAAGCAAAAGGGAGGAGTGTCAAGCTATCACACTCAAGAGTGGGAAGGAACTGAAGGAACTGCCCCAAAAACCACAAGAAGAAGGCTCAAATGAAAAGGGAGAAGAGCAAGATGGAGTTCAACCTCCCACGCCAAGTCCGCAGAAAGAAAAAGGGATGCCACAACTGAACATCTCAAGAGCTCCATATCCCTAGCTATTGAAGAAAAAGGAAGATGAGAACCAGTTCTTGAGATTTTTGGAAATCTTCAAGAAACTACAAATCAACATACCCTTTGCTGAAGCCATAGAACAAATGCCACTCTATGCCAAGTTTTTGAAGGAGTTAATGACTAAGAAGAGAAGCTGGAAGAACAATGAAACTGTGATACTAATCGAAGAGTGTAGTGCTATCATTCAGCATAAACTACCCCAGAAACTGAAGGATCCTGGGAGTTTTTAGATCCCTTGTATTATAGGAGAAATCATAGTAGAGAAGGCTCTTTGTGACTTAGGGGCCAGCATCAATTTGATGTCAGTAGCTATGATGAGAAAGATGAAAATTGAGGAGGCTAAACCAACAAAAATGGCCCTACAACTGGCAGATCGATCGTTCAAATTCCCTCACGGGATAGTAGAGGATTTGCTGGTAAAAGCGGGAGATTTCATATTTCCAGCAGATTTTGTGGTGCTGGACATGCAGGAGGACGCCAAGACCTCCATCTTCTTGGGAAGGCCATTCTTGGCCACTGCTGGAGCTGTCATTGATGTTCAGAAGGGTGACCTCACCCTGAGATTACACAATGAAAAGATGACATTCAATGTGTTCAAGGCCATGAGTTACCCACCAGAACAATTGGGGGAATGCATGAGGTTAGATGCACTTGAGGATAAAGTGCAGGAGAATTTTGAAGAAGAAGAACCTGAAGAGGACGAGAGATTGGTGGAGGAAGAATCTGAATCAAGTGAAGAGGTAGCCACAGCAGAAATACATATACCAGATGCACCAAAGGAAGGGAACAAAAGTTGGAAGCACCCAAACTTGAACTCAAAGCACTGCCACCCACTCTCAAATATGCATATCTAGAAGAAAATGAAAACTACCCAGTGATCATAAATTCATCCCTCAGTCAAGATCAAGAGGACGAGCTACTCAAGGTGCTGTGGGAGCATAAGGATGCCATTGGATGGACCCTTGCTTACTTGAAGGGAATCATTTCAGCCATATGCATGCATAAAATACTGTTGGAAGATGATGCTAAGCCATCCATTCAATCCCAAAGAAGGCTGAACCCAATCATGAAGGAAGTGGTACAGAAAGAGGTTATGAAGCTTTGGCAAGGAGGGGTCATATACCCAATTTCGGACAGCCCTTGGGTTAGCCCCATACATGTTGTGCCCAAGAAGGGAGGAATCACTGTGGTTACCAATGAGAAGAACGAGCTCATACTTACAAGGACCGTCACAGGATGGCAGATGTGCATAGACTACAGAAAACTCAATGAGGCTACACGAAAAGACCATTTTCCCCTTCCATTCATGGATCAGATGTTGGAAAGACTTGCAGGGCACGCATATTATTGTTTTCTCGATGGTTATTCAGGATATAACCAAATAGTGGTTGATCCCAGAGACCAAGAGAAAACCTCATTTACTTGTCCCTATGGAGTGTTTGCCTATAGGCGCATGCCATTTGGGCTATGTAATGCACCTGCAACTTTCCAACGCTGCATGCTTTCTATCTTTTCAGATATGATAGAAAAAATCATTGAAGTTTTTATGGATGATTTCTCGGTATTCAGAGATTCCTTTCCTAGTTGCCTACATCACCTTGCCTTGGTATTGAAAAGATGCCAAGAGACCAATTTGTCTTGAACTGGGAAAAATGTCACTTCATGGTGACAGGAGGAATAGTCCTTGGTCACAAGGTCTCTCACCAAGGCATTGAGGTTGATAGAGCTAAAGTAGAACTTATTGAAAAACTACCCCCACCCAGTGATGTCAAGGCAATTAGGAGTTTTTTAGGGCATGCTGGTTTTTACAGAAGGTACATTAAAGATTTTTCAAAGATAGCCAAGCCCTTAAGCAATCTCATTGTATCTGATACACCATTTATCTTTGATGAAACATGCATGCTAGCATTTGCACATTTGAAAATGAGGTTATCCTCTGCCCCTATCATTTCCCCACCTGATTGGAACCTACCATTTGAATTGATGTGTGATGCATCGGATTTTACAGTTGGGGCAGTGTTAGGACAAAGGAAAGATAACTTAGTTCGTGTGATATACTATGCTAGCAAAGTCCTTAATGAAACTCAAAGAAATTATACCACTACTGAAAAGGAGTTGCTAACAATAGTTTTTGCATTTGACAAATTTAGATCATACCTCATTGGTGCTAAAGTGATTGTCTTTACAGATCACACAGCACTTAAATATTTGTTTGCCAAGCAAGAATCAAAGCCAAGACTAATAAGGTGGATCTTACTGTTGCAGGAATTTGATAGTGAAATCAGAGACAAGAAAGGAGTGGAGAACAAGGTGGCAGATCACCTATCCAGAATCCCTCATGATCAAGGTGGAGGAAATGATACAAATGTGAACGAGCTCTTCCCTGATGAGCAGTTGATGACAGTTCACAAAGCACCATGGTTTGCAGATATTGCAAATTTCAAGGAAACTAGGGCATTACCCCCAGGGATCAATAAACATCAAAAAAGGAAGCTCATGAATGATGCAAAATACTTTGTCTGGGACGAGCCATATCTCTTCAAAAAATGTTCAAATGGAATCCTTAGAAGATGTGTTTCGGAAGAAGAAAGAAAAGAAGTCCTGTGGAATTGCCACGGTTCATGTTATGGCGGGCACTTTGGAGGGGACAGAACTGCAGCAAAGGTGTTACAAAGCGGATTCTTTTGGCCCACCCTTTTCAAGGATGCCAAGGAACTAGTAAAAAGCTGCAATGAATGCCAAAGATCTGGAAACCTGCCCAAAAAAAACGCCATGCCACATAATTTCATCTTGGAACTGGAACCGTTTGATGTGTGGGGAATAGATTTCATGGGACCATTCCCAACCTCATATGCAAACAAGTACATCCTAGTAGCAGTGGATTATGTTTCCAAGTGGGTAGAGGCTATTGCAACCCCAACTAATGATAACAAGGTAGTCATGAACTTCCTCAGGAAGAATATTTTTAGCCGGTTTGGAGTCCCAAGAGCCCTCATCAGTGATGGAGGGAGCCACTTTTGTAACAAACCACTAGAAGCTCTCCTCCTACGATATGGGGTAAAACATAAAGTAGCCACACCTTACCATCCTCAAACAAGTGGGCAAACTGAGATATCCAACAGAGAGCTAAAGAGGATCCTGGAAAAGACTGTGGGTGCATCTAGAAAGGATTGGTCGAAGAAGCTGGATGATGCTCTTTGGGCATATAGAACAGCATTCAAAACTCCACTTGGAATGTCTCCATATCAACTGGTCTATGGGAAGGCTTGTCATTTACCACTGGAGCTGGAACACAAAGCTCTCTGGGCTATCAAGATACTAAATTTTGACAGCATTGCTGCTGGTGCAAAAAGGATCTTGCAGTTGCAAGAGATGGAGGAATTCAGGTCACAAGCCTATGAAAACACTATGATGTATAAAGAAAAGGCAAAGAGAAAACATGACATGCATCTTGTGCCCAGGAGTTTCGAAAAGGGGCAGCGAGTACTCCTTTACAATTCTAAATTAAGGTTGTTCCCAGGAAAACTCAAGTTAAGGTGGTCCGGACCTTTCATGGTTACGAAAGTATCACCATATGACCACATCGAAATCACGGATGAAGGTTCAGAGAGGACTTTTACAGTGAATGGACAAAGACTCAAGCATTATCTGAGCAACATGGGGGAAAACCCCAGAGTAAAGTACCATCTCAAGTAATTAAGGACTCGTCGAGCTAGCGACGATAAAAGAGCGCTTTGTTGGGAGGCAACCCAACCTCAGGTAGTTTCACTTTCATCTTTATTTCAATAAAAAAATCACAAGTCGTTTCCCATGTATTGTAAGGAGCTAAGTTTGGTGTTCCACACCAGAAAGATCCAAGAGTGATGGTGTAATTCTAAGTTTGGTGTTCCACCAAAGGACGTTGGTTAAAATTACACTCCACTCCAAAAGAACATTGCTAGCTCCATCCAATCAAGAGAAACCACTTAGATGTAGCTAGACTATAGGTGATCATTGCTTTGTTGACAACAAGATATGGGGTTCTCTGCATATGTGCAATATTTGCACTGGGCAAGGAACTAAGTTTGGTGTTCACACACCAAATTGAGTTCAAAAAGCACCAGCATACATGCAAGCTAACTATGTCTCAAGTGCTTTGGGAACAAGCAACTTCCAGTAACCTTGCAGGAATCTTATGAGGAAATAGTGCACCTCCACCCAAAGAAGCGAGGCAGCAAAAACTAGGATGATGACAAAGTGAGAGGGCAACCAGAAATCATCACCCGAAGGTTGTATTGTTACTTAATTCCATTGTACTCAGAATTGTTGAAAGTTGGAAGTCCGAATGCACTTTTGATTTGTAGTTACTCGTAGTTGAACCCTTTTTAAATTCTGTCTTTTAAGTTCTGAATAGGTCTATGTGCACGAGTCTTTATGTCACTGCATCCCTACTTTACTTACTTGTATGCTTGTCCCTTTTAATCAAATGAAGAGAGAATGTTTATGTTTCAAAAGACCAGAGAGGAGTTCATACTATGGAGTACATTCATGAGTTTGTGGTATGATCATAAGTTAGCTAAGTTAGTTCAACCATAAGGTGGGATGACAACTATCTGGCCTGAATACTTTGCTTTGAATATATTCATGAGACTAAGTATATGACAAGATCCTAATAAGAGAAAGAGAAAAGAATAATAAAAGTGGAAAAACAAAAGAAAAAGAGTAAGCAATAAGGCTAGGCACCAATGGTTTTGATCTTAAGATATGTGTCTGTGGTGTTCCTGTGTGAGGGATCTACTTGGATGAATAAGCTCTTAGGGGTGCTTTATCACGTGGTAACTTGGGTTAACTAACCCGGGATTATCAGCTGAAAGTCCATTATCAAGAGTAACCCTCACCACAGAGTATTTAGTAACCCAAAGAGGTGCTGGACACCAAGATCTCAAGAAGGAAAATAAATGAACTATATGCCTGTAGTGCGTATGTATGGGGGAGAGACTTGAGGGAGTAAGTCCTTAGGGGTGCTTCAACACCTAGTACCTTGAACCAACTGGTTCGGGAGTGTTGGCTGAAAGCTTATCTTAAAAAGTTGCCCCCTTACAGAGCACTCAGCCTAAGAACACCAATAAGCTCTGAAATGACAATAAAGGGATCAATGAATAAAAGTCTCATGGGATGTAAGCAAAGTGAGTTTTTTAAGACATGATAAAGGTCTGAAAGCCAGGAATGAACCTAAGTTGTTATGCATGAAACCACCATAAAATCAGTGATATGACTTCCATAAGAATGACTCATTGCTCTTGGCATTCCATTCATCATTCTCTTGTTCCAGTACTTGCTTAGGGACAAGCAAGCTTTAAGTTTGGTGTTGTGATGCCAGGGCATCTTGGCCAGTTTCACTGACCTTTTCTTTACTGTTTTTAGGTTAGTTTCATGCATTTTCTTAGGAAATAAGCTAGTTTTGGGTAGATATTAACTTACACCTTGATTCAAGCATACATTGTGCATTTTACATTATTTCATGAGGATTTTGCATAAGTTTAGTGACAAATTGTATGTTGCATTGCCCATGACATGGACTAGAACTTTGATGCGCTCTATTGCTTGATTTCAGGACCAAAGGAAGCAAAGAATGGGAGGTAACTTGCAAAGTTAATGAGAAAAGTGATTGCCAATAACGCTCTCAAAGCCATCATTGACCACGTTAAGAGTCACGTTAACTAAGTTAACGTGAACTCTAACGTGGAGAAGGGAAGTTGAGCCAATGTTAGTGACACTTAACATTGTCACTAATGTTGGCAAATGAACATAAGTGGCCACGTTAGAGTCCACGTTAACTTAGTTAACGTGGCCTCTAACGTTAGAAAGGGGGAGAAACGCCAACGTTAGTGACATTCAACATTGTCACTAACGTTGGCCTAAGGAGAAACATACCATGTTAACTCCCACGTTAACTTGGTTAACATGGGAGCTAACGTAAGAAGCAAGCATGGTCGACAACGTTAGTGACACCCAACATTGTCACTAACGTTGGAAGCAACCACACAACCCCCAAGGAGCCACGTTAACTTCCACGTTAACTTAGTTAACGTGGAAGCTAACGTTGATGAGTGAAAGAATGGCCAACGTTAGTGACACTCAACATTGTCACTAACGTTGGGGATGGCTAAGCATGGCCACGTTAGAAGCCACGTTAACCTAGTTAACGTGGACTCTAACGTGAGACATAGGGGCACCTTGGAACGTTAGTGACAATGTTGAGTGTCACTAACGTTCTCGAAGGATGGCAAGCCCACGTTAAAGAGCCACGTTAACTAAGTTAACGTGGGCTCTAACGTGGGAACAAAGGGGGCTTTTCAAAGTTATTGGAAATGTTAAGTCTCAATAACGTGTGCGAAGGACTTAGAGGCAACGTTAGTGGCAACGTTTATGCCACTAACGTTGAAGTTAACGTGGCTTTTACTTAGTAACGTTAGTGAGAAAGTTGATTGTCACTAACGTTCTCGAACTTATATTTTCACTAAACGTTAACACCCCTAACGTCCTGAGCTAAAGTCTCTGCCCACTTCACATTTTCTCTCTGCAAGTAAAGCCAAGCCCAAATGAAGAAGAGAACTGCTTCAAACTCAAGATCCAAAGGCCCAAGACTTGAAGAGCCAACTAGAAGCTGAGAGAAGTAGTATATATAGGAGTAGCTTTGAATTGTTAAGGAGTTCTGGAAGTTGGAAAAGAGAACTACTCTCTATTATTTTACTTTCTCTGTATTCTTCTAGTTTTATGATGTATTCTCCATCTTTGTTTTCATTCTCTAGAGCTATGAACAACTAAACCCCTTTCATTGGGTTAGGGAGCTCTGTTGTAATTTGATGGATCAATACTAATTTTCATTATTCTTCTTCTATCTTTTCTCTTGATTTTACTTGAAAGCTTTCGATCTTCATCCAATTGAGTAGTTATCTTGGAAAAGAAGCTATTCAAACTTGGATCTCTTCTGAACCTTGAAAGAGGAATGAAGAGATCAAGCTAGAAATGCTTTCTCATACTGGAACAAATTGGGTTTGGATGGGTATGTGACTATAACCCTCTCAATACTTGATTTGGGAAATGCATGTGGTATAATCAGTGACCATGCTTCATCTCTTCTCATGAGCAATTGACCAAGGAATTGGCTATTGATCAAGATTTGAGAGATTGAATTGCAAGAAATTGTAATTCAATTAATTTAGATTGCCTAGGAGATCAATGAGTGCATTGATTGAGGAAGAGATAAAAATGAACTTGATCCGGAGAATTGCAACATCTCCTAAGCCCAATGAACTCCCCATCTCTGATCTTACCCATTCTCTTTAATTTCTGCCATTTACTTTTATGAGCAAATCTCCCATTCCCATTTATAATTCTGCAATTTACTTTCAGTCCTTTAATTCTAGCACTTACTTTTCTGTTATTTACATTCCCGCCATTTTATTTTCTGCAACTCTCAACCCAAATTCTGGATTCGCTCAACTAGAACATTCTTCTAATTAAAGTTGCTTGATCAATCAATCCCTGTGGGATTCGACCTCACTCTATTGTGAGTTTTTACTTGATGATAAATTTGGTACACTTGCCGAAGAAAATTTGTTGGGAGACAGTTTCCACCCGCATCAGTTGGTTAGTCCGTATTATGATGGTGTGTGCTTGAAAGTATGGTCGAAGTCGTCGGGAGGTGAGTATAAGTGCGTAGGCAAAATTTTCTATCTTTTGGTAGTTTAGTTTAGCTCCTTGTAAAGCCTTACTGATAAAGTAGATGGGCTGTTGTCCGTTCTTGTCCTCCCTGACTAGAGCCGAGGCTATTGCCCGATTTCCCACGGCGAGGTAAAGGATCCATTTTTCTCCTGGCCGGGGTCGAGTTAGGATGGGTGGCTGTCCTTGAAATGTCTTGAAGTCCTGAAAGGCTTGTTCACATTCTGGGGTCCATTCAAACCTCTTTCCTTTCCTTAATGTTGCGTAGAAAGGAAGAGATCTTAAGGCCGATCCATCTAGGAATCTAAACAGGGCTGCTAATCTTCCATTTAACTATTGTACCTCTTTGACACAGCTCGGAATATTCATGCTGAATATGGCCGGACATTTATCTGGATTTGCTTCAATTCCTCTCTGGGTGAGCATGAAGCCCAAGAATTTGTCGGCTTCTACCGTGAAAGTGCACTTTGCGGGATTTAGCCTCATCCCGTGCTTTCTTATAGTGTCAAATACTTCGGCAAGGTCGACTAGTAGTTCTTCTTTCTTTTGTGTCTTTATCAACATGTCGTCGACATAGACCTCTATCAATTTTCCGATGTGGTTGGCAAAGATTTTGTTCATCAACCTCTGGTATGTAGCCCCTGTATTTTTAAGTCCAAACGGCATAACTACATAGCAGTAGTTTGCCTTTGGGGATAGGAACGAGGTTTTTTCTTGGTCGGGTTGATACATCGGTATTTGGTTGTACCCTAAGTAGGCATCTATGAAAGAAAGGTACTTGTATCCCAATGAGGCGTCGACTAGGGTGTTTATATTTGGGAGTAGATAGGGATCTTTTAGGCAGGCTTTGTTAAGGTCAGTGTAATCAGTGAATATCCGCCACTTCCCATTTGACTTTTTGACCAGTACGACATTGGCCAGCCAAAATGGGTACTTGACTTCCCTTATGAACCCTGCTTCTAAGAAGGCATATACCTGTTCCTCCACAACTTGTGATTTCTCTAGGCCGAGCCTTCTGCGTTTCTGTTGTACTGGCCAAGATCCAGGGTACACTGCTAGTTTATGGCACATTAGTCCGGGATCGATGCCAGGCATGTCCGCAGCCTTCCATGCAAAGAGATCAAAATTATCCTTTAGGAGCTTTGTTAGCAGCTCCTTTAGGTATTGTTTTAGATTCACCCCTATATTTGTTGTTTTGTCTTGAGTGTCTCCAATTTGAACTTCTTCAGTCTCACCTTCCGGTTGAGGACGAAGTTCTTCGCGAGCTCTGATTCCCCCGAGTTTAATGGTATTGGTTTCTTTTCCTCTGGGGTTCAATAGAGGAGGTTGGTGAAGAAAAGATAGGAAATATTGATGAGAAAGAGGTAGACAACCAAGAGGTGGAGGTATGAGTGCAAGAGTCCAAAAGAGTAACTCCACTCCAAGGTCTATTTGGGTGCTTTAATGGTAATTCAATAGTTCGTTCATCCGAGTGCAAGCATAGAGATCAACAAAAAGATGAATGGGAAACTAGAGTATGGGATCCCGGTATAAGTTCCAACGATCAGCACTTTTCGATCCCAATTGCTTGCTTGAGGTTGCTTGAGAATTTGATGTGCTTCCTTTGGGATCCCGGGGGATTTTGAAATAGCAAATATGGGTGGTAACTCAAGGATGAAAGGAAGCACAAGCCACCTCGACAAGAGTTTCATCAAATGTCCAACTTAAGGACAATAAACCAAAGTGCTAGGTAGGAGACACCCCATCATGGTAATATCCTTCTAACCCTTTCCTTCTTTTAGATTTTGTTTCTTGAATATTTGCTTATCTTGCTTAGCTTAGTTTAGTGGCATTTTGGTGATTGATTAGGTTATCTTACTGGAATAATGTATTTTTGGGGATATAATATGTTTTAGGGGATGAAAATCTATGTTGAATATCATGTTGGAACTCTAGGGGCTTAAAAATATTTTGTGAAAAAACAGAGTTTTGTGCGTACGCACACACCTATGCGTACGCACACTACCCCATTCTCATTGATTTGTGCGTGCGCACACACCTCTGCGTACACACACTCCATTTCATGCTCCCTACTGGGTGCGTGCGCACCAATATGTGCATACGCACACCTGTCCTTTAACCCTGAGTCAAAAAAAATTTTGCTTTCTATGCGTACACACTAAGCTATGCGTACGCACACCTCTTAATTACCTCCCTGCCACGTGTGTGGGCACACGCTTGTGTGTGAGCACACTCTCTAATTTTTGCCTAATGTGCGTATGCACACCGGCCTGTGCGTACGCACAAGTCGCATTTTAAGCATGGGTTTGAATCAGAATTCTTATTGTGCCTTCACCCACTCCCATCCCTTTTCCTTCTTTTTTGCTCACCCAACCCAGCCCAACCCTTAAACCACCCATCCCTCCGTCCGACACCGCTACTACCGCCGGCAACCACTGTCGCCTCCTGTTCCGAGGGTTACCTGAAACTGTAGGTCGATCTCGGACGAGATCTTCCATACTGGTCGGAGCTGTTATGTCCGACTTGTTGGACTTGTTGGTGATGTTGATCCTTCGTCACCGGAGGGTGGTGGTTGCTGCAAGGGACTCGGATGTTTAAGTTAGCAAGGGTATTAAGCAGGTTTTTTTAGTAGAATCAGAGTATGAATTATACCTGGGTGCTCTAGTGTATTTATAATGATGTGGAGTGACCTTTATGGGATAAGATAGTTTATCTTATCTTATCTTTGAGTGAAGTCATCTTATCTTTAAGGGAACCGCCCTTATCTTTCTAGGCTTGGGCTGCCTTTGGATTTGGGTCGTGTTCCTCCGTTTGGGCCCTTTTTGGGCTTCTCCTTGGTGATTTGGCCAAACTCTTTAAGAAGAGGTTAGGTAATCCTGACCTGAAGAGGTCGGTCGACTTGCCGTCTATCAGCCCAGGTCATACAACTCGACCCAGGGCATGAACAGTGTGATGAGCGGATAATTTATACGCTTTTTGGCATTGTTTTAGTATGTTTTTAGTATGATTTAGTTAGTTTTTATTATATTTTTATTAGTTTTTAAATAAAAATCATATTTCCGGACTTTACTATGAGTTTGTGTATTTTTCTATAATTTCAGCTATTTTTTGGCTGAAATTGAGGGAGCTGAGCAAAAATCTGATTCAGGTTGAAAAAGGACTGCAGATGCTGTTGGATTCTGACCTCCCTGCATGCAAAATGGATTTTCTGGAGCTACAGGAGTCCAAATGGTGCGCTCTCAATTGCGTTGGAAAGTAGACATCCAGGGCTTTCCAGCAATATATAATAGTTCATACTTTGGTTAAGGATAGATGACGTAAACTGGCGTTAAACGCCAGTTCCATGTTGCAGTCTGGCGTCAAACGCCAGAAACAGGTTACAAATTGGAGTTGAACGCCAGAAACAAGTTACAACCTGGTGTTCAACTCCAAAAACAGCCTAGGCATGTGAGAAGCTTAAGTCTCAGCCCCAGCACACACCAAGTGGGCCCCAGAAGTGGATTTATGCACCAATTATCTTAGTTTATTCATTTTCTGTAAACCTAGGTTACTAGTTTAGTATTTAAACCACTTTTAGAGGTCTATTTCGCATCTCATGATATTTTTTAGATCTGAACTTTGTACTCTTTGACGGCATGAGTCTCTAAACTCCATTGTTGGGGGTGAGGAGCTCTGCTGTGTCTCGATGAATTAATGCAATTATTTCTGTTTTCTATTCAAACACGCTTGTTTCTATCTAAGATGTTCATTCGCACTTCAATATGATGAATGTGATGATCCGTGACACTCATCACCATTCTCAATCTATGAACGCATGCCTGACAACCACTTTCGTTCTACCTTCGATTGAATGAGTATCTCTTGGATTCCTTAATCAGAATCTTCGTGGTATAAGCTAGAATCCATTGGCAGCATTCCTGAGAATCCGGAAAGTCTAAACCTTGTCTGTGGTATTCCGAGTAGGATTCAGGGATTGAATGACTGTGACGAGCTTCAAACTCACAAGGGCTGGGCGTAGTGACAGACGCAAAAGGATCAATGGATCCTATTCCAGCATGAGTGGGAACCGACAGATGATTAGTCGTGCGGTGACAGCGCAGCTGGACCTTTTTCACTGAGAGGACGGATGGTAGTCATTGACAACGGTGATCCACCAACACACAGCTTGCCATAGGAGGAACCTTGCGTGCATGAAGAAGAAGACAGGGAGAAAGTAGAGATTCAGAAGACAAAGCATTTCCAAAACTCCAACATATTCTCCATTACTGCAGAACAAATATTTAATCCATGCTCTTTTATTCTTTGCAATTCATACTGATAATTATAATTGATTTCCTAACTAAGATCTACAAGATAACCATAGATTCCTTCAAACCAACAATCTCCGTGGGATTCGACCCTTACTCACGTAAGGTATTACTTGGACGACCTAGTGCACTTGCTGGTTAGTTGTGCGAATTTGTGAGAAATAGTAATATTGACATTGACATACACAAATTCGTGCACCAAGTTTTTGGCGCCGTTGCCGGGGATTGTTCGAGTTTGAACAACTGACGATTCATCTTGTTGCTTAGATTAGGAAAATTTTGTCTTTTTGGTCAGAGTCTTTTATTATTGTTCTTGTTAAAATTTTAGAATCCTTATTTCCTTTTTCTTAATTATTTTCGAAAATTTTTAAAAACCAATAACTTCATGATTTAGTCTTCTGTTTGAGTTTAGTTTCATATTTTAAGTTTGGTGTCAATTGCATGTTTTTATTTTCTTTTAAATTTTCGAATTTGTGTTCATTGTTCTTTCTTAATCTTCAAGTTGTTCTTGTCTATTTTCCTTGTTTGATCTTTAGTTTTTCTTGTTCTGTGTCTTTTCTTGTTTTTCTTGTGCTTTTTCAAAATATCAGTTTTCAAAAAAAAAAAAATTTATACCTTGTTAAAACACTTTAAATTTATAGCTCAATTGGCTAGAGCGTTGTGCTTATGTTCTTGGTAATTGGCTATATCCTTTTTAAAACTTTTTTTTCAAAAAATAATTTTTCTTTGATTAAATCTTGTGTCAAGTTTTAAGTTTGGTGTTTTCTTGTTAGTTCTTATTTAATTTTTGAAAATTAGTTTTTGGTTTTCTAAAAATTTTAAGTTTGGTGTTCTTTTTTTTATGTTCTTGAGTCCTTTGAGTCTTTGACTTTTTGTTCTTCGTGTTCTTGTGAATCTTCAAGGTGTTCTTGAGTCTTTCTTGTGTTTTGATCTTAAAATTTTTAAGTTTGGTGTTCCTTGGTATTTTTCTTCCAAATTTCGAAAATAAGGAGCATTAGATCTAAAAATTTTAAGTTTTGTGTCTTTTTATTGTTTTTCTCTTTCCTCATTGAATTCAAAAATATCTTTTTCCTTTATTTTAATTGATTTTTCAAAATTTCCTTTTAAAAATTCAGATTTTATTTTAAAATTTTTTATTTTATCTTATCTTAGTTTTGAAATTTTAAAATTCAAATCTTTTTCAAAAAAAAAATCATATCTTTTTCAAAATCTCATCTTATCTTATTTCAAATTTCAAATTTCAACTTCCAAAATTCAAAATTCAAATTTCAAAACTTTTTAATTTAAATTCCTTATCTTCTCTTACCTAGCTTATCTTATCTTTTCTAATCTCAAATCTTAAAATCAAATCTTTTTCATATCTTTTTATTTTATTTTATTTTATTTTATTTTCTTACAAGTATCTTTAATTTTAAGACATATCTTTTTCAAAACTTCCTAACCAATTTCTCTCTCTTCATTTTTTTTTTCGAAAATCTTCACCCACATCTTTTTCAAATCTTTTTAATTAATTAATTTAGTTTTTAATTTTCTTTTATTTATATTTTTGAAATTATAGTCAATTTTTCAATTATTTTATTTTATTTTATTTTAACTTCAGTTTTCAAAAAAAAAAAATTATTTGCAATCCGCATCATTTCCCTTTCTCCATCATGGACCTAAGTGGAAATGAACAGTCCAGAAGGACTCTGGGGTCATATGCTAACCCCACTACTGTTGCATATGGGAGTAGCATCTGTATACCTCCCATCAAAGCAGGGAGTTTTGAGTTGAATTCTCAGCTCATTATCATGGTGCAGCAAAATTGCCAGTATTCCGATCTTCCACAGGAAGAACCTACAGAGTTTCTGGCACAGTTTTTACAAATTGCTGACACAGTACATGATAAGGAAGTAGATCAGGATGTCTACAGATTATTACTGTTTTCATTTACTGTAAAAAACCAAGCTAAGAGGTGGTTAAATAACCAACCTAAGGCTAGCATAAGGACATGGAAACAGCAGTCAGAAAATTCCTGAATCAATACTTCCCTCCAAAACGGATGACACAGCTAAGGCTGGACATCCAAAAGCTTTAAACAAGGAGATAATGAATCTCTTTATGATGCCTGGAAGAGATACAGAGAGATGCTAAGAAAATGCCCCTCTGAAATGTTTTCAGAATGGGTGCAGTTAGACATCTTCTATTATGGGCTTACAGAGAAAGCTCAAATTTCTCTAGATCACTTAGCTGGTGGATCTATACACATGAGAAAGACAATTGAAGAGGCTCAAGAGCTTATTGATACAGTTGCCAGAAATCAGCATCTGTACCTAAGCAGTGAATCTTCCATGAAAGTAGAGGCTAAAACAGTAACTGCTGAACTTAGTCCTGCAGAACAAATTACTGAATTCAATCAGCAATTAGACTTTCTAACAAAACAGCTGGACAAATTCAAGGAGATACTACAAGACACAAGAATGGCTAATCTGAATATAGAAGTACAGTTGAAGCAAACAGAACAACAGTTATCAAAACAAATAATGGAAGAGTGCCAAGCAATTCAATTAAGAAGTGAGAAAAAATTAAATACCTCACTTCAAGGCAGCAGGAAGCCAAGAAATGAACAACTTGCTATCCAAAATTCCTCTGAGGACAGTAAGAGCCCAGAGAGGAATAACTCTGGCGTTCAAACGCCAGAAACAGGCAAGGAGTTGGCGTCAAATGCCCAATGGAAGCTCAGTTCTGGCGTTCAAACGCCAGGAACATGTAAGGAGTTGGCGTCAAACGCCAATCCAGCTTCTAACCCTGGCATTCAAATGCCAGTGAGGGATCAGACACATACAAGTGCTGATAACAACCCCTCTAAAAAGGCTTTCCCAACCACTTCTGTAGGAAATAAACCTTCAGCAACCAAGGTTGAGGAGTACAAAGCCAAGATACCTTATCCTCAAAAACTCCGCCAAGAGAGCAGGATAAGCAATTTGCTCGCTTTTCAGACTATCTCAGGACTCTTGAAATACAGATTCCGTTTGCAGAGGCACTTGAGAAAATACCCTCTTATGCTAAGTTCATGAAAGATATCTTGAGTCATAAGAAGGATTGGAGAGAAATTGAAAGAGTTTTTCTCACTGAAGAATGCAGTGCAGTCATTCTGAAAAGCTTCCCAGAAAAGCTTAAAGATCCCGGGAGCTTTATGATACCATACATATTAGAGGGTAATTGCACCAAGACAGCTTTATGTGATCTTGGGGCAAGCATCAACCTAATCCCTGCATCCACTATCAGAAAGCTTGGCTTGACTGAAGAGGTCAAACCAACCCGGATCTGTCTTCAACTTGCTGATGGCTCCATTAAATACCCATCAGGCATAATTGAGGACATGATTGTCAAGGTTGGGCCATTTGCCTTTCCTACTGACTTTGTAGTGCTGGAAATGGAGGAGCACAAGAGTGAAACTCTCATTCTAGGAAGACCATTCCTAGCAACTGGACGAACCCTCATTGACGTCCAAAAAGGGGAGATAACCTTGAGAGTCAATGAGGATGAGTTTAAGTTGAATGTTGTCAAAGCTATGTAACATGTGGACACATCAGACGACTGCCTGAGCATTGATATTATTGACTCCCTAGTGGAAGAGGTCAATATGACTGAGAGTCTCGAATCAGAGCTAGAGGACATTTTTAAATATGTTCAGCCTGATCTGGAGGATTCAGAGGAATTGAAAGAGCCTCTGAAACTTCCTCAGGAAGAGGAAAAACCTCCTAAACCCGAGCTCAATTCCTCAGGAAGAGGAAAAACCTCCTAAACCCGAGCTTAAAGCATTACCACCATCCCTGAAATATGCATTTCTGGGAGAAGGTGATACTTTTCCGGTGATCATAAGCTCTGCTTTAAATCCCCTGGAAGAAGAAGCGCTACTTCAAGTGCTAAGGACACACAAGACAACTCTTGGGTGGTCCATAAGTGACCTTAAGGGCATCAGCCCAGCAAGATGCATGCACAAGATCCTATTGGAGGATGATGCTAAGCCAGTGGTTCAACCACAGAGGCAGCTAAATCTAGCAATGAAGGAAGTGGTGCAGAAAGAGGTCACCAAGTTACTGGAGGCTGGGATTATTTATCCTATTTCTGATAGCCCCTGGGTGAGCCCTTTCCAAGTTGTCCCTAAAAAGGAAGGCATGACAGTGGTTCATAATGAAAAAAATGAACTGGTTCCTACAAGAACAGTTACAGGGTGGCGCATGTGTATTGACTATAGAAGGCTCAATACAGCCACCAGAAAGGATCATTTTCCTTTACCATTCATAGACCAGATGCTAGAAAGACTAACAGGTCATGATTATTACTGCTTTTTGGATAGATATTCAGGCTACAATCAAATTGCAGTAGATCCCCAGGATCAAGAGAAAACAGCATTCACATGTCCATCTGGAGTATTCGCCTATAGAAGGATGCCATTTGGGCTGTGTAATGCACCTGCAACCTTTCAGAGATGCATGCTCTCTATTTTCTCTGATATTATGGAAAAATTTTTGGAAGTCTTCATGGATGACTTCTCAGTATATGGAGACTCATTCAGCTCCTGTCTTGATCACCTGACACTGGTTCTGAAAAGATGCCAAGAGACTAACCTGGTTTTAAACTGGGAAAAATGTCACTTTATGGTGACTGAAGGGATTGTCCTTGGGCACAGGATTTCGAACAAGGGAATACAGGTGGATCAAGCTAAGGTAGAGGTAATTGAAAAATTACCACCACCTATCAATGTTAAGGCAATCAGAAGCTTTCTGGGGCATGCAGGATTCTATAGGAGGTTTATAAAGGATTTTTCAAAAATTGCAAAACCTCTGAGCAATCTGCTAGCTGTTGACACGCCATTTATGTTTGACACAGAGTGTCTGCAGGCGTTTGAAACTCTGAAAGCTAAGCTGGTCACAACACCCGTTATTTCTATACCAGACTGGACATTACCATTTGAACTAATGTATGATGCCAGAGACCATGCCATTGGTGCAGTACTGGGACAGAGGCATAACAAGCTTCTGCATGTCATTTATTATGCTAGCTGTATTTTAAATGATGCCCAGAAAAATTACACAATCACAGAAAAAGAGCTGCTTGCAGTGGTTTATGCCATTGACAAGTTTAGATCATACTTAGTAGGATCAAAAGTGATTGTGTACATTGACCATGCTGCTCTTAAATATCTACTCACAAAGCAGGATTCAAAGCCCAGGCTCATAAGATGGGTGTTGCTTCTGCAAGAGTTTGATATAGAAATAAGAGACAGAAAAGGGACAGAGAATCAAGTAGCTGATCACCTGTCCCGGATAGAACCAGTAGCAGGAGCATCCCTCCCTCCTACTGAGATCTCTGAAACCTTTCCGGATGAGCAATTGTTTGCTATTCAGGAAGCTCTATGGTTTGCAGACATTGCAAACTATAAGACACAAGGTTCTCCTACTGTAACCATGGAGAGGAAGCATGAAAAGCTTCTCTCACAGCAGAGTCAACCAAAGCCCCCACAGTCAAACTCTAAGTTTGGTGTTGGAAGGCCACAACCAAACTCTAAGTTTGGTGTTAGGAGGTCCCAACATTGCTCTGAATATCTGTGAGGCTCCATGAGAGCTCACTGTCAAGCTATTGACACTAAAGAAGCGCTTGTTGGGAGGCAACCCAATGTTATTTAATTATTTATTTTCTATTGTTATGTTATTTTTTTTAGGTTGATGATCATGTGGAGTCACAAAAACTACTGAAAAATTAAAAACAGGATGAAAAATAGTATTAAAAATAGCACACCCTGGAGGAGGAGCATTCTGGCATTTAAACGCCAGAAACCAGCATCTATCTAGCATTTAATGCAGAAACAAGCATCAACCTAGCGTTAAACGCCAGAAACAGGCTACATTTGGGCGTTTAACGCCAGAAACAGGTAGCAGTCTAGCGTTAAACGCCAGGATTGTATACAGAGGGTGTTTTACACGCCTAATTGGAGCAGGGATGTTAAGTCCTTGATCCCTCTGGATCTGTGGACCTCACAGGATCTTCACCTACCCCACCTCTTCTTCTCTCCTCTTCACACCTTTTCATAACACTCTTCCCCAAAATAACCTCCACCAATCACCTCCATTACTCCTCCAAACCCACCTACACCCACCCACTCAAATTCAAACCATTCACACACCTCCATCTTCTCCATCTCTTCTTCTTCTCATCCTTTCTTTCTTCTTTTGCTCGAGGACGAGCAAACCTTTTAAGTTGGGTGTGGTAAAAGCATTGCTTTTTGTTTTTCCATAACCACTAATACCTCAAGGGATGCACTTCTCTCCACAAAACTATTAGGAGCAAATCAATACTTCCCTAGGAGAGTTAAGTTCCAACATGGGACAACTAAGGATGGAGCATCAAGAGCATTCCATCATCCTCCATGAGATTAGAGAAGATCAAAGAGCTATGAGGGAGGAGCAATAAAGACAAGGAAGAGACATAAAGGAGCTCAAGAGCACCATTGGTTCTTCAAGAAGAGGAAGACGTCACCCTCACTAAGGTGGACCCGTTCCTTAATCTCCTTGTTCTTATTTTCCTGTTTTTCATTTACTATACTTTATGTTTATTTATGTTTGGGTCTTATTACATGATCAATAGTATCTAAGTGTCTATGTCTTAAAGATATGAATGTCCTATGAATCCATTACCTTTCTTAAATGAAAAATGTTTTCTGAAAATGAAAAAGAAGTACATGAATTTTGAATTTTAAAATAGTTTAATTATTTTGATGTGGTGGCAATACTTTTTGTTTTCTGAATGAATGCTTGAACAGTGCATATGTCTTTTGAATTTGTTGTTTATGAATGTTAAAATTGTTGGCTCTTAAAAGAAAGATGAAAAAGGAGAAATGTTATTTGATAATCTGAAAAATCATAAAAATGATTCTTGAAGCAAGAAAAAGCAGTGAAGAACAAAGCTTGCAAAAAAAATGCGAAAGAAAAAAAAAAGAGAGAGCTAGAAAAGTAAAAGCAAGCAGAAAAAGCCAAAAGCTCTTTAAACCAAATGGCAAGAGCAAAAATCCAATAGCCCTTAAAACCAAAAGGCAAGGGCAATAAAAAGGATCCAAGGCTTTGAGCATCAGTGGATAGGAGGGCCTAAAGGAATAAAATCCTGGCCTAAGCGGCTAAACCAAGCTGTCCCTAACCATGTGCTTGTGGCGTGAAGGTGTCAAGTGAAAACTTGAGACTGAGTGGTTAAAGTCGAGGTCCAAAGCAAAAACAGAGTGTGCTTAAGAACCCTGGACACCTCTAATTAGGGACTTTCGCAAAGCTGAGTCACAATCTGAAAAGGTTCACCCAGTTATGTGTTTGTGGCATGTATGTATCCGGTGGTAATACTGGTAAACAGAGTGCTTAGGGCCACGGCCAAGACTCATAAAGTAGCTGTGTTCAGGAATCAACATACTGAACTAGGAAAGTCAATAACACTATCTGAATTCTAAATTCCTATAGATGCCAATCATTCTAAACTTCAAAGGATGAAGTGAGATGCCAAAACTGTTCAGAAGCAAAAAAGCTAATAGCCCCGCTCATCTAATTAATACTGATCTTCACAGATGTTTTTGGAATTCAATGTATATTCTCTTCTTTTTATCCTATTTGATTTTCAGTTGCTTGGGGACAAGCAACAATTTAAGTTTGGTGTTGTGATGAGCGGATAATTTATACGCTTTTTGGCATTGTTTTTAGTATGTTTTTAGTATGATTTGGTTAGTTTTTATTATATTTTTATTATTTTTTAAATAAAAATCATATTTCTTGACTTTACTATGAGTTTGTGTATTTTTCTGTAATTTCAGGTATTTTTTGGCTGAAATTGAGGGAGCTAAGCAAAAATCTTATTCAGGCTGAAAAAGGACTGCAGATGCTGTTGGATTCTGACCTCCCTACACTCAAAATGGATTTTCTGGAGCTACAGAAGTCCAAATGGCGCGCTCTCAATTGCGTTGGAAAGTAGTCATACAGGGCTTTCCATCAATATATAATAGTCCATACTTTTCTCAAGGATATACGACGTAAACTGGCGTTCAACGCCAGTTCCATGTTGTAGTCTGGCGTCAAACGCCAGAAACAGGTTACAAATTGGAGTTGAACGCCAGAAACAGGTTACAACCTGGCGTTCAACTCCAAAAACAGCCTAGGCACGTGAGAAGCTTAAGTATCAGCCCCAGCACACATCAAGTGGGCCCCAGAAGTGGATTTCTGCACCAATTATCTTAGTTTATTCATTTTCTGTAAACCTAGGTTACTAGTTTAGTATTTAAACAACTTTTAGAGGTCTATTTCGCATCTCATGACATTTTTTATATCTGAACTTTGTACTCTTTAACGGCATGAGTCTCTAAACTCCATTGTTGGGGGTGAGGAGCTCTGCTGTGTCTCGATGAATTAATGCAATTATTTCTATTTTCTATTCAAACACGCTTGTTTCTATCTAAGATGTTCATTCGCACTTCAATATGATGAATGTGATGATCCATGACACTCATCACCATTCTCAATCTATGAACGCGTGCCTGACAACTACTCCCGTTCTACCTTCGATTGAATGAGTATCTCTTGGATTCCTTAGTCAGAATCTTCGTGGTATAAGCTAGAATCCATTGGCAGCATTCCTGAGAATCCGGAAAGTCTAAACCTTGTCTGTGGTATTCCGAGTATGATTCAGGGATTGAATGACTGTGACGAGCTTCAAAATCACAAGGGCTGGGCGTAGTGACAGACGCAAAAGGATCAATGGATCCTATTCCAGCATGAGTGGGAACCGACAGATGATTAGCCGTGCGGTGACAGTGCACCTAGACCTTTTTCACTGAGAGGACGGATGGTAGCCATTGACAACGGTGATCCACCAACACACAGCTTGCCATAGGAGGAACCTTGCGTGCATGAAGAAGAAGACAGGGAGAAAGCAGAGATTCAGAAGACAAAGCATCTCCAAAACTCCAACATATTCTCCATTACTGCAGAACAAATATTTAATCCATGCTCTTTTATTCTTCACAATTCATACTGATAATTATAATTGATTTTCTGACTAAGATCTACAAGATAACCATAGATTGCTTCAAACCAACAATCTCCGTGGGATTCGACCCTTACTCACGTAAGGTATTACTTGGACGACCCAGTGCACTTGCTGGTTAGTCTTGCGAATTTGTGAGAAATAGTAATATTGACATTGACATACACAAATTCGTAAACCACAGTGCCCCTACTCGAGCGTGGTCTTCCTTTTGAGGTCAAGTCCTTTTTTTAGGGTTTCGATCCTTCTTTGGAGAGGTCAGGCTCGAGCACTTCAGTTGATTCCGCTAAGGCATCTTGAATGTGAAGCGTTTTCCTTTACTCCTTTTAAATTGCGTCGTGCGTTGCACTTTTCCTGCTAGTGCTTCGTTCTCTTGTTCAAAAGGTGATCGTCTGGCGCGGCTTCGTTATTGTTTCAATCTCCCAACATTTATTGTCTCCTCCTTGTTACAGGTTTGTCTTCTTCCTCTCTCTTTTTCTTTTCCACGTCGTTCTTTTAGTGTCTAAGAAAGTTTTGATCTTGCTTGGAAAAAGTTTGAATCTTTCTGCTTTTTCTATGTCTGATTATTGCTACAATGTGTGCTCTGGGAGTTTCTTCGACTTTGTATGATCCTTTTTGCGTTTCCTAATAGTTGATGCTTTTAGGGATTTGCATGTTGTTACCATTTTTGATTTTGAAGCTTTTGGATTAATGAACTGTTTGATCCTAAAAAATATTGCGTCTTTGATGATTTCCACTTGACGTGTTTGATTTTGATAGTTCCCTTTACTGATAGGTTTGTAAAAAGATGGTAACTTTGATGACATTTTGTGGTTTATTTTCTTTTTTTCGAAGTGTCTTTGAAAAGGTTTTTCTTTTTTGTCTGGTAGATGTCGAGACGTAGACTTGTAGATTTTTCCTGAATCCTTACTCTGTTACTGCCTCCAAAGGATGCCCCTGGACCTTGGTGCGAGTCCTGGGGTCTCCTTTCGCTGTTGTATGAGTTGTATCCATATTTGTCTGAGCTGTTTAGATAGTAACCCTTTTTTCTTTTTCTTGCTGTAGGACTAGTTGACCATGTCTTCTCAAAAAAATATTGTCAAGACATCCAAAGTCCCCGAGGGAATGTCTGACTGGATGGACTCCCTCGTCCTGATGTGCATTTCAGTAGTTAATTCTGAGTACTATGTGGAGCTTAGAAAACATCACCAGATCTGTAGTAGTAGAGATCAAGAGAAGAACTATGAGTTGGTAGTGCCTTACTCCGATGAGAGGGTTTGTTTCGCTTCTCTGATCCAGGGGGAACGCCCCTTCTTTTATGCTTATGACTACTTTTTCAGCCAAATGACATTACCCTCCCTTTTACCTCCTTCGAGACCGATTTGTTGTGGTCGTGTAATATAGCTCCATCCCAACTCCATCCGAACTCATGGGAATTTATTAAGATCTTTCAGTTATTGTGCCAAGAACTAGATGTTAAGCCTTCTCAAACCCTCTTTCTTTATCGCTTTGTTTTGACTAAGCCTGGGATTTCTTCAAAAAAGAAAGCTTCTTGGATTTCTTTCCGATCTTCCCACGGGAAGAAAGTTTTTTCCATGTATGATGAGTCCTTTAGGGATTTTAAGAATTATTACTTTAAGTTTCGAGCTGTTGAAGGAGCTCAGCCGTTTTTCTTGGAGTCAAATAATGAACATGCCTTCCCCTTATGTTGGCAAAAGAATGTTGTAGTTTCTAGATATTCGTGGGAGATGCTGGATGAGGTCAAACAGGCCTTTGTGAATGTGTTGGAGGAGAATTGGGGGCAACCTCCTCATCTCGATACTAAGAGGTTTTTAGGGGATCCCTCACTTCTCCGAGCTGAGCTAGGTAGTGGTCGACTTCTTTTTACTTGTTTGTCTTTGTTAATTTTGTTCTTTTTTTTCCGATTTGTAACTTGTCTTTTGCTATGTTTTTTCGGAGATGACTAAGAATAATGATTCCACGAAGGCCTTTAAGAAGGCGAGGAAAGCTACAGCTGCCCAGAACATCTCGGCTAAGGCTGCTGGGGAAGGATCTTCTTAGGTTCCTCCTAAAAAGCCGATCTTGAGTACTTCTGGGCCAAGGAGAGTGATTCCTACTCCTCACGTCCATTTGGTTGATCCTCCCCAAACTTTTGCTGCTACCTCTTCTCCTACTTCTGGTACTCCTCCAAAAATACAGAGGACTGTTGAACCCTTTGACCTTGATGCCCCTGACTTTGATGCTATGGGGTTTGTTGACAACCAAATCGCTCCTTACGGCCAACTTCCTATGGAGGACGTGTCCATTCTTCACCATCTGGACTTTATTACCTGGAGTAGCGTGAAGATGGCACACATAGGTGTAGCCATGTTCCGAACTGCTCAGGATATCCCAACTCATGCAACGAAGGCTTTTATGGAGGAGGCCAAGTTGGAATTTGACAGGATCAAAAGGGTGAAGGATGAGTTAGATGCCAGAGTGATCAAGTTGGAGCTTGACTTGGAGAATGAGAGGGCTCGGGCTACTACGGCTGTGGCTTCTGCAAATCTGGCTGAGGAGATGGCGCAGAAGCATAAGGAGAGCTATGTTCAGGCTTATGGTGAGATGATAGAGCTTAAGGAAAGGTTGGACTCTGCTCGGGCTGATTATGCCGAGCTCCAGGGCCATCTCGTGGGTAGTGTGACTTTTGCCTATGAGAATTTGAAAGATCAGGTCCGAGTTCTTGCTCCCGATCTCGACTTGTCTCTCTTCAGTTTGGACAATATCGTGGAGAATGGGAAGATCGTCCCTGCCCCAGATGAAGATGATGATGATGTAGATCCACCTCTTGTGCCATCCACTAAAGCTTCTGTTGCGCCAACTTCCCCAACTCCTGCACCTGAGGTCAGCTGTCCCGAGTCTGACCCTGATGTTCAAATTCTGAACCAGCCGGATGGGACTGTTGATTCTGTCCCTCTCGCGGCTCGTCCTCCTTCTGCTCGAGATGCCGCCACTGGAGAATCTTTGAATCCTTTGTAGTTTTTTGCTTTGGTATCTTATGGCTCGGTTTTTGGGTCTTTGAAACTTTAGATTTTTGTAATTTGTGTTTTGTTTGACTGTGACTTTGTAGTTGCTTTTCGCCTAGCAACTTTATTTAGAAAAACAAATGCTTTTGAACTCTTTAGGTCGAACTTCGGATGGCCTTCTGAGTGTTAATTAGAGTAGCTTTGTTTCTTCATGATATGGTTGTTTGCAACTTTTTGGCACTTCTAGGAATCTTTGGAGTGTTGGAGTCTTGCTTTCCGACCTCTTTTGATTGCCTTCGCGCTTTATTTCCTGCTTTATTCGAAGCTAATTTTGTTCGACTATTCTTTCTAGCATTCTTGATAGAACACTTGTAGATTGATTTTATTGAGGTCATGGCTTTCTGGGTCAAGCTTGTGTCCCTTATAGCGCATGCCTTCTGTCGGTCGACTTTTTTTTGCGAGTTACTTTTAGTAATCCATCTTTAATTTGGACCTCGCCGGATCTTTTTTTTATGTATGTACTTTTTATAACTCTATAGCTTTAACTGTCTTGGGCCGACATCTTCATATCGGTCCCTTCTAAGTTATTTCTGGTAATCCATTTTTGGGCAGGGCTGGCTAGGCCTCTTGCCATGGATTACTTTTTTATAACTTTTTGTCGTTTTGGTCAGTCTGGTCCGACTTCTTCATGTCGATTCGTCCCAAGTTATAGCAATTCATTTTTTCTCAAACCTCGTCAGGCCTCTTTCTATGGATTGCTTTTTATAACTTTTTGTTACTTTGGTCGATTGGTCCGACTTCTTTATGTCATTCCATTCTTAAGTTATTAGTAATCCATTTTTTAGTCAGGGCTGGCCAGGCCTCAGCTTATGGATTACTTATTTATAACTTTGTCAATTTTATCGTGATCGGACGATAAGTTTGATCATCATCTTGCCGACCTGTAGCTTTGTCTTGATCGAGCAGTGAATTTGGTTTTCACTTTGTCGACCCTTGTTCGAAATCAAACGATGAATTCGGTTTTCATCGTGGTCGGGCGATGAATTTGTTTTTCACCTTGCCGACCTGTAGAAAGGCTTTATAGAAGAAATCTAAAAAGTTTTATTCCAAATAGAGAGTAGACAAATAGGAAAAATATATATATATGGGTGTTTACCCTTCAAAGTCAGGGAGTTTATAGATCTTGGCTTGGTGCCTTGTTAAAAAACCTTCTCAGGAAAAAGAGTGCACCTTGACCAAAGATCTTTATTACCTGCTAACTATAATACCTTCTTAGGTTGCAGGCGTGCCATGACCTTGGTAGCTCTCGCCCTTCGAGTTCGGACAGCCTGTAGTAGCTTTTTCCGAGTACCTCTATCACTTAGTAAGGTCATTTCCAGTTAGCTGCTAGCTTCCCCTCTCCTGGTCGACTTGTTCCGATAACATTTCGGATTAGGATGAGGTCGTTGTTGGCAAAATTTCACTGTACTACCTTCTGGTTGTATCTTGAGGCCATTCGACGTTTTAACGCTTCCTCCTTGATCCGAGCTTTTTCTCGGATTTCTAGAAGTAGGTCGAGCTCTTCCTTTTAAAGTTGGGAGTTGGCCTCTTCAATGTAGTGGATCGTTCTGGGGGACCCTTCTTCGACTTCCACTGGGATCATGGCCTCCATTCCGTAAGCTAATTGGAAGGGTGATTCCCTTGTCGTGGAGTGTGGAGTTGTCCGATATGCCCATAGGACTTGTGGGAGTTCTTCAGCCCAGGCTTCCTTTGCATCATGTAATCTCCATTTTAGCCCGGCTAATATGACTTTATTGGCGGCTTCTGCCTGTCCATTAGCCTGGGGGTGTTCTACAGAAGTGAATTGGTATTTTATTTTCAAGTCGGCCACCAATTTTCTAAAGCCTGCGTCTGTGAATTGAGTGCCATTGTCTGTAGTAATGGAGTAAGGAACTCCAAACCATGTGACAATATTTCTATATAGGAATTTTTGACTTCTTTGAGCAGTGGCGTTAGCTAGGGTTCTGCCTCAATCTATTTTGTGAAATAGTCTACCCCTACGATGAGGAACTTGACCTGTCCTGATCCTTAGGGGAAGGGCCCAAGGAGGTCGAGTCCCCATTTTGCAAATGGCCTGGGTGAGGTTACACTGATGAGTTCCTCTGGTGGGGAGATGTTGAAATTAGCATGTTTATGACATGGTGGACATGTCTTTACGAACTCTGTTGCTTCCTTTTGCATAGTCGGCCAATAGAATCCAGCTCGGAGTACTTTTTTGGCGAGAGCTCATGCTCCGAGATGGTTGCCACAGATGCCATTGTGTACTTCTTCTAAAACTTCCTTTGTGTTGGAAGTCGGCACACATTTTAACAGTGGTATTGAAATCCCTCTCTTGTATAGAGTATTGTTTATGATGGTGTAGTATTGTGCCTCCCGTTTTAACCTCTTCGCGTCCTTCTTATCTGTAGGGAGTGTTTCTTTTTTGAGGTAGTTAACTATGGGAGTCATCCATCCTTGATCCAGACCTGTTATGGCTAGGACCTTTTCTTCTTCCGAGATTGACAAGTTCTGCAGTATTTCCTGGATGAGGCTTCTATTGTTGCCCCCTGGTTTGGTACTGGCTAGTTTTGAAAGTGCATCAGCTCAAGAATTCTATTCTCGAGGTATGTGGTGGACCTCATATTCTCCGAGTTCTCCGAGCTGTTCCCTGGTTTTGTCCAAGTACTTTTTCATGGTGGGATCCTTGGCTTGGTAGCTCCCTGCTATTTGTGAGGTGACTACTTGTGAGTCACTGAAGATGATAAGCTTTTGAGCTCCAACCTCCTTAGCCAACTTCAAACCAGCTAGTGCCTCATATTCGGCCTGGTTGTTTGAAGCAGGGAACCCGAATTTGAGGGAAAGTTCGATTGGGGTTCCCTGATCACTTTCGATTATCACACCCGCGCCACTTCTGGTTTTGTTTGAAGAGCCGTCTACGTAGAGATTCCATTCTGTGGGAATTCCCGGAGTTTCAGTGTACTTAGCAATGAAATCGGCCAAATATTGGGACTTGATGGCTGTCCGAGATTCATATTGAAGGTCAAACTCAGATAGCTCGATTGCCCACTGTAAAATTCTTTCGGCTAAATCTGTTTTCTGTAGAATACCTTTTATGGGCTGGTTAGTCCGGACTTTGATCGTGTTGGCTTGAAAATATGGTTGAAGTCGTCGAGAAGTTAGTATAAGAGCGTAGGCAAACTTTTCTATCTTTTGATAGTTTATTTTGGCCCCTTGCAGGGCTTTGTTGATGAAATAAATGGGCTGTTGTCCACTTTCATCTTCTCTAACTAGCACTGAGGCCATTGCTCGATTTCCTACTGCGAGGTACAGTACGAGTGGTTCTCCTTCCCGTGGTCAAGTTAGAATAGGCGGTCGTCCCAGAAACTTTTTGAAATCCTGGAAAGCCTGTTCGCACTCCGTTATCCATTCAAACTTCTTTCCTTTCCTTAGAGTGGCATAGAATGGGAGGGATCTTATGGCTGACCTGGCTAAAAATCTGGACAAGGCTGTCAGTCTTCCGTTGAGTTGTTGTACCTCTTTAACACAGGTTGGACTTTTCATGTCGAGCATAGCCCGGCATTTATCTGGATTCGCCTCAATTCCTCGTTGTGTTAGCATAAAACCCAAGAATTTGCCATCTTCTACTGCAAAGGTGCACTTTGCAGGGTTGAGTCGCATGTCATGCTTTCTGAGGGTATCAAATAGTTGGGCAAGTTTGGACAATAATGTCTCCTCGCCTCGTGTTTTCACCAACATGTCGTCCACGTATACCTCCATGAGTTTTCCGATATGGTCTGTGAAGACCTTGTTCATCAATCTCTGGTAGGTAGATCCTGCATTTTTGAGTCCGAATGGCATGACGACATAGCAGTAGTTTGCTTTAGGAGTTAGGAATGAGGTTTTTTTCTGATCAGGTGGATACATTGGGATTTGATTGTATCGGGAATAAGTGTCCATGAACGAGAGGTATTTATATCCGGAGGAGGCATCCACTAGAGTGTCGATATTTGGAAGTGGATAAGGATCTTTTGGGTAAGCTTTTATTCAGGTCGGTATAATCAGTGCACATCTACCATTTTCCATTTGACTTTTTCACCAAGACAACATTGGCTAGCCATATGGGGTACTTGACTTCTCTTATGAATCCTGCCTCCAGTAGAGCTTGTACCTGTTCTTCTACAGCTTGGGATCTTTCCAGTCCGAGCTTCCTATGCTTCTGTTGCACTGGCCGAGATCCTGGGTATACTGCCAGTTTATGGCACATTAGCTTGGGGTCTTTGATAAACCACTAGTTTATGGTTTATCTTGTGTTTAATTGAGTGGTTTCATCAAGTCTTTACCTACTTATTCATATGATTTGCATGATTTTATAATCCCTTCCTAGTTTTGTTTCATGGTTGAAAACTTGCTTCCTAGAGATCTTTAAATTGTATATTTTACTTCTCCTTTATACCATTCAATGCCATGATCCGTGTGTTAAGTGTTTCAAGCTTTATAGGGCAGGAATGGCTTAGAGAATGGAGAGGAAGCCTGCAAAAATGGAAGGAACACAAGAAACCAAGGAGATAACCAGCGAGCACTGATGCGCACGCATGGCTCACGCGAGCGCGCAGAATGAAGAAATTTACAGCGACGCGTGCGCGTGCTTGACCCGTACACGTGGATTGGAGTCTGCATAAAAGACGCGCACGTGTGACGATGCGTACGCGTGACAAGGAAATTTGCCAAATGACGCGCACGCGTGACTGACGCGTACGCGTGACCTGCGCGATCTGCAGAAATAAGAGAAAATACTGGGGGCGATTTCGGGCCGAGTTTTGACCCAGTTTTTGGCCCAGAAAACACATATTAGAGGCTATAAAGAGGGGGGTCGACTCATTCATTGGACACAACTTTCATATTCACAATTTTAGGTTTTAGATGTAGTTTCTAGAGAGAGATGCTCTCTCCTCTCTCTTAGGTTTTAGGATTTAGGATTTCTCTTAGTTTATGGTTCATTCCTTCTCAATTCCAGGTTCAATGTTCCTTAATTTAGTTTCTTTTCTACTTTTAATTGTCTTAGTATTCTACTTTATCTATTTTCCCTTATTGATTACTTATGTTGCCAAATTGGTTTATGGATTCCTATGTTTAATTTGATTTTCTATTTAATATAACTCGAGGTATTTCAGATTTATGATTGCTTTCTTCTACTTATGATATAAATAATTTAGATTTTTCCCATTTTCTTTGGTTGAGTAATTGGTGACACTTGAGTTATCAAACTCAGCTGTTGATTGAAAATTGGAATTTGCTGATTGATTTGGAGCCCTCTAAAGCTAGTCTTTCCACAGGAGTTTACTAGGACTTGAGGAATCAAATTGATTAGTCCACTTGACTTTCCTTTATTTAGTAAGGGTTAACTAAGTGGGAGCAATAAACAATTCTCATCACACCTGATAAGGATAACTAGGATGTGATTTCCAGTTCTTATACCTTGCAATGGTTTTCATGATAATTAATTTATTTTATTGCCAGTTTATTTTCCTGTTCATTATTCAAAAATCCCAAAAAGATAATCTTCCATAACTAATAATAAATCACACCTCCCTGCAATTTCTTGAGAGACGACCCGAGGTTTCAATACTTCGGTTATCAATTTTATTGGGTTTTGTTACTTGTGACAACCAAACTTTTGTACGAAAGGATTCCTTGCTGGTTTAGAAACTATACTTACAATGTGATTATTTCTATGAAATTCTCTACTAGCAGAAGTCCGTTCGTTCAGTCTATGTCCGGTATGTCTGCAGCCCTCCATGCGAATAGGTCGACATTATCCCTTAGGAGTTGTATCAAGGGTTTCTTTACGTCCTCATTTAAGGTTGCCCTGATATTTGTTGTTTTGTCCTGGTCATCTCCGATTTGGACTTCTTCGATCTCACCTTCAGGTTGTGGACGGAGTTCCTCCCGACCTCGAACTCCCCCGAGTTCGATGGTGTGAATTTCTTCCCATTTGCCTCTGAGGTTCAGACTTTCATTGGTACAGCGTCGCGCTATCTTCTGATCTCCTTTTATCGTAGCAATTCCTTCTGGAGTTGGGAATTTTATGCATAGATGCGGAGTTGAAACTACGGCTGCGAGCTGATTCAATGTTGCCCGACCTATCAGGGCGTTGTAGGCTAAACTTACGTCGACTACAATGTAGTCTATGTTGAGTGTCCTTGATCAGGTTCCTTTTCCGAAGGTTGTCTGTAGTGAGACGTATCCAAGTGGTTGTATTGGAGTGTCTCATAGTCCAAACAAGCTGTTCGAATATGCTCTAAGTTCTTTCTCCTGTAGGCTGAGTTTATCGAAGGCGAGTTTAAACAAGATATCCGCCGAGCTTCCTTGGTCTACCAGTGTGCGGTGGAGATTTGCATTGGCCAATATGATAGTGATGACCATAGGACCGTCATGTCCTGGGATGATACCTGCTACGTTTTCTTGGGTGAAAGTGATTGTAGGGAGGTCGGGTGATTCTTGTCCTCCCTCGACATGATATATTTCTTTGAGGTGCCTTTTGCGAGATGATTTTGAGATTCTCCTCCTGCGAATCCTCCGTTTATCATGTGAACGTGTCTCTCTGGGGTGTGAGGTGGTCGCTCTCTTCGTCCGACCTCTTCATCTCTTCTTCTTTTTCAAGGCTTATCCAATTTGTTGGCTAAATAAAGATCTAGTCGTCCTTCTCTTACCAATTTCTCAATAACATTTTTCAAGTCGAAGCACTCATTGTAGGATGTCCATAGATTCGGTGATATTCACAGTATTCTGTCCGATTTCCTCCTCCTTTCTTGCTTTTGAGTGGACGAGGTGGTGGTATCTTTTCAGTATGGCATACTTCTCGGTAAACATCCACAAGAGACACCTTGAGAGGAGTATAGTTATTATATTTTTTAAGCTTTTCGCCGTATTGATCTTCTTTTTTCTTGGACTCTTTTTCCTTGTCCCGGGAGGAGTAAGAGAATCCGGATTTTGAGGTTTCTCCTAGCCGAGAGTTTTCCTCCATGTTGATGTACTTCTCAACTCGTTCTTGCACTTCATTTAGAGATGTTGGATGTTTCTTTGATATGGAGTGACTAAAAGGTCCTTCTCGCAGGCCATTGATGAGACCCATAATGGCTGCTTCCGTTGGTAGACTTTGTATGTCCAGGCATGCTTTGTTGAACCTCTTCATGTAACTGCGAAGACTCTCCCAATCTCCTTGCTTGATCCCTAGTAGGCTTGGGGCATGTTTGTCTTTATCCTTCTGGATGGAAAATCTGGCAAAAAATTTCTTGGCCAGGTCATCGAAACTTATGATGGATCTAGGGGGCAGAGTGTTAAACAATTTTATTGTTGTCTTTGTTAGGGTTGTTGGGAAGGCTTTGCATGGAATGGCGTTCGAGGCATCCGTGAGATACATTCTAATTCTGAAATTGCTGAGATGATGGCTGGGATCCGATGTGATGTCGTATGGAGTCATGTTAGGAGCTTTGAAGTCTTTTAGGACTTTGGCCTTCAAGATCACTTTGGTGAAAGGATCTTGATCTTTGTAAGAGCTGCCTTCAGGATCAGGTTGGATGGTTTTTGTTTTAAAGTCGGCTTCGAGCTTCAAGAGCTTGTCCTCTAACTCTCGACGTCGCCTAGTTTCTCTCCGAAGGTCCCTCTCGGCTTCCCGTTGATGTTCAGCTTCTTTTTCGAGCTGTTTGAGGCGATCTTGTTGAGCTTGAAGTGCCTCCATGATTTCCGAACTTGGAAAATTCTTGTCTTTGTTTGGTTGAGAAGTATCCTTTGGTGTGGTGTCTGCGCTCTTGTGCGGCGTCCTGTTTTCTAGATCAGAGTCATGGTCGTTGTCAAGGTTGTCCACCATGATGGTGGGATGACTTCCAGGTTCCCTGGCAACGGCGCCAATGTTCCGAGGGTTACCTGAAACTGTAGGTCGATCTCGGATGAGATCTTCTGTACTGGTCGGAATTGTTATGTCCGACTTGTTGGACTTGTTGGTGATGCTAATCATTCGTTACCGCAGGGTGGTGGTACCTGCAAGGGACTCCGATACTTAAGTTAGCAAGGGTATTAACCAGGTTTTTTTAGTAGAATCAGAGTATTGAGTTATACCTGGTTGCTCCAGTGTATTTATAATGGTGTGGAGTGACCTTTCTGGGGATAAGATAGTTTATCTTATCTTATCTTTGAGTGAAGTCATCTTATCTTTAAGGAAACGCCCTTATCTCTCTAGGCTTGGGCTGCCTTTAGATTTGGGTCGTGTTCCTCCGTTTGGGCCCTTTTTGGGCTTCTCCTTGGTGATTTGGCCAAACTCTTTAAGAAGAGGTCGGGTAATCCTGACCTGAAGAGGTCGGTCGACTTGTCTTCTATCAGACTGGGTCATACAGCTCGACCCAGGGCATGAACACCTCCCTTCTCTCTCTTCTCCTCTTTCATCGTCTCATTCCCTCCATACCCCATCTCTCAGCTCCTCTGTTTCCTGCGACAGTCAGCCACGCGTCCCCTGCTCCGGTGACTCAGCACCGCCGTGACCCCAACAATGGTAGTACCTGTACCACTGTGACTCTACTACCACCCATCTTCCCTTATCCCCACCCTTCACCAACGCAGGTTCCATTTATTCCCCCTCTCCCCTATTCCTTCTTTTGTTGATTTGAATTTCATCTTAATTCTGATTTTGGCAATTAGGAGAGGTTTAGATTAGCTAATTGATGGTTTATTGGATTGCAATTATTTGATTGCTGTTTTTCTGGTTAATGGCTGCTTAAATTGAAGTCAATTTCACTAAGTATATATTGTGTACACCATATGTTCGACAAAATGCCTGAATGAGATTTTTTGTTTAATTCATGTGTTTGTCCACCATTTGTCTTAAATTCTATACTCATTAGGCATTATAATTAAGAATTGTGAAAGTTTAGATGAATTTTCATGATATTTGCGATTGAGTTTCAAAAAATGCACTTGGTCACTACTTTGACTACTAACACTAATTTGGTTTAAAAAAATCAATTTTGATCTCTTATTTGGTGTAATGTTGATAAGTGCATATAACATTTAATTAAGTGAATTATGCGGAATTACTTATTCATCTTGGTTTTCAATTACACATAATCACATACCTAGTTACTTGTTCTTTAACCCTTTGCATGTTTTTGAGCGACTTGACTTGATTCTTATCAAGTTCGCCACTTTTGCAACAAGAATTTTGTCCATGTGATTACTTTCTTATTGTTGGTATGAATAAGTAGACCTCTCTATTCTTGAATTGGTTATTTTTGTTGTGCTATTTTCTATTAATCTTGAGCTTTCATTGCACAATTTCAATTTCCAAGATTTTCATAATTCAATTCACTTTAATTGTTTTAGCCTAAGTTGTTTATGCTTTAATTGTTACTCATTCCTTTATTTGCTACTTAGGCTACTTAATGGAGGAACACATTGCTCTTTCATGAATATACCACACTCTTAGAATGTTTTCCTCAATTAAGTGTCTATTTACTTTTATTGGCTCTAAATTTTCATTTTAATTAATTCCTTGGTGCACGAAATTGTGATCTCTGGTAATGGCTCCAAAAACTTGGTGCTCTAATCTCAATTCATAATTTGTTACAACTTCGATACAACTAACCAGCAAGTGCACTGGGTCGTCCAAGTAATACCTTACGTGAGTAAGGGTCGAATCCCACGGAGATTGTTGGTATGAAGCAAGCTATGGTCACCTTGTAAATCTCAGTCAGGCGGATATAAAATAGTAATGGGGTTTTCGAAATTTAATAATAAAAGAAGGATAGAAATACTTATGTAAATCATTGGTGAGAATTTCAGATAAGCGTATGGAGATGCATTCGTTCCTCTGAACCTCTGCTTTCCTGCTGTCTTCATCCAATCAGTCTTACTCCTTTCCATGGATGGCTTTATGCAAGGGCATCACCGTTGTCAGTGGCTACATCCCCTCTTCTTGTGAAAATGGTCCAAGATGCCCTGTCACGGCACGGCTAATCATCTGAGGTTCCCGATCATGCTGGAATAGGATTTACCCTCCTTTTGCGTCTGTCACTACGCCCAGCACTCGCGAGTTTGAAGCTCGTCACAGTCATTCAATCATTGAATCCTACTCGGAATACCACAGACAAGGTTTAGAGTTTTCGGATTCTCTTGAATGCCGCCATCATTCTAGCTTACACCACGAAGATTCTGATTAAGAGATCTAAGAGATACTCATTCAATCTAATGTAGAACGGAAGTGGTTGTCAGGCACGCGTTCATAGGGAATGATGATGATTGTCACGTTCATCACATTCAGGTTGAAGTGCGAATGAATATCTTAGAAGCGAAATAAGATGAATTGAATAGAAAACAGTAGTACTTTGCATTAATCTTTGAGGAACAGCAGAGCTCCACACCTTAATCTATGGAGTGTAGAAACTCTACCGTTAAAATTACATAAGTGAAAGGTCCAGGCATGGCCGAATGGCCAGCCCCCTCTGATCTAAGAACTAGGCGTCCAAAGATATCAAATACAATAGTAAAATGTCCTATTTATAATAAACTAGCTACTAGGGTTTACAGAAGTAAGTAATTGATGCATAAATCCACTTCCGGGGCCCACTTGGTGTGTGCTTGGGCTGAGCTTGAAGTCTATACGTGGAAAGGTCATTCTTGGAGTTGAACGCCAGCTTTTGTGCCAGTTTGGGCGTTGAACTCCACTTTGCAACTTGTTTCTGGCGCTGGACGCCAGAATTGGGCAGAGAGCTGGTGTTGAACGCCAGTTTTCGTCATCTAAACTTGGGCAAAGTATAAACTATTATATATTTCTGGAAAGCCCTGGATGTCTACTTTCCAATGCAATTGAAAGCGCGCCATTTTGAGTTCTGTAGCTCCAGAAAATTCATTTTGAGTGTAGGGAGGTCAGAATCCAACAGCATCAGCAGTCCTTCTTCAACCTCTGAATCTGATTTTTGCTCAAGTCCCTCAATATTAGCCAGAAAATACCTGAAATCACAGAAAAACACACAAACTCATAGTAAAGTCCAGAAATGTGAATTTAACATAAAAACTAATGAAAATATCCCTAAAAGTAACTAGATCCTACTAAAAATATACTAAAAACAATGCCAAAAAGCGTATAAATTATCCGCTCATCACAACACCAAACTTAAATTGTTGCTTGTCCCCAAGCAACTGAAAATCAAATAGGATAAAAAGAAGAGAATATACTATAAATTCCAAACTATCAATGAAACATAGCTTCAATCAGATGAGCGGGACTTGTAGCTTTTTGCCTCTTGAATAGTTTTGGCATCTCACTTTATCCATTGAGGTTCAGAATGATTGGCATCTATAGGAACTCAGAGTTCAGATAGTGTTATTGATTCTCCTAGTTCAGTATGATGATTCTTGAACACAGCTTCTTTATGAGTCTTGGCCGTGGCCCTAAGCACTTTGTTTTCCAGTATTACCACCGGATACATAAATGCCACAGACACATAATTGGGTGAACCTTTTCAGATTGTGACTCAGCTTTGCTAAAGTCCCCAATTAGAGGTGTCCAGGGTTCTTAAGCACACTCTTTTTTTGCTTTGGACCTTGATTTTAACCGCTCAGTCTCAAGTTTTCACTTGACACCTTCACGCCACAAGCACATGGTTAGGGACAGCTTGGTTTAGCCGCTTAGGCCAGGATTTTATTCCTTTAGGCCCTCCTATCCACTGATGCTCAAAGCCTTGGGATCCTTTTTATTTACCCTTGCCTTTTGGTTTTAAGGGTTATTGGCTTTTTGCTCTTGCCTCTTGGTTTTAAGAGCTTTTGGCTTTTTCTGCTTGCTTTTTCTTTTTCTTTCTATTTTTTTTTCGCCTAGTTTTTTTTCTTTTTTTCTGCAAGCTTTGTTCTTTGCTACTTTTTCTTGCTTCAAGAATCATTTTTATGATTTTTCAGATTATCAAATAACATGTCTCCTTGTCATCATTCTTTCAAGAGCCAACATATTTAACATTCTTAAACAACAACTTCAAAAGACATATGCACTGTTCAAGCATTCATTCAGAAAACAAGAAGCATTGTCACCACATCAATATAATTAAACTAAGTTCAAGGATAAATTTGAAACTCATGTACTTCTTGTTCTTTTGAATTAAAACATTTTTCATTTAAGAGAGGTGATGGATTCATAGGACATTCATAACTTTAAGACATAGTTACTAACTACTAATGATCATGTAATGAAGACACAAACATGGATAAGCACTTAACATAGAAACTGAAAAACAGAAAAAGTAAGAACAAGGAATGAGTCCACCTTAGTGATGGGTGCGTTTCTTTCTTGAGGAACCAATGATGTCCTTGAGCTCTTCTATGTCTCTTCCTTGTCTTTGTTGCTCCTCCCTCATTGCTTTTTGATCTTCTCTAATTTCATGAAGGATGATGGAGTGTTCTTGATGTTCCACCCTTAATTTTCCCATGTTGGAACTTAATTCTCCTAGGGAGGTGTTGATTTGCTCCCAAAAATTCTGTGGAGGCAAGTACATCCCTTGATGTATCTCAGGGATCTCTTGATTTGCAGCCACATGTTCTACCACTGAGCTATAGATCCTTTACATAATTGTTTCACCACACCAAACTTAGAATGTTGCTCGCCCTCGAGCAAAAGAAGAAGGGATAGATGAAGAAGAAGATGTGGAAAAAAACTAGGATTATGAGGAAGGAAGGTGGGGATCCTGTGGGGTTCACAGATCCTGAGATGATCCTGTGAGGTCCACAGATCTTAAGGTGTCAAGGCATTTACATCCATGCACCAATTTAGGCATGCAAAATGCCCTTGCACACAACTCTGGGCGTTCAGCGCCAGGTTGGTGCCCATTTTGGGCGTTCAACGCCCATTTGTTGCCCATTTCTGGCGTTGAACGCCAGAACCATGCTTGTTCTGGGCGTTCAGTGCCAGCTCTTCTCCAGGGTGCAATTCTGGCATTCAGCACCCAGATGCTGCCCATTTTGGGCGTTCAGCACCCAGATACTGCCCATTTTGGGCGTTCAGCGCCAGAACCATGTTTTGTTCTAGCATTAAACGCCAGGCAGGTGCTTCCTCCAGGGTGTGATTTTTCTTCTGCTGTTTTTGATTCTGTTTCTAAATTTTTCGTTTATTTTGTGATTCCACATGATCATGAACCTATAAAGACATATAACTAAGAAAAATATAGTTAGATAAATAAAAATTGGGTTGTCTCCCAACAAGTGCTTCTTTAATGTCAATAGCTTGACAGTGGGCTCTCATGGAGCCTCACAGATGTGCAGAGCTTTGTTGAGACCTCCCAACACCAAACTTAGAGTTTGGATATGGGGGTTTGACACCAAACTTAGAGTTTGGTTGTGGCCTCCCAACACCAAACTTAGAGTTTGACTGTGGGAACTTTGGTTGACTCTACTTTGAGAGAAGCTTTTTCTGCTTCCTCTCCATGGATGCAGAGAGAGATCCTTGAGTTGTAAACACAAGGTTGTCCTTATTTAATTGAAGGATCAATTCTCTTCTATCCACATCAATCACAGCTCTTGCTGTGGCTAGGAAAGGTCTTCCTAGGATGATGGGTTCATCCTCTTCCTTTCCAGTATCCAGGACTATGAAATCAGCAGGGATGTAAAGGACTTCAACCTTTACTAACACGCCCTCTACTTGTCCATAAGCCTGTTTTCTTGAATTGTCTGCCATCTCTAATGAGATTTTAGCAGCTTGCACCCCATAGATTCCCAGTTTCTCTATTACAGAGAGGGGCATGAGATTTATTCCTGAACCAAGGTCACACAGAGCCTTAAAGATCATGGTGCCTATGGTACAAGGTATTTAGAACTTTCCAGGATCCTGTTTCTTCTGAGGCAATGTCAGTTGATCCAGATCACTTAGTTCATTGGTGAACAAGGGAGGTTCATCTTCCCAAGTTTCAATACCAAATAATTTGGCATTTAGCTTCATGATTGCACCAAGGAACTTGGCAGCTTGCTCTTCAGTAACATCCTCATCCTCTTCAGAAGAGGAATACTCATCAGAGCTCATGAATGGCATAAGGAGGTTCAATGGAATCTCTATGGTCTCTAGATGAGTCTCAGATTTCTTTGGTTCCTCAAAGGGAAGCTCCTTATTGATCACTGGACGTCCCAGGAGGTCTTCCTCCTTGCGATTCGCGTCCTTCTCCTCTCTTGTGGGTTCGGCCATGGTAATTAATTCAATGGCCTTGCACTCTCCTTTTGGATTCTCTTCTGTATTGCTTGGGAGAGTACTAGGAGGGATTTCAGTGATCCTTTTACTCAGCTGGCCCACTTGTGCTTCCAAATTTCTAATGGAAGGCCTTGTTTCATTCATGAAAATCACAGTGGCCTTAGATAGATCAGAGACTAAATTTGCTAAGCTAGATAGATTCTGTTCAGAATTCTCTGTCTGTTGATGAGTGGATGATGAAAAAGGCTTGCTATTGCTAAACCTGTTTCTTCCACCATTATTAAAGGCTTGTTGAGGCTTTTGATCCTTCCATGAGAGATTTGGGTTATTTTTCCATGATGGATTGTAGGTGTTTCCATATGGTTCACCCATGTATTTTAACTCTGCTATTGCAGGGTTCTCAGGATCATAAGCTTCTTCTTCAGAAGATGCCTCTTGAGTACTGTTGGATGCAGCTTGCATTCCATTCAGACTCTGAGAAATCAATATGGCATTCAGAGTATCAATTTCAAGAACTCCCTTCTTCATAGGCGTCCCATTACTCACAGAATTCCTCTCAGAAGTGTACATAAACTGGTTATTAGCAACCATGTCAATGAGTTCTTGAGCTTCTGCAGGCGTTTTCTTTAGGTGAATGGATCCACCTGCAGAAGTATCCAATGACATCTTTGATAGCTCAGATAAACCATCATAGAATATATCCAGGATGGTCCATTCTGAAAGCATGTCAGAAGGACACTTTTTGGTTAGCTGCTTGTATCTTTCCCAAGCTTCATAGAGGGATTCACCTTCTTTCTGTCTGAAGGTTTGAACATCCACTCTAAGCTTGCTCAGCTTTTGAGGAGGAAAGAACTTGGCTAAGAAAGCCGTGACCAGCTTATCCCAAGAGTTCAGGCTGTCTTTGGGTTGAGAGTCCAACCACACTCTAGCTCTATCTCTTACAGCAAAAGGGAAAAGCATGAGCCTGTAGACTTCAGGATCTACTCCATTAGTCTTAACAGTATCACAGATCTACAAGAATTCAATTAAGAACTGAAAAGGATCTTCAGATGGAAGTCCATGAAACTTGCAGTTCTGCTGCATCAGAGAAACTAGCTGAGGTTTCAGCTCAAAATTGTTTGCTCCAATGGTAGGAATGGAGATGCTTCTTCCATGTAAACTGGAATTAGGTGCAGTAAAGTCACCAAGCATTCTCCTTGCATTATTGTTGTTGGGTTCGGCTGCCATCTCCTTTACTTGTTCGAAATTTTCAATAAGGTTGTCTCTGGATTGTTGTAATTTAGCTTCTCTGAGTTTTCTCTTCAGAGTCCTTTCAGGTTCTGGATCAGCTTCAATAAGAATGCCTTTTTCTTTGTCCCTGCTCATAAGAAAGAGAAGAGAAAAAGAAAAGAAGAGGAATCCTCTATGTCATAGTAAAGAGGTTCCTTATTGTTAGTAGAAGAAGAAAAGGAATAGGGGTGAAGAAGAATGAAGAATCCAAACACAAAGGTGATGATAGGAGCAGAGATGTGAGATGAAGAGAAGTGTTAGTAGATGAATAAATAAATAGAAGGGGATGAGAGGAGGAGAGAATTTTCGAAAATAATTTTTGAAAAAGAGTTAGTGATTTTCGAAAATAGCTTTTGAAAAAGGTTAGTAGTTTTTTCAAAAATTCAAATAAAAAATAAAATAATTAGTCTAATTAAAAAGAAATTTTGAAAAAGAGGGAAGATTTTTTCGAAAATTAGAGAGAGAGAGAGTTAGTTAGGTAGTTTTGAAAAAGGTAAGAAACAAACAAAAAGTTAGTTAGTTAGTCGAAACAAATTTTGCAATCATTTTTTTGAAAAAGGTAAGATAAGAAGATATTTTTGAAAAGATATGATAGAAATTAGTTTTTGAAAAAGATTTGATTTTTAAAATCTCAATTAATGACTTGATTCATAAGAGATCAAAAGATATGATTCTAGAACTTAAAGTTTGAATCTTTCTTAACAAGTAAGTAACAAACTTAAAATTTTTGAATCAAAACATTAATTGATGATGTTATTTTCGAAAATATGATGTAAAATTAAGAAAAATATTTTTGAAAAATATTTTTGAAATTTTCAAAAATAACTAAAAAAATTGAAAAAAGATTTGATTTTTGAAAAAGATTTTGAAAAAGATAAGATTTTTTTAAATTGAAAATTTGATTTGACTCATAAAAACAACTAGATTTTAAAAATTTTTGAAAAAGTCAAATCTAATTTTCGAAATTTTGAGAAAAAGGGAAAGATATTTTTTTGATTTTTGAATTTTTATGATGAGAGAGAAAAACAAGAAAAATGCTCAATGCATGGAAATTTTGGATCAAAACAATGAATGCATGCAAGAATGCTATGAATGTCAAGATGAACACCAAGAACACTTTGAATGTCATGATGAACATCAAGACTTAATTTTGAAAATTTTTATATGCAAAGAAAACATGCAAGACACAAAACTTAGAAATCTTTCATGTTTAGACTCTATGAATGCAAGAATGCATATGAAAAACAAGAAAAGACACAAAACATGAAAACATCAAGATCAAACAAGAAGACTTACCAAGAACAACTTGAAGATCATGAAGAACACTATGAATGCATGAATTTTTCGAAAAATGCAAGATGAATATGCAATTGACACCAAACTTATAACATGACACATGACTCAAACAAGAAACACAAAAAATATTTTTTTGATTTTTATGATTTTCTAAATTTTTTTTTTCTTTTAATTTTTTCGAAAATCATTTTGAAAAAGAAAAATAAGGATTCCAAAATTTTTAATATGAATTCCAGGAATCTTATGCTCTTTAGTCTAAAGCTCCCATCAAAGGGTCAGGCATGGCTTAATAGCCAGCCAAGCTTTAGTATGTAACTCAGACATGACACGCCTAACATGCCCTACAGTCGTGGCTTTACAGCCAACCAGGCTTCAACATGCTTTATGAAACACTAGAATTCATTCTTAAAAATTTTGAAGAAAAATATATTTTTGAAAACATTTTTATTTTAAGATTTTTTTTTTCGAAAACAAAGGAGAAATTTTTGAAAAATTTTTGAAAAATTTTTGAAAACAAAACAAAAAGAAAATTACCTAATCTGAGCAACAGGATGAACCGTCAGTTGTCCAAACTCGAACAATCCCCGGCAACGGCGCCAAAAACTTGGTGCACGAAATTGTGATCTCTGGTAATGGCTCCAAAAATTTGGTGCTCTAATCTCAATTCATAATTTGTCACAACTTTGATACAACTAACCAGCAAGTGCACTGGGTCGTCCAAGTAATACCTTACGTGAGTAAGGGTCGAATCCCACGGAGATTGTTGGTATGAAGCATGCTATGGTCACCTTGTAAATCTCAATCAGGCGGATATAAAATAGTAATGGGGTTTTCGAAATTTAATAATAAAAGAAGGATAGAAATACTTATGTAAATCATTGGTGAGAATTTCAGATAAGCGTATGGAGATGCATTCGTTCCTCTGAACCTCTGCTTTCCTGCTGTCTTCATCCAATCAGTCTTACTCCTTTCCATGGCTGGCTTTATGCAAGGGCATCACCGTTGTCAGTGGCTACATCCCCTCCTCTTGTGAAAATGGTCCAAGATGCCCTGTCACGGCACGGCTAATCATCTGAGGTTCCCGATCATGCTGGAATAGGATTTACCCTCCTTCTGCGTCTGTCACTACGCCCAACACTCGCGAGTTTGAAGCTCGTCACAGTCATTCAATCATTGAATCCTACTCGGAATACCACAGACAAGGTTTAGACTTTCCGGATTCTCTTGAATGCCGCCATCATTCTAGCTTACACCACGAAGATTCTGATTAAGAGATCTAAGAGATACTCATTCAATCTAATGTAGAACGGAAGTGGTTGTCAGGCACGCGTTCATAGGGAATGATGATGATTGTCACGTTCATCACATTCAGGTTGAAGTGCGAATGAATATCTTAGAAGCGAAATAAGATGAATTGAATAGAAAACAGTAGTACTTTGCATTAATCTTTGAGGAATAGCAGAGCTCCACACCTTAATCTATGGAGTGTAGAAACTCTACCGTTAAAATTACATAAGTGAAAGGTCCAGGCATGGCCGAATGGCCAGCCCCCTCTGATCTAAGAACTAGGCGTCCAAAGATATCAAATACAATAGTAAAATGTCCTATTTATAATAAACTAGCTACTAGGGTTTACAGAAGTAAGTAATTGATGCATAAATCCACTTTCGGGGCCCACTTGGTGTGTGCCTGGGCTGAGCTTGAAGTCTACACGTGGAGAGGTCATTCTTGGAGTTGAATGCCAGCTTTTGTGCCAGTTTGGGCGTTGAACTCCACTTTGCAACTTGTTTATGGCGCTGGACGCCAGAATTGGGCAGAGATATGGCGTTGAATGCCAGTTTTCGTCATCTAAACTTGGACAAAGTATAGACTATTATATATTTCTGGAAAGCCCTGGATGTCTACTTTCCAACGCAATTAGAAGCGCGCCATTTTGAGTTCTGTAGCTCCAGAAAATCCATTTTTAGTGCAGGGAGGTCAGAATCCAACAGCATCAGCAGTCCTTCTTCAACCTCTGAATCTGATTTTTGCTCAAGTCCCTCAATTTCAGCCAGAAAATACCTGAAATCACAGAAAAATACACGAACTCATAGTAAAGTCCAGAAATGTGAATTTAACATAAAAACTAATGAAAACATCCCTAAAAGTAACTAGATCATACTAAAAACATACTAAAAACAATGCCAAAAAGCGTATAAATTATCCGCTCATCATTCCTCTCCTGCTTTTTGTGCCATTTCCCTTTTGATTCTGAGTTGTACTCTGTTCTTTCTTTTTTTAGAATGTGCCGCAAGGGCAAGGAGTCGGCTTCATCATCGGCTCTCGCTATCGATAAACCAAGTGACAGGGCAGACACTTTTGCGAGTGAAGAGGGCCAAATTCAATATAGGAAGCTTGAGACGAAGGCCATACATTATGAAAGAAAGTTAAATATTCTGGAAGAGTTTGCGGATACCATTCATAACCGCATTGCCTACTACCAGTGGAATTTCATGAAGCTTGATCCGAGGGAGATTAATGAATCCATCGTGAGAGAGTTCTATGGAAATCTTCTGAGGAGGGACACAGAGACAGTATTTCTCCGCGAATTACAGTTAGATACCTCCGCTCAGGCATTTGAGGCCCTCCTGCAGCTTCCTCACATCTTGCCTAGCCGTGACGCCTATTCGAAGATAAAGGCGGATGTGATCAAGGGCACAATCCTACTGGACACCATTCTAAAGAAGATTGGCCGACCTGAGGCCTGCTGGGAGTACAGCACAGGTGAAAAAGTAGCCCCCATCGGTATTGCATGCTCTGACCTTACTCCTGAGGTGAGGATATGGCAGCAGATAATCATCATCGATGATTATCTGTTGCCTAGAACTCTTGCCATCCACATCAGAGTCCATCTAGCTATGCTTCTGTGGGCTATCTCAGAATGTAAAAAGATAGCCATTCTACCTTTGATCAGAGAGTCGATGTGGAAGGTAAACCAGTAGCAAAAGTTCAACAATCCCTTACCGTCACTCATTATGAGGTTAGCCACAGCATCTGGGGTGGAGCGGAGGCCAGATGATCGTATGTTTAGAGTCCCCAGTGGCCAGCAATTTTTGCCATTCGGGGAATGGGAGGGGTTGGCAGAAAGAGCACCAAGAAAAGGAAGACCATAGAGCCATCATCATCTTCAGCACCACCAGCATCATCAGCTCCTATACCTTCGGCACGACCTATTTATGAGTTAGTCCAGGACCTCTTTTAGGAAGCCCACCGCAACAAGCGTTGCAACGTGCGCCGTTTTTAGTGGTTGGCAGTAAAGCTTGGGGGTCTCGACCTTGGACCAGCTCCTGCAGATTCACCTAAGCCGGCAGCGGAGGAGGAGGAGACTACCGAGAATGATGACGTTGAGCCAACCCTAGATTTTATCGCTTACCAGCCACCAGAGCACCCACCACCACTAGCTGAGGGTGGATATTCATAGAGCCAATCATCCCTTGATTCTCATTCATGCACGAAGGACTGTGCAATGCTTAAGTGTGAGGGAGAATTCGTGACTTTTTGGGTGTAAAATTCTCTTCCGAACACTTTGCAATCTACTTTGTTTTTTGTTATTATGTTTTTTTGAATATTTCTTAGTACTTTTAACTTTTTCACTATATACTCTTATTTTGGTTGGTTCTATATATCTTGGTTTATTTTTAGTTTTATAGCTAGTATTGCATTTTCTCTTTACTGGATATATATTCTATAGATATTAGTTGTGATTGGATGTTATGAATAGTATAGCATCTAGTCAATTTTGTCCTAATTGTTCGTTATGATTTTTGGATAGTGGAAATTAGGAAAAGAACTAGGAAATTTTTGAAATTGCATCCATCACAACATACGTACATAGGACATAATTTTGGCAAAAACAATAAAAATTTTCAAGAATTCTCTTTTAGGGTGTTCTATTGAATTGGTTCGAAGAATTGTTTTTAAACTTGCTTGAATGGTTTTTTGTGGAACATAGAAGGGAGATAGAACAAACAACCTTGTAAGTTGTTGGGCTTTTAATGTGTGGTTGCATATTTTAACCACAATCTTTATTCTTGTGTCCTATATTCCTTCTATGATTGTGATCTTAGATTTGCTTGATTCTTTATTTCTGATATTTGATGTTCTGGATGCATTTAGCATGATTGAGGCCGTTTTTGAATTAAAGCTCACCAACCCATATGACCATACCTTATACATACCATTATGAGCCAATTTTGAGCTTTTTAATCCCCTTTTATTCTAATTGTTACCAGATCACCAACCTTAAGTGAAAAAAAACCATGAATTACCTTCATTTGCATCTTTGATTAGTTTAGGTTGAAGTGAATTTTAGCACTAGATAGACTGTTTAACCCTTACTAGTCATCTGTTTAGTATTTAAGACTTATTTTACATCTCTCTAAAAGGAGACGCCTATCATTTACCATTATTTTGAGTTTTACATTGTATTTTCCATTCAGTGTGAGTTTCTAAACCTCCTAGGTTGAGGGGAGGAGCCCTGCTGAGTCCTATGAATTAATAAAAGTATTACTGTTTCTCTTCGATCCGTGTTTGATTAATTCTAAGATATATATTCATTCTTCATCAACATGAATGCGTTGAACTGGCATAAGGTTATCACGTTCTATATGGGTTCATAGTGCGTCTTTCATCAGATAATGATGAACCACCATCTTGACTATACATTTCTTAGATGGCTAATCCACGACTTCATTGGGGACTTCTCGAGACATCAGTTTAGCTGATTTACAGGGAGATTAAGGTTTCTGTGGTAGAGGCTAGAACCAAAGGTGCAGCATTCCTCTGATCCGGAAGATTCGACCTTGTCTGTGGCGCTTTAAGTAGGACCATTAAGGAGAATGGACTGTACGAGCATCACCCTCAAGCAGACTAGATCCGCACTAACCCTGGGGTTCAGATCCGGAGGAGTATTGGCAGCTGCTCAAACCAGTGTCAATCACATACAGCCTGCCATTGAAGAAATCATTCACAAGCAAAGGAAACAGTACTACTAGAGTTAATTCAGAAAGACAAAGCAACTCCAATCCTCAACTATATTCCTATTACTGACTCCATTTAATTCATAAAGTATTGGCACCCTATTATATTAGACCTTTTTCGCTTTATCAATCTAACAACCTTCTGATTTGCCTGACTAAGACCTGCAAGATAACCATAGCTTGCTTCAAACTAAAATCCTCGTGTGATCGACCCTGAATCACTTAGGTATTACTTGGACGACCCAGTGCACTTGCTGGTACCATTATACAAAGGTGTGGGGATTCAGTTGTTTTTAGAGTCATGATCATATGCAGCGTTCAGAACAGAGGCATAATTCACAGCAGTAAAAATAGAATACTCTGGATGGAGTGTTATCAAAGTTGAACGCCAGCCAGAGAGCTCTGGTTGGGCGTCCAATGCCCCCAATGGGCAGCTGATGAGCGGATAATTTATACCCTTTTGGCATTATTTTTACAAAGTTTTTAGTATGTTTTAATTACTTTTTATTATATTTTTATTAGTTTTTATTCAAAAATCACATTTCTAGACTTTACTATGAGTTTGTGTATTTTTCTGTGATTTCAGGTATTTTCTGGCTGAAATTGAGGGACCTGAGCAAAAATCTGATTCATAGGCTGAAAAAGGACTACAGATGCTGTTGGATTCTGACCCTGCTGCACTCAAAGTGGATTTTCTAGAGTTACAAAAACCCAATTGGAACGCTCTTAATTGCGTTGGAAAGTAGACATCCTGGGCTTTCCAGATATATATAATAGTTTATACTTTACCCGAGATTTGATGGCCCAAATTGGCGTTCAAAGACAGCCTAAAACATCTTGGCGTAAAATGCCCAAACTAGCACCAGAATTGGAGTTAAATGCCCAAACTGGCACCAAAGCTGGCGTTTAACTCCAGGAATAGTCTATGCACAAAAAAGCTTCAATGCTCAGCCCAAGCACACACCAAGTGGGCCCCGGAAGTTGATTTCTGCACTATCTGCACTTAGTTACTCATTTTCTGTAACCCTAGGCTACTAATTTAGTATAAAAACTACTTTAAGAGATTTATTTTAGTTTTTTTGAGCTTTTGATCTTTGGAATATCTTTGGATCATTGTTTATGTTTGGAGGCTGGCCTCACGGCCATGCCTAGACCTTTTTCACTTATGTATTTTTAAGGTGTGGAGCTCTGCTGTTCTTCATGAATTAATGCAAGTACTACTATTTTCTATTCAATTCACGCCTACTTCTTCTCCAAGATATACTCTCGTACTTAATTCAGTTAAGTCAGAATGAAGGGGTGACCCGTGACAATCACCCAATCTTTGTTACTCGCTTAGCCAAGATCGCGTGCCTAGCAACCACAAAGCGGTCTACATGATGTTCAACGTAGTCATTGGACGACAGCTGGAGGATATTCTCTTGGATATCTAATGCATAGACCGAGTCCGTGAGATTAGTATCTTCATGGTATAGGCTAGAATAATTGGCAGCCATTCCTGGGATCCGAAAAGTCTAAACCTTGTATGTGGTATTCCGAGTAGGATCCAGGAAGGGATGACTATGACGAGCTTCAAACCTACGAATGTTGGGCGCAAGTGATAGTGTGCAAAAGGATCAATGGATTCTATTCCGACGCTAGTGGGAACCGACAGATGATTAGCCATGCGGTAGCTATACCTGGTATTTTTCATCCGAGACGAGAAATCCGACAGTTGATTAGCCGTGCAGAAACCGTAGAGGACCATTTTCACTGAGAGGATCTTACAGCTTGCCATGGAAGGAGGTAACGCATGGTTGGAGGAAGGCAATAGGAAAGCAGAGTTTCAGAAGCAACAAAGCATCTCCAGATGCTAATCTGAAATTCCCACCAATGAATTACATAAGTAACTTTATCTTTTTGTATATTTTATTTATCTTTTAATTATCAAAACTTCATAACCATTTGAATCCACCTGACTGAGATTTACAAGGATGATCATAGCTTGCTTCAAGCCGACAATCTCCGTGGGATCGACCCTTACTCACGTAAGGTTTATTACTTAGATGACCCATTGCACTTGCTGGTTAGTTGTGCGTAGTTGTGAGAAAAGTGTGAGATCACGATTCCGCGTACCAAGTTTTTGGCGCCGTTGCCGGGGATTGTTTGACTTTGGGCAATTGACAGTTCACCTTGTTGCTCAGATTAGGTAATTTTATTTTATGTTTAAGCTTTTTAAATTTTATTTTCAAAAAAATAAAATAAAATATATTTGTTCTTCAAAATTTTTAAGAACGAATTCTAGAGTTTCAGATGATATGGGAAGCCTGGCTGGCTGCTAAGCCATGTCTAATTTTTTCGGATTGAGGCTTTCACTTATCATTGCAGGAGCTTTTTGATTCCCATCAATTTGGCTGTTGTATGTAATGCTCTGCTGAAGCTTGGCTGGCCATTTGGCCATGACTAATCTTTTGGACCGAAGCTTTAGACTAACATTGCATGATTCTTGGAATTCCTAATAAAAATTTTGAATTTATTTATTTTCTCTTTTTCCAAATAATTTTCAAAAAATTACAAAAAAATTAATAAAATCATAAAAACCAAAAATATTTTATGTTTCTTGTTTGAATCTTATGTCAAATTTTAAATTTGGTGTCAATTGCATGTTTTTAATGTTCTTTGAATTTTCGAAAATATATGCATTGTGTTCTTGTTTGATCTTCAAGTTGTTCTTGAGGATTCTCTGTGTTTAATCTTGTGACTTTCTTGTTTTGTGTCTTTTCTTGTTTTTCATATGCATTTTCAATTTATTAGTGTCTAAACATTAAAAATTTTTAAGTTTGGTGTCTTGCATGTGTTTCTTTTCTTAAAAATTTTCAAAAATGTGTTCTTGATGTTCATCATGATCTTCAAAGTGTTCTTGGTGTTCATCTTGACATTCAAAGTGTTCTTGCATGCATTATTTGTTTTAATCTTAAATTTTCTTGTTTTGTTTCATTTTGGTATTTTTCTCTCTCTTCATTAATTCAAAAATAAAAAAATATCTTTCCCTTATTTTGCTCATAATTTTCGAAATTTTGAGTTGATTTGGTAAAAAATTTTTAAAATTTAGTTGTTTCTTATTAGTCAAGTCAAAATTTCCATTTAAAAATTTTATCTTTTCAAATCTTTTTCAAAAATCAAATTTTTTTCATTTTTCTTCTTAATATTTTCGAAAATTTTAAAATTGATTTTCAAAATCTTTTTCTTATTTTTATTTCATAATTTTCGAAATCATAGCTAGCATTTAATGTTTTGATTCAAAATTTTCAAGTTGTCACTTGCCTATTAAGAAAGGATCAATCCTTAAATTCTAGAATCATATCTTTTAGTTTCTTGTTAGTCAAGTAATCAAATTTAATTTCAAAAATCAAATCTCTTTAATTTCCTTTTCAAATCATTTTCAAAATGATTTTCAATCATATCTTTTTCAAAATTTAATTTCAAAATCTTTTTCTAACTTATCTTTTCAAAATTGATTTTCAAATCTTTTTCAATTAACTACTTGATTTTTTTTATTGTTTTACTATTTCTTATCTTTTTCAAAATCACTTAACTACTTTTCTCTCTTTTTCGAAAATAACTGACCCCTTTTTCAAAATTCTTTTTAATTACTTATTGTTTTAAGTTTTAATTTAATTTTATTTCTTTTAATATTTTTGAATACTAACTAAAAATTAAAATAAAAACAAAAATATTTTATTATTTTATTAATTTTTGAATTTCTTCTCTCACTCATCTCTTTCTATTTATTTTATTTATTCACTAACACTTCTCTTCTTAAAAATTCGAACCCTCTCCCTCTCTCTGTGTTCGAATTCTTCTTCTCCCTTCTTCATTCTATTTCTTCTATCTTCTACTCACATAAAGGAATCTCTATACTGAGACATAGAGGATTCCTATTCTTTTCTGTTCTCTTCTTTTTCATATGAGCAGGAACAATGATAAGAACAATCTTGTTGAAGCTGATCCTAAACCTGAAAAGACTCTGAAGAGGAAACTAAGAGAAACTAAAGCACAAAACTCTGGAGAGAACCTAACAGAAATTTTCAAAAAAGAAGAAAACATGGCAGCCAAAAATAACAACAATGGTGGAGATGCAAGGAAAATGCTTGGTGACTTTACTGCACCCACTTCTGACTTCTATGGAAGAAGCATCTCAATTCCTGCAATTAGAGCAAACAATTTTGAGCTTAAGCCTCAATTATTTTCTCTAATGCAGTAGAATTGCAAGTTTTATGGACTTCTATTGAAAGATCCTCATCAGTTCTTAGCTGAATTCTTACAAATCTGTGACACTATTAAGACCAATGGGGTTAATCCTGAGGTCTACACACTTATGTTTTTCCCCTTTGCTGTAAGAGACAAAGCTAGGATATGGTTGGACACACAACCTAAAGAAACCCTGAACTCTTGGAAAAAGTTGGTCAATACTTTCTTGGCCAAATTCTTTCCACCTCAAAAGTTGAGCAAGCTTAGAGTGGAAGTCCAAACCTTCAGACAGAAGGAAGGTGAATCCCTTTATGAAGTTGGGAAAGATACAAGAAATTGATCAGAAGGTGTCCTTCTGACATGCTTTCAGAATGGATCATCCTATGTATATTCTATGATAATCTCTTTGAATTGTTCAAGATGTCATTAGACCACTCTGCTGGTGGATCTCTTCATCTGAAGAAGACGCTTGCAGAAGCCCAGGAACTCATTGAAATGGTTACAAATAACCAATTTATGTATACTTCTGAAAGAAATCCTATGAATAATGGGACAACTCAGAATAAAGGAGTTCTTGAGGATGTTACTCTGAATGCCATATTGGCTCAGAACAAAATATTGACTCAGCAAGTCAATATGATTTCTCGGAGTCTGACTGAAATGCAAGCTGAATCAGGCAGTACTAAAGAAGCCTCCCCTGAAGAAAAAGCTTATGACCCTGAGAATCCTGCAATGGAAGAGGTGAATTACATGGGAGAATCCTATGGAAACACCTATAATCCTTCATGGAGGAATCATCCTAATTTCTCATGGAAGGATCAACAGAAGCCTAATCAAGGATTTAATAATAATGGTGGGAGAAATAGGTTTGGCAATAGCAAGCCTTTCCCATCATCCTCTGAGCAACAGACAGAGAATTCTAAGCAGAGCATCTCTGACTTAGCAACCATAATCTCTGATCTAAGTAAGACCACTCACAGTTTCATGACTGAAACAAGGTCCTCCATTAAAAATTTGGAGGCACAAGTGGGTCAATTGAGTAAAATAGTTTTTGAAACTCCTCCCAGTACTCTCCCAAGCAATACAGAAGAGAATCCAAAAAGAGAGTGCAAGGCCATAAATACGTCCAACATGGCCGAACTTGGAGAGAGTCAAAAGGTAGTGATTTCCACTGAGGAAGACCTCAATGGACGTCCACTGACCACTAAGAAGTTCCCTATTGAAGAACCAAAGGAATCTGAGGCTCACACAGAGACCATAGAGATTCCACTGAACTTACTATTGCCATTTATGAGCTCTGATGAGTATTTTTCCTCTGAAGAGGATGAAGATATTGTTGAAGAGCAAGTTGCTTAGTATCTAGGAGCAATCATAAAGTTGAATGCCAAGTTATTTGGTAATGAGACTTGGGAGGATGAACCTCCATTGCTCATCAATGAACTGAATACCTTGGTTCAACAGAAATTACCTCAGAAGAAACCGGATCCCGAAAAGTTCTTAATACCTTGCATCATAGGCACCATAACCTTTAAGAAGGCTCTGTGTGACCTTGGTTCAAGTATAAACCTCATGCCACTCTCTGTAATGGAGAAACTAGGGATCTTTGAGGTACAAGCTGCAAGAATCTCATTAGAGACGGCAGATAATTCAAGGAAACAAGCTTATAAACTTGTAGAGGATGTATTAATGAAGGTTGAAGGCTTTTACATCCCTGCTGATTTCATAATCCTAGACACTGGGAAGGATAAAGATGAATCCATCAAACTTGGAAGACCCTTCCTAGCCACAGCAAGAGCTGTGATTGATGTGGACAAAGGAGAGTTAGTCCTTCAATTGAATAAGGACTACCTTTTGTTTAAGGCTCAAGGATCTTCTTCTGTAACCATGGAGAGGAAGCACGAAAAGCTTCTCTCAATACAGAGTCAAACAGAGCCCCCACACTTAACTTCTAAGTTTGGTGTTGGGAGGCCATCATCAAGCTCTGAGTCTCTGTGAAGCTCTCTAAGAGCTCACTGTCAAGCTATTGACATTAAAGAATCGCTTGTTGGGAGGCAACACAATGTTATTAATTATATTTATTTATTTTCCACTATTATTTTATGTTTTCTTTAGCTTGATGATCATGTGAAGTCACAAAAAGAACTGAAAAATAAAAAACAAAATGAAACATAGCATCAAAAATAGTATACCCTGGAGGACAGGCTTATTAGCGTTTAAACACCAGTAAGGATAGCAGAATGGGCGTTTAACGCCCAGCCTGGCAGCATTCTGGGCGTTAAACGCCAGAATGGGCAGCACTCTGGGCGTTTAACGCCAGAAAGGGCTGTCTGGCATCTGGCTGGCGTTAAACGCCAGAAATGGGCAGCAGTCTGGCATTTAACGCCAGGAAAGGTAGCAGAACTGGCGTTTAACGCCAAGAAAGGTAGCAGAACTGGCGTTTAACACCAAGAAAAGTAGCAGGGCTGGCGTTAAACGACAGAATTGGCACACAGTGGGTGTTTGAACGCCAGAATAGTGCAGGGAGCAGAATTCCTTGACACCTCAGGATCTGTGGACCCCACAGGATCTCCACCTACCCCACATCTTCTTCTCTCCTCTTCACAAATTTCTATAACACTCTTTCCCAAATACCCTTGACCAATCCCATCAATAACTCTTCCCTAAATACCCTTCACCTATCAAATCTTACCCTCTTCTCCATAATCTTTTCACTACTCACATCCATCCATCACAAAACCCCACCTACCTCACCATTCAAATTCAAACCATTTCCCTCCCAAACCCACTCACTTTCACATGGATCCCCTCTTCCTCCTACCCTATAAATAACCCTTCTCACTACCTCAACTTTCACACATCACAAACACTTCTTCCCCCCTTGGCCGAACCACTCACCTCCTTCCATCTCCTCCATTTCTTCTTCTTCTACTCCTTTCTTTCTTCTTTTGCTCGAGGACGAGCAAACCTTTTATGTTTAGTGTGGAAAAAGCTAAGCTTTTTTTATTTTTCCATAACCATCAATGGCACCTAAGGCCGGAGAAACCTCTAGAAAGAGGAAAAGGAAGGCAATAGCTTCCACCTCTGAGTCATGGGAGATGGAGAGATTCATCTCAAAAGTCCATCAAGACCACTTCTATGAAGTTGTGGCCAAGAAAAAGGTGATCCCCAAGGTCCCCTTCAAGCTAAAAAAGAGTGAATATCCAGAGATCCGACATGAGATTCAAAGAAGAGGTTGGAAAACTCTCACCAACCCAATCCAACAAGTCAGAATCTTAATGGTTCAAGAATTCTATGCCAATGCACGGATCACTAAGAACCATGATCAAAGTATGAATCCGAACCCAAAGAATTGGCTCAGAATGGATGGGGGAAATTACTTGGATTTCAGTCCAGAAAATGTAAGGTTGGCATTCAACTTGCCAATGATGCAAGGAGATCCTTACCCTTTCACTAGAAGGGTCAACTTTGATCAAAGATTGGACCAAGTCCTCATGGACATCTGTGTGGAAGGAGCTCAATGGAAGAGAGACTCAAGAGGCAAGCGGTTCAACTAAGAAGGCTTGACCTCAAATCCGTGGCTAGGGGATGGTTGGAGTTCATCCAACGCTCTATCATTCCTGCTAGCAACCGGTCTGTGGTTACAATAGACCGGGCTATCATGATCCATAGCATCATGAATGGAGAGGAAGTAGAAGTTCATGAGATCATATCCCTAGAACTCTACAAGGTGGCGGACAAGCCCTCCACTTTGGTAAGGTTAGCCTTCCCTCATCTCATTTGTACCCTATGCAATTCAGCTGGAATTGTCATAGAGGAAGATATCCTCATTGAAGGAGACAAGCCCATCACTAAGAAGAAGATGAAGCAAACAAGAGAGCCCACTCATGGACCTCAACAAGAGCATAAGGAAGTTCCTCATCATGAAATCCCTGAAATACCTCAAGTGATGCACTTTCCTCCACAAAACTATTGGGAACAAATCAACACCTCTTTAGGAGAACTGAGTTCCAACATGGGAAAACTAAGATAGAGCACCAAGAGCACTCCATTATCCTCAATAAAATTAGAGAGGACCAAAGAGCCATGAGGGAGGAGCAACAAAGGCAAGGAAGAGACATAGAGGAGCTCAAGCACTCTATAAGATCTTCAAGAGGAAGAACTAGCCGCCATCACTAAGGTGGACCCGTTCTTTAATTTCCTTGTTCTTATTTTTCTATTTTTTTCGAATTATATGCTTTATATTTTGTATATGTTTGTGTCTTTATTACATGATCATTAGTGTCTAAGTGTCTATGTCTTAAAGCTATGAATGTCCTATGAATCCTTCACCTTTCTTGAATGAAAAATGTTTTTAATTGCAAAAGAACAAGAAGTGCATGGTTTCGAATTCTATCTTGAAAAAGGTGCTTAATTACAAAAGAATAAGAAGTACATGAATTTCATATTTTATCTTGAAATTAGTTTAATTATTTTGATGTGGGGGCTAAAACTTTTTGTTTTCTAAATGAATGCTTGAACAGTGCATATTTTTGAATTTGTTGCTTATGAATGTTAAAATTGTTGGCTCTTGAAAGAATAATGAAAAAAGAGAAATGTTATTGATAATCTGAAAAATCATAAAATTGATTCTTGAAGCAAGAAAAAGCAATGAAAAGCTTGCAGAAAAAAAAAAAGAAGAAAAGAAAAAAGTGGCAAAAAAATATGAAAAAAGAAAAAAAGAAGAAAAAGCAAGCAGAAAAAGCCAATAGCCCTTTAAACTAAAAGGCAAGGGTAAAATATGATCCAAGGCTTTGAGCATTAATGGATAGGAGGGCCCACAGGTATAAAATCCTGGCCTAAGTGGCTAAACCAAGCTGTCCCTAACCATGTGCTTGTGGCGTGAAGGTGTCAAGTGAAAAGCTTGAGACTGAGCGGTTAAAGTCGTGGTCCAAAGCAAAAAGAGTGTGCTTAAGAGCTCTGGGCACCTCTAACTGGGGACTCTAGCAAAGCTGAGTCACAATCTGAAAAGGTTCACCCAGTTATGTGTCTGTGGCATTTATGTATCCGATGGTAATACTGGAAAACAAAATGCATAGGGTCACGGCCAATACTCATAAAGTAGCTGTGTTCAAGAATCAACATACTGAACTAAGAGAATCAATAACACTATCTGAATTCTAAGTTCCTATGGATGCCAATCATTCTGAACTTCAAAGGATAAAGTGAGATGGCAAAACTATTCAGAAGCAAAAAGGCTACAAGTCCCGCTCAGCTAATTGAAGCAAATCTTCATTGATAAGTTTGGAATTCATTGTATATTCTCTTCTTTTCATCCTATTTTGTTTTCAGTTGCTTGGGGACAAGCAACAATTTAAGTTTGGTGTTGTGATTAGCCATGCGGTAGCTGTACCTAGTATTTTTCATCCGAGACGAGAAATCTGACAGTTGATTAGCCGTGCAGAAATCGTAGAAGACCATTTTCACTGAGAGGATCTTACAGCTTGCCATGGAAGGAGGTAACGCATGGTTGGAAGAAGGCAATAGGAAAGCAGAGGTTCAGAAGCAACAAAGCATCTTGATGAGCGGATAATTTATACGCTTTTTGGCATTATTTTTAGTATGTTTTTAGTAGGATCTAGTTACTTTTAGGGATGTTTTTATTAGTTTTTATGTTAAATTCACATTTCTGGACTTTACTATGAGTTTGTGTGTTTTCTGTGATTTCAGGTATTTTCTGGCTGAAATTGAGGGACTTGAGCAGAAATCAGATTCAGAGGTAGAAGAAGGACTGCTGATGCTGTTGGATACTGACCTCCCTGCACTCAAAGTAGATTTTCTGGAGCTACAGAACTCAAAATGGCGCGCTTCTAATTGCTTTGGAAAGTAGACATCAAGGGCTTTCCAGCAATATATAATAGTCCATACTTTGGCCGAGTTTAGATGACGCAAAAGGGCATTGAACGCCAATTCTATGCTGCAGTCTCGAGTTAAACGCCAGAAACACGTCACGAACCAGAGTTGAACGCCAGAAACACGTTACAAACTGGCGTTCAACTCCAAGAATGACCTCTCCACGTGTAAACTTCAAGCTCAGCCCAAGCACACACCAAGTGGGCCCCGGAAGTGGATTTCTACTTCATTTACTTACTTATGTAAACCCTAGTAACTAGTTTAGTATAAATAGGACTTTTTACTATTGTATTAGACATCTTATGATTTTTTAGTTCATCTTTGGATCATATTGATCACGTTTGCGGGCTGGCCATTCGGCCATGCCTGAACCTTCATCACTTATGTATTTTCAACGGTAGAGTTTCTGCACTACATAGATTAAGGTGTGGAGCTCTGCTGTTCCTCATTGGTTCCTCAAGAAGGAAACGCCAGCATCACTAAGGTGGACTCATTCCTTGTTCTTAAATTTTCTGTTTTTCGTTTTCTTATGTTAAATGTTTATCTATGTTTGTGTCTTTATTACATGATCATTAGTGTCTAAGTGTCTATTCCTTAAAGTAGTGAATATGAATCCATCACCTCTCTTAAATGAAAAATGTTTTAAAAACAAAAGAACAAGAAGTACATGAGTTTCGAATTTATTCTTAAACTTAGTTTAATTATATTGATGTGGTGACAATACTTTTTGTTTTCTGAATGAATGCTTGAACAGTGCATATGTCTTTTGAAGTTGTTGTTTTAGAATGTTAAATATGTTGGCTCTTGAAAGAATGATGACAAGGAGACATGTTATTTGATAATCTGAAAAATCATAAAAATGATTCTTGAAGCAAGAAAAAGCAGTGAATACAAAAAGCTTGCAGAAAAAAAAAGAAAAAAATGGCAAAAAAAAAAGAGAGAGAAAGAAAAAGAAAAAGCAAGCAGAAAAAGCCAAAAGCTCTTAAAACCAAAAGGCAAGAGCAAAAAGCCAATAGCCCTTAAAACCAAAAGGCAAGGGTAATAAAAAGGATCCCAAGGCTTTGAGCATCAGTGGATAGGAGGGCCTAAAGGAATAAAATCCTGGCCTAAGTGTCTAAACCAAGCTGTCCCTAACCATGTGCTTGTGGCGTGAAGGTGTCAAGTGAAAACTTGAGACTGAGCGATTAAAGTCAAGGTCCAAAGCAAAAGAAGAGTGTGCTTAAGAACCCTGGACACCTCTAATTGGGGACTTTAGCAAAGCTGAGTCACAATCTGAAAGGTTCACCCAATTATGTGTCTGTGGCATTTATGTATCCGGTGGTAATACTGGAAAACAAAGTGCTTAGGGCCACGGCCAAGACTCATAAAGTAGCTGTGTTCAAGAATCAACATGCTGAACTAGGAGAATCAATAACACTATCTGAACTCTGAGTTCCTATAGATGCTAATCATTCTGAACTTCAATGGATAAAGTGAGATGCCAAAACTATTCAAGAGGCAAAAAGCTACAAGTCCCGTTCATCTGATTGAAGCTATGTTTCATTGATATTTTGGAATTTATAGTATATTCTCTTCTTTTTATCCTATTTGATTTTCTGTTGCTTGGGGACAAGCAACAATTTAAGTTTGGTGTTGTGATGAGCGGATAATTTATACGCTTTTTGGCATTGTTTTTAGTATGTTTTTAGTAGGATCTAGTTACTTTTAGGGATGTTTTTATTAGTTTTTATGTTAAATTCACATTTCTGGACTTTACTATGAGTTTGTGTGTTTTTCTGTGATTTCAGGTATTTTCTGGCTGAAATTGAGGGACTTGAGCAGAAATCAGATTCAGAGGTAGAAGAAGGACTGCTGATGCTGTTGGATTCTGACCTCCCTGCACTCAAAGTGAATTTTCTGGAGCTACAGAACTCAAAAATAGCGCGCTTCCAATTGCTTTGGAAAGTAGACATCCAGGGCTTTCCATCAATATATAATAGTCCATACTTTGGCCGAGTTTAGACAACGCAAAAGGGCGTTGAACGCCAGTTCTACACTGCAGTCTGGAGTTAAACGCCAGAAACACGTCACGAACCAGAGTTAAACGCCAGAAACACGTTACAAACTGGCGTTCAACTCCAAGAATGACCTCTCCACATGTAAACTTCAAGCTCAGCCCAAGCACACACCAAGTGGACCCCGGAAGTGGATTTCTACATCATTTACTTACTTCTGTAAACCCTAGTAACTAGTTTAGTATAAAGAGGAATTTTTACTATTGTATTAGACATTTATGATTTTTTAGTTCATCTTTGGATCATATTGATCACGTTTGCGGGCTGGCCATTCGGCCATGCCTGAACCTTCATCACTTATGTATTTTCAACGGTAGAGTTTCTGCACTCCATAGATTAAGGTGTGGAGCTCTGCTGTTCCTCATTGGTTCCTCAAGAAGGAAACGCCACCATCACTAAGGTGGACTCATTCCTTGTTCTTAAATTTTCTGTTTTTGGTTTTTTTATGTTAAATGTTTATCTATGTTTGTGTCTTTATTATATGATCATTAGTGTCTAAGTGTCTATGCCTTAAAGTAGTGAATATGAATCCATCACCTCTCTTAAATGAAAAATGTTTTAAAAACAAAAGAACAAGAAGTACATGAGTTTCGAATTTATTCTTGAACTTAGTTTAATTATATTGATGTGGTGATAATACTTTTTGTTTTCTGAATGAATGCTTGAACAGTGCATATGTCTTTTGAAGTTGTTGTTTTAGAATGTTAAATATGTTGGCTCTTGAAAGAATGATGACAAGGAGACATGTTATTTGATAATCTGAAAAATCATAAAAATGATTCTTAAAGAAAGAAAAAGCAGTGAATACAAAAAGCTTGCAGAAAAAAAAGAAAAAAATGGCAAAAAAAAGAGAGAGATAGAAAAAGAAAAAGCAAGCAGAAAAAGCCAAAAGCTCTTAAAACCAAAAGGCAAGAGCAAAAAGCCAATAGCCCTTAAAACCAAAAGGCAAGGGTAATAAAAAGAATCCCAAGGATTTGAGCATCAGTGGATAGGAGGGCCTAAAGGTATAAAATCCTGGCCTAAGCGGCAAAACCAAGCTGTCCTTAACCATGTGCTTGTGGCGTGAAGGTGTCAAGTGAAAACTTGAGACTGAGCGATTAAAGTCAAGGTCAAAAGCAAAAGAAGAGTGTGCTTAAGAACCCTGGACACCTCTAATTGGGGACTTTAGCAAAGCTGAGTCACAATCTGAAAGTTCACCCAATTATGTGTCTGTGGCATTTATGTATCCGGTGGTAATTCTGGAAAACAAAGTGCTTAGGGCCACGGCCAAGACTCATAAAGTAGCTGTGTTCAAGAATCAACATGCTGAACTAGGAGAATTAATAACACTATCTGAACTCTGAGTTCCTATGGATGCTAATCATTCTGAACTTCAATGGATAAAGTGAGATGCCAAAACTATTCAAGAGGCAAAAAGCTACAAGTCCCGCTCATCAGATTGGAGCTATGTTTCATTGATATTTTGGAATTTATAGTATATTCTCTTCTTTTTATCCTATTTGATTTTCTGTTACTTGGGGACAAGCAACAATTTATGTTTGGTGTTGTGATGAGCGGATAATTTATACGCTTTTTGGCATTGGTTTTAGTATGTTTTTAGTAGGATCTAGTTACTTTTAGAGATGTTTTTATTAGTTTTTATATTAAATTTATATTTCTGGACTTTACTATGAGTTTGTGTGCTTTTCTATGATTTCAGGTATTTTCTGGCTGAAATTGAGGGACTTGAGTAGAAATCAGATTCAGAGGTAGAAGAAGGACTGCTGATGCTGTTGGATTCTGACCTCCCTGCACTCAAAGTGGCTTTTCTGGAGCTACAGAACTCAACATGGCACGCTTCCAATTGTTTTTTAAAGTAGACATCCAGGGCTTTCCAGCAATATATAATAGTCCATACTTTGGCCGAGTTTAGATGACCCAAAAGCGCGTTGAACGCCAATTCTATGCTACAGTCTGGAGTTAAACGCCAGAAACACGTCACGAACCAGAGTTGAACGTCAGAAACACGTTACAAATTGGCGTTCAACTACAAGAATGACCTCTCCATGTGAAAACTTCAAGCTCAGCCCAAGCACACACGAAGTGGGCCCCGAAAGTGGATTTCTACATCATTTACTTCCTTTTGTAAACCCTAGTAACTAGTTTAGTATAAATAGGACTTTTTACTATTGTATTAGACATCTTATGATTTTTTAGTTCATCTTTGGATCATATTGATCACGTTTGGGGGCTGGCCATTCGGCCATGCCTGAACCTTCATCACTTATGTATTTTCAACGGTAGAGTTTCTGCACTCCATAGATTAAGGTGTGGAGCTCTGTTGTTCCTCATGATTTAATGCAAAGTACTACTCTTTTCTATTCAATTCAACTTATTCCGCTTCTAAGATATCCATTCGCACCCAAGAACATGATGAATGTGATGATTATATGACGCTCATCATTATTCTCACTTATGAACGTGTGCCTGACAAACACTTCCGTTCTACATGCAAACAAGCTAGAATGAGTATCTCTTAGATATCTAATACAGAGGACCGAGTCCGAGATATTAGAATCTTCGTGGTATAAGTTAGAACCCATGGATGGCCATTCCTGAGATTTGGAAAGTCTAAACCTTGTCTGTGGTATTCCGAGTAGGATCTGGGAAGGGATGGCTGTGACGAACTTCAAACTCGCGTGTGCTGGGCGTAGTGACAGACGCAAAAGGAGGATGAATCCTATTCCAGTATGATCGAGAACCTCAGATGATTAGCCGTGCCGTGACAGAGCATTTGGACCTTTTTCACAGAGAGAATGGGATGTAGCCATTGACAACGGTGATGCCCTATATAAATCTTGCCATGGAAAGGAGTAGGACTGGTTGGATGAAGACAGCAAGAAAGCAGAGGTTCAGAGGAACGAAAGCATCTCTATACGCTTATCTGAAATTCTCACCTATGAATTGCATAAGTATTTCTATCTTTATTTTCTGTTTATTTATTAGTATTATTCGAAAACTCCATAACCATTTGATATCCGCCTGACTGAGATTTACAAGATGACCATAGCTTGCTTCATACCAACAATCTCCGTGGGATCGACCCTTACTCACGTAAGGTTTTATTACTTGGACGACCCAGTGCACTTGCTGGTTAGTTGTATCGAAGTTGTGACAAATTATGAATTAAGATTAGAGCACCAAGTCTTTGGAGCCATTACCAGGGATCACAATTTCGTGCACCATATCTCCAGACACTTATCTGAAATTTCCACCAATGAGTTACATAAGTAACTTTATCTTATTGTATATTTTATTTATCTTTTAATTATCAAAACTTCATAACCATTTGAATCCGCCTGACTGAGATTTACAAGGATGACCATAGCATGCTTCAAGCTGACAATCTCCATGGGATCGACCCTTACTCACGTAAGGTTTATTACTTGGACGACCCAGTGCAGTTGCTGGTTAGTTGCGCGTAGTTATGAGAAAAGTGTGAGATAACGATTCCGCGTACCAGCAGCATTGCTGGCGTTGAACGCTAGCCAGGGATCAGCCCCTGGGCATTCAAATGCCAATGCAGAGAAGCAAAGAATATAGGATTCCCTAGCCTCTCAGGACTAGTGGGTCCCACAGCATCTTCATCTACCCCCACTTACTTTCCACTTCCCCATACACACTTTCCTATAAACCCTAACCCAATCACATCCATTTCACTTTCCCACACCATCATAACTCCCACCAACCCCCACCCACTTCAAAATCAAATTTCCCACCCAAAACCCACCCTATGGCTGAACCCTACCCTTCCCCACTCCTACAAATACCCCACTTCATAACCCTTCAAACACACATCTCTCATACACTCATAAACCCACAAGGCCAAGCCCTCTCTCTCCCTCTATCTCCCTATATTTTCTTCTTCTTCTACTCTATTCTTCTCTTTTCTTTATTTTTTCTCGACGACGAGCAAAGCCTTAAGTTTGGTGTTGGAAAAGCATAGATTTTTTCTTTCCATTACCATTCATGGCACCCAAGGTTGGAGAACCCTCTAGAAAGAGGAAAGAAAAGGCAGTAGCAACCTCTTCTGAATCTTAGGAGATGGAGAGGTTGATAAACCCATATTTTATGATATATTTTGTGCTCAAATTGAGTGATTTATTCAATCCTTCACCCACTTATTCATATTAATTACATGGTTTTACTTTCCCTTCCTTATTATTTTATGTATGTGAAAAACATGTTTCCTATGCTTTAAAAGTAATTATTTTAATTTCCCTTTATTACCATTCAATGTCGTGATTCGTGTGTTGAGTAATTTCAGATCTTCTAAGGTAGGAATGACTTAAAAGATGAAAACGAAACATACAAAATTGAAAGAAAAGCATAAAACGGAGTTTTTGAAGAAACAGGCAGCGACGCGACCGCGTAATTGACGCGATCGCGCGCCTTAAGTGAAATGCATATGACGCGGACGCATGACTGACGCGACTGCGCGACAAGGAAAACTCCAATTGACGCGACCGCGTGACCCACGTGGCCGCGTGACAGATGTCACGCACAAAAAATTACAGAAAACGCTCCCAGCGATTTCTGAAGCCCTTTTTGGCCAAAATCCATGTCCAGAAAGCACAGATCAGAGGTTATGAAGTGGGGGAATGCATCCATTCAAAGGAGAGTCTCCTATTAGTTACTATTCATGATTTAGATGTAGTTTTGAGAGAGAGGTTCTCTCTCTCTCTTTTAGGATTTAGATTTAGGATTTTATTCGCTTTCAGGATTATCTCTTTCTATCAGGTTCAACATCCCTTTTTATTTATCTTTTCAATTTAATTTATGAATTCTTCTATGTTACAGATTACTCTTTTGAATTAATGTTATTTGAGGTATTTCAGTTTATTATTGCTCTCCTTTATTTATATTACTGTTGCTTCCAATCTGAAGACATTTTTATTCCGGTAGATTTACTTTTTCCCTTTTTGGTCTTGGTTATGAAATCAGTAACTCAGGAGTTATCAAACTCAAATATGATTGATAATTGTTATCTTTGCTAATTGAATTGAACTTCAATAATCCCAATCTTTCCTTAGGGATTAACTAGGATTTGAGGATCTAACTAATTAGTCACTTGACTTTTCTTCACTTTAAGTAAAGATTAACTAAGTGGAATTAAGGTTCAATTTTCATCATCATTGATAAGGATAACTAGGATAGGACTTCTAATTTCTCATACCTTGCCAAAAGTTTATTTTACAGTTATTTATTTATTTTACAGTCATTTACTTATTTTAATTGCAATTTAAATTACTTGTTCCTTATCTTCGAAACCCCGATTTACAATCTCCATAACCGATAATAAGAACATACTTCCCTGCAGTTCCTTGAGAAGACGACCCGAGGTTTAAATACTTCGGTTATCAATTTATTTAGGGGTTTGTTACTTGTGACAACCAAAATGTTTGTAAGAAAGGTTGATTGCTTGGTTTAGTAACTATACTTGCAACGAGAGTTTACTATAACTTCTAAACCATCAATCTTCCGATCTCTTTCAGAGATTCATCACCAAAGCTCATTAAGACTACTTCTATGAAGTAGTGCCAAAGAAGAAAGTGATCCCTAAGGTCCCTTTCATGCTCAAGAAGAATGAGTATCCGAAAATTCGAAGAGAGATCCGAAGAAGAGGTTGGGAAGTCCTAACCAATCCCATTCATGATGTTGGGATTCTAATGGTGTAAGAATTTTATGCTAATGCATGGGTTACTAAAAACCATGACACTAGTGTGAACCCAAATCTAAGGAATTAGATCACTATGGTCTGAGGAAGAATCTTAGATTTTAGCCTGGAAAGTGTGAGATTGGCGTTCAACTTGCTTCTAATGCAAGGAGATCCTCATCCTTACACTAGGAGAGTCAACTTTGATCATAGATTGGATCGAGTGCTTTCAAACATCTGTGTGGAAGGAGCACAGTGAAAAAAGAATTCCCAAGGCAAGCCCATTCAACTAAGAAGGGTTGACCTAAAGCCCATAGCTAGAGGATGGTTGGAATTCATCAAACGTTCCATCATTTCCACTAGCAATCGGTCAGAAGTAACTATTGACAGAGCCATCATGATCCATTGCATCATGATTAGAAGTGAGGTGGAAGTACATGAGGTGATTCCTCAAGAATTGTACAAGGTAGCTGAGAAGTCTCACACCAATGCAAGGTTGGAATTCTCACACTTCATCTGTCATCTATGCAATTCAGCTGGAATTGTCATAGAATGAGATATCTCCATTGGAGAGGATAAGCCCGTCACTAAGAAGAGGATGGAGCAAACTAGAGAGCATGCACAAGAGCTTGTGCAGTCACCTCAGTATGAGATCCCTGAGATGCCTCAAGGGATGTATTTTTCTCCCCAAAGCTTTCGGGATCAATGGCAAACTTCTCTTGGAGAACTAAGCGCTAACATGAAGTAATTGAGGGTGGAGCATCATGAGCACTCCATCACCCTCAATGAAATAAGAGAAGATCAAAGAGCCATAAGGGAAGACCAAAAGGCTATGAGGGAAGAGCAACAAAGGCAAAGGAGTGAGATTGAAGAGATCAAGCATCACATTGGATCCTCAAGGATGAGCACTAGCCGTCACCATTAAAGGTGGATTCGTTCTCTTTTACCTCCTTTCCCTTTTATCATTTTCTGTTTTCTGTTATGTTTTGTCTGTTTTCTTGTTCTTGTTGCATAATCATTTGCATTTATGCCTTAAAGATGTAAAATGTTCCAATATATCTCTCACCTTGCTTAAAAGAAAAATTTTATTGAAAAGAATTGAGAGATACATGAATTTCAAGTTTATAATAAGAATAGTTTAATTATGTTGATGTGGTGGCATTGATTTTATTTTCTGAATGTATGAATGAACAGTGCATATTTGAGGTTGGAATTTTAGAATGTTGGCTCTTGAAAGAATAAGAAAAAAGGAAAAGTATTATTGGTAATCTGAAAAATCAATAAAATTGATTCTTGAAACAAGAAAAAGTAGCAAAAATAAAAAGCTTGCATGCGGAAAAAAAAGAAAAAAGTAGCAAAAAAAAGAAAAAAAAAGAAAAAAAAAAGAGAAAAAGCCAATAGCTCTTTAAACCAAAAGGCAAGAGCAAAAATCCAGTAACCCTTTAAACCAAAAGGCAAGGGTAAAGGGATCTAAGGCTTTGAGCATCAGTGGATAGGAGGGCCTAAAGGAATAAAATTCTGGCCTAAGCGGCTCAACCAAGCTGTCCCTAACCATGTGCTTATGGCGTGAAGGTGTCAAGTGAAAAGCTTGAGACTGAGCGGTTAAAGTCGTGGTCCAAAGCAAAAAGTGTGTGCTTAAGAACTCTGGACACTGCTATCTGGGGACTCTAGCAAAGCTGAGTCACAATCTGAAAAGGTTCACCCAATTAAAGTGTCTGTGGCATTATTGTATCCGGTGGTAATATTGGAAAACAATGTGCTTAGGGTCACGGCCAAGACTCTAAAAGCTGTGTTCAAAAATAAAAAAGAACTGAACTAGGAGAGTCAATAATATCATCTGGATTCTAAGTTCTTAAAGATGCCAACCATTCTAAGTTTCAATGGATAGTGAGATGCCAAAACTATTCAAAAGCAAAAGGCTACTAAGTCCCGCTCATCTGATTGTAACTGAGCTTCATTGGAAACTTTGAAATTTATTGTATCTTAATTTTCTTTTTTTATCCTACTGTATTTTTAGTTGCTTGGGGACAAGCAACGATTTAAGTTTGGTGTAGTGTTAAGCGGATATTTTATACCCTTTTTGGCATCATTTTCATATAGTTTTAAGTGTGTTTTGTTTAGTTTTTATTAAGTTTTTATAGGTTTTATTGTTAAATTCACATTTTTTTATTCTACTATGAGTTTTTGTGTTTTTGTACAATTTCAGGTAATTTCTAGCTGAAATTGAGGAACTGGAGCAAAAGTTTGATTCAAAGACAGAGAAAGCACTGCAGATGTTGTCCGGATCTGACCTCCTTGCACTCGAAAGAGGTTTTCTGGAGCTACAGAAGTCCAAATGGAGCATTCGCAACGGCTATGGAAAGATGACTTTTAGAGCTTTCCAGAAATCTAGAATAGTCCATACTTTTTTTCTGATTAAAAGGCCCAAAACTAGCGTCCAACGCCAGCTACCTGCCCCCTTCCAAGCGTCCAGCACCCACAGAGCAGAGACCAGCATCCAAACGCCCAAAGAGGACCCCCTAGCCAGTGTTCCATGTCCTAGGAGCCTCATAGCATGTGGATCTCATCAAAGCTTAGCCCAAACACTCACCAAGTGGGCCCTATAAGTGAATTTTAGCGCTAGATAGACTGTTTTACCCTTACTAATCATCTATTTATTATTTAAGACTTATTTTACATCTCTCTAAATGGAGACGCCTATCATTTACCATTATTTCGAGTTTTACATTGTATTTTACATTTAGTATGAGTTTCTAAACCTCCTAGGTTGAGGGGAGGAGCCCTGCTGAGTCCTATGAATTAATAAAAGTATTACTGTTTCTCTTCGATCTGTGTTTGATTAATTCTAAGATGTATATTTGTTCTTCATCAACATGAATGCATTGAACTGGCATAAAGTTATCACATTCTACATGGGCTCAGAGTGTGTCTTTCATTGGACAATGATGAACCACCAGCTTGACTATACATCTTTCAGACGGCTAATCCACAACTTAATTGGGGACTTCTCGAGACATCAGTTCAGCCGATTTACGGGAAGATTAGGGTCTCTGTGGTAGAGGCTAGAACCATACGTGCAGTATTCCTCCGATCCGGAAGATTCGACCTTGTCTGTGGTGCTTTGAGAAGGATCATTAAGGAGAATGGACTGTACGAGCTTCACCCTCAAGCAGACTGGATCCGCACTAACCCTGGGTTCAGATCCGGAGGAGTATTGGTGGCTGCTCAAACCAGCGTCAATCACATACAGCCTGCCATTGAAGAAATCATTCACAAGCAAAGGAAACAGTACTACCAGAGTTAATTCAGAAAGATAAAGCAACTCCAATCCTCAACTATATTCCTATTACTGACTCCATTTAATTCATAAAGTATTAACACCCTATTATATTAGACCTTTTTCGCTCTATCAATCCAACAAGCTTCTGATTCGCCTGACTAAGACCTGCAAGATAACCATAGCTTGCTTCAAATCATAATCCTCGTGGGATCAACCCTGACTCACTCAGGTATTACTTGGACGACCCAGTGCATTTGCTGGTACAACTGTACAAAGGTGTGGGGATCCATGCACTAATTACTTTGCAATATTTCTTTGTTTAGCCCTAATTGTCCATATACTTGCTTGAAAATTTGGTTGTTTATTTTGCCAATTCAATAGGAAATTATAATATAGATAGAAATAGATAGCATTTAGTGTACTTGCATGCATATAGATAGTTTCATTGAATAAGTTGTTTGCCCTTTGATCCTTCTCCTTGTTTATGAATACATGCTATTGTTTAAGTATGAGGGAATTGATGAATCCATATTTGATAGTAAATTTTAGCTCAAATTGAGTGGATTTCATCACATAAACTGACGCTTATTCACTAAAATAGCATACTTTTGTGTTTTCTCTCTAAATTGCACCTAAATGTGAAAACATATGTTTTTGTGCTTAAATTGATCAATTTAATTCCACTTTTATTCCATTCAATGCCGTAATATGTTTTTTTAGGTGATTTCAGGTCAATTAAGTAAGAATGGTTTGGTAAAAGTGGAAGAAAGCATGCAAAAGGGGAGAACACATAAAGAAAACAAAGGAGAAGAGCACACTCAAGTGTGCGTACGCACAAGATGGAAATCAACTAGTGTGCGTACGCATACAACCTTGTCTGTACGCACAAGTTTGGGCACGTGACTCACTTAATGAAGTACGTGACTCGCGATTTTGGGGGTCTCTTGGCCCAATTTTGGATGTTCTAAAGCTGATTGTGGTGCTATATCAAAGGGACAGCATTCCATATAAAAGGAGGCTACATTAGAAACATACATGACAACATTATTAGGAGTAGGAGTAGGTTAGAGTAGATTTCTTTCAATTCTCTCTTAGGGTTTCAATTAGGCTTCATAGTAGAATTTACAATTTCAGTTTTGATCTTGGATTTAGCTTATTCTCATTGTAAGTAATCTTTATTTCTCTTTAATTATAATACATTTACTCTTGCTTTCGTAATATAAGTTATTTTGTTAGTTTATCCAATTTAGATTTCTTGAGTTTTTTGTTGATGAATTTGATGTTTTATGATTTATATATGCTTGATTGAGTTTCTATAGTTGATATTGTGCATAGTTTGGTTATAGTTTTCATTATCTTTTTTAATTTGCTATGTTTTGCTTTATTGCCCACCAAGTTTTTATGAAAATGTCAATTATGGATTTTGAGTAGAATTTCACTCCTTGGCTTAGGATGTGAGTAATTAGGATACTAGAGTCATAAAGTCCGACATTTAGTGGTAATTCTTGGGTTGTTAATTGCTCTTGTTTCCACTAACACTAGCTTTGATGTGACAATCTTGAAATTAAACTTTGATGTGGGGATTTGATTGCCGGTTTGGATTATGCTATCAATGAAGAAACTTATTTTCTATTGAGAAATTATAAGCCGGTATAAATTTCCATCATCAGCTCCTCCCACCTTTGATTTTTCCATCCTTGATGCATATCCTCATTGAAATTCCTACTTGCTACAATATAGTTAGAACTAAACTCATAGCCAAAATGGTGAGAATTCATGGTAACAAGAGAAAATAAAAGCAAAAGCTAAAGCAACTATTCACAATATTAACACATATACAATAACCAATAACAAGCGCACATTTACAATTCCCCGGCAACGGCGCCAAAAACTTGACGGAGAAAAATCGTCGGTTCGGAACTTTCACAAAAAAATTCCGTTGAAGTATAAATCGAAACCAATAGATAACTCTCAATCAAAGTTTAATTTCTTTGTCATAAAGCAAACCAATAAAAAACCGAGAGTATTTAAACCTTGGGTCGTCTCTCAAAGGAATTGTAGGGAAGTGTGCATATTATTGGTTAGTATGATGAACAAGAAATTAAAGCTACAACTAAGGAACTATAAATGCTAAAAGATACTCATGGAAAAGATTAAGAGTTAAACTTTCCTATCCTAGATCATTGACCACAACATGGTAATTACAAAGAGTTAATTCCACTTAGTTATCCTCTAACATCGGAGGGTGAAGTCAAGTAGACATAATTGATTCTAAAACCAACTAAAAACCCTAAATTATTAATCACACTGGACATCAATGACATCAAGGAACCTAAGTCCTCAATCACAAGGCAAGAGTGCTAAAATCTACTCTAAAACCAAACCAAGCAATTTGTCAAACACTTGGAAGGCATAAAATGAATGCATGGTAAAATTGTAACAATAACAAAATCTAAAGTTACCAAATACAAGATAACAATAATAATAACTCAATTAAGCAACAATAAACATAGAAACATCGAATTGCATTAATAGAAATCAAAATCAACAAGAGTTCATAAGATCAAAAACAACAAAATAAAGGAAACAACAAGTAAAACTAAGAGAGCAAGGATGTAGTAACAAGAAATTGCAAGGAAAACTAAATCAAGACAAGATCAAAACCTAAATCTAAGAGGTAATTAAGATAAATCTATCTCAAGTCTAGAGAGAAGAGAGAGCTTCTCTCTCTAGAAAATAACCTAAAACATGATTCTAAATTAAACCTAATTGCTCTCCCCTTTGTTCTTCCTTGAATTTGGCCTCAAATACTTCAGAAATGAGTTGAATTGGGCTTTGGAAGGCTGGAAATCGTGACCCATGTATTGTAATTAATGAAGTCACATGCCTCATGTCACATGTACGCGCAAGGCATGCATGCGTGCAACATGGCTAATTACCAAAGCACGCATATGTGCAAGGCATGCGTACGTGTGACCATAAATTACTCTAAATCCTCATTTCTTCAAGAATTCTCCACTTTGCACACTTTTTCTTCACTTCTTCAATCCAATCTTTGCCTTTTAAGCCTGAAATCACTAAACAAATACATCAGGGCATCGAATGGAATCAAAGTAAATTAAATTTGGCAAATTAAGGGCCTAAAAAGCATGTTTTTTACTCTTAAGCACAATTTTGGGAGAATTCACAAAACGATGCTATTTTCTTGATTAAATGTAGGAAAAATTGATAAAATATACTAAATTCAATACAAGATAACGCATAAAATTTTGGTTTATCACTGCTGTTGTTGCGGAGGCGTTACGGAATTGTGGTTACGGCTACCGCTGTTGTCGGCCAGTAGAAAGGGACTTTTACACATTTTATGACTTTTGGGTTTTGTCTATTCGAGGTAGGGACATTTTCTTAAACTCATTTTACTTTCAAGAATTGTTACAAGTCGATATTAATATAAAAAATATATTTTTATGATTATATGAGTCTTATGGATTGAATTGAACTATTTTGGATATATGTGAATATTTATCTGATTAATTTATTGAATTATTAAAAAGGCTGGTTATTCTTATTTGTTGATTTAGTTTGTTAAGTTGGTCGTATTTGGACTGGTTTCTTGAAACTGGTTTCTGAATTATGATAGAATGATTTGAGATATTGGAATTGATTTTGTTTGATTTATCATAAATGATTTTGAGAATTGAAAATGATTTCAAATATTGAAATTGGTCTGATTTTAGAAATGATTTGAAAAGAGTTTGAGAAATGATTTGGATGGACCCGAGAGGGGTAGCAAAGTTCGAGTTTTAGGAGAAGTGTTGTAGAAATTTTCAAACGTTTGGATTAAACTGAATAATGAAGAAAATGAAGAAAATAGGTATTTAAGAGTAAATGAAGTTCGTGATTGTTTTGGAAACATAGTTGAATGAAAAAGAGTTTTACTCGATCTTTAAGAACCATGGAAAAGACATCATTTATGGAGCATTCTTGTGACTTTATGGAAATTGTTTAAAATCAAAATGATTATATGGTTTTAATTAAGATTTTGGTTTGTAAACAAGATAATTTTTGGGTCTTTAAAAGAGGTTATTTTTAAAGTTAAAGTTAGAGACTTTGTTTGAATTGTTATTTAGAAAATTGGTTAAATAGAATGAGTTTCATTTTATTACTTTGAAATAAAGGGTTATGTTTTGAAGAGTATTTAGTGAATTTAAAATATTTGATTTTGATTTGGCGCAACAAAATGGTTTCTAAGTCTCTTGAGAATGTTTTAAACATAGAAATGAAATTTAAACAGGTTTTGGGAACTTGTTTTAAATAAAATATGATTTTTATGGTTATGTTATGTTGAGATCTTCAAGAATTATGGGGTAAAGGCTGAGAACCTTGAGAATACTTTATAGTTTAACTTGAGAATGAAGATGAGAAATATGTTTTGGGTACTAGATTAAATGAAAACAAGTTTTATTGAATTGATTCGAATTAAAGATGAGGTTGAGGATTCCCTCTCTTGTTGCAGTGGACAAGCTTGAGGTTGAGGATTCCCTCGCTTGTCGCACCAGGGAGTTGGAAAGAAGATCGAGGATTCCTGATGCAGGCCAAACGTCGATCTAGAATTTCTCAATAAAGAATTACTTCGTTAGTAGTATAGTTCCAAACCAACCATTGACCCGTATTGTAACACCCTCATTACCCTAAGCCTTACGACTAGCTGTAAGACAAAGATTAATCAGAGGTTACGACAATTCTAAAGCTTATGTATATTTATATATAGAAGGAAATAATATACTCTAGAAGCCCGATGAAGGATATATCTAAAAAACAGGATTTGAAAAGCGCAAAACGTACTAGTGAAGCTACTAACTTAAGGCACAAGATATAGATATGATATAACAAAATAATAGAGTATAATATCATAAGAACCTAGCCACGGGATAAATCAAAAGAACTCAAAGGTAACGGGATCCTCCGCTGTTGTCACCATCCAAAGCAACTCACCAAGGTGGGTTGCGACCTGCATCTAAAAATAACAACAGAAATATGGTATGAGAACCGGAGGTTCTTAGTATGGTAACAGCGCCTAGTGATGTAGGATATAAGACCCCGGTACGCCAAAGGCAATCCTATGCTCCATTTCCATCACAAGATTCAAACTTAAGGAATACTAAAATAGTTAAGCAAAACATAAACCTTAACATAGATAAACTGGGTAATCTATCTTAGGGGATTTCTATTTTAACCAACACCGCTGTCCCACAGCCTTCACCAACCGATTCTCCAAACCTCCTCAATCCTCGCAGAAATCACAATTATATACAAAGTAAGTAAATCACAAGTAGAATCATATATGGCAAGTAATTCAAATAGCAAATAAACATGTTATACGAATAGGCAAGCCATTTCAAGTAGTCAAAGAAGACAAACAGATAGAAAATGCACATGATGAATGCCTATCCTATTGGCTGTGATATCACATTATCGGTTCAACTGCCAACCCGACACATCTCCATGGAGACATCGCCCTTCGGAATTCTCATATAGGAACCCCCGAGATATAGTGCTCGGATCACTGTCCAGGTACCGGCGTCTGCACACTCTATAGATCCGAAGGGATGCGAGCGGGATCTATTGCCATCGACTTCACATCTAAGCACAAGCGGGATGAACAACCGCCCTTACGCCGCCGCCGCTACCTCGAATAGGCGGGATCCAACCTCAGCCCCTGCCCGGGCGCATAGCGTCTCTTAGTTTCAACAAAAAGTAGTGTAGTGGTTTTCAAAATATTTTCAATATATCATGGATCCTTCATCTCATTCAGAGTCTTCAACTCATCTCAATCGCTGTTAATTCAACATTTCCATTCCTCATTCTCACTCTACCGACCCATCCTCAGTACACCAGAAACCTAAGCCTTCATTCTCTAGTATTTCATAATAAGTATCGACTAAAACCCTTAGCCTATTTCCCATATTCCCATACTCAAAATTAAGTTTAAAAGCCTTAAAATGGTGTTATAGAAGCTTACAACCTTGTTGGGAAGGTGAAATAGTTGAAAACAAAGTTAAATTTGTGAAACAGGGCATGTGCGTCCACACAAGGGTATGCGTGCGCACGCCCAAGATTTTGGAAGGTGCGTACGCATAGGGGTGTAAAACCAACTTTTACCCAAAATCACAATTTTCAAAAATTCATTGTAAAACCCAATCAAAACCAAACCAACCCAATCCAAACTCCACTTTTCATCAAAATGAACCCTCTATACCATATTACACCAAGCTTACCACCTTTTTCCTTCAGTTTTTCTCATCCACAACATCAACATCCATATTATATATTTATATATCAACACAAATCACTTCTCAACTTCACAAATCATTCATCATTAACTCAACCATGCTTTATATTGTTAATCAACAATATTCAATCATTCAAATCCATCATATCTCAACATCATCATTTAACCATATCAACAATACCAATTTATTGTACACCATCAACCAACTAATCATCAACAACATATAAAATTTCAAACCTATCCTATGGGTCACTAGCCTAAGTGTCCATAAATATTATATACTACATAAAGGAAACCAAAATCATACCTTGGCCAATTTTCAATATTTCCAAAACTCAAAATTGAGCACCAATGAGCTTTCCAACCATAATCCAAGCTTCCAACAATCACCAACAAGCTCCAAACTCACAATAATTAAACTATATATGAATAAACTATCACAAATTAACCTAGGGCTCATAATAAATCAAAATTTCACAAGAGTTCAAAGCCTCTTACCTTGTCCAACAGTTTAGAAGCCAAAACCAACATCAATCAAAGGCTAGAGTATACCTAAACACCCAAAACACAAGATTTCACTCAAAACCAAAACCTAATATTTTCGAATTTCTTAAGACAGAAACTGGGCAGGATTTTTCAAGATTCATACCTCTTTGGCTAGATGAAACTAACGGGCTCGAAGAGAGCTTCGCGTAGCAACTAACAACACGTAAATCGGAGCACTGTAGCTCAAGTTATAAAAGAAAGAAGGAGAAGATGAATAGTGAATGAAACCCTCACCTCTCCTTGATAAACTACTATTTTATGGTTTATCTTGTGTTTAATTGAGTGGTTTTATCAAGCGTTTACTTACTTATTCATACGATTTGCATGATTTTATAATCCCTTCCTAGTATTGTTTTATGATTGAAAACTTGCTTCCTAAAGATCTTTAATTAGTATATTTTACTTCTCCTTTATACCATTTGATGCCGTGATCCGTGTGTTAAGTGTTTTAGGCTTTATAGGGCAGGTATGACTTAGAGAATGGAGAGGAAGCTTGCAAAAATGGAAGGAACACAAGAAACCAAGGAGATGACCAGCGAACACCGACGCGCGCGCATGTCTCACAAGAGCACGCGAAATAGAGAAAATTGCATCGACACGTGTGTGTGCCTGACGCGTACGCGTGGATTGGAGTCTGCACAAATGACGCGAACGCGTGCACAACGTGCTCACGTGACAAGAAAAATCTCTAAATGACGCGAACGCATGGATGATGCATACGCGTGACCTGCGGTATCTGCAGAATTAACAAAAAACACTGGGGCGATTTCGGGCCGCGTTTTGACCCAGTTTTCGGCCCAGAAACACAGAATAAAGTCAGGGAACATGCAGAGACTCAACACACAACTTTACACGACTTCACATATTCTCATTAGGATAGTTTTAGGTTTTTAGATCCGAATCTAAAGTGAATTACTCTTCCTCTAGGTTCTCTTTACATTCCCAGTTTATTGCTTTTGCTTTCGAATATTGAAGAGTCATTATCTCCGTTGAAGATACTATTCTAGTTTGTTTCCTTACTTACTCTTTTATTTATTCTATATTCTTAATTCTTGTTTAAAGCAGTAATTGGATTATTTTCATGAATTGTTAGTGCAAAGGATTACTTTTATTTTTAAATCAATTTTGAATCCCTATTTTATTTAATTTATCATGTCTTCTTCTATTATTTTTATGAGCGTTATATTCATGTCAATGGAGTAGACTCCATACTTGACATAGGGGTTGATTAGGAGGAGACACTTGAGTTGGAAGGCTCAGGTGTTGATTAAACTGGAAGTTGTTGGCTAGTTCTGTATTTACTAACGCTAGACCTTCCCAAGGGAAAGGACTAGGATTTGCGAATAAGAGTTAGCTCAATCGCTTGACTTTCCCTTATTTAGTAAGGGTTAACTAAGTGAAAACAACAACCTTTTTAATACTACACTTAAGAGATCCCAACAAGGACAGAACTTCCAATTAATCATTCCCCCAGTAAAGGCTTTTTATTTAGAATATTAATAATCATTCTTAGTTTTTTTAATTTACAATTATTTAATTGCTCATTATTCAACTCTCAAACTCTCGTGGAAATTCCTAATTAATAAAATAGCATCCTTTCTTGCAACTCGTTAGGAGACGACCTGGGACTCATACTCCCAGTATTTTTCTATTCTAAATTTTTGTGACACCCTTTTTAAATTGGTGAAGTGGATTTTAGCTGGTTAAGAGCTATACTTGCAACGCTGTTCTCTTATTAAAAATCTCTTAATTGGCCTAACTTCAGCCACGCACCACTCCTCTCCTCACCTCAACGTTGCTGCTGCTTGTGTTGTGTTAAAGTGGCTGAATTGGCCACTTAAAGGGTTTATATAATGTTGGGCTTGGGCCCAACTTGGGCCCGATCCAACCCATTAGCATTTTTAGTCCATTTGGCCCAACTTTGGGTCAATCCTTTAAAATTAACGCCCGGTTTTTGACTTCTAATATTTTTCTAAGGTTTTTGACTGTTTTTACTTTTTCTCACGTAGCGCCGGGCAGACTTGAACCGATTCAACCGGTTCGATAGCCGGTTCGCAGTTTTTCACGGTTTTTTGCAGAAACCACATTTTCTGATTCGGAAGGACCCACTGAGTCCAAAAATCATATTTAAATCCCCAAATTCACATCCTAACTTTCTGGAATTTAATTTGGGCATTTAAATTATTTTTTCCATGAAAAATCCGATTCTTACATCCTCTCCTCCTTAAAAAGATTTTTGCCCTCGAAAATCTGAATCACGCGATGTAACTCCACGAAGCATCCTACTTTCGACGTTGCTAACTCAACAGGTTGCCAAAACATCTCATTCACCATCATCCTACCGTGTCGATGTTCTTTCCCGCCAACTCCTCCATAGAATAGTTCACTCGGATAGGTAGAAAATGAGCGGATTAGGTTAAGCGATCCACGATCTCCTAAACCGCATCAAATCCTGACCTAATCCTCGGCAAACCGGTCACAAAATCCCTCGCGATTCCTTCCCACTTCCACTGAGGAATCTTAAGAGGTTGTAGCATTCCTGTTGACTTCTGATGCTCCATCTTCGCCTTCTGACACGTCAAACACTTGGATACCACTGTAGCTGCGTCACCTTTCATCTCAGGCCACCAGAACATCTTCTTTAAGTCATACTACATCTTCACACTTTTGGGATGAATAGAAAATCCACTGTAGTGAGCTTCTGACAATAAGTCTTGCCTCCACCTCTCGACATCTTGTATATAAATTCTCCCTTTATATCTCCACAATCCTTCACCATCCTTAGTGAAATCCGCATGCCTCTTATGACCAACTGGTTGGAACAATCTCTGAAACTTCTGCTCATCTTGCTGAGCTCTCTGAATCTCCGTCTTAAATGCGCTTGAAATCTACAACTGGTTCAAACAAGTTCTTCCGGCAACCTCACCAAAGTCCAGCTTAAGATCCACAAACTTATCCACTAGCTCCTCTTCTTTGATTCTCATCCAAGCAATTATTAAAGATCTCCAACCCAAAGCATCTGCTACCACATCCTCCTTTCCAGGGTGATAACTCAGTTCAAAATCGTAGTCCTTAAGCAACTCCATCCATCTTCTCTAATGCATATTAAGCTCTTTCTGATCAAAGACGTACTTGAGGCTCTTGTGATCAGAAAAGATGTTAAACCTCACTCCATACAAGGGGTGCCTCCAAATCTTTAGTGTAAACACAATTGCCGCTAATTCCCAGTCATAAATTGGGTAGTTCGCCTCATACGGTCTCAGCTGACGTGATGCGTAAGCCACCACATTCTGGTGTTGCATCAACACACAACCTAAACCCTCCAGAGAAGCATCACAGAATACTTCGAACGGTTCATGCAGTTCCAACAAGATTAAAACAGGTGCTGAAGTTAACATCTGTTTCAAAGTCTAAAAACTCTCTTCATACTCCGACGTCTAAACAAAAGGTACTTTTTTTCTTGTCAACTTGGTCATCGATAGTGCAATCTGGAAAAATCCTTCAATGAATCTCCGGTAATATCTGGCTAAAAACTCTCTTCATACTCCGGTAATATCTGTTTCAAAGTCTAAAAACTCTCTTCATATTCCTCCTTTGCTCACCACGTGACCTAAGAACTTCACTTCCTCCTTCCAGAACTTACACTTCGATAGCTTAGCGTATAACTTCCGATACGTCACTCTGATTATCGTCATTAAGAATTTGAAAAATTCCTTAAATCAAACACCGATTTTGTAATATTTGTCAAAACCTTTAAAACAACTTCAATCTAAATGAGTCCATCGTTAAAACCTTATCAAAAGAGTCAAAAACTGTTTATTTGTAAATCAAACATTTTAAAGCATGATTTGCCTAAATTCATCGAAACCTTTAAATCAAAACCTTTCCAATTGAATCCCTTTTTGTTAAATTAAGATTTACAAATCAAAATCACAAGTGAACAAAATCTTAGGACTCACTTTTCCTTTTTAAGTCGTATCATTGGATCAAAGTTCAAATCTTAGTTTCAAAACCAAATCATTCGAAACAGTTCATTTTAGACCAGATCACTGTTGAATTTTCTGAAAGGAGTCAAAATAGTTTACTCAGAAGTTTCCTACTTCAAATCATGATTTCTTAAATTAAAACGTTTCAAATTGAATCCCTTTCGATAAGAGAAATTGGAAACCATTTTCACAATTGAAGAAAATCAGAGAACTCACTGTTCGTTTAAACCATAATTCTTAAATCAAGAGTTCTGACTAACTTTCAAAACCAAATCATTTAAGTCAAAGTTCCAAACCAGATTAGAAATCATCCTAAACCTTAAAACCGCAAAATCATAGTTAAAAAAAAACTGGAAAGGCGTCAGTCGGTACTTCCGTTGCCACTAGTGTTGAACCGCACCCATCACCCAAACAGAGAACTGCCAAGACTTCTAGTCATACCTGTAAACCATTCTGGCACGTCCACTCTGATCGTTCGTCATCACAAGTCCAAAATCCTCGCCTACCGCCACTAGAATCGTCCTTTCCTACGGTTTACCCCCAACAAAACCCTAAGCACTCGTAACCCTAACGAAGACTTTGCAAAAGATAGAACCAAGCTATCCTCAGGTCCAGGTACTATAATACTCAAGGCATACGCTTACCTCTCGCCGGAGGATCCGACCCCGTCACCTCACGTGCCTCCAAAGCAAACACACGGCCTGACTGTTGATTCTGGCCCCCATCTCGTTTCTTCCCATGGTGACAATACTTAGATATATGCCCAGGCTCCCCACAATTATAGCATCGACCATTTCCTTTCGCCTGATGAAACTGGGCTTTGTTGCCCCTTCTGACATTCCCTTGACCTTGCAGATGCTGAGGAGTATGTCCATCTTTCTTGAAGTTCTGTTCCCTTGGTCCGAAATGATCATCGAGTTCCCTACTAGTATTCCTTCCATGAGTGTTCCTTGACGAGGCTACCTGATGAGCGGATATTTTATACGTTTTTTGGGGTTAATTTCATATAGTTTTTAGTATGATTTGGTTAGTTATTAGTATATTTTCATCAGTTTTTAGGCAAAATTCATATTTCTGGACTTTACTATGAGTTTGTGTATTTTTCTGTAATTTCAGGTATTTTCTGGCTGAAATTGAGGGAGCTGAGCAAAAATCTGATTTAGGCTGAAAAAGGACTGCTGATGCTGTTGGATTCTGACCTCTCAACACTCGGAATGGATTTTCTGGAGCTACAGGAGTCCAATTGGCGCGCTTCCAATTATGACATCCAGGACTTTCCAGAAATATATAATAGTCCATACTTTTTCAAGGATAGATGACGTAAACTGGCGTTCAACGCCAGTTCCATGTTGCAGTCTGGCGTCCAGCGCCAGAAACAGGTTACAAGTTGGAGTTCAACGCCAGAAACAGGTTACAACCTGGTGTTGAACGCCCAAAACAGCCCAGGCACGTGAGAAGCTTAAGTCTCAGCCCCAGCACACACCAAGTGGGCCCCAGAAGTGGATTTCTGCACTATCTATCATAGTTTACTCATTTTCTGTAAACCTAGGTTACTAGTTTAGTATTTAAACAACTTTTAGAGATTTATTTTGTATCTCATGACATTTTAGATCTGAACTTTGTAATCTCTGACGGCATGAGTCTCTAAACTCCATTGTTGGGGGTGAAGAGCTCTGCTGTGTTTCGATGAAGTAATGCAAATATTTCTGTTTTCCATTCAAACATGCGTGTTCCTATCTAAGATATTCATTCGCGCTTAATTATAGAGAAGGTGATGATCCGTGACACTCATCACCTTCCTCAATCCATGAACGTGTGTCTGACAACCACCTCCGTTCTACATCAGATTGAATGAGTATCTCTTAGATTCCTTAATCAGAATCTTTGTGGTATAAGCTAGATTGATGGCGGCATTCATTAGAATCCGGAAAGTCTAAACCTTGTCTGTGGTATTCCGAGTAGGATTCTGGGATTGGATGGCTGTGACGAGCTTCAAGCTCGCGAGTGTTGGGCTTAGTGACAAACGTAAAAGGATCAACGGATCCTATTCCAGCATGAGTGAGAACCGACAGATGATTAGCCGTGTAGTGACAGCGCACGTGGACCCTTTTCACTGAGAGGATGGATGGTAGCCATTGACAACGGTGATCCACCAACACACAGCTTGCCATGGAAGGAACTTTGCGCTTTTGCATGCATGTAGGAAGAGGAACACAAGGGAAAAGCTGAAATTCAGAAGACAAAGCATCTCCAAAACCCCAACATATTCTCCATTACTGCATAACAAGTAACCTTTAATTCATGCTCTCCTGTTCATTTACAAGTCAATTGATAACCACAAATTAATATCCTGACTAAGAGTTACAAGATAACCATAACTTGCTTCAAACCTACAATCTCCGTGGGATCGACCCTTACTCACGTAAAGTATTACTTGGATGACCCAGTGCACTTGCTGGTTAGTGAAACGAGTTGTGAAAAGTGTGATTCACAATTCGTGCACCAAGTTTTTGGCGCCGTTGCCGGGGATTGTTCGAGTTTGGACAACTGACGGTTTATTTTGTTGCTTAGATTAGGAAAAATTTATCTTTTCAATTTAGAGTCATTACATTTGAGTCTCTTATCTTTATTTTCCCTTTCTATTTTTTTTCAAAAAAAAATTCAAAAAGGTTTTTCAAGAAAATATTTTTTTTTTCTTTTTTCTTTCATAACTCAGTTGGCTAGAGCGTTGGTCTATGTTCTTGGTAATTGGGTATCTTCTTTTTAAAATCTTTCTTTTCAAAAATAATTTTTCTTTGATTAAATCTTGTGTCAGACTTTAAGTTTGGTGTTTTCTTGTTGATTTCTCTTTGGTTTTCGAAAATTTTATTTTGGTTTTCTAAAAATTTTAAGTTTGGTGTTCTACCTTCATGTTCTTGTTGTTCTTGTGATTCTTCAAAGTGTTCTTGAGTCTTTCTTGTGTTTTGATCTTAAAATTTTTAAGTTTGGTGTTCCTTGGTGTTTTCCCTCCAAAATTTTTGAAAACAAGGAGCTTTAGATTTAAAAATTTTAAGTTGTGTGTCTTTTGTGTGTTTTTCTCTTTCATCATAAAATTCAAAAATAAAAATAAAATATCTTTTCTTCATTCCACTCATAATTTTCGAAAAATTGGCATTAAATTAGTCATCAAATTTAAAAATCATATCTTTTCCAATCAAATCCTTTCAATCATATCTTTTTCAAAACTTCCTAACCATTATTTTTTTTTCTTTTCTTTATCTCTCTTCACTTTTCGAAAATCTTCACCCATTTTTTATTTATTTTATTTTAATTTATTTTATTTTCGAAATAAATAAATAAATAAATAAATAAAAATATTTTTTCTCTATTTTACATCATCTCCCTTTCTCCATCATGGATCTAAGTGAAAATGAACAGTCCAGAAGGACTCTGGGGTCATATGCTAGCCCCACTACTGCTTCATATGGGAGTAGTATCAGTATACCCTCCATTAGAATCAGTAGCTTTGAGCTAAATCCTCAGCTCATTATCATGGTGCAGCAAAGTTGCCAGTATTCCGGTCTTCCACAGGAAGAACCTACAGAGTTTCTGGCACAGTTTTTACAAATTGCTGACACAGTCCATGATAAGGAAGTAGATCAGGATGTCTACAGACTATTACTATTTCCATTTGCTGTAAAAGACCAAGCTAAGAGGTGGTTAAATAACCAACCTAAGGCTAGCATAAAGACATGGAAACAGCTGACAGAAAAATTCATGAATCAGTACTTTCCTCTAAAACGGATGACACAGCTAAGGCTGGACATCCAAGGCTTTAAACAAGAAGATAATGAATCTCTTTATGATGCATGGGAGAGATACAGAGAGACGCTAAGAAAGTGCCCCTCTGAAATGTTTTTAGAGTGGGTTCAGTTAGACATCTTCTATTATGGGCTTACAGAAAGGGCTCAGATTTCTCTAGATTACTCAGCTGGTGGATCTATCCACATGAGAAAGACAATTGAAGAAGCTCAAGAGCTCATTGATACAGTTGCCAGAAATCAGCATCTATACCTAAGTAGTGAACCTTCCATGAAAGAAGAGGCTAAAACAGTGACTGCTGAACTCAGTCCTGTAGAACAAGCTAATGAATTCAACCAGCAATTGGATTTCCTAACAAAACAGTTAGCCGAATTCAAGGAGAGACTACAAGAGACAAGAATGGCTAATATAAATATGGAAGTACAATTAAAACAAACAAAGCAGCAGCTGTCAAAACAAATAACAGAAGAGTGCCAAGCAGTTCAATTGAGAAGTGGGAAAACATTAGATGCCCCACCTCAAGGTAGCAAGAAGCCAAGAAATGAGCAAACTACCCAAAATCCATCTGAGGACAGTAAGAGCCCGGAGAGGAATAATTCTGGCAATCAAACGCCAAAAATTGGGTGGAAAGATGGCGTTGAACGCCCAAACCATGCTCAGTCCTGGCGTTCAACTCCAGAAAAAAGCAAGGAATTGGCATTGAACGCCCAAAAGAAGCACAGTTCTGGCGTTCAAACGCCAGGAACAAGTGAGGAGTTGGCGTCCAACACCACTCCAGCTTCTGGCTCTGGTAATCACATGCCAGTGTGGGATCAGATACACAACAGTGCTGATAACAACCCCTCTAAAAAGGCTTCTCCAACCACCTCTGTAGGAAGTAAACCTACAGGAACTAAGGTTGAGGAATACAAAGCCAAGATGCCTTATCCTCAAAAACTCCACAAAGAGGAGAAGGATAAGCAATTTGCTCGCTTTACAGACTATCTTCGAACTCTTGAAATAAAGATTCCGTTTGCAGAGGCACTTGAGCAAATACCTTCTTATGCCAAGTTCATGAAAGAGATCTTGAGTCATAAGAAGGATTGGAGAGAAACTGAAAGAGTTCTCCTCACTGAAGAATGTAGTGCAGTCATTCTGAAAAGCTTTCCAGAAAAGCTTAAGGATCCCGGGAGCTTTCTGATACCATGCACAATAGAGGGTAATTGCACCAAGACAGCTTTATGTGATCTTGGAGCAAGCATCAATCTAATACCTGCATCACTATCAGAAAGCTTGGTTTAACTGAAGAAGTCAAACCAACCCGGATATGTCTTCAACTTGCTGATGGCTCCATTAAATACCCATCATTCGTGATTGAGGACATGATTGTCAGGGCTGGAAATGGAGGAGCACAAGAGTGCTACTCTCATCCTAGGAAGACCTTTCCTAGCAACTGGACGAACTCTCATTGATGTCCAAAAGGGGGAAGTCACCCTGAGAGTCAATGAGGATGAGTTTAAGTTGAATGCTGTCAATGCCATGCAGCATCCAGATACACCAAAAGACTGCATGAAAGTTGATCTTATTGACTCTTTGGTAGAGGAGATCAACATGGCTGAGAGTCTCGAATCAGAGTTGGAAGATATCTTTAAAGATGTTCAGCCTGATCTTGAGGATTCAGAGGAATTGAAAGAGCCTCTGAAATACCTCCTAAACCCGAGCTCAAACCATTACCACCATCCCTAAAGTATGCATTTCTGGGAGAAGGTGACACTTTTCCAGTGATCATAAGCTCTGCTTTAAATCCACAGGAAGAGGAAGCACTAATTCAAGTGCTAAGGACACACAAGAGAGCTCTTGGATGGTCCATAGGTGACCTTAAGGGCATAAGCCCAGCTAGATGCATGCACAAGATCTTATTGGAGGACAATGTTAAGCCAGTGGTTCAACCACAGAGGCGGCTAAATCCAGCCATGAAGGAAGTGGTGCAGAAAGAGGTCACCAAATTACTGGAGGCTGGGATTATTTATCCTATTTCTGATAGCCCCTGGGTGAGCCCTGTCCAAGTTGTCCCCAAAAAAGGAGGCATGACAGTGGTTCATAATGAAAAAAAATGAACTAGTTCCTACAAGAACAGTTACAGGGTGGCGCATGTGTATTGACTACAGAAGGCTCAATACAGCCACCAGAAAGGATCATTTTCCTTTACCATTCATAGACCAGATGCTAGAAAGACTAGCAGATCATGATTATTACTGTTTTTTGGATGGCTATTCAGGCTACAACCAAATTGCAGTAGATCTCCAGGATCAAGAAAAAATAGCATTCACATGTCCATCTAGAGTGTTTGCTTACAGAAGGATGCCATTTGGGCTGTGTAATGCGCCTGCAACCTTTCAGAGATGCATGCTCTCTATTTTCTCTGATATGGTGGAAAATTTCTGGAAGTCTTCATGGATGACTTCTCAGTATATGGAGACTCATTCAGCTCCTGTCTTGATCACCTGACACTGGTTTTGAAAAGATGCCAAGAGACTAACCTGGTTTTAAACTGGGAAAAATGCCACTTTATGGTGACTGAAGGGATTGTCGTTGGACGTAAAATTTCAAACAAGGGAATAGAGGTGGATCAAGCTAAAATAGAAGTAATTGAAAAATTACCACCACCTGCCAATGTTAAGGCAATCAGAAGCTTTCTGGGGCATGCAGGATTCTATAGGAGATTTATAAAGGATTTTTCAAAAATTGCAAAACCTCTAAGCAACCTGCTAGCTGCTGACACACCATTTGTGTTTGACACAGAGTGCCTGCAGGCGTTTAAAACTCTGAAAGCTAAGCTGGTCACAGCACCAGTTATCTCTGCACCAGACTGGACATTACCATTCGAATTAATGTGTGATGCCAGTGATCACGCCATTGGTGCAGTACTGGGGAAGAGGCATGACAAGCTTCTGCATGTCATCTATTATGCTAGCCGTGTTTTAAATGATGCCCAGAAAAATTACACAACCACAGAAAAGGAATTACTTGCAGTAGTCTATGCCATTGACAAGTTTAGATCATACTTGGTGGGATCAAAAGTGATTGTGTACACTGACCATGCTGCTCTTAAATATCTACTCACAAAGCAGGATTCAAAACCCAGGCTTATAAGATGGGTGTTGCTTCTGCAAGAGTTTGATATAGAAATAAGAGACAGAAAAGGAACAGAGAACCAAGTGGCTGATCATCTGTCCCGGATAGAGCCAGTAGAAGGGACGTCATTCCCCTCTCTTGAAATCTCTGAAACCTTTCTGGATGAGCATTTGTTTGCCATTCAGGAAACACCATGGTTTGCAGACATTACAAACTATAAAGCTGCAAGGTTCATACCCAAGGAGTACAGCAGGCAACAAAAGAAAAAATTAATTACTGATGCAAAGTACTACTTGTGGGATGAACCCTATCTCTTTAAGAGATGTGCAGACGAAATAATCCGTAGGTGTGTGCCTAGAGAAGAAGCACAGAGGATCTTATGGTATTGCCATGGATCACAATATGGAGGCCATTTCGGAGGTGAGCGAACAGCCACCAAGGTCCTCCAATGTGGCTTCTACTGGCCTACCCTATATAGAGATTCCCGAGAGTTTGTACGTAACTGTGACAGCTGCCAAAGAGCTGGTAATCTGCCTCATGGTTATGCCATGCCTCAACAAAGGATCTTGGAGATTGAGTTGTTTGATGTATGGGGAATCGACTTCATGGGACCTTTTCCACCATCATACTCAAACACTTATATTCTGGTGGCAGTCGATTATGTATCAAAATGGGTAGAGGCCATTGCCACACCCACTAATGATACTAAGACAGTGCTGAAGTTCCTCCAGAAACATATCTTCAGCAGGTTTGGTGTCCCTAGAGTACTAATCAGTGATGGGGGCACTCACTTCTGCAACAAACAGCTTTACTCTACCATGGTCCGGTATGGGATTAGCCACAAGGTGGCCACTCCATATCATCCACAGACAAATGGGCAAGCTGAAGTTTCTAATAGAGAACTAAAAAGAATCCTGGAACGGACTGTAAGTACCCGTAGAAAGGATTGGGCAAGAGGATTGGATGATGCTCTGTGGGCTTACAGAACAGCATTCAAAACTCCTATAGGGACCTCTCCATACCAGCTTATATATGGTAAGGCCTGTCATCTGCCCGTGGAACTGGAACATAAGGTCTACTGGGCAACCAGATTCCTGAACTTTGATGCCAAATTAGCCGGAGAAAAAAGATTGCTCCAGCTAAATGAGCTAGAGGAATTTAGACTCACTGCTTTCGAAAATGCCAAGCTTTATAAGGAAAAATAAAAAAGATGGCATGACAGAAAGCTGTCATCAAGAGTCTTTGAACCAAGACAAAAAGTTTTGTTATTTAACTCTAGGCTCAGGCTATTCCCTGGGAAACTGAAATCCCGGTGGAGGGGACCATATGTGATTACAAGTGTATCACCATATGGTTATGTGGAGCTTCAAGACATTGATTCTGATAAGAAGTTCATTGTTAATGGATAGAGAATCAAACACTATCTTGAATGTAATGTTGAGCAAGAGTGCTCAAGGCTGAGGCTAGATTAAAAGCTCAGCAAGGTCCAGCTAAAGACAATAAAGAAGCGCTTGCTAGGAGGCAACCCAGCCATTGGGAAAACTCTTTCTGTTGTTTTGCCCTATTCATGATTTTATTTGTTTATATAAAGTTCACTATTAACAAGGTAAGAAGTCAATTGCATAGGTTCACAGGGTTACAGAAGGATTCAGCAATCAAAACAGAGAAAAAGAGCTCACTGGCAAGAAAACGCCAGTAAGAGGCACAACTGGGCATTAAACGCCCAAAAGGAGCATCTACTGGGCGTTCAGAAGAACGCCTAGTGACAAAGGAGTTCCTGGCATTCAACGCCAGAAAGAAGCAACAGCTGGGCGTTGAACGCCCAGGAGAAGCAGCATTTGGGCGTTAAACTCCCAAAACATGCAGCATTTGGGCGTTTAACGCCAGGATGGTGGGGAGGAGGTAAATTCATTTTTTTTCACATTTTTTATTTTAATTTTAAATTTTCATGTTTCAATTCATGATTTCTTGCATAAACATGTTACAAACCCTAATTTCTAAAAACCCTACTTTAAAAATATCAAATGTATCTTAATCCATAAACACAAATTCTTTTTCAATCCAATCCAACTCTTTTTCAAATTTTCAAAAACAAATCTATCTCTTTTCCTTCTAAAATCTTTTCAACTCATCAATATCTTTTTCAAATCTCCACATTATCTTTTTCAAAATCCAAATTTATCTTTTTCAAATATCTTTCATATCTTTTCAATTTTAAATCACATCTTTTCATATCATACTTATTTTTTATAAATCATATCTTCTATCTTATCTTTTTTAAAAAAATTTCGAAACCCACCCCCCTCCCTTTTAAAGCCACATTCAGCCTCCCTCCTCTCATCCACCTTTCGACACTAGCTCTCCTTCTATCCCTCTCCTTTCTTTTCTTTTGCTTGAGGACAAGCAAACCTCTAAGTTTGGTGTGTTTATCCGTGATCACTAAACCATACCCACTAAGATCATGGCTCCTAAAGGAAAACAACCCACTCCAAGAGGCAAGAAAGAGAGTATTCCAAAACCACTTTGGAATCAAGGGAAGTTCTTAACCAAAGAACATTCAGACCATTACTACAAAATAATGGGTCTAAGATCAGTGATCCCGGAAGTCAAGTTCGATCTGAAAGAAGATGAATATCTGGAGATCTAAGAGCAGATTCGAAATAGAAACTGGGAAATCCTAGCTAATCATGAAACAAAAGTGGGAAGGAATATGGTTCAGAAGTTCTACGCTAATCTGTGGCAAACAGACAGGCAGAGAATATCTGGAATTGCCCTCTATGACTATCGGACTTTGGTCAGAGGAAAGATTGTTCACATCCACCCAGACAAAATCAGGGAGATCTTTAAGCTACCTCAGCTGAAAGATGATCTAGACTCCTTTAATAGGAGAATGATGAGAACAAACAAAGGCCTAGACAAGATTCTAGAGGATATATGCATCCCTGGAGCCAGGTGGACCACTAGCAGCAAGGGTGTCCCAAATCAACTCAAGAGAGAAGATCTCAAACCAGTCGCCAGAGGATGGCTGGACTTCATTGGGCGTTCTATATTTCCCACTAGCAACCGTTCTGAAGTCACCGTTAAAAGAGCAGTGATGATCCATTGCATTATGTTGGGAAAAGAAGTGGAAGTTCATCAATTGATTCCATATGAATTTTACATACTTGCAAACAAGAACTCCAAGGATGCCAGGTTGGCTTATCCAAGCCTAATCTCTATGCTCTGCAAGTATGCTGGAGTAAGGATGGGAATAACGGAGTACATCTCAGTGGAGCAACCAATCACTAAAATCACAATGGAAAAAACAACAAGTGCAAGATGACCCCATCAAGAGGAGGGCCCAAGAATTTCTCCCAGAAGTCCCTCAATTTGAATATCGGGAACAGCTTGAAGCATCTGTTACCAAGTTGCAAGAATCTATGGACCAAATAAAGGAAGAACAGCAAAATCAAAACAGTATGCTCTGCAAACTGCTTAGGGAACAAAAAGAACAAGGGCGTGACTTAAAGGAACTGAAGCGTCAGAAGTTATCTCTTGAAGGACCAAGCACCCCACAGACTAGAGGAACATCCACATCCCAAACTCAAGGTTATTGAGTTCTAATCTTAGCCTTAACTATGTAATAATTGTTCTTATTTGAGTTTTATCTTAGAAGTTATAGTAGTAATTAGTAGTGATTTTATCTACAATTAAGATATAATTTATTTTTCTCATCATCATTAAACATGAATAAAATAGAAGATTTTCTTTAGAATAAGGAGGCAATATTTTTTTTGAATTCTTAATAAAACAAATTCTAATTGTTTACATGTGGTGGCAATGCTTTCTGCCTTCTGAATGAATGCCTGAACAAAGCATATGTCTTTGGAATTTGATGTTCTTGAATGTTAAATATGTTGGCTCTTGAAAGAATGATGAACATGAGACATGTTATTGATAATCTGAAAAATCATAAAAATGATTCTTGAAGCAAGAAAAAGCAGTGAATACAAAGCTTGCAAAAAAAAAGCAAGCAGAAAAAGCCAATAGCCCTTAAAACCAAAAGGCAAGGGTAATAAAAAGGATCCAAGGCTTTGAGCATCAGTAGATAGGAGGACCTAAGGGAATCAAATCCTGGTCTAAGCGGCTAAACCAAGCTGTCCCTAACCATGTGCTTGTGGCGTGAAGGTGTCAAGTGAAAACTTAAGACTGAGCGGTTAAAGTCAAGGTCCAAAGCAAAAAGAAGAGTGTGCTTAAGAACTCTGGACACCTCTAATTGGGGACTTTAGTAAAGCTGAGTCACAATCTGAAAAGGTTCACCCAATTATGTGTCTGTAGCATTTATGTATCCGGTGGTAATACTGGAAAACAAAGTGCTTAGGGCCACGACCAAGACTCATCAAGTAGCTGTGTTCAAGAATTAACATACTGAACTAGGAGAATCAATAACATTATCTGAATACTGAGTTCCTATAGATGCCAATCATTCTGAGCTTCAATGGATAGAGTGAGATGCCAAAACTGTTCGGAAGCAAAAAGCTACTAGTCCCGCTCATCTAATTAGAATCTGAGCTTCACTCAAGAACTCTGAGATATTATTGCTTCGTGAATTATTTGTATTCTATTTTATTTGTCTAGTTGCTTGGAGATAAGCAACAGTTTAAGTTTGGTGTTGTGATGAGCGGATATTTTATACGCTTTTTGGGGTTAATTTCATATAGTTTTTAGTATGATTTGGTTAGTTATTAGTATATTTTCATTAGTTTTTAGGCAAAATTCATATTTCTGGACTTTACTATGAGTTTGTGTGTTTTTCTATAATTTCAGGTATTTTCTGGCTGAAATTGAGGGAGCTGAGCAAAAATCTGATTCAGGCTGAAAAAGGACTGCTGATGCTGTTGGATTCTGACCTCTCACCACTCGGAATGGATTTTCTGGAGCTACAGGAGTCCAATTGGCGCGCTTTCAATTGCGTTGGAAAGTATACATCCAATGCTTTCCAGAAATATATAATAGTCCATATTTTTCTCAAGGATAGATGATGTAAACTGGCGTTCAACGCCAGTTCCATGTTGTAGTCTGGCGTCCAGTGCCAGAAATAGGTTACAAGTTGGAGTTCAATGCCAGAAACAGGTTACAACCTGGCGTTGAATGCCCAAAACAGCCCAGGCACGTGAGAAGCTTAAGTCTCAGCCCCAACACACACCAAGTGGGCCCTAGAAGTGGATTTCTGCACTATCTATCATAGTTTACTCATTTTCTGTAAACCTAGGTTACTAGTTTAGTATTTAAATAACTTTTAGAGATTTATTTTGTATCTCATGACATTTTAGAGCTGAACTTTGTAATCTCTGACGGCATGAGTCTCTAAACTCCATTGTTGGGGGTGAGGAGCTCTGCTGTGTTTCGATGGGGTAATGCAAATATTTCTGTTTTCCATTCAAACATGCGTGTTCCTATCTAAGATATTCATTCGCGCTTAATTATTTTATGAAGGTGATGATCCGTGACACTCATCACCTCCCTCAATCCATGAACGTGTGTCTGACAACCACCTCCGTTCTACATCAGATTGAATGAGTATCTCTTAGATTCCTTAATCAGAATCTTTGTGGTATAAGCTAGATTGATGGCAGCATTCATGAGAATTCAGAAATTCTAAACCTTGTCTGTGGTATTTCGAGTAGGATTCTGGGATTGGATGGCTGTGACGAGCTTCAAACTCGCGAGTGTTGGGCATAGTGACAGACGCAAAAGGATCAATGGATCCTATTCCAGCATGAGTAGGAACCGACAGATGATTAGCCGTGTAGTGACAGCGCATGTGGACCCTTTTCACTGAGAGGATGGATGGTAGCCATTGACAACGGTGATCCACCAACACACAGCTTGCCATGGAAGGAACTTTGCACTTTTGCATGCATGAGGGAAGAAGAACACAAAAGAAAAGCTGAAATTCAGAAGACAAAGCATCTCCAAAACCCCAACATATTCTCCATTACTGCATAACAAGTAACCTTTAATTCTTGCTCTCTTGTTCATTTGCACATCAATTGATAACCACAAATTAATATCCTGACTAAAAGTTGCAAGATAACCATAGCTTGCTTCAAACCTACAATCTCCGTGGGATCGACCCTTACTCACGTAAAGTATTACTTGGACGACCCAGTGCACTTGCTGGTTAGTGGTACGAGTTGTGAAAAGTGTGATTCACAATCGTGCACCACTACCGTCCTTGCATAATCTTCGGCAACCCTCGCAGTGTCCACCAATTCAGAAAATCTCCTCATCTCCAATGGAGCCACAGCACGCCTAATATCATCTGTCAACCCCACTTCGTATTTGAGGCATTTCCATCCCTCATAAGACTTAGGAGTACCCTGACTTATCCTCGAGAATCGACAGAGTTCCTCGAACTTGCTGGTGTATTTTGCTATAGTCATGGACCCTTGTTTCAGTTGTAGGAGCTCCAATTCTCTGGCCTCCCTTAATGACCCAAAAATGTACTTCCTGTAGAAAGCTTCCTCGAATAACGCCCAGGTAATGTTCATGTTTTGTTGGTGTCGCAGTCGGCGTTCTCCTTGCCACCATTGTTAAGCTTCTCCCACCAGCTGATAAGTCGCATATTCCACGAACTTGTCATACAGTACATGTTGAGTTAGCAATGCACGCTCCACAGCTTGGAACCAGTTGTCTGCTTCAGTATGGTTTGTTGAACCATTGAAAACCAGCAGGCCAGCTTTCCAAAAAGTAGCTAGAGTTCTTGGAACAGCTCTCAAGCTGCCCTCAGCACCTCCTCCCTTGTCGTTTCCACTTATGGCCAGTTGGGTTAACCTCTGCACAACTTGCAGAGTCACAGCAACATTCGCTTCTATGGTGTTTGCTAGATTCGCCATCACCGCCATAAACTCGGCCTGATTATCAGCAAGTTGCTCATTCCTACTCTCTCGTGAACGTGCTCGACCTCGTTCGCGAGTGGCCATTAGGTTTCCTGCCTACACCAAACAGTCGACATCAAGGTGATCAGTCTCGATATCAAAAGCCTAGCGTTTCAATTATCCTCAAACAGGCACTCACAAACAAGCATGCTATGAAATATCAAGTAGATAACCTAAATAGCATGAAAGAAAATGACCCAGAGTATGCAATGAAGCACAATCGGTCCATCCCTCAGGCTCACGAGGACGAACCGTTCTGATACCGCTAAATGTAACACCCTCATTACCCTAAGCCTTACCTATAGCCGTAAGACAAAGATTAATCAGAAGTTACGATAGTTCTAAAGCTTATGTATATTTATATATAGAAGGAAATAATATACTCTAGAAGCCCGATGAAGGATATAGCTCAAAAATAGTATTTGAAAAACGCAAAACGTACTAGCGAAGCTACTAACTTAAGGCACAAGATATAGATATGATATAAAAAAATAATAGAGTATAATATCATAAGAATCTAGCCACGGCTCGCAGAGTTTAAGCCGGCTAGCCATATACAGATACACAAATAGCCGACAATAAAAACAGCTTATACAAGTTTTGTTCTCTCAATACATGCCTCTAGGCAAAACATAATGCAAATGTGAGAGATAAATATAAACAAAATAAATCAAAAGAACTCAAAGGTAACGGGATCCTCTGCTGTTGTCACCATCCAAAGCAACTCACCGGGGTGTGTTGCGACGTGCATCTGAAAACAACAACAGAAATATGGTATGAGAACCGGAGGTTCTCAGTATGGTAACAGTGTCCAGTGATGTAGGATATAAGACCCCGGGACACCAAAGGCAATCCTAAGCGCCATATCTATCAGAAGATTCAAACTTAAGGCATACTAAAATAGTTAAGTAAAACATAAACCTTAACATAGATAATCAGGTAATCTATCTTAGGGGATTTCTATTTTAACTAACACCGCTGTCCCACAGCCTTCACCAACCGATCCTCCATGCGATCCCATCGCCACCGCCTTCCGAACCTCCTCAATCCCCACAGAAATCACAATTATATACAAAGCAAGTAAATCACAAGTAGAATCATATATGGCAAATAATTCAAATAGCAAATAAGCATGTTATACGAATAGGCAAGACGTTACAAGTAGTCAAAGCAGACAAACAGATAGAAAAGGCACATGATGAATGCAAGTTCTATTGGCTGTGATATCACATTGTCGGTTCAACTGCCAACCTGACACGTCCCCATGGAGACGTCGCCCTTCGGAATTCTCATATGGGAACCCCCGAGATATATTGCTTGGATCACTGTCCAGGTACCGGCGCCTGCACGCTCTATAGATCTGAAGGGATGCGAGTGGGATCTATTTCCACCGACCTCACATCTAAGTGCAAGCGGGATGAACCACCACCCTTACGCCGCCGCCGCTACCTCGAATAGGCGGGATCCAACCTCACTCCCTGCTTGGGCGCATAGCGTCTCTTAGTTTCAATAAAAAGTAGTGTAGTAGTTTTCAAAACATTTTCAATATATCAAGAATCCTTCATCTCATTCAGAGTCCTCGACTCATCTCAACCACTGTTAATTCAATATTTCCATTCCTCATTCTCACTCTATTGACCTATCCTCAGTACACCAGAAACATAAGCATTCTCTAGTATTTCATAATAATTATCGACTAAAACCCTTAGCCTATTTCCCATATTACCATACTCAAAATTAAGTTCAAAACCCTTAAAATGGTGTTATAGAAGCTTACAACATTGTTGGAAAGGTGAAATAGTTGAAAACAAAGTTAAATTTGTGAAACAGGGCGTGTGTGTCCGCACAGGGGTGTGCATGCACACGCCCAGGAAGATTTTGGAAGTGTGCGTCCGCATAGGAGTGTGCGTACGCACAGTTACTAAAATTTACAATCCTATTCACTCGCACAAGCTGTGCAAGCGCCCCCAACAAATGACCCTTCCCGACTTGTGCGTGCGCACAGGGCTATGCATCCGCACAAGTCGCAATTCTTCATTGTTGTGCGCGCACAGGCTATGCTAGCACTGCAAGCAGAGAGCCTTTTCCAGCCTGTGCGTACGCACAGGTCTGTGCGTCTTCACAAAATAAGAATTTTGCAGGATTGTGCGTTCGCACAAGGCTGTGCGTGCGCACATATCAGAAATCCTGAAATTCTGCAACTCTGCAGAATTTCAGATTTTCAACACCAACTTTGAATGATCATAACTTCCTCTACAAAATTCCAAATCTTCCAAACTTTATATTGGTTTAAAGATTTTTCAATGAACTTTAATTCTAAATAAATTTCAACCAATTTTGAGAACTGAGGCAAAAGTTATGATCTGACAAATTTCACCAAAAACTAACTTTTACCCAAGATCACAATTTTCACAAATTCATTGTAAAACCCAACCAAAACCAAACCAACCCAATCCACCTTTTTCCTTCAATTTTCCTCATCCACAAAATCAACATCCAACCATCAACACAAATCACTTCTCAACTTCACAAATCATTCATCATTAACTCAACCATGCTTCATATTATTAATAAAAAATATTCAATCATCCAAATCCATCATATCTCAACATCATCATTTAACGATATCAACAATACCAATTTATTGTACACCATCAACCAACCAATCATCAACAACATATAAAATTTCAAACCTATCCTATGGGTCACTAGTCTAAGTGTCCATAAATATTATATACTACATACAGAAAATCGAACCATACCTTGGTCGATTTCCAATATGTCCAATACTCAAAATTGAGCACCAATGAGCTTTCCAACCATAATCCAAGCTTCCAATAATCACCAACAAGCTCCAAACTCACAATAATCAAACTATATATGCATAAACCATCACAAATCAACCTAGGGCTCATAATAAATCAAAATTTCAAAGAGTTCAAAGCCTATTACCTTGTCTAACAGTTTTGGAAGCCAAAACTAACATCAATCAAAGGCTAGAGTGTACCTAAACACCCAAAACACAAGATTTCACTCAAAACCAAAACCTAATATTTTCGAATTTCTTAAGACAGAAACTGGGCAGGATAAATTTCCAGATTCATACCTCTTTGGATAGATGAAACTAATAGGCCCGGAGAGAGCTTCGCGTAGCAACTGACAGCACGCAAATCGGAGCACCGTAGCTCAAGTTATAAAAGAAAGAAGGAGAAGATGAATAGTGAATGAAACCCTCACCTCTCCTCTCTTCACCTCAACGTTGCTACTGCTTGTGCTGTGTTAAAGTGGCTCAATTGGCCACTTAAAGGGTTTATATAATGTTGGGCTTAGGCCCGGTCCAACCCGTTAGCGTTTTTAGCCCGTTTGGTGCAACTTTGGGTCAAACCTTTAAAATTAACGCCTGGTTTTCGACTTGTAATATTTTTTTAAGGTTTTTTACTGTTTTCACTTTTTCTCGCACAGCGCCAGGCAGACTTGAACCGGTTCAACCGGTTCGATAGCCGGTTCACAGTTTTTCACGATTTTTCGTAGAAAACACATTTTCTGGCTCGGAAGGACCCACTGAGTCCAAAAATCATATTTAAATCCTCAAATTCTCATCCTAACTTTCTGGAATTTAATTTGGCCATTTAAATGATTTTATCCATGAAAAATCCAGTTTTTACACGTATCAAAGTTTAATTTGTTTGCCACGAATGTAAACCAATAAAAATCAAGAGTGTTAGATATCGATTTGTCTCTCAAAGGAATTGCAATGAGGTGTACATATTATCGGCTATGAGAATAGGGGTTTGTAGATAAACAGACAAGAAAATAGATGACAAGAAAGTAAAACTGACAACTAAGGAAAATATAAATGCTAAAAGACACTCCTAGCAAGGATTGAAAATCAAATCTTCCTACCCAAGTCATGAACTATAAACATGGCGATTACCTAAAGTTATTTCCATTTTGTCATCCCTAACATCGGCAGAAAGTCAAATAGGCATAGTCATTCTTAATCCATAGGTCTTACTCATCAATGGAAACAAGAACAACTAACAACCCAAAAATCACCAATCAATATTGGACGTCAACTACTCTTGTGTCACTAACCATGACATGACAATTACAAGAGCAAACCCAATTAGTCAACCTCTAATGGTGAGGTAAGTCAACCGGGCTTAATCAATCTCAATTCATAGATCTTACTCGTTAGTGGAAATGAGATTAATTATAATCTCCAAATTGTCAATCAATTTGGACATTAGTGACGCAAGGTCACTTTAATTGCTCAATTCCAAGTTGAGAGTATAAAAATCTACCCTAAAACTAAGAGAAGCATTTTCACAAACACTTGGAGGCATAAAAGTAAAACATGATAAAATTGAAATAATAATAAAATCTAAAACTATCAAATGCAAGAAAGTAATTGCAACAATTAAAAGAGGGAACAATAAGGATGAAAACATAAATTGCATTCAAGGAAATCAAAACTAACAAGGGTTCATAAACATGAGAGTAACAAAATAAGGGAATAACAAGTCAAACTAAGAAAACTAAGATGCTAGAACAATAAAAAGTAAGGAAAACTATATCAAAACAAGAATTAAAACCCAAATCTAGGGAGAGAACTAAATCTAAAACCCTAAATTCTAGAGAGAAGAGAGAGCTTCTCTCTCTAGAAATCTAACCTAAAACATGCTAAAAACTATCCTAATTTCTCTCCTCTTGATCCTCTTTGAGTGCTTGAAATACTTTAGAAATGAGTTGGATTAGGCCCAAGAAAGCCCAGAAATCGCGACCCACATGATCACTTAAGTGAAATCACGTGCTAGTAGTCATGTGTACCCATACGGCATGCATACACACAAATTGTCGATCTTCTACAATGATGCGTACGCATGAGGCATGCATACGCACAACTTGATATTCATGCGTACACATAAGGCATGCGTACACACAACCAGGAGGTGCTCCAAACTTCATTTTCTTCATGAATTCTCCATTTTTTTGCATGCTTTTTCTTCACTTCTTCAAACCATCCTTGCCTTCTAAGCCTAAAATGACTTCAACCAACATATCAAGACATCAAAAGGAATTAAAGCGAATTAAATTTAGCAATTTAAGAGCCAAAAATGCATGTTTTTAATCATCAAGCACAATTAGGAGAAATTCACAAAACTATGCTATTTCAGTGGATAAATGTAAGATAAGTTGATAAAATCCACTTAATTCAATCCAAAATGAACTATAAAATTGTGGTTTATCAATTTTCTTCTGTTTAATTCTGCATTATTAATTTAATTTTATTATGTTTGATTGAAAATAGATTGATTGATATTTGAGCTTCCAAGGTGAATGCAAGGATTGTGGTTTTGTCTCGCTTGCTCCTGGATGGTATTTGAGCTTCCTGGGTAGACACAAGGATTGTGGTTTTGTTTCACTTACTCCAGGTTGGTATTTGAGCTTTCAGGATAGACAAAAGGATTGTGGTTTTATCCCGCTTGTTCCTGGTTGGTATTTGTTGACGCTTTGTCACAAGATGTGACGGTACACTTAGACTTTTCTGGATAATTCCTCTAAGAGAAATGAATACCTCTTGGGGTTGTGTGCATCAAGGGACTATTCAGGGTTTACTATGGAACATGTCAGATTTGGCTGTATAACCAACAGATGAGCTCATTGGCCATAGGGCATTCATGTATCATTTACATTGTGAGTATTGTTTGGGTGTGCATCTTGTATTTAGATTGGCTATTTGAATAATTGTACCTATATGCTAATTGAACTAATTGTTTTAATTGTCCTCTCTGTTTGTGTATTTCTTGTATTGTTTTGTCTATACTTGAACAACTGAGAGATCCTTTATGCTAGTGGTGGTGACGCTGAGGGTTGTTCCTGATGTGGTATTTTTGAGATTGAGTATTGGTGATGAGTTGATGATAGTGTTGATTGGCTTTTTTGGACAGGAGGCCGAGATTTTGTTTATATATTTTGGGCCAAAGGCCATGACTTGATTTGATAATGGTTTGGGGGCCATACTTATTTATATTATGGGATATTAATTGAACTTTGAAATTCTTACCAAGGAAAAGTGAGTTTTGTACATATATTGTTGTAGGATAATTAATCGTTAATGTTTTTAATAATTCATAAGACGAACGATAATCACTACAGTTGAAATCAATTCTTTTCTTTATATGTATCCTCTTATGACAATTCTTAAACCCTCTACTGAGAATCTGTGAGGATGATATTGTCACCTCCTACAGACTTCTCTTTTCATGACAGACGAAGAAGCTTGTGAAGTTTTTGCTGAGTTCTTAGCTGTGCTATTTTTGTTTGGATATATTAGTTATAGTTTTTTCCTCATCTTTGTTACTATTATGTTTCTGTTAAAAAGGATAGAAATTGTAATGATATGTATGTTTATAATATTTGTAAGTTACTTGAATGAGAAGTCTCGTATTTTATATATTTATATATGTATATGAAGATTGTGATTGAATTTGTTTATATATGCATCTTTTTAAAAAGTGAAAACAAACTTTGGGTTTCTCAAATAATATAGCGATACAGTATTAAGTTAAAGGCTCATATTTTAATACTAAAAATATAGAAATCATCGTAATATCCTCGCTATCAGAGTGGCACAACCAGAATCGTGACATTCTGATAGTAAGGATGTTACAATATGGTATCAGAGCAGTCTTTCCTGTAGAGCCTGAGGAATGGACTGACTATGCTTCAATTGCATACTCTGAGCATCTATCATATTGTAGGTATTATCCTGATGACGAGAGTTAAAGCTTTATGCACATGACGGTCTATTGATTAATGTTGTTAATCTATCATTGCATACTTCATGGTATTATGTTTGACCATTTTAACACTAATGGTTTATGTATATGAGAACACTAATGGGTTATCGTAGACGATATATATGAGTTACAGGTAACGTGAATCGTGTGTTTTAGGGAATGTTAGAGGTTGTTTCTCGAGGTTACTCGGTTACGTACCTTGTTCTTTCTTGTCTGAAAAGTAGTTTGATTCTCTTCCAACCCTGTTCTTTATTTACATGCATTCTCGTTGATCTTAACTGCATATGTCTGCTTAGATTCCTTGGATATCTGTCTTGTGTTGTTTAAAGTTCTCTTCTTGACTCATGTATACTTTGATGTAACCTTGAATTTGTTTGATTCATCAAAGTGATTGTTGAAATCTTTATGAACCTTGTCCTTGTTGCTTGTGGTCTTGTATCCTACTGAGGGAACTAGAGATTTGTTTTAGCGTCACGTACGACCTTTAGATATAGCAAGCGATATGTTAGTTCTTTAGAACATGTGTTATGGATGCGAAAGGTGGAGCTTGTAAGTCTGCGATGTCACAGAAAGTTGTAGAGGTTTAATTCACATGAAAGGGGTTTTGTTGAATTTTTGGAAGTTAGAGCACTGAAGTTGGTATGAGATCACTGTGCGGGCATTAAGCACGTCGTTTTAACCCCATCCTGTTTTATAACTTTTCGTCGCCTTGCTTTACCATCGTATCTTTGAAACATGTCCTCTTTTGCAACAAACCTACCTTGTAGCTTCTGCTTCGCTTCACACTTTTTTTCCCATATTTTTATGTCATATGAATATTCTGGTATTTGAAACTATGTAAATATATGCTGAGAATTTTTGCTTTTTCCTTAAGGTGTTTAAAAATATAAAATGTTAAAACTATGTAATATTTTGTGTATTAAGTTAATTTTCGAGGACGAAAATTTTTATAAGTGGGGTAGAATGTAAGACTTCGGATTTTAGAAACTTAAATTATGAGTTAATTGAAATTATCGATATTTATTTATGATTTATACTTTCAGAAAATTATCTTATAAAAAGGTAATTAAACCTAAGTTATGAGGTTTTGAGTTTTAAATCAGCTAGCGCTCATATAATTTTCATAATAATCGGGTATTTTCTTATTTATAATTTAAAGCTTTAGTAATTGAAAAATAACAAGTATTTTATATGCTTTAATTTTAGTATCTAGATTTTGAACATTATTTTATGAATAATAGAAAATTAATTTCATCATCAAAAATTCTTGAATTAGAGTGTTTATTTGAGAATAAATTATAATTTGATGAATAAATAGTATTTTTATATATATTTATTGTTGGAATTAGTTTTCAATTACTATATTTTTTCTATTTTTATTTTAAATTACCAACCTACCCTTACCCCTTTTTCTTAAATTAAAACCCTAACCCTAAACTAATAGTCAATCCCCCATCTCTTCTACTAACTGCTGCCACCCTCATCACACATACACACACACACACACACACACAAACACACATACACACCACACACACACATAGCTTTTTCCCCTTATTCATGAAAGAAAGAGAGAAAGGAGAGTGCAAAGAAAGGCAGAAGGGAGATTGGGAAGAGAGAAGAAGATTGTGTCCGTTGTCACCGTCAAGCTGCTGCCTACTAGTCGCCACCATTCATGCACCGTCGCTGTCGTGGGAGGAAGCTTATTTTGTCGTCGTCTCCAAACTCCATGCCATCGTCGCTGACAATGGGGGTGATGAACGAAAATTTTTATGCCGGATTAGAAATTAGAAATGAATCCAATCGTGAGTATAGTCTAACCGACACGCAAATATCGCATCAAACAATTCTAAAATCTATGACCGAGAGTATTGATCCCGGGTCGTTCTCCCTAGGAATTTCTTTAAAATGCACATCATTAATTAGGAATCCTTTTGTGGTTTTTGAGAGTCGGTGCAAGAATTCAAACTAACAAAAGTAAACAACAATTAATTGAGATAAAAGCGTTGGCCAAAGGTGAGTATTGGAAGTTTCATCATTGTAGTTTCCTTCAATTGTGATAAGAATTAATTATTGCTTCACTTAGTTAACCCCCTAATAATGGAGGAAATTCAAGTGAAAGTAACTAACTTGAGTCACAAGTCCTAGCCTAACCCTAAGGAAGTCTAGCTTTAGTGCACTCCAAGTCAATTAGTAATTCTCAATTCCTAATCAACAATTGATATCCACTACTCAAGTGTCTCCAATAACTCAACCCCTAAGCCAAGTAAGAGAAATATACTCCATAGCTAGGGTTGTCATTTTCACAAACAATTGGTAGGCAATCATAGAAGACATGTTGAATTTGAGAGAAAGGAATTGAATTAAAGCTATCTAACTCAAGCAATCATCAACAATCAAGCAATTGAATGAAATTCCTCAATTCATTAATCAAAAGTCAAAGTAACAAGGTCATAAATCTAGATCCAAATGAATGAATCAAGAGAACACTAATTGAGAGTAGAGGAAGAGTAGATCTATAACTTGTATCAAAGTAGAAGTGAATTAGCAATGGATCTCACCAAGAAATCAAAGGAGAATTGCAATAGAGAGAGTAAAATCCTAGAGAAAAGTTGGAGTTTCTCTCTCTAAAAACCAAAATGTAACTAACTTCCCAAAATATCTAGAATAATGTCTCCTTGTCTCAATCTCCCTAATCCTTGGTCTTCTTATGCTCTTCCCGCCAGAATTCTGCTCCAAAATAGGGCCTGCCACTGCCTGAAATTGCTGGTCACATTTTCTTCTTAAAAAATCACGTGCGGCCATCGGCGCGTACACGCACAGTACGCGTACACGTCCCTAGGACTTTTTGCGATCCACGTGCAGGCGCGCAGTGCGCGCGCGTCCAAGGATTTCTGGCCCAGCCATATAAGCGTGCCAGCTTCTTGTTCGGCTCTACTGCGCCGGCTCTGAGGGTGCACATCCGCGTGTACGCGTACGGTGCGCGTGCACGCCCATGCCCAAATTCCAAAACTCTAATTTTTCCATGCTCCTTCCATTCATGCATGCTTCCTTCATCCCTCTTAGCCATTTTTGCCTTATAACTTCTGAAACCACTTAACAAATGGGTCACGACATTGAATGGTAATAGATGAGGATTACGATATATCAGTTTTAATGCAAAAGAAGCATGTTTTCATCTATGAAGCAAAATTAGGAAAGGAACACAAAATCATGCATTTTTATATGAATAAGTGTGGAAGACCATTGATAAAACCCTCAAAATCTATACATGATAAACCCTAAAAACGGGGTTTATCAGGGGGAGAGAGAGCCATAACCATAACCAAACTATTCACAATATCAACAATAGACATTCAATCAAGCAAGTATAAATCATAAAATTTTAAATTAATAAACCAAAAACTCAAGAAATCAAAATTGCATATATTAACAAAGTAACTTTAACTATGAGCAAAATGAAACCAAAGTAATGTGATTAAAGAGAAGAGTAAAGAGTACTTACAAAGAGATAAGAAAAATCCAAGATCAAAACTGAAAGTATAAAATTCTACAATGAAACCTAAATGAAACCCTAAGAGAGAATTTGAAGAAAACTACTTTACACTACTCCTACTCCTAATTATCTATGTAATGTGTGTAATGAGGCCTCCTTAGTGTATGTTCATTTTTTAACACCCTCACTATCAAAATGTCACACTTCCGGCTGCGCCACTCTTTTTGCTTGGACATTACGACGACGCTTAACATATTTAATACTAAGATAGGAGCTTGGCTAAGACTTAAAATCGTATAACCTTCCAAAAGACTTTTAATTGAAAGCATAAATACATACGTACAAGTCACACATAACACCTACAAAGAATATATATATGTACATATAATAGTGACTTACAAACATTACATAATACAAATCCTATTGATGATCGGATATTTTATACATTTTTTGGCATTGTTTTTATATAGTTTTTCGTGTGTTTTGTTTAGTTTTTATTAACTTTTATGGGTTTTAGTGTTAAATTCACATTTTTGGATTCTACTATGAGTTTTTGTATTTTTGTGCAATTTCAGGTAATTTCTGGCTAAAATTGAGGAGCTGGAGCAAAAGTCTGATTCAGAGACAGAGAAAGCAATGCAGATGCTGTCCGGATCTGACCTCCTTGAATTTGGAAGAGCTTTTTTGGAGCTACAGAAGTCCAAATGAAGCGTTCTCATCATCTAGAGCTTTACAGCAATATATAATAGTACATACTTTGCTTCAGATTAGAAGCCCAAAACTGGCATCCAACGCCAGCTACCTGCCCCCTTCCAGGCGTCCAGCACCCATAGAGCAGAGTCCAGCGTCCAAACGCCCAGAGAGGACCCCTTAGATAGTGTTCAACACCCTAGGAGCCTCATAGCACGTGGATCTCATCAAAGCTCAGCCTAAACACTCACCAAGTAGGCCCCAAAAGTGAATTTTAGAACTAGAAAAACTATTTTACCCTTACTAGTCATTTGTTTAGTATTTAAGGGATTATATTTATGTTATTCGAACAATAATAACAACAACAAAAACAACTATTATTTTGACACTTTTACCATACTTTACACGTTTACCATTGTATTTCCTTTCAGTATGAGTTTCTAAACCTCCTAGATTGAGGAGAGGATCCCTGCTGAGTCCTATGAATTAATAAAAGTATTACTGTTTCTTCTTCGATCCGTGTTTGATTAATTCTAAGATGTATATTCATTCTTCATCAATATGAATGCGTTGAACTAGCATAAGGTTATCACATTCTACATGGGTTCAGAGTGTGTCTTTCATCAGACAATGATGAACCACCAGCTTGACAATACATCTCTCAGATGGCTAATCCACGACTTCATTGGGGACTTCTCGAGACACAAGTTCAGCTGATGTACGGGGAGATTAGAGTCTCTGTGGTAGAGGCTAGAATCCTAAGATGCAGTATTCTCTGATCCAGAAGATCCGACCTTGTCTATGGCGCTTTGAGTAGGATTATTAAGAAGAATGGACTATACGAGCTTCACCCTCAAGCAGACTGGATCCGCACTAACCCTGGGGTTCAGATCCGAAGGAGTATTGGTGGCTTCTCAAACTAGTGTCAATCACATACAGTCTGCCATTGAAGAAATCACTCATAAGCAAAGGAAACAGTACTACCAGAGTTAATTCAGAAAGAAGAAGCAACTCCAATCCTCAACTATATTCCTATTACTAATCCCTTTCAAATTCACAATCAAACTGCATCTAAACATAACCTTCTGATTCGCCTGACTAAGACCTGCAAGATAACCATAGCTTGCTTCAAACCACAATCTTCATGGGATCGACCCTGAATCGCTTAGGTATTACTTGAACGACCCAGTGCACTTGCTGGTACAGCTGTACGAAAGTGTGGGGATTTGTGCACCACCTATTCCTCTTACAAAATGTGTAAAGTTAAAAGCGAGGGAAAATATAATATCTAAACCAATACAATACATCATATAAACAGAAAATAAAATAAACTCTTCATGACTTCTTTGCCCATATCCTGAAAAAGGGAAAACCTGTAAGGGAGTGAGAATATCGTCCTTGCTGGTTCCACTATAGGGTTATAGAATTATTATAATAAGATACGTAAAATAAAACTGTTTTCAGAGTACAGTGACCGTTGTTCGCCTTATATATCTTTTCAAAAACCAAAGATTTACATTCAAAAATTTGAAATCCTTTTTAAAAGAGAAATCCATTTATTCTTCAAAATCTAAAACTTTTTATATCAAATATTAAAAGTTTTCCTAGACAGTACGAATGACCAAGCTGTTCCAAGTATAGGTTCATCAAGTCTATACTGAACCAATTTGATTTTTCATACTTTACTAAACCAAAAACTCAAACCAATCACAGCCTCCGGCCCATCACAAAATCAATCACGACCTTAGGCCCAAACAACTCAATTGGTGCACGAATCCCCACACTTTCGTACAGCTGTACCAGCAAGTGCACTGGGTCGTCCAAGTAATACCTGAGCGAGTCAGGGTCGATCCCACAAGGATTGTTGGTTTGAAGCAAGCTATGGTTATCTTGTAGGTCTTAGTCAGGCGAAATCAGAAGGTTGTTGGATTACGGAGTTGTATTAGGATTATTGGAATCAGTAATAGGAATATAGTTGAAGATTGGAGTTGCTTTGTCTTTCTGGATTAACTCTGGTATCTGATTGTGAATGATCTCTTCTATGGCAAGCTGTATGTGATCAAAGCCATTGCCCGTGGTCATTGATCACCTCTGCTCCAGATCAAACGCCATTGCCCGTGGTCATTCAATCTGACGGAGGGTGAAGCTCTAGCAGTTCATTCTCTTAGCGATCCTACTCAAAACGACACAGACAAGGTCAAATCTTCCGGATCAGAGAATGCTGCTTCTATGAATTCTAGCTTATACCACGGAGACCCTAATCTCCCCGGAAATCGGCTAAAGTCATGTCTTGAGAAGTCCCCAATGAAGTCGTGGATTAGCCGTCTAAGAGATGTATAAACATAGCTGTTGGTTCGTGCTTTCCGGCCACATATTCACACAAACCCAAGAAGATGCAGGTGTTTGCCAGGCACGTTCAACTTAGTATGATGAACAGAACTGATTGTCATTAATCATCCTATTCACCATGTTGAGGAACGAATATACATCTTAGAAATAAATCAAACACAGATCGGAGAAGAAACAGTAATACTTTTATTAATTCATAGGACTCAGCAGGGCTCCTCCCCTCAACCTAGGAGGTTTAGAAACTCATACTGAAAGGAAATACAAAGTAAAACTCGAAAATAATGGTAAATGATATGCGTTCCCCCCCCCCAGAGAGATGTAAAATAAGTCTTAAATACTAAATAGATGACTAGTAAGGGTAAAACAGTCTATCTAGTGCTAAAATCCACTTCTAGGGCCCACTTGGTGAGTGTTTCGGCTGAGCTTTGATGAGATCCACGTGCTATGAGGCTCTTAGGGCGATGAACGCTGGCTAGGGGGTCCTCTCTGGGCGTTTGGACACTGGACTCTGCTCTGTGGGTGCTAGACACCAGGAAAGGCGTAGGAAGCTAGCGTTGGACGCCAGTTTTGGGCCTTTTAATCCGAAGCAAAGTATGGACTATCCATTAATGCTCAAAGCCTTGGATCCTTTTACCCTTGCCTTTTGGTTTAAAGAGTTACTAGCTTTTTGCTCTTGCCTTTTGGTTTAAAAAGCTATTGGCTTTTTCTGCTTGCTTTTTCTCTTCTTTTTTTTCTATTTATTTATTTATTTTGCCACTTCTTTTTTTCGCATGCAAGCTTTTTCTTTTACCTTTTGCTGATTTTTCTTGCTTCAAGAATCAATTTTTGAGATTTTTCATATTATCAATAATACTTTTCCTTTTTTCTTATACTTTCAAGAACCAGCATTCTAAAATTTCAATTTCAAATATGCACTGTTTACTCATACATTCAGAAAACAAAAGCAATGCCACCACATCAAAATAATTAAACTTGAAATTCATGTATCTCTCAATTCTTTTCAAATAAAATTTTATTTTTAAGCAAGGTGAGGGATATATGGAACATTTTACATCTTTAAGGCATAAGTGCAAATGATCATGCAACAACAACAAGAGAATAGACAAAACATAACAGAAAACATAAAAATAATAAAAGGAAAGGAAGTAAAAAGAGAACGAGTCCACCTTTAATGGTGGCAGCTAGTGCTCCTTCTTGAGGATCTAATGTGATGCTTGATCTCTTCTATGTCACTCCTTTGCCTTTGTTGCTCTTCCCTCATAGCCCTTTGGTCTTTTCTTATGGCTCTTTGATCTTCTCTTATTTCATTGAGGGTGGTGGAATACTCTTGATGCTCCACCCTCAATTGCTTCATGTTAGTGCTTAGCTCTCTAAGAGAAGTTTGTCATTGATACCAATAGCTTTGGGGAGGAAAATACATCCCTTGAGGCATCTCAAGGATCCCATACTGAGGCGGCTGCACAGGCTCTTGTGCATGCTCTCTAGTTTGCTCCCTCCTCTTTTTAGTGATGGGCTTGTCCTCCCCAATGGAGATATCTCCTTCTATGACAATTCCAGCTAAATTGCATAGATGACAGATGAGGTGTGGGAATGCCAACCTTGCATTGGTGGAAGGCTTCTCAGCTATCTTGTACAGTTCTTGAGGAATTACCTCATATACTTCCACCTCACTTCCAATCATGATGCAATGGATCATGATGGCTCTGTCCATAGTCACTTCTGACTGGTTGCTGGTGGGGATGATGGAACGTTGGATCATGAATGGGCTTGCCTTGGGAATCTCTTTTTCACTGTGCTCCTTCCACACAGATGTCTGAGAGCACATGATCCAATCTCTGATCAAAGTTGACTCTCCTAGTATAAGGATGTGGTTCTCCTTGCATTAGAGGCAAGTTGAATGCCAACCTCACACTTTTCAGGCTGAAATCTAAGATTCTCCCTCGGACCATAGTGCTCCAATTCCTTGGATTTGGGTTTACACTAGTGTCATGGTTTTTAGTAACCCATGCATTAGTATAGAACTCTTGCACCATTAGAATCCCAACATCCTGAATGGGATTGGTTAGGACTTCCCAACCACTTCTCTGGATCTCTCTTTGGATTTTCGGATACTCATTCTTCTTGAGCATGAAAGGAACCTCCGGGATCACTTTCTTCTTTGCCACTACTTCATAGAAGTGGTCTTGGTGGGTTTTAGTGACGAATCTCTCCATCTTCCAAGATTCAGAGGGAGTGGCTACTGCCTTCCCTTTCCTCTTTCTAGAGGAGTCTCCAACCTTGGGTGCCATGAATGGTAATGGAAAACAAAAGCTATGCTTTTCCAACACCAAACTTAAAACTTTGCTCCTCCTCAATCAAAAATAAAGAAAAGAGAAGAATAGAGTAGAAGAAGAAGAAAATAGAGGGAGATAGAGGGAGAGAGAGGGCTCGGCCTTGTAGGGTGTATAAGGGTATGAGAGGTGTGTGTATGAAGGGTTATGAAGAGGGGTATTTATAGGAGTGGGTAGGGGGTAGGTTCGGCCATGGGTGGGGTTTTGGGTCAGAAATTTGAGTTTGAAGTGGGTGGGGGTAGGTGGGAGTTATGATGGTTTTGGGGAAGTGAAATGGGTGTGATTGGGCTAAGGTTTATAGGGAAGTGTGTATGGGAAAGTGTGAAAGTAGGTGGGATAGGTGAAGATGATGTGGGACCCACTGGTCCTGAGAGGCTATGGAATCCAGATTCCCTGCTTCTCTGCATTGGCATTTGAACGCCCAGGGGCTGCTCCCTGGCTGGCATTCAATGCCAGCAATGCTGCCCATTAGGGGCGTTGGACGCCCATCCAGAGTGTTCTGTTTTTACTGCTGTGAAATTTCTGTCTCTGTTCTGATTGCTTCATATGATTATTGTCCTAAAAGAAAAACAAAAATAAAAGGAAATAAATAATTAATTAAGGTTGGGTTGCCTCCCAACAAGTGCTTCTTTTATGTCATTAGCTTGACGGTTAGCTCCTTATAGAGGTGAGAATAGGCTTAGATTTTGCCCCTTACAGTGAATTTTTTCCTGTCTTCTCATGAATGAGCTCTACATGCTCTAGAGACAAGACACGACTCACTATATGTGGTAAGACTGGATTCTTGGTGAAGACAACTCTCATGCCAGGTGAGAGGCCTTTAGTTGGAACTTTCTTGTCCCTCCAGCCTTTAGGTACTTTCTTCTTAGTACCTTTGTGCTTAGAGCTTTTTGATGGTTGCCCAACACAAAACTTAGAATTGATGTTTGGGGGCTTTGCAAAGCTCTGCACAGAAAGAGAGGGTTGGAACACTAGGTGTTGCACAGTTATCTCTCTTTTATCAGAAGGAGAATTGGGATGAGGCATCTTGAACAAGAAGTGATCCTCCCCGAGTTGTAGAGTCAGTTCTCCCTTGGCCACATCAATAATAGCATTGGCAGTGGCTAGGAAAGGTCTTCTAAGGATGACAGAGTCATCCTCATCCTCTCCTATGTCCAAAACTATGAAGTTTGTAGGGATGTAGTGGTTTTCAACTTTCACCAAGACATCCTTTACTAAGCCATATGGCTTTTCTATTGTCTTGTCTGCCATCTCTAATGAGATGTTTACAGCTTGTACCTCAAGGATGCCCAGCTTCTCCATTATAGAGAGTGGCATGAAGTTGATGCTTGACCCTAGGTCACACAAAGCCTTCTCAAAGGTCATAGTGCCTATGGTGCAAGAAATCAAAAAGCGTCCAGGATCTGGAAGCTTCTGAGATAGCCTATTGATAAACCCTAATTTTATGGTTTATCTTGTGCTTAATTTAGGGGATTTTATCACCTTTTCTCACATTTATTCAATGAAATAGCATGGTTTTGTAATTCTCCCTGAATTTGTGCTTAAATGTGAAAACATGCTTTTTAGGCCCTTAAATTGGTGATTTTAATTCACCTTAATTCCATTCGATGCCTTGATGTGTTTGTTGAGTGATTTCAAGTTCATAAGGCAAGTATTGGATGGAAGAAGTGAAGAGAAAAGCATGCAATGTGGAGAATTCATGAAAAAACAAGGATTTGGAGTGCATACATCGACACACACGCGTGACAAACGTGCACGCGCGAAAGTGAAGTCGCATGGCGACGCATACGCGTGACATGACGCGTACGCGTGGGAAGTAAATTGCCAAGCAACACATACGCGTCGCAGCTCGCACGTGACCTCATTAAAGTGAAAATGCTGGGGGCGATTTCTGAGCTGCCCAGGCCCAAATCTAACTCTTTTCTGAGGGTATTTCATGCAGAATTGAAGATTGAGCAAATGGGGAGTACTTAGTTGTAGCTTAGCATCATGTAGTTTAGTTTCTAGAGAGAGAAGCTCCCTCTTCTCTCTAGAATTAGGGTTCTTAGGGTACTTTGCATCTTAGATCTAGGGTTTAATTCTTGTTTTTATCTTGTTTTCCTTTCAATTTCTTGTTTCTACATCTCAATTCTCTTAGTTTGAAGTGTTAATTTCCCTTTCCATGCCTCTTCTAGTTTATGTTTATGAACTCTTGTTGGAATTGTCTTTCCTTTTAATGCAATTGAGGTTTTATGTTTCTTTCTTGTTTAATTAAGTTATTATTATTATTTTCTTGCAATTGGTAGTTGTAGAATTTATATTTCTTGTAATTTATTATGCCTTCCTTTTATGCCTTCCAAGTGTTTGACAAAATTCTTGGTTGGATGTTAGAGTAGCTTTTTGAGCATTCTTGGCTTGGAAAGAGGAATTAAGCAATCTTGAGTCGTTAATACCCAATTTAGATTGGTGATCTAAAGTTGTTAGTTAATATTATTTCCATTGACTCTAATCTCTTGCTAATTCAATTAGTGAGTTGATTAGGATTCTTGGATTGAGATTAACTAGTCTTATTTGACTTTCTCTCATAGAAGATAACTTACACCTTCTTCCATGTTGGAGATGATGAAATAAGATAAATTCTTGTTAATTATTATTATTAGTGACTAGGATAGAAAGCCTATATTCTCAATCCTTTCCATGAATGTCTCTCTTTATTAATTGCTTTCTTTAGTTGTTTTCCTTATTTTCTTGCCATTTATTTTCTTGCCCTTTTACCAAATCAAACCCCCCATGCATCTTCATAGCCAATAATAAAACACTTCATTTCAATTCCTTGTGAGACGATCCAAAGTTTAAATACTTTGGTTAATTTTCATTGGGGTTTGTACTTTGTGACAACCAATCTTTTAAATTTGATTGAGAGTTACTAGTTGGTTTGGAACTATGCTTACAACGAAGTTCTTATTTCTATTGAGGAAATTCTATACCAACAATAATTCTCCTATCACCTCTGCTAAACCAAAGCATGGAGTTCTTTAGAAAGCATTGGAGGTTCTTCCTCTAGAGGCTTTGTACCAAATAGCTTGGCATTCAGCTTCATAAGAACTCCTAGCTACCGAGCAACTTGCTCTTGCCTAGTGTCTTCATCCTCATCCGAGGATGAGTAGTCATCAGAACTCATGCACTGCAGAAGTGAATGCAAAAGAACCTTTATGGTCTTTATGGCTTCTGATGAGCGAATAATTTATACCATTTTTGGCATTGTTTTTACATAGTTTTTAATATGTTTTAGTTATTTTTTATTATATTTTTATTAGTTTTTATGCAAAAATCACATTTCTGGACTTTACTATGAGTTTATGTGTTTTTCTGTAATTTCAGATATTTTCTGGCTGAAATTGAGGGACCTGAGCAAAAATCTGATTCAGAGGCTGAAAAAGGACTGCAGATGCTGTTGGATTCTGACCCTTCTGCACTCGAAGTGGATTTTCTGGAGCTATAGAAGCCCAATTGGTGCACCCACTACAAGAAAAATACTCATTCAGCCACACTTTTTTTAAGCTACATTTGAAAAGCGTAGCCTATTCTATGAATAAGCTACGCTTTTCTCCGTGTTGCCTTTTTATAAGAGAAAAGGATACACAATTGCAGCATCATTTAAAAAGTGTAGCCTTAGGTATTATAGAAATCACTTATAAAGCGTAGCTGTAGGTTAATATCTATAAGTTCACTTTTCATATCAAAGAGGACGCTTTTAGAGGGCAGCCTATTTGTTAAATTTTGGGTGCATTTTAAAATCGATGCCTAATATATCTAGAGTAAAAATTTTGATACTTATAGTGAATTTTTTTCCTCTTTTTCCTGAAATCAAACTCACACTTAGATTTGTTACTCACTCATCACCTTCGTCCCCTTTCGTAATGTAACAGCCCAGACCACCCGCTAGCACGATATTGTCCGCTTTGGCACACAAGGCCTCACGGTTTTGCCTTTGACGATAGGGATGATAGCCGAAGCCCCCCACACTCACTCGTCAAAATGCGTCATGCTAGGGAAAGGTATCCACACCCTTATAAGGCATGCTTCGTTCCCCTCTCCAACCGATGTGGGACCTTACTTCCTTATATTCCCAAGTTTAGCCCAAACTTGGTCTCATGCAATTCCGATCATTACATAATTAGTTACAGCATATACAATACCACCACAACACAACTCTACACTTTTATTAACAAACACCAATTCTAATCCATCATAAATAAATATAAGAGCACACCGTTAATAACTTTCACACCTCATAATTATAATATATAAACTCACTAACAAATCTATTCTAACAACATTACAAGGCTAATCATTAAATACAACAAACAATCCAACTTATTCTATGGTTCCTCTAACCTAAGTTTTCACAACACCGTAAATATTAAACGTGCGAAACTTAAACCATACCTTGGCCGATCACTTAGTTCACCCAAGGCATCCTCACAACTCGAAATTACAGCCCCTCCAAGCTCAATCAAACAGCCCCAAAGTAAGCCTTGTCACCAACAAAGCTCCAAGTAATCCCAATTCAATTCCAATGCATAAACACCCTCTTAAACTACACCTAATACACATATATATGTTCCAATTTCAGATTTCTCATCATAAATACAAGATTGGACTAGGGTTTAGGTTGTCCTTACCGTGCCCACACGCATAACAACTCGAGCTCAATAAGCTCCGCAAGCTAAATTAAACCTAAAACACCAAATTATACAAAATATCAACACCAAAGCCCAATAAATTCAGAACTGGAAAATTTGAGACCTTTTTGTTAAATATACAATTTATGGCAAATTTTTAAAGTTAAGTTGTTAAATCTATCCTGCAGCAGAAAAGGTCAACAGGGGCAGCAACGTGTTTGTCTTGCTGCGACTTTTACGAGTTGAGTTTTGGAGCGAAACTAATTTTGTTATAAAATTTGATTAACTTGATTTATTTCTCTAAAACTTCAGAATTTTAAGAGTTGAGGATTGGGAGTTGTGAATTTTTGAATATTAGTGGTCAAAGTTGAAAAGAAACAGATTTCAGCAAGCTATGCATCAACTTCCAATGCTTGTAGCTCTTAGAATTGAATAGAAATTGGGTTGAAATTAAGACACACTTATTTCTGAATGAGCTAGGAGTTCCCAAATCAAAATTTAGCTTAATTGGAGTTTTGTAATTAAAGTTATTCAAATAGAAAGGTACTAAGCTTGTTGGTTTCTAAAACAGATTTTGACTCATTTTTACTTAACTTCCAGGTAATGTAACTTCTTCATTAAAAATGGTATTAACTTAGAACTAATTGAGAAAGAAACCTGGATGAGTAAAGTTTGACTACATTAATTTTTAAAGCCATTGGATTTAGCTTGGATTTTATATTGAATTTTGAATATCACATGCTGCTGCTGCTTTTTCTGGTTTTATGCACTGCAGAACAGTCACAGTTTTCCTTTATTCTTAAGCTAGAAAAATTAGAAAATTATGATTTTTGGTTTGATAGAAACCTTATTTCAAGATGAATACCTGGACATAAAGTTTGCGCAATTCCGAATTCATTTGTTATATTAAAAACAGAAAAGGAAATAGAGTGTCGAGGATGTCTTAGTGATAGTCATGGGTTCGAGAAGTTAAAGTTTAATCTTCGTGTGATGTGACTGATTTAATGTTAGAGTTGGGTTGATTTTAAGATTATTTGATAATAAGAAGGTTGAGAAGAATTTGATAAATAGTTTGGTCAGGACCCAGAAAGGATAATTAAGATGAATTATAAGGGAATGATGATGAAAAATGTGAAAGGGAGGTTGTTTATAAAAGAAGTTAACATGCCATGGCTTGATGAATGATTAAATAATGATTATGACTATGAAATGGCTTATGAATGATGATATCTGAGATACGAGTTTCCCTGGGTAAAAACCGTGGCTCGCCACCACGTGTTCCAAGTTGATTCTCGATACTCTGTTAACCCTACGTCGTAAGGGTGACCGGGCACGTATAAATTCCCGGGTATGGATAACCCCCATTGAGTGATTTATATGATGATTGAATGTGAACTCTATGCATAGACTCTTGGGGATGCGCGACGGGAGACAGTCTAAGGTTTTCGGACTTGTCGGGTTGGCTGGATAACCGACAGATGGGCCCCATCAGCCATAGGACAGGCATGCATCATATGCATTTGTTTGTTTTGATTGCTATGCATTTCTTGGGTTTGCCTAATTGATATATATCACCTGCTATCTGTTATACTTGCTATTTGTACTATCTGCTCATTACTTGTGCGTGACCTTGTTTGATTGCTTGTTTCTGTTGCATTGTGAATGATGGAGGGATGGAGGAAAAGGAAAAATGGTTTGGTCTTAGATTAGGATTGAAATTGAGTAAGTTAGGTAGATTTAGAATACCTACCCCTGTTATAGCTTCTGTTTTGTAATTAAGTTGGATAATTGTATAACGGAGTTCTAGGATTGCCTATGGCATTCTCAGGACCGTATTTCTTATGCGCGTGGCACTTTTACCATGCTGAGAACCTCCGGTTCTCATTCCATATTGTATTGTTTTTCAGATGCAGGTCAAGAGGCTCCTCGCTAGGCGTCTGGATCCTGGGAAGCGAAGTAGTCCTTGGGTGTATTTTGGTTTTCTATTTGTATATATGTATATATGTATTTAGCTTACTCTCCAAGTAACTCATGTATGCTGCTCCTCTTAGAGGTTGAGGGAGAGATAGGAGTTTATTTTGGTATTTTGGTATATTTTGGGGATACCTATGTATGTTCATACGTATATATATATATATATATCCTCTGGCCAGCCTTAGCTTCGCAGGCTAAGTCAGGGGCTAGTTATGCTGTTTCCTTGGCTTTCCTTTATTCTTTTGCTTATCTTTATCATATTCCTATTTGGTTTCTTAGCACGCAAGTAATCCTTTCCTGAGCGTTGCACTTTTTGTTTTGCGATTTTTGTTTTACCCATTTTTCAAGGCTCCTAGTTAAGTATCTTTTCTCTATTATTATATATATATTACTATTCTTAGAGGTCGTAATACCTTACTAACTCAGTCTTATGACTTAAGCATAAGATTAAGTAAATGTAAACCCTGCTAAAATCGGAAAATAATTAGTCAATAAATCAAATTTTAAATAGGAAAATTAAAAATGCAAAACTAGTATCAAAATAGGATAGAGCTCGTCAAAACGAGAATTTTGATACCAATTTCAAAAATTTGGCCTAAAATCGGACCGGAAGTACCGAACCCGTTGAACCGGGGCCCGAACCGAGCCCGTGGGTCCAACCGGACCCAAACACTTAAAGAAGACAGCAGCTCCTTCTTCCCTCATTTGCATGCAACGCAGCAAAACAGATTTGGGGAGGAAGAAGAGCCCCCAAACCCTTAACCTCCTTTGATCCACCATAACTCTTCCGTCCGGGCTCCGATCGCCGCACTATTTGCGGCCACGCGCTCAACGCGTCGAGCTCTACCTTTCTATCTGAACAATTTCACTGGTAAGCCTCCTATTAATTTCAGAATCCCTATCCCTCTTTCTTTGGTAAACTTGGAAACCTATGGTGAATCTTGTCCAATTTATATGTTCTAGGTTCAAGTTAGCTTTCGGAACTTGTGGGCTCAAGCTATTGAGCATATGGGTATGGTAAGAACACCCTAACCCTAGCTCAATCTTGTTTTTGGTAATAGAAAACTGAATTGGAACATATATATGTGTATTAGGTGTAGTTTAAGAGGGTGTTTATGCATTGGACTTGAATTTGGATTACTTGGAGCTTTGTTGGTGACAAGGCTTACTTTGGGGCTGTTTGAATTTTGGGTTTAAGGTTTGAGAAACTCAATTCCTTGATGATTTTCATGTTTTAGGGGTCCACTAGACTTGATTTCTTGTGGGTATTTCCCAAGGATCAGTGGGTAAAGGTAAGAGATCTTAAACCCTAATGAAATTTCTGAATTTAGGAATTTGGGTATTGAGTTGTTATGTTTGGATGTGTTAATTGTGGTTTAGGTAGTGTGTATGTGAATGTTGATGCTTGTTGGAGGCTTGTTGGTGATCAAGCTTGGTTTGGGGCTGTTTGATTGAGCTTGGAGGGGCTGTAATTTTGAGTTGTGAGCCTTCCTTGGGTGAATTAAGTGATCGGCCAAGGTATGGTTTAAGTTTCGCACGTTTAATATTTACGGTGTTGTGAAAACTTAGGTTAGAGGAACCATAGAATAAGTTAGATTGTTTGTTGTATTTAATGATTAGCCTTGTAATGTTGTTAGAATAGATTTGTTAGTGAATTTATATATTAGAATTATGAGGTGTGAAAGTTATTAATGGTGTGCTCTTATATTTATTTATGATGGATTAGAATTGGTGTTTGTTAATAAGGATGTAGAGTTGTGTTGTGGTGGTATTGTATATGTTGTAACTAATTATGTAATGATCGGAATTACATGAGACTAAGTCTGGGCTAAACTTGGGAATATAAGGAACTAAACTGGAAAATTTGGGACCTTTTTGTTAAATATACAATTTATGGCAAATTTTTAAAGTTAGGTTGTTAAATCTGTCCAGCAGCAGAAAAGATCAAACAGGGCAGCAACTTGTTTGTCTTGCTGCGACTTCTACGAGTTGAGTTTTGGAGCGAAACTAATTTTGTTATAAAATTTGATTAACTTGCTTTATTTCTCTAAAATTTCAGAATTTTAAGAGTTGAGGATTGGGAGCTGTGAATTTTTGAATATTGGTGGTCAAAACTGAAAAGAAACAGATTTCAGCAAGCTATGCATCAACTTCCAATGCTTGTAACTCTTAGAATTAAATAGAAATTGGGTTGCAACCAAGACACACTTGTTTCTGGATGAGCTAGGGGTTCTCAAATCAAAATTTAGCTTAATTGGAGTTTTGTAATAAAAGTTATTCCAATTGAAAGGTACTAAGCTTGTTGGTTTTTAAAACAGATTTTGTCTCATTTTTACTTAACTTCCATGTAATGTAAATTTTTCATTAAAAATGGTATTGACTACGCCTTATAAGGGTGTGGATACCTTTCCCTAGCATGACGCGTTTTGACGAGTGAGTGTGGGGGGCTTCGGCTATCATCCCTATCGTCAAAGGCAAAACCGTGAGGCCTTGTGTGCCAAAGCAGACAATATCGTGCTAGCGGGTGGTCTGGGCTGTTACAGATGGTATCAGAGCCAGAACCCGAATCGATGTGCCAGCGAGGGCGCTGGGCTCACTTAGGGGGGTGGATTGTAAGGTCCCACATCGGTTGGAGAGGGGAACGAAGCATGCCTTATAAGGGTGTGGATACCTTTCCCTAGCATGACGCGTTTTGACGAGTGAGTGTGGGGGCTTCGGCTATCATCCCTATCGTCAAAGGCAAAACCGTGAGGCCTTGTGTGCCAAAGCGGACAATATCGTGCTAGCGGGTGGTCTGGGCTGTTATGTAACACCCTACCATACTTAGTCTTATGCTTAAGTCATAAGACTGAGTTAGTAAGGTATTACGATCTCTAAGAATAGTAATATATATATAATAATAGAGAAAAGACACTTAACTAGGAGCCTTGAAAAATGGGTAAAACAAAAACGCAAAACAAAAAGCGCAACGCTCAGGAAATGATTACTTGCGTGCTAAGAAACCTAATAGGAACATGATAAAGCAATAAATGAAGGGATAAAGAAAAGCCAAGGAACAGCATAACTAGCCTCTGACTCAGCCTGCGAAGCTAAGGCTGACCCGAGGATACATATATACATATAAACATACATAAGTGTCCCCAAAATATACCAAAATACCAAAATAAACTCCTATCTCTCCCTCAACCTCTAAGAGGAGCAGCATACATAAGTTACTTGGAGAGTAAGCTAAATACATATATACAAATAGAAAACCAAAATACACCCAAGGACTACTTCGCTTTCCAGGATCCAGACGCCTAGTGAGGAGCCTCTCGACCTGCATCTGAAAAACAACAATACAATATGGAATGAGAACCGGAGGTTCTCAGCATGGTAAAAGTGCCACGCGCATAAGAAATACGGTCCTGAGAATGCCATAGGCAGTCCTAGAACTCCGTTATTCAATTATCCAACTTAAGTACTAAACAGAAGCCATAAACAGGGGTAGGTATTCTAAATCTGCCTAACTTACTCAAGTTCAAGCTTAACCTAACACCAAACCATTTCCTCCGTTTCCTCCATCCTTTCATCATTCAGAATGCAACAGAAACAATCAACCAAACAAGTTCACGCACAAGTAATGATCAAATAGTACAAATAGCAAGTATAACAAATAGCAGGTAATATATATATATATATATATATATATATATATATATATATATATATCAATTAGGCATATCCAGGAAATGCATTGCAATCAATACAAACAAATGCATATGATGCATGCCTGTCCTATGGCTGATGGGGCCCATCTGTCGGTTATCCAGCCAACCCGACAAGTCCGAAAACCTTAGACTGTCCCCCGTCGCGCATCCCCAAGAGTCTATGCATAGAGTTCACATTCAATCATCATATAAATCACTCAATGGGGGTTATCCATACCCGGGAATTTATACGTGCCCGGTCACCCTTACGACGTAGGGTTAACAGAGTATCGAGAATCAACCTGGAACACGTGGTGGCAAGCCACGGTTTTTACCCAGGGAAACTCGTATCTCAGATATCATCATCCATAAGCCATTTCATAATCATAATCATTATTTAATCATTCATCAAGCCATGGTAGGTTAACTTCTTTTATCAACAACTTCCCTTTCACATTTTTCATCATCATTCCCTTATAATTCATTACGTTTACCCTTTCCGGGTCCTGACCAAACCATTTACCATCCTCTTCTCAACCTTTTTAATATCGATTAATCTTAAAATCAACCCAAATCTAACATTAAATCATTCACGTAACACGAAGATTAATCTTTGACTTCTCGGACCCATGACTATCACTAAGACATTCTCAACACTCTATTTTCTTTTCTATTTCTAATATAGCAAATGAAATCAGAATTGCACAAACTTTATGTCCAGGCGTTCATCTTGAAATAAGATTTCTAACAAATTAAAGATCATAATTTTCTGATTTTTCTAGCCTTAGGAATAAAGAAAAAACCGTGACTGTTATGCAGTGCATAAAACCAGAAAAACAGCAGCAGCATGTGATATTCAAAATTCAATATAAAATCCAAGTTAAATCCAATGACTTTAAAAATTAATTTAGTCAAACTTTACTCATCCAGGTTTCTTTCTCAATTAGTTCTAAGTTAATACCATTTTTAATGAAGAAGTTACATTACCTGGAAGTTAAGTAAAAATGAGTCAAAATCTGCTTTAGAAACCAACAAGCTTAGTACCTTTCAATTTGAATAACTTTAATTACAAAACTCCAATTAAGCTAAATTTTGATTTGGGAACTCCTAGCTCATCTAGAAACAAGTGTGTCTTGATTGCAACCCAATTGCTATTCAATTCTAAGAGCTACAAGTATTGGAAGTTGATGCATAGCTTGCTGAAATCTGTTTCTTTTCAGCTTTGACCACCAATATTCAAAAATTTACAACTCCCAATCCTCAACTCTTAAAATTCTAAAGTTTTAGAGTAATAAATCAAGTTAATCAAATTTTATAAAAAAATTAGTTTTGCTCCAAAACTCAACTCGTAAAAGTTGCAGCAAGACAAACAAGTTGCTGCCCTGTTTGACCTTTTCTGCTGCAGGACAGATTTAACAACCAAACTTTAAAAATTTTCCATAAATTGTATATTTAACAAAAAGGTCCCAAATTTTCCAGTTTAGTTCCTTATATTCCCAAGTTTAGCCCAGACTTGGTCTCATGCAATTTCGATCATTACATAATTAGTTACAACATATGCAATACCACCACAACACAACTCTACATCCTTATTAACAAACACCAATCCTAATCCATCATAAATAAATATAAGAGCACACCATTAATAACTTCCACATCTCATAATTTCAATATATAAATCCACCAACAAATCTATCCCAACAACATTACAAGGCTAATCATTAAATACAACAAACAATTCAACTTATCCTATGGTTCCTCTAACCTAAGTTTTCACAACACCGTAAATATTAAACGTGCAAAACTTAAATCATACCTTGGCCGATCACTTAATTCACCCAAGGCAGCCTCTCAACACAAAATCACAGCCCCTCCAAGCTCAATCAAACAGCCCCAAAGTAAGCCTTGTCACCAACAAAGCTCCAAGTAATCCAAATTCAAGTCCAATGCATAAACACCCTCTTAAACTACACCTAATACACATATATATGTTCCAATTCAGTTTTCTATTACCAAAAACAAGATTGAGCTAGGGTTAGGGTGTTCTTACCATACCCATATGCTCAATAGCTTGAGCCCACAAGTTCCGGAAGCTAACTTGAACCTAGAACATAGAAATTGGACAAGATTCACCATAGGTTTCCAAGTTTACCAAAGAAAGAGGGATAGGGATTCTGAACTTAATAGGAGACTTACCAATGAAATTGTTCGGATAGAAAGGTAGAGCTCGACGCGCTGAGCGCGTGGCCGTAAACGGTGCGGCGATCGGAGCCCGGACGGAAGAGTTATGGTGGATCAAAGGAGGTTAAGGGTTTGGGGGCTCTTCTTCCTCCCCAAATCTGTTTTGCTGCGTTGCATGCAAATGAGGGAAGAAGGAGCTGCTGTCTTCTTTAAGTGTTTGGGTCCGGTTGGACCCACGGGCTCGGTTCGGGCCCCGGTTCAACCGGTTCGGTCCTTCCGGTCCGATTTTGGGCCAAATTTTCGAAATTGGTATCAAAATTCTCGTTTTGACGAGCTCTATCCTATTTTGATACTAGTTTTGCATTTTTAATTTTCCTATTTAAAATTTGATTTATTGACTAATTATTTTCCGATTTTAGCGGGGTTTACATTCTACCCACCAAATTAGGAATTTTGCCCTCAAAATTCAGATTCAATTATCTGAAAAGAGGTGTGGGTAGTCCTTTGGTATATTCAGAGTTTCTTGAAACCGACTTCATCACTCGATACGTCCATCTCCTTTCATTTAAGCTGGCTTAGGTTGTAAGACATGAATTTGATTTAGAGGCGTGCTTCAGAAGTTACGACATACGGAGTATGTTGGAATAGGTTCGAAAGGTACGACAAAAACTATTTGGCACGCCACTGACCATCAATACTCTCCAAAGTTTGAAATAGGCTAACTTGGCGGGATTTAACTTCTTAGATCTGCCTATCTCTTTTGTCGGCTCCCATAATGAGAATCTTTACTCAAATTTGCGTAACTTTTCCTCTGTTGTCTCGGCTATCAAATTCAGGAATTAAGACATTTGATGTTCCAGTTTCCAATTAATTCAAGGCTATTTAGCATACTGTAGAGTCTCACCTTCTCCCTGATGTATAGTCTCGTTGGTATTCCTAATAAGTAGTTTGCTCCGATGGGCAAAACGGACTTGATCACTTGATCCACGATTCCCTAACAGTATCACCTTTTGTCTTAGACCTTGGCAATCTATTACGAAATCGATAGCTATTCCCTTTTACCTTTAATGTAGAACTTTCGACGGCTGTGACATTTCGAACGGTTTCTGGTGGTCTCTCATTTCTTTCTCATACGTCAAACTTGTAATCACATAGATTTCCACCTCGTTCTTCATTTCTGGTTGCTCAAAATATCTTCTTGGATTCGTGGTAGGTTTTAAAAATCTCAAGGTAACTTCGAAAATTTTCTCTTGTAAGCTTCGAACAACAGTTTCTTATTTCAACTTTCGACCTCAACACATAACCCTCTCTTGGTGTCTTCTGGATTCAACCGGTTTCAGTACTCTTAGTATCCCCTTATCACCGTTATTGCACTCCTTAAGTCTTTGACTTTACAATCTCTATTTCGACATTAAACATATAAATCTTTTCTTAGTTCCCTTTCGTTTGCCAGACTTCGACATCCTCGGTAGGTCTTTATCGTCCCCTCACGCTTCCTGCATTTCATCTTTGCTATGTTTTAAAACCGCAATAGATTTAGTTTGACTCCTTTAGCTATACCCTTAATATTCAATTTAAAGTTCCAACTTATCTAGCCTTCCTTTCTCCGAAATTTATATCCAAGCATTTCTCCAGAAACTTCTTACTCAGGGCATCCGTTACCACTTCACGATGTTGTATTTACACGTATCCTAAACCACTCTGGTAATGTATCGCACTAATTCCGAGTTGTTAAATAAGTTCGGGTATTCTAATTACTGGATTTGGGGTTAATCCTTCTCTTGGAGTTTGAAAGCTCTCTTCATATTCAGGTATCTATGTAACCGGTGTATTTCTAGCGCATTAAACTAATCATAGGCTTTGTGGTCGACAAGAATTTAAAGCTCCAAAACTCTTTCTGACGGCGCACGCTTACCTGCTTCATCTTCCGTATCCAAAAGTCATGCTCTTAAGGAATCAACATCTCCACAGTCATAACTATATTTTATACGTGATACTAATATAGGCTCATGTTAATTTTCAAAAGGACATTAAGCTCGAAAAATGAATGAGCAATACAAACGGTGTTTGTAATAAGTCAGAAAGGAAATCTTGTACACGGTTGATCAGGAATATACCGAAATGATCGAATACACAAGGAGAGGAACCTGGGTGTATCTCAAGAAAAGAGTTCAAATTAGAGACCTTTTGTAGGAAGAACAGAGCGTACAGAATCAAAGAAGTCTCAGCTGATTTTGAAGAACATGGTTTGCGAATAGGGGCAACTCTAGTCATAGCGAGCATACAAGATTCAAGGATTACGCGCTTATACCAAGACAAGCTCAGACTCATCCTGGAAGAAACAATATTCATGCGCACAAGGAGTAAAGTTAGAAAGGTAGTCAAGCTATTTAGGAAGAGCTCCGGATCGAATGTCAATGCAGGTTTCAAAAGAAGAATTAGATCGGGTCGCGAAGGTTCGTTAGCACACTCTCTCTGCATAAGGTTTCCTACTGTTCTCTTCCTTCTTCTCCAGAATAACCGATGCTTCCCACAAAGAAATAGTTGGTTAGGTGATTCCCTCTTCTATTACTCCCTTCCACTCAATCCTAAATTCTACCGATTATAATAATATCTTTGCTTGTGGTGCGATTGAAGTAAATCCGGCTTCCGACACTAAGTCTATCACAAACTCGCTTTCTCTTTGAAATGGAAGTTCTGACACACCTTCAAGAATTGTCTTAGAAACTCTCTCGTATAGAGGTTTGGTTTCATCTTCACTTACCTCTTAACAATTTACAGCTAAAGGTTGTGTTCGCTCTACTCCTCTTCCTCAAAGTTTCACCGTCACTGAATTCCAAACAATAATTTCGTGTAACCCTCAACACTCCTGATTCCTTAGATATGGTCCAACCTGCTTCCACTACGTTACTTAATCCTTAACCTTCAAAAGTCTAACCACCCCTCTAAGGTAGCTAAGTGTCACTCCGTCTCACTAACCAATAGTTTTTGACTAATTATCGACTTGGACCTCATGATTACTGAAACTTGTCATACATCACGAACGAGTATTACATATTAACCGTATCCAAGGAAATTAGAAATTCAACTGATGGTTTAAAATTACCTCGGCTATGAGAATTAAATTCAGTTGCATCCCGATTTTCTTTGTATGGACAATTCCAAGACATATGCCCTGGTCTCCCGTACTTGTAACATACGCCTAATCCGGCCCTGCACGGTCTGTTTGGATGGTACTTCTTGCACCTTGGGCACCTTAAATTATCCAGTTGAGTACTAGTTTTCCCTTCAGCATTCGGATCCAGACGGTTATCGTTCCTTCGGTTATTGCTCCAGCGCTGAGAATGTGAAGCGACAAAGCGATTCTTTTTGAAAGTTTGGCTCCTCGGTGTAATCTTTCCCTTTTTCTTTGTGAAGGGTTCTCGGTGATCACTTCTTGCTACCTCAGCCCTCTTTGAGCTTTCTCCCGTTGCCTGACCCACGTTAACTTGCTCCAGATAACTCAGTGGTACCCCTGTATTCGAAGCATTATGTCCACCTTCATATTCATTATCATCATTGTTGCCAGTTCCAGCTTGTGGTTCCATCCAATCCATTACTCGGATGGTCGCGGCAGCAACAGTACCAATGGCAGCAGCAACACTCGTCATTGCGGTCACGATATCGGTCAAACTATCTATTGGTATGGTTACCTCATTAGCTCTCCATCCTTGACCTTGATTACGCTCACGACCGTGCCCACGAGACGCCATTTGGTTCCTGTTCACACCAAACAAGTGATATCAAGGTGATCAGTCTCAATATCTCTAGTTTAGTATTTCAAAGTCCCAAATGCATGCTCATGAGCATTCATGCCTCATATATCAGTTAGATACCCTAAATAGCATGTATAGATACCCAGAGTATGCCCAGAGGCATAATCAATCCGTCCATCAGGCTCTATAGGAGCGAACTGCTCTGATACCATCTTATAAGGCATGCTTCGTTCCCCTCTCCAACCGATGTGGGACCTTACACGTAAATCCTCATTAGAAAGCTCACTCATCACCTTCATCACCTTCATCGCGAAGTAGAAGCCCTGCCTCCAAAGCTCACCATCGTTGCCCCCCTCTCACTCTCGCTCTCGCCATTGACCCTCTCACTACAAGAAGAAACCCTCTCACTCTCGCCATTGACCGTCGTCGTCCCCCACTCACCACTCACCCGCACTCACCACTGTTCACATTGCTGCACTACTGACCGTCGCTCCTCTTCACCATCTTGCACTGATCGTCGCTGCGCCGCCCTCACCATCGTCATCACCCTCAAATCAGAGAAAAGTGTTTGCCATCACCACTCACCACTCATGGCGTCACCACTCACCACTCCAGGAAGACTCTGCGCTCACTCATCTTCACCACTCATCTTCTCTTCGCTGCGCGGTCACTATTGTTGCAGCGCAGGAGAACTCGTAAATTTAGGGGTTTTATTCCGTTAACGCAGGTGAGCTTGGCCATGATTAGTTGCAGCGCAGGAATACTAAGATTAGTTGCTTATTATGTTTGTTTCTTATTATTAGTTTTCTTTTTCTTTCAATTGTACTAATTAATAGTTTCAAGTACTGTGTAGTTTCAATTCTTATTATTAGGTCTCTAAGCTAAATTTGTTGGATTCTTGATGAACTCAAAATAAAATAAAATATGGCTATGAAAGTCTGATCCCTTAAATAATGTGTGAATCACCTGGAAAATGTTCTGCTTCAACTGATGGATGGCTTCATCGTTCTCTCTTTGGAAAATGTATAGGTAATAATTGAAATTGAAGAGTTCATAACAAATCTGCACTATTTTTTTGTTGTTGCTTTCTAAGTGTTTGTGAAATTATTTGTGTGTGTGAGAGAGTGAGTGAAATAAGGACTTGTTCTAAGTAGTTTTCTTTTAGGAAGTGTTTGGATAACTATGGTTCGAATTTGTTGAATTGTTTGTATGTAAGGATGAGCAAGGAATCTGAGGCATGCTGGTGTATTTTTTGATTCTTTGGCTAGGAGGAGGGATATTCATGGGGATTCAATTAACAAGGCTCAATTGAAGGACTTTTGGGACCAAATTTCTGACCAGAGTTTTGATTCTAGGCTCAGAACCATCTTTGACATGTAACTAATTCATTACCTCTTTACTTAATTTTAGAACTAGGAAAATAAATTGGTTGGTATTTTCTTTAATTTCCACCGTTAAGTATGTTAACCTTCATTTGGAATAATGCAGGGTTGATAAAGATGCAGATGGAAGAATCACCGAGGAAGAAATTAAAGAGGTTTATTTGAATTTTCTTTTTAAATTCATCAATAGAAAAATTAGAATGAAGATAATGAAATAGTTTTTATCGGCAACCTTTTTTCCTTTCCTAGCTTTGCATTTTGTTCCCATGAGAATAGGAGTTTACTTGATCACAAATGATCAATTCTGTTTTCAGATCATCTGCCTTAGTGCCACAACAAACAAACTCTCAAACATACAGCAGCAGGCTGAAGAATATGCAGCTTTGATCATGGAAGAACTAGACCCTTAAGAGACGGGATTTATCATGGTATTTACATCATCCTATTCCAGATCATTTTGGTATAAAACTTATCAAAATTAAGTAAAATTAGTCACTAATATAGTTTCACATACAGATAAGTACTTATATTTCAAATCATAACTCATAAGTATGAAGTTGATTTATATTTAAGATGATGAGAGGGATTGATTTCACTTGTATTTAGGAAATTAGATCAAATCCATAAGAAAAATTTGACATAGACCAAAATCATAAATAGCTAACTCTAGAAGTGACTAGAAATTTATTTGAAAAGAAATTTAATTTGGGGGTTTAGGGTTATAGGTTCTTTTTTGGGTTCTGATTTGCCAAAAAATAGATTAAGCCAGGGGATTCATGTTTGGTCCATCAATTGCATTAGTGATATTGGTGCAAAATTGATATATGTCTCAATTCATTTTTAATTTACAATTTAGGTTGATAATTTTCATTTTACTGTTTGAAGCAATGCCGTTTTCCCCTTTTGCACTTAAAATTAAGCTGATTGGCATGATTTTGTGAATTTTGCATTCAGCTTTAATGAGAATAATAAAAAACCAACAAGTTGAGAAGAGAAAAAGTAAGTGATCAATCAAATAGATACTGTGGTATTGTATCTTATTTATTTAATTTAATGAGCAGGCTTATTATCTTATGAATTTACTATGAATTCTGTTTGAGTTAACATTTTTATTTTACTATATGAATAGTACATGATAGGAGTTAAAGTTAATTTTTTGTATTTATGTTGCTTGCTTCGTTTGAATTTGCTTTTTGATTTTGCATCTTGCTTCATTTGCCCGAGTATCCTGCTTCAGCTCCCATTTTGGAGGTAGCTGTGTGTGTGTGTGTGTGTGTGTGTGTGTGTGTGTGTGTGTGTGTGTGTGTGTGTGTGTGTGTGTGTGTGTGCGTGTGTGTATTCATTGGGTGTGCAGGTATCTAGATGTATTACTACTGATTTACTAAATATATCATATTAGTTTACATTTAGAATTGTTTCAGGTTCTCTGTGTCCTACTACTTCAGAATGCTTGGCCGAAATCTAAGGATGTCTCTGCATGTTCCTCTTTTGTAAAAGGGAGAGATTAAGCATCAAATTCTAAACAGTATTATCAAGGATTTGGTAAGATTAATAGAGATCGAAAGCAACTAACTTATCCTGTGACCTACAGGTCATGGTAGCAGCCTCATTCATTGGGGCACTAGTTTATGCAATAGCTGCTGTTTTTGTAGTATGTCAGTTCAAAACTAACTAGTATTTTGCTACTAAGTAAAGGGAATATTTGCACTGACAGAGACACAATACACAATACATAATGCATATATATCCAAATCAGTTAGATATATCTATGTTTATGAGTTACAAAATATAAATCTGATTAACTTGTTTCTAAATTCTTGTTAACAAGTATAGACTTTTCTGACCTGTTCTTCTCTTGTGGTTTTTCTGCTGATATATAATTCAGATTCAACTTTTATCTCAGTTAAAGTAAGTAATCAAACAAGTTCTCCTGGTTCTGTTCACATTGATAATTTGGATAAGGTGAGCTTTTTATAGCCCTTTTATTCTGTTTCTTCTGAACTTCCATCTTTGGTTAATAAATTAGTTACTATATATTTATGTATAGATACATATATTATTTAACTTAGGTTTAGTGTTTACTTTTTAGTCTCATCCCCAGCCTCTTCTGCGCCCAAAATCTGAAAAAAAACTGAAATGGCAACAACTTGTGTGAAAGTGAATAGGTAGTACTATAGCTTGCTTACCACTGCAAAATCATGCTTCCTTAAACTTTGAAGCTTGATTATATATAAAAATTTGACCATTACCATGTTTTTGGCATTTAGAAATTTACGAGTAATATAAAATGTGTAGCATCCTATCACTTTGAAAAAGAAAAAAAAACACCATACATGATCCTCTAAGTTTTGATTTTGTTTTGGACAATACTTTTAGTTTCATGCAGGAAAGAATGTGGGACTTGGCAAAGACTATACCATCTTCTCCTTGATTGATGGAGTTGTAAAAAATTTGGGCCCGATAGGAAAAAGGTTAAGTGAAGCTTTTTACACCATGATTATGTTACTTAGAAAAATTATAGAGAGTACAAATTGAAGCTTAATTATTATGATTTCTTCTACTTCAGGTGAGTGTTTACCCACGAGAAGTGCAACTTGAGAATCCCAACAACTATAGAGCAAGGAAGAGGGAGTATTTCAGGATGAGGCGCAAACGCAGAAAGGCTAGAGAAGCAGGAGCAGTACTTTAACCCCAACTGGTGCTAGCTTCTGTTCCTGATGTTGCCATCACTAATCCAGTGTGCTGATACATGTGTAAAATTTCCCCTGTACCTGTGATTCCCTTATAGCATTGTATTCAGTTTTGTTTTAAATTTTGAAATAGAAAACTAATCATGATTTTATGTATTATTCTTGACATTTCCTTTTGTTCAATAATTTTCTATTTGATGATGAGTTCTCACACTTCCCACCTTCACAAGCTAAGCTAAATTGATATACATTGATATCACCGGATCATTCACCCTTCCGATTAATTTTTTTTTTACTTTGGGTCCCTAACTTTAATTATTTAACCATTTTTCTTGTTCTTATTCATCTTTTTCAGGCAGCTAACCTCCACGAAAGGTTCGAACAATACAGACATGTGGTTCGTTTCTCATCCAACATTGCATTCTTTTTAATTAATGCTAAATTAAGACTTGAAATATGTTGCATTTGACTACTTCCTACTACAATACTTGTTATTTGTTATAGTGCGTATTCTTGATTTGTATGTGTTAAATTATGAAATTGAAGTGATCAATGTGACTAATAGGATTTGTTAAATGGCATTTGTGCTTCCAAGAAAAGCAAGGCTCGATTTAAAATAAATGACATTTGTGCTTCCAAGCTTCATTTGCAATCGCATTTTGCCATAGCCATTGCTTACTCTCCTTTATTTAGTGAAGCTTTCATGGCCCAAGACATTGGTCAATAAGTGGTTGAATATCAAGTGCAAAACTGATAACTTTCAAGCAGATGATGATGTTGATGATGATGTCCTTTATCAAGATAATTGACCAATTTTTTACATGGCTTCAATGCAATCTAGGACTCTAGAATTGGGATTCTTAGCTTTCATTTAAAAATATTATTTTTTATTTACTTTTCAAATGGCTAGACTAGTTAACTATACATATATCTTTTCAATAATACACCCTCAATTTTGTTTAGCTTTTGTGAGCAATGTTCTTTTCTTTTCTTTCTTTATTTATTTAATTTACCCTTAGTTATGTTGTTTTTAGCTTCAATGGTTTTTCCTACCATTATTGGTACCCCCAAAAAAAATTTTTTTGTTTTGTTTTGTTGTGTTGTGTTTAATTGAGTGACATGATTAAATAACAGTTGAAAGAGCACAGTTTTATTTACTTTATGGTTTTTCCTTTTGCATTAGGGATATTGGTGCAAAATTGATATATCTGTCTCAATTCATTTTTAATTTTACAATTTAGGTTGATGATTCTCACTTTACTCTTTGAGACAACACCGTTTTCCCCTTTTGCACTTGAAATTAAGCTGATTGACATGATTTTGTGAATTTAGCATTCAGCTTTAATGAGAATAATAGAAAAGCAACAAGTTTGTTTTCTTGTATTTTTAATCTTTAATCTGATACTTGCAATTGGAACATGTGCTTTATTTGTTACTCTTGCCAGGCAGACTTTTCAGAATTCATTCGGTTCTATGATTTTGTTTTCTTCATGTGTCGCGAGAATGGTCAAAAGAATATTTGTAAGTAGCCTGATCATTTCCTTCAACATAATCTTGTATTGATTGCGTATGGTGGTGAATCAGTATGCAAAATTCTTACATGCTTCTCTTTTTGAATTATGATAATCTGCAGTTGTAAGTAGGGCAGTAACTGCTTGAAAATTAGTTTTTGCTGGGAATGAATAAGGGAATGAACACTGATACAATTGTTAAGGCCAAGAGTTTTCTTGATGGTGATGAAGATCAGCATGAAAAATATGTGTTTGAGAAGAATTTGAAGGTGCTTCAGAATATTTTTAGTCATTATTCCGAGATTAGAAGATTAAGGATTTTTTGTTTATTAAGTTCTTTTCGGATATAGAGTGCAAACTTTGCATTTTAATTGATATGTGATACAAGTTTCATGTGACTTAAATTATCTCTTCTTAAGATTATGTCTTTGAATTGTGTAAGGATGATTTTTATTATTTAAAAAAATTCTTTAGTATAATTATGTGTTTAATTTTATTTTATAATATTTAACTCATTCAATTAAAAGTGTAAAATTATATATGTAATAATATTATTAAATATTATGTTGTATAAAAAATTATTAGAATATTATATACATATAGAAAATAAAAAAAACAGTGAGGGACCTAAGGCTACATTTATATAGAGTAGCTATGGTTATACAGAAAATTAAAAAAAAAAGGGACCTAGGGCTACACTTATATAGAGTAGCTATAATATACAATGCGGCTATGTTTTACAAGTGATGCAGTAGCGTTGAAAAGCGTAGCCTATTCTGGTAAAAATGGAAGCTGAAAAGCGTAGCCTTTGGTCCTGGACAGCATCACTTGAAAAGCGTAGCCTATTCCCAAACACCAAAAGCGTAGCCCTTGGTGCAGAAAAGCGTAGCCTTTGAGAATAGGCAACGGCCGAATAGGAATCACCCCTAAAAGCGTAGCCGTATCCCAAAAAGCATAGCCGTAGCCTAAGGTATCATTTTTTTTTCACTTTTGGCTACACTTTTCAAGTGTACCTGAATGGGTGTTTTTCTTGTAGTGGCCCTCAATTGCGTTGAAAAGTAGACATCTTGGGCTTTCCAGAAATATATAATAGTCCATACTTTATCCGAGATTTGATGGCCCAAACTGGCGTCTAAACGCCCACCAAAGATCCTTTTCTGGAGTAAAATGCCAGAACTGGAGTTAAACGCCCAAACTGGCACCCAAGCTGGCGTTTAACTCAAAGAATGGCCTATGCATGTGAAAGCTTCAATACTCAGCCCAAGCACACACCAAGTGGGCCCCGGAAGTGGATTTCTGCACTTAGTTATTCATTTTCTGTAATCCCTAGTAACTAGTTTAGTATAAATAGCACTTTTTACTATTGTATTAGGGGATTATGATATTATCATCCTTGGACTTGGAGGCTGGCCACACGTTCATGCCTAGACTATTTTCTCATATGTACTTTCTATGGTGGAGTTTCTACACCTCATAGATTAAGGTGCGGAGCTCTGCTGTTCTTAATGAGTTAATGCAAGTACTATTATTTCTCTTTCAATTCACGCTTACTTCTTCTCCAAGATATACTCTCATACTTAATTTAGTTAAGTCAGAATGAAGGGGTGACCCGTGACAATCACCCACTATATTCGTTACTCGCTTAGCCAAGATCCACGTGCCTGACAACCACAAAGCGGTCTACATGATGTTCAATGTAGTCATTGGACGACAACTGGAGTATATTCTCTTGGGTCTCTAATACACGGACCGAGTCTGTGAGATTAGGATCTTCGTGGTATAGGCTAGAACCAATTGGCAGCCATTCCTGAGATCCGAAAAGTCTAAACCTTGTCTGTGGTATTCCGAGTAGGATCTGGGAAGGGATGACTGTGACGAGCTTCAAACTTGCGAATGTTGGGCACAGTGACAGTGTGCAAAAGAATAAGGGTCCTATTCCGATGCTAGTGAGAACCGACAGATGATTAGCCGTGCGGTAGCTGTACTTGGTATTTTTCATCCGAGACGAGAAATTCGACAGTTGATTAGCCGTGCAGAGATAGTACCTGGTATTTTTCATCCGAGAGGATTATACAGCTTGCCATGGAAAGGAGCACGCATGATTGGAAAAAGACAATAGAAAAGCAGAGGTTCATAAGCAACAAAGCATCTCCAAACGCTTATCTGAAATTCCCACCAATGAATTAATGGCTAATTAACCCATATAAGAGAATTTATTCTAGAAAGCCAAAAATGTTATTTTTATGGCTAAATGTGATAGAGGAGAGTGAGACAAGAATTTCGGTACCAATTTTATAGAAATCGGACCAAGATTGGACCGAACGGGCCAAACCGAGCCAACCGGACCCAAAGTGGGCCCTTGGCCCAACATAACTAAACCCTAAAATCCTTATTTCAGCACTCTCTCTCCTCATTTGAGACACTAAACACGCTGAAATGGAGGCCATGGAGGGAAGAACACTCTCTCAAGTTATTTCTCTCATTTGATCTTCAAACCACCATAACTTTTGATCTAGAGCTCCGATTGCCGCACCATTTGTAGCCACGCGTTCACCACGGAGATCTCTACAAAACCCATACAATCAATCTTGAGGTAAGCTATGTTTTGATCTTCGAAATTCCAGCCCTTGTTTTCGAGTTTCATGGATGAAATGTTGAGATTTTGGGCTCTTTGATGTTATAGGACCCAACTCTCTTGAATGAGAAGGTTAATCTTGTCTCCTTGGACCTTGGGTGTGGTAAGATTCTCAACCCTAGTGTAATTTGTTGTTCTATAATGTTTGGGTATTGAGATGTTGCGTATGGGTATGATGATTGTGGCTTAGGTTATGTGTATGTGAATATTGGAGCTTGATTGGTGATTTTGGAAAGTTTGGGAGAGGGTTTTGTGTGATAAAATCTGTTCTTGGAGGTGTTGAGACCTTGAGAGCTTGTGGACAAGTGGTTTGGAAGTGCTCCGGTTGAGCTTGGGAAATCGGCTAAGGTATGGTTTCGGTTTCTCGTATCTAATATGTAATGTGGTAGGAAATACTTAGGCTAGAGGCCCTAAGGTAGGCATTGAATTGATGATGTTGTTGATTAGTTGAGATATATGATGTGATCATATATGTGATTATGAATATTGATGCCTTGGTTGTGTGATATATGAGAAAATGCATGTTGTGATATATGCTTGATGAATGATTAAGGTTGAATTGGTGGGTGGTACCATGTTGATGGTGAGTATGATGATGATTATGTATAATGATGGTTGATTGGAAATGGTATTATTGGAAATTGGGATGAGGAAGGATGTATGATATGATATTGTGTTTGTCCTTTAGCCATTTGATTGAGAAGTGTTAAAATGGTTGGATGTGGTTTTGGGAATTTTTGTAAAGTATCAATGTGTGAGTTAGGGATGGCTTGATGTTGATTTCGGTACATTTTGATTGATTTCAAAGAAAAGGGATGAAATTGGCATGTTTTGATTGATTTTGAAAAGAGTTGAAAGTGGCTTGTTTTGAAAATGGCACTGTGGTTTTGTATGAAAATATGGTTTTTGGGCATACTTTGACGGGACATAACTTGGACTACGGATCTCTGTTTTGTGCCAAATTTATTTAAAAATGAAATTGGATCTGGGATGTCCATGCCGTTCGAAGAACGGGTGAAAAACGATTTAAAATGAGAAAATTATGTCCGTCGGAAGATTAGGGGTTGAATCTGTAAATTCTGCAGCTTTTAACTTAGAAAATTTTTTAGCAGAATAACCCTCCGCGCGTAGGCGCACTTGGCGTGTACGCGCCATTCTTCGAGAAAGTACCATCCACGCGTGCGCATGGTGTGCACGGGCGCGTCGATGTGCTGCACCAAATGCCCAGCTATTTTCCAGAGAGTTGTGCCAGAGTTGTGCCAGTTTTGTGCCTGGGGCGCAAGAGCATCCACGCGTACGCGTGGCTGACGCTTGTGCGTCGTTTGGCAAATTTTCAATCCGCGCGTCCGTGCGTATGACGCTTGTGCGTCGATGAGTTTTTATGGCCATCCATGTGTGCGCGTGGAGTGCGCGTACGCGTGGCCCTGTTTTCATCCCAAAGTTGATTTTTGAGTTTTAAAAGCCAAATTTCATACTTCTAAGCCTCCGATCTCACCATTTATGTCTTAAATCATTATGATATGCCTAGCAATGAGAGAAGGGGCTAGTGAATGTGGTAACTTGCGAGTGAAGCAAGGGAAAAATGGATGATCATTGAGGATCAAAGATGATTATGTGAGATGCAGAGAATGGCTGTGGAAGTGCTTGTTATGCCATGGGCCGAAGGGCCGTGATTGTTAATGAATTGGCTGGTTATGGATTTAACCGTGAGTCGGATGGCTAGATTATTGCTGTGTTATGGCGGAGCCATGATTATGGCTAAGAATAAATGCATATATGCTGTTGAATGAATTGTGAATGTTTGCACTTCCACCATCGGAGATGAGGGTTTCCCTGGGAGGAAGCAGTGGCTAGCCACCACGTGCTCCAGGTTGAGACTCGAAGCTCTTTCGACCCTATGTCGTAAGTGTGGCCGGGCACTATGAAAGCCCGGATGAGCTCGCCCCCGTAAATATTCACCAGTGAGGGTGATGGATATGGATCATGATTATGATCAAGTTTATGATGAGTATAACTCGAGTTGGGGATGCGCGACAGAGGGACAGTCCAATGGTTAGCTACCAGGACTTGTCGGGTTGGCTCTATAACCGACAAATGATATCATCAGCCACTAGGGATAGGCATTCATCATATGCATACTATATGAATTGTTTGAGATTGCCTATTTGACTGCATATTACTTGCTAATTGTCTAAATGCCTTATCTGTTCCTATTTGTAAATCTCTTATCTGATATAACTGTGTTTGCTATATTATACTCCTGCTGGTGGTTGGGAGGTCTGAAGGAATTGGAAAGGGAAGTATTAGTTAGACTGAAGGATCTTTAGTCAGTTGCCACTTACGGTTTAGTTTGTTTATAAGCTTTGATATTATCTAGAGGAAGTTCTAGGATTGCCTTCGGCTTTCCTCTATTATTATGTATTATATATGTGGAAGCTGTTACCATGTTGGGGACCTTTGGTTCTCACCCATGCAAATTTTGTGGTTTTCAGATGCAGGACGTGAGGTTTCTCGCTGAGGCATGCTGGAGACTTCTGGATTAGCGAAGATCCTTTGTTCTCGGGACTCTGTTTTGGTTTATATATCTTGTTTAGATACTTTTATCTCCACTAAATAATACAAACTGTGATGACTCCTCTTATAGGAGATTTTTGGAGAATAGGGTTCTGTATTTGTGTCCCTTTGGATTTCCTTTAGGGTTTCCTTATTTTATTATATGTATATATATATTGCTATGCTCGGACCGGTTATCTTTGCACCCGGATTTGAGTTTTGATATTCCCGTTTTTGACACTCTTTTGTATATATATAATCTCGCATTAACTTATCCTTTGCTCGTTGCGTTATCGATCGGAGTGTTGCGCTTTCGAGTTACGATTTTTGTTTACCCCTTTTTCTACAAAGGCTCCTAGTTATAATCCTTATTCACACTACTATACGTACTAGATTTTTGTTTTAGAGGTCGTAATACCTTGCCATCTCTGGATTATGACTTAAGCATAAGACTCTGTATGGTAGGGTGTTACATTATGGTATCAGAGCAGTTCGTTCTTGTAGAGCCTGAGGAATGGACTGACTATGCTTCTGTGCATTCTCTGTGTGTGTGTTATGTGCTGTTAGTATATCTACTTAATATAGTTGGCATAAACGTTCATGAGCATGCATTTGGGACTTTGAAGCACTAAACTCCCGATATTGAGACTGATCAACTTAATATCGATTGTTTGGTGTGTATAGGAACCAGATGGCATCTCGTGTATGCGGTAGAGGCCGTGGGAGAGGTCGTACTAATGCTCGTGAGCCAGAGATTAACCCTAATGACCCGGTGAACTTTATGACTGCGTTGGAGAACATGGCTGCTGCTATGCAAGCCACTGTTGAGGCTCTCGGTCAACAGATGAACAACTATGGAAATGACAGAAATGGAGCTCAGGGACCAATGGAGATCAGAACTTTCGCTGTGTTGGTGAACAAGTGTGGGATTGCTGAAGAGTGTGTGAAGAGGGTAGCCGCTGAGGAAGGAAGTCACAAAGGATCATTTCCACAGAACCGAGGAAAGAGCTTTGCACCTAGAGGTCTGCCTTTCAAGAGGGGAGGTTCCTTTAGGAGGCCCAACAATAGCAACTCCCAAGGGAAAAAGTTTGGGAAGCAGCCTCAGAATGATCAAGCTTGTACTAGGTGTGGAAGTCACCATCCGGGAGCACCATGCAAGGCCGGATGGGGTTTGTGCTACAATTGTGGAAAGGCAGGACATAAGCTCCCAAGGTGTCCGGAGAAAGCAGAAACAAGGTGCCGGGGAGGCGTAGCAGACTGGTCGGGTGTTCACCACCTCAGCTAGGGGTGCAGAGGGATCTGAGACACTCATTTGAGGTAACTGTGAAATGGCTGGTCAAACTTTAAATTCTTTATTTGATTCGGGAGCATCGCATTCATTCATTGCATTTGAGAAAGCCCATGAGTTAGGATTGAAGATCGTAACCTTAGGTTATGACCTAAAAGTGTATAATGCTACCCATGAGGCCATGGTAACTAGGCTAGGATGCCCGAAAGTTTCGTTTAGGTTCAAGCAGCGTGATTTTGTCCATAATTTAATTTGCTTACCGATGATCAGTCTTGATCTTATCTTGGGATTGGACTGGTTATCTGAGAACCATGTCCTGCTTGATTGTTCTACAAAGTCGGTGTACTTTATGCCGGAAGATACAGACGGGCCGGTCGTGGTGAATAATTATTACTTGAATTCGATGATGGTGAACTGTTCTAGAATCGAATGTCAGGGTATCCTGTTGTTAATCACTGGTGTTTCGGGTGATGATCAAAGTTTGGATCAGATTCCGGTGGTGTGTGAGTTTCCGGAAGTGTTTCCCGATGATATTGAGGAATTTCCACCTAACCGAGAGGTCGAATTTGCTATTGAGTTGGTGCCTGGGGCGAGACCAATCTCAAGTGCTCCTTATAGAATGTCACTGTTAGAGATGGCCGAGCTAAAGTCTCAGTTAGAGGAATTGTTGGGTAAGAACTTTATCCGACCAAGTGTTTCCCCGTGGGGTGCTCTAGTGTTACTGGTAAAGAAGAAAGATGGAAGTATACGGCTCTGTGTGGATTACAGGCAGCTGAACAAGGTCACCATAAAGAATAAGTACCCATTGCCGAGAATTGATGATCTCATGGATCAGTTACAAGGAGCTGGGGTTTTCTCTAAGATCGATTTGCGATCCGGTTATCACCAGATAAGGGTGAGGGGTGAGGATATCCCTAAGACCGCTTTTAGTACTCGTTACGGTCATTACGAGTACACTGTAATGTCTTTTGGGTTGACAAATGCTCCTGCAGTATTTATGGATTACATGAATAGAGTGTTCTGTCCGTTTCTGGATAAATTCGTTGTTGTCTTCATTGACGACATACTGATTTACTCCAAGACTGAAGAAGAGCATGCGGAACACTTGAGGACTGTGTTGCAGATTTTAAAGGAGAAGAAACTCTATGCAAAACTGTCTAAGTGTGAGTTCTGGAAGAGTGAGGTGAAGTTTTTGGGTCACGTGGTGAGCAAGAAGGGAATAACCGTAGATCCAACTAAGGTGGAAGCTATGATGGATTGGAGGCAACCAACCACAGTAACTAAGATAAGAAGTTTTCTGGGTTTAGCTGGCTATTACCGAAGGTTCATCAAAGGCTTTTCGCAATTATCCTTGCCGTTGACAAAGTTAACCCGCAAAGACAAAGTTGACCACTGCACCTGTGTTAGTGTTAGTGTTACCTGAGCCAGACGAGCCTTTTGAGGTGTACTGTGATGCCTCATTAAAGGGTCTAGGGTGCGTACTGATACAGCATCATAATGTGGTGGCGTATGCCTCCCGACAGTTGAGACCTCACGAAGTTAGTTACCCTACGCACGATTTGGAACTCGCTGCGGTTGTGTTTGCCTTGAAGGTGTGGAGGCATTATCTCTTTGGGGTTAAGTTCCAAGTCTTCTCCGATCATAAGAGCTTGAAATATCTCTTTGATCAGAAATAGCTTAATATGAGGCAGAGGAGGTGGATGGAATTATTGAAGGACTACGACTTTGAGTTGAATTACCATCCGGGAAAGGCGAATGTAGTGGCGAATGCGTTAAGTCGGAAGTCGTTATATGCGGCTTGGATGATGCTTCAAGAGGAGAAGTTGCTCAAGGTATTCGAGAGTCTAAAGATTGGTGCTCGAGAAGTATCTGGAACCTCGTGTTTGAGCCGATTAGAAATCTCGAGTGACTTTAAGCCCAAACTCCTAAAGGCTCATGAAAATGATGAAGCGTTATGGAAGGTGTTACCAACTATCGAGCAAGGAAAACAGTGGAGAGTGTCAGAAGAAAAAGATGGGTTATAGAGATTCAAGGGTAGGATCATTGTGCCGGAAGTTGGCACTTTGAGGCAAGATATCTTAAAGGAGGCACACAAAAGCGGATTCTCCATTCACCCGGGAAGTACTAAGATGTACCATGATTTAAAGGCGATGTTTTGGTGGCCGGGTATGAAGAATGATGTGGCGGAATATGTTTCAAAGTGCTTAACTTGTCAAAAGGTAAAGATTGAACATCAAAGACCTTCTGGGATGTTGCAACCTTTAGAGGTTCCACAATGGAAGTGGGAAAGTATTGCAATGGACTTTGTGTCGGGATTGCCAAGGACTAGGACTGGTTTTGATGCTATCTGGGTGATTGTGGACCGACTGACGAAGTCAGCTCACTTTTTGCCCATTCGGATGACTTACACCCTTGAGGAGCTAGCTCGGTTATACATAAAGGAGATTTTGAGACTCCATGGTGTACCTGCTAGTATAATCTCTGATAGAGATCCTCGTTTCACTTTGAGGTTCTGGGGTGCATTTCAGAAAGCTTTTGGAACCCGATTAAGCTTGAGTATAGCATACCATCCTCAAACAGATGGTCAATCCGAGAGGATGATCCAAACACTAGAGGATATGTTGAGAGCTTGTGTTTTGGACCAACCGGCGAGTTGGGATCGGTATATACCGTTAGTGGAGTTTGCATACAATAATAGTTACCATGCGAGCGTCGGAATGGCTCCGTATGAGGCATTTTATGGGAGAAAATGTCAATCTTCGCTATGTTGGTATGAAGCTGGAGAGAAAGGCTTGTTGGGGCCGGAAATGATAGTTGAGACCACTGAACAAGTTAAGAAAATCCGAGATAGGATGCTTACGGTGCAGAGTCGCCAGAAGAGTTACGCCGATCAGAGGCAGAAGCCCTTGGAATTTGAAGAAGGAGATCATATTTTACTGAAGGTTACTCCAACCACAGGAGTAGGTAGGGCGATTAAAGCGAAGAAGTTGAATCCTCGATACATTGGTCCATTTCAGATCCTGGAGAGGATTGGACCGGTGGCGTATCGGAAGGCTCTACCACCTCATCTTTCGAACCTGCACGACGTGTTTCACGTGTCGCAGCTTCGGAAGTACACTCCTGATGCTAGCCATGTGTTAGAACCTGAATCGGTTCAGTTAAGGGAAGATTTGACGCTTCCAGTGGCTCCAGTCAGAATTGATGATACTAGTATCAAACGGTTGCGTGAAAAAGAGGTTTCATTGGTCAAAGTGGCATGGAGTCGAGGCGGTGTTGAGGAACACACTTGGGAACTTGAGTCGGAGATGCGAACGGATTATCCGCACTTATTCTCAGGTAATTGGATTTGAATTTTGTGGGCAAAATTCCCAATTATGTGGGTAGAATGTAAGACCCGGTTAATTAACGGCTAATTAACCTATATATGAGAGTTTATTCTAGAAAGCCAAAAATGTTATTTTTATGGCTAAATGTGATAGAGGAGAGTGAGACGAGAATTTCGGTACCAATTTTATAGAAATCGGACCAAGATTGGACCGAACGGGCCAAACCAGGCCGACCGGACCCAAAGTGGGCCCTTGGCCCAACATAACTAAACCCTAAAATCCTCATTTCAGCACTCTCTCTCCTCATTTGAGACACTAAACACGCTGAAATGGAGGCCATGGAGGGAAGAACACTCTCTCAAGTTCTTTCTCTCATTTGATCTTCAAACCACCATAACTTTTGATCTAGAGCTCCGATTGCCGCACCGTATGTGGCCACGTGTTCACCGCGGAGAGTTCTACAAAACCCATACAATCAATCTTGAGGTAAGCTAAATTTTGCTCTTCGAAATTCCAGCCCTTGTTTTCGAGTTTCATGGATGAAATATTGAGATTTTGGGCTCTTTGGTGTTATAGGACCCAACTCTCTTGAAGGAGAAGGTTAATCTTGTCTCCTTGGACCTTGGGTGTGGTAAGATTCTCAACCCTAGTGTAATTTGTTGTTCTATGATGTTTGGGTATTGAGATGTTGCGTATGGGTATGATGATTGTGGCTTAGGTTATGTGTATGTGAATATTGGAGCTTGATTGGTGATTTTGGAAAGTTTGGGAGAGTGTTTTGTGTGATAAAATCTGTTCTTGGAGGTGTTGAGACCTTGAGAGCTTGTGGACAAGTGGTTTGGAAGTGCTCCGGTTGAGCTTGGGAAATCGGCTAAGGTATGGTTTCGATTTCTCGTATCTAATATGTAATGTGGTAGGAAATACTTAGGCTAGAGGCCCTAAGGTAGGCATTGAATTGAGGATGTTGTTGATTGGTTGAGATATATGATGTGATCATATATGTGATTATGAATATTGATGCCTTGGTTGTGTGATGTATGAGAAAATGCATGTTGTGATATATGCTTGATGAATGATTAAAGTTGAATTGGTGGGTGGTACCATGTTGATGGTGAGTATGATGATGATTATGTATAATGATGGTTGATTGGAAATGGTATTATTGGAAATTGGGATGAGGAAGGATGTATGATATGATATTGTGTTTGTCCTTTAGCCATTTGATTGAGAAGTGTTAAAATGGTTGGATGTGGTTTTGGAAAATTTGGTAAAGTGTCAATGTGTGAGTTAAGGATGGCTTGATGTTGATTTTGGTACATTTTGATTGATTTCAAAGAAAAGGGATGAAATTGGCATGTTTTGATTGATTTTGAAAAGAGTTGAAAGTGGCTTGTTTTGAAAATGGCACTTTGTGGTTTTGTATGAAAACATGGTTTTTGGGCATACTTTGACGGGACATAACTTGGACTATGGATCTCTGTTTTGTGCCAAATTTGTTTAAAAATGAAATTTCATCCGGGATGTCCATGCCGTTCGAAGAACGGGTGAAAAACGATTTAAAATGAGAAAATTATGTCCGTCAGAAGATTAGGGGTTGAATCTGTAAATTCTGCAGCTTTTAACTTAGAAAATTTTTTAGCAGAATGACCCTCCGCGCGTAGGTGCACTTGGCGCGTACGCGCCGTTCTTCGAGAAAGCACCATCCACACGTGCGCGTGGTGTGCACGGGCGCGTCAATGTGCTGCACCAAATGCCCAGCTATTTTTCAGAGAGTTATGCCAGTTTTGTGCCTGGGGCGCAAGAGCATCCACGCATACGCGTGGCTGACGCTTGCGCGTCATTTGGCAAATTTTCAATCCGCACGTCCGCGCGTATGACGCTTGCGCGTCGATGAGTTTTTGTGGCCATCCACGCGTGCGCGTGGAGTGCGCGTACGCGTGGCCTTGTTTTCATCCCAAAGTTGATTTTTGAGTTTTAAAAGCCAAATTTCATACTTCTAAGCCTCCGATCTCACCACTTATGTCTTAAATCATTATGATATGCCTAGCAATGAGAGAAGGGGCTAGTGAATGTGGTAACTTGGGAGTGAAGCAATGGAAAAATGGATGATAATTGAGGATCAAAGATAATTATGTGAGATGCAGAGAATGGCGGTGGAAGTGCTTGTTATGCCATGGGCCGAAGGGCCGTGATTGTTAATGAATTGGCTGGTTATGGATTTAACCGTGAGTCGGATGGCTAGATTATTGCCGTGTTACGGCGGAGCCATGATTATGGCTAAGAATAAATGCATATATGCTGTTGAATGAATTGTGAATGTTTGCACTTCCACCATCGGAGATGAGGGTTTCCCTAGGAGGAAGCAGTGGCTAGCCACTACGTGCTCCAGGTTGAGACTCGAAGCTCTTTCGACCCTATGTCGTAAGTGTGGCCGGGCACTATGAAAGCCCGGATGAGCTCGCCCCCGTAAATATTCACCAGTGAGGGTGATGGATATGGATCATGATTATGATCAAGTTTACGATGAGTATAACTCGAGTTGGGGATGCGCGACAGAGGGACAGTCCAATGGTTAGCTACCAGGACTTGTCGGGTTGGCTCTATAACCGACAGATGATATCATCAGCCACTAGGGACAGGCATTCATCATATGCATACTATATGAATTGTTTGAGATTGCCTATTTGACTGCATATTACTTGCTAATTGTCTAAATGCCTTATCTGTTCCTATTTGCAAATCTCTTGTCTGATATAACTATGTTTTCTATATTATACTCTTGCTGGTGGTTAGGAGGTCTGAAGGAATTGGAAAGGGAAGTATTAGTTAGACTGAAGGATCTTTAGTCAGTTGCCACTTACGGTTTAGTTTGTTTATAAGCTTTGATATTATCTGGAGGAAGTTCTAGGATTGCCTTCGGCTTTTCTCTATTATTATGTATTATATATGTGGAAGCTGTTACCATGCTGGGGACCTCTGGTTCTCACCCATGCGGATTTTGTGGTTTTCAGATGCAGGACGTGAGGTTTCTCGCTGAGGCATGCTGGAGACTTCTGGATTAGCGAAGATCCTTTGTTCTCAGGACTCCGTTTAGGTTTATATATCTTGTTTAGATACTTTTATCTCCACTAAATAATACAAACTGTGATGACTCCTCTTATAGGAGATTTTTGGAGAATAGGGTTCTGTATTTGTGTCCCTTTGGGTTTCCTTTGGGGTTTCCTTATTTTATTATATATATATATATATATATTGCTATGCTCGGACCGGTTATCTTTGCACCCGGATTTGAGTTTTGATATTCCCGTTTTTGATACTCTTTTGTATATATATAATCTCGCGTTAACTTATCCTTTGCTCGTTGCGTTATCGATAGGAGTGTTGCGCTTTCAAGTTGCGATTTTTATTTACCCCTTTTTCTAAAAAGGCTCCTAGTTATAATCCTTATTCACACTACTATATGTACTAGATTTTTGTTTTAGAGGTCGTAATACCTTGCCATCTCTGGATTATGACTTAAGCATAAGACTTTGTATGGTAGGGTGTTACATGCTTCTTTGGCCTTAAGTTTCCTATGTTTAATACTCTCTTATTACCATTCGATGCCATGTTATGTGTGTTAAGTGATTTCAGAGATTACAGGACAGGAATGGCTTAGAGGATGGAAAGGAAGCATGCAAAAGTGGAAGGAATACAAGAAACTGAAGAAACTGCTAAAGCTGTCCATCCTG